>NW_027362764.1:700917036-701580536 GCF_046119375.1 Phyllobates terribilis | reverse complement strand
CTGTGTGTAACATGAGGATTTGGACAGTATCATGTATGCTCTGTGTGTAACAGGACGATTTGGACAGTATCATGCATAATCTGTGTGTAACATGAGGATTTGGACAGTATCATGCATGTTCTGTGTGTAACAGGAGGATTTGGCCAGTATCATGCATGCTCTGTGTGTAACATGAGGATTTGGCCAGTATTATGCATGCTCTGTGTGTAACATGAGGATTTGGCCAGTATCAGGTATGCTCTGTGTGTAACATGAGGATTTGGCCAGTATTATGCATGCTCTGTGTGTAACATGAGGATTTGGCCAGTATCAGGTATGCTCTGTGTGTAACATGAGGATTTGGACAGTATCATGCATGTTCTGTGTGTAACAGGAGGATTTGACCAGTATCATGCATGCTCTGTGTGTAACATGAGGATTTGGACAGTATCATGCATGTTCTGTGTGTAACATGAGGATTTGGCCAGTATCATGCATGTTCTGTGTGTAACAGGAGGATCTGGCCAGTATCATGCATGCTCTGTGTGTAACATGAGGATTTGGCCAGTATCATGCATGCTCTGTGTGTAACATGAGGATTTGGCCAGTATCATGCATGCTCTGTGTGTAACATCAGGATTTGGCCAGTATCAGGTATGCTCTGTGTGTAACATGAGGATTTGGCCAGTATCATGCATGCTCTGTGTGTAACATGAGGATTTGGACAGTATCATGTATGCTCTGTGTGTAACAGGACGATTTGGACAGTATCATGCATAATCTGTGTGTAACATGAGGATTTGGACAGTATCATGCATGTTCTGTGTGTAACATGAGGATTTGGCCAGTATAATGCATGTTCTGTGTGTAACATGAGGATTTGGCCAGTATCATGCATGTTCTGTGTGTAACATGAGGATTTGGCCAGTATCATGCATGCTCTGTGTGTAACATGAGGATTTGGCCAGTATCATGCATGCTCTGTGTGTAACATGAGGATCTGGCCAGTATCATGCATGCTCTGTGTGTAACATGAGGATTTGGCCAGTATCAGGCATGCTCTGTGTGTAACATGAGGATCTGGCCAGTATTATGCATGCTCTGTGTGTAACATGAGGATCTGGCCAGTATCATGCATGCTCTGTGTGTAACATGTGGATTTGGCCAGTATCATGCATGCTCTGTGTGTAACATGAGGATTTGGACAGTATCATGCATGCTCTGTGTGTAACATGAGGATTTGGACAGTATCATGCATGCTCTGTGTGTAACATGAGGATCTGGTCAGTATCATGCATGCTCTGTGTGTAACATGAGGATCTGGCCAGTATCATGCATGCTCTGTGTGTAACATGAGGATCTGGCCAGTATCATGCATGCTCTGTGTGTAACATGAGGATCTGGCCAGTATCATGCATGCTCTGTGTGTAACATGAGGATTTGGCCAGTATCATGTATGCTCTGTGTGTAACATGAGGATTTGGACAGTATCATGCATGCTCTGTGTGTAACATGAGGATTTGGCCAGTATCATGCATGCTCTGTGTGTAACATGAGGATCTGGTCAGTATCATGCATGCTCTGTGTGTAACATGAGGATCTGGCCAGTATCATGCATGCTCTGTGTGTAACATGAGGATCTGGCCAGTATCATGCATGCTCTGTGTGTAACATGAGGATTTGGCCAGTATTATGCATGCTCTGTGTGTAACATGAGGATTTGGCCAGTATCATGCATGCTCTGTGTGTAACATGAGGATTTGGCCAGTATCATGCATGCTCTGTGTGTAACATGAGGATCTGGTCAGTATCATGCATGCTCTGTGTGTAACATGAGGATCTGGCCAGTATCATGCATGCTCTGTGTGTAACATGAGGATCTGGCCAGTATCACGCATGCTCTGTGTGTAACATGAGGATCTGGTCAGTATCATGCATGCTCTGTGTGTAACATGAGGATCTGGCCAGTATCATGCATGCTCTGTGTGTAACATGAGGATTTGGCCAGTATCATGCATGCTCTGTGTGTAACATGAGGATTTGGCCAGTATCATGCATGCTCTGTGTGTAACATGAGGATTTGGCCAGTATCATGCATGCTCTGTGTGTAACATGAGGATTTGGCCAGTATCATGCATGCTCTGTGTGTAACATGAGGATTTGGCCAGTATCATGCATGCTCTGTGTGTAACATGAGGATTTGGCCAGTATTATGCATGCTCTGTGTGTAACATGAGGATTTGGCCAGTATCATGCATGCTCTGTGTGTAACATGAGGATCTGGCCAGTATCATGCATGCTCTGTGTGTAACATGAGGATCTGGTCAGTATCATGCATGCTCTGTGTGTAACATGAGGATTTGGCCAGTATTATGCATGCTCTGTGTGTAACATGAGGATCTGGCCAGTATCATGCATGCTCTGTGTGTAACATGAGGATTTGGCCAGTATCATACATGCTCTGTGTGTAACATGAGGATCTGGCCAGTATCATGCATGCTCTGTGTGTAACATGAGGATCTGGCCAGTATCATGCATGCTCTGTGTGTAACATGAGGATTTGGCCAGTATCATACATGCTCTGTGTGTAACATGAGGATCTGGCCAGTATCATGCATGCTCTGTGTGTAACATGAGGATCTGGCCAGTATCATGCATGCTCTGTGTGTAACATGAGGATTTGGCCAGTATCATACATGCTCTGTGTGTAACATGAGGATTTGGCCAGTATCATACATGCTCTGTGTGTAACATGAGGATCTGGCCAGTATCATGCATGCTCTGTGTGTAACATGTGGATTTGGCCAGTATCATGTATGCTCTGTGTGTAACATGAGGATTTGGCCAGTATCATGCATGCTCTGTGTGTAACATGAGGATCTGGCCAGTATCATGCATGCTCTGTGTGTAACATGAGGATTTGGCCAGTATCATACATGCTCTGTGTGTAACATGAGGATTTGGCCAGTATCATGCATGCTCTGTGTGTAACATGAGGATCTGGCCAGTATCATACATGCTCTGTGTGTAACATGAGGATCTGGCCAGTATCATGCATGCTCTGTGTGTAACATGTGGATTTGGCCAGTATCATGTATGCTCTGTGTGTAACATGAGGATTTGGCCAGTATCATGCATGCTCTGTGTGTAACATGAGGATCTGGTCAGTATCATGCATGCTCTGTGTGTAACATGAGGATCTGGCCAGTATCATGCATGCTCTGCGTGTAACATGAGGATTTGGCCAGTATAATGCATGCTCTGTGTGTAACATGAGGATCTGGCCGGTATTATGCATGCTCTGTGTGTAACATGAGGATCTGGCCAGTATCATGCATGCTTTGTGTGTAACATGAGGATTCGGCCAGTATCATGCATGCTCTGTGTGTAACATGAGGATTTGGCCAGTATCATGCATGCTCTGTGTGTAACATGAGGGTTTGGCCAGTATCATGCATGCTCTGTGTGTAACATGTGGATTTGGCCCGTATCATGCATGCTCTGTGTGTAACATGAGGATTCGGCCAGTATCATGCATGCTCTGTGTGTAACATGAGGATTTAGCCAGTATGATGCATGCTCTGTGTGTAACATGAGGATTTGGCCAGTATCATGCATGCTCTGTGTGTAACATGAGGATTTAGCCAGTATCATGCATGCTCTTTGTGTAACATGAGGATTTGGCCAGTATCATGCATGCTCTGTGTGTAAAATGAGGATTTGGCCAGTATCATGTATGCTCTGTGTGTAACATGAGGATTTGGCCAGTATCATGCATGCTCTGTGTGTAAAATGAGAATTTGGCCAGTATCATTCATGCTCTGTTTGTAACATGAGGATTTGGCCAGTATCATGCATGCTCTGTGTGTAACATGAGGATTTGGCCAGTATCATGCATGCTCTGTGTGTAACATGTGGATTTGGCCAGTATCATGCATGCTCTGTGTGTAACATGAGGATTTGGCCGGTATCATGCATGCTCTTTGTGTAACATGTGGATTTGGCCAGTATCATGCATGCTCTGTGTGTAACATGAGGATTTGGCCAGTATCATGCATGCTCTGTGTGTAACATGTGGATTTGGCCAGTATCATGCATGCTCTGTGTGTAACATGTGGATTTGGCCAGTATCATGCATGCTCTGTGTATAACATGAGGATTTGGCCGGTATCATGCATGCTCTTTGTGTAACATGTGGATTTGGCCAGTATCATGCATGCTCTGTGTATAACATGTGGATTTGGCCAGTATCATGCATGCTCTGTGTATAACATGTGGATTTGGCCAGTATCATGCATGCTCTGTGTGTAACATGAGGATTTGGCCAGTATCATGTATGCTCAGTGTGTAACATGAGGATCCGGCCAGTATCATGCATGCTTTGTGTGTAACATGAGGATTTGGCCAGTATCATGCATGGTCTGTGTGTAACATGAGGATTTGGCCAGTATCATGCATGCTCTGTGTATAACATGTGGATTTGGCCAGTATCATGCATGCTCTGTGTGTAACATGAGGATTTGGCCAGTATCATGTATGCTCAGTGTGTAACATGAGGATCCGGCCAGTATCATGCATGCTTTGTGTGTAACATGAGGATTTGGCCAGTATCATGCATGGTCTGTGTGTAACATGAGGATTTGGCCAGTATCATGCATGCTCTGTGTGTAACATGAGGATTTGGACAGTATCATGTATGCTCAGTGTGTAACAGGAGGATTTGGACAGTATCATGCATAATCTGTGTATAACATGTGGATTTGGCCAGTATCATGCATGCTCTGTGTGTAACATGAGGATCTGGCCAGTATCATGTATGCTCTGTGTGTAACATGAGGATTTGGCCAGTATCATGCATGCTCTGTGTGTAACATGAGGATCCGGCCAGTATCATGCATGGTTTGTGTGTAACATGAGGATTTGGCCAGTATAATGCATGCTCTGTGCGTAACATGTGAATTTGGCCAGTATCATGTATGCTCTGTGTGTAACATGATGATTTGGACAGTATCATGTATGCTCAGTGTGTAACAGGAGGATTTGGACAGTATCATGCATAATCTGTGTATAACATGTGGATCCGGCCAGTATCATGCATGCTCTGTGTGTAACATGAGGATTTGGCCAGTATCATGCATGCTCTGTGTGTAACATGAGGATTTGGCCAGTATCATGCATGCTCTGTGTGTAACATGAGGATTTGGCAAGTATCATGCATGCTCTGTGTGTAACATGTGGATTTGGCCAGTATCATGCATGCTCTGTGTGTAACATGAGGATTTGGACAGTATCATGTATGCTCAGTGTGTAACAGGAGGATTTGGACAGTATCATGCATGCTCTGTGTGTAACATGAGGATTTGGCCAGTATCATGCATGCTCTGTGTGTAACATGAGGATTTGGCCAGTATCATGCATGCTCTGTGTGTAACATGAGGATCTGGCCAGTATCATGTATGCTCTGTGTGTAACATGAGGATTTGGCCAGTATCATGCATGCTCTGTGTGTAACATGAGGATTTGGCCAGTATCATGCATGCTCTGTGTGTAACATGAGGATCCGGCCAGTATCATGCATGCTCTGTGTGTAACATGAGGATTTGGCCAGTATCATGCATGCTCTGTGTGTAACATGAGGATCCGGCCAGTATCATGCATGCTTTGTGTGTAACATGAGGATTTGGCCAGTATCATGCATGCTCTGTGTGTAACATGTGGATTTGGCCAGTATCATGTATGCTCTGTGTGTAACATGAGGATTTGGCCAGTATCATGCATGCTCTGTGTGTAACATGATGATTTGGACAGTATCATGTATGCTCAGTGTGTAACAGGAGGATTTGGACAGTATCATGCATGCTCTGTGTGTAACTTGAGGATTTGGCCAGTATCATGCATGCTCTGTGTGTAACATGAGGATTTGGCCAGTGTCATGCATGCTCTGTGTATAACATGAGGATTTGGCCAGTATAATGCATGCTGTGTGTGTAACAGGAGGATTTGGACAGTATCATGCATGCTCTGTGTGTAACTTGAGGATTTGGCCAGTATCAGGTATGCTCTGTGTGTAACATGAGGATTTGGCCAGTATCATGCATGCTCTTTGTGTAACATGTGGATTTGGCCAGTATCATGTATGTTCTGTGTGTAACATGTGGATTTGGCCAGTATCATGTATGCTCTGTGTGTAACATGTGGATTTGGCCAGTATCATGCATGCTCTGCGTGTAACATGAGGATGTGGCCAGTATCATGCATGCTCTGTGTGTAACATGTGGATCCGGCCAGTATCATGCATGCTCTGTGTGTAACATGAGGATTTGGCCAGTATCATGCATGCTCTGTGTGTAACATGAGGATTTGGCCAGTATCATGTATGCTCTGTGTCTAACATGAGGATTTGGCCAGTATCATGCATGCTCTGTGTGTAACATGAGGATTTGGCCAGTATCATGTATGCTCTGTGTGTAACATGAGGATTTGGCCAGTATCATGCATGCTCTGAGTGTAACATGAGGATTTGGCCAGTATCATGCATGCTCTCTGTGTAACATGAGAATCTGGCCAGTATCATGCATGCTCTGTGTGTAACATGTGGATTTGGCCAGTATCATGCATGCTCTGTGTGTAATATGAAAATCCGGCCAGTATCATGTATGCTCTGTGTCTAACATGAGGATATGGCCAGTATCATGCATTCTCTGAGTGTAACATGAGGATTTGGCCAGTATCATGCATGCTCTGTGTGTAACATGAGAATCTGGCCAGTATCATGCTGCATGCTCTGTGTGTAACATGAGGATTTGGCCAGTATCATGCATGCTCTGTGTGTAACATGAGGATCCGGCCAGTATCATGCATGCTCTGTGTGTAATATGAGAATCCGGCCAGTATCATGCATGCTTAGTGTGTAATATGAGGATTTGGCCAGTATCATGCATGCTTTATGTGTAACATGTGGATCTGGCCAGTATCTTGCATGCTCTGTGTGTAACATGAGGATTTGGCCAGTATCATGCATGCTCTGTGTGTAACATGAAGATTTGGCCACTATCATGCATGCTTTGTGTGTAACATGTGGATTTGGCCAGTATCATGCATGCTCTGTGTGTAACATGTGGATTTGGCCAGTATCATGCATGCTCTGTGTGTAATATGAGAATCCGGCTAGTATCTTGCATGCTTTGTGTGTAACATGAGGATCCGGCCAGTATCATGCATGCTCTGTGTGTAATATGAGAATCCGGCCAGTATCATGCATGCTTTGTGTGTAACATGAGGATCCGGCCAGTATCATGCATGCTCTGTGTGTAATATGAGAATCTGGCCAGTATCATGCATGCTTTGTGTGTAATATGAGGATTTGGACAGTATCATGCATGCTTTATGTGTAACATGAGGATCTGGCCAGTATCTTGCATGCTCTGTGTGTAACATGAGGATTTGGCCAGTATCATGCATGCTCTGTGTGAAACATGAGGATTTGGCCACTATCATGCATGCTCTGTGTGTAACATGTGGATTTGGCCGGTATCATGCATGCTCTGTGTGTAACAGGAGGATTTGGCCAGTATCTTGCATGCTCTGTGTGCAACATGAGGATCTGGCCAGTATCATGTATGCTCTGTGTTTAACATGAGCAACTGGCCAGTATCATGCATGCTCTGTGTGTAACATGTGGATCTGGCCACTATCATGCATGCTCTGTGTGTAACATGAGGATTTGGCCAGTATCATGCATGCTCTGTGTGTAACATGAAGATTTGGCCAGTATCATGCATGCTCTGTGTGTAACATGAGGATTTGGCCAGTATTATGCATGCTCTGTGTGTAACATGAGGATTTGGCCAGTATCATGCATGCTCTGTGTGTAACATGAGGATTTGGCCAGTATCTTGAATGCTCTGTGTGTAACATGAGGATCTGGCCAGTATAATGCATGCTCTGTGTGTAATATGAGGATTTGGCCCGTATCATGCATGCTCTGTGTGTAACATGAGAATCCGGCCAGTATCATGCATGCTCTGTGTGTAACATGAGGATTTAGCCCGTATCATGCATGCTCTGTGTGTAACATGAGAATCCGGCCAGTATCATGCATGCTCTGTGTGTAACATGAGAATTTAGCCCGTATCATGCATGCTCTGTGTGTAACATGAGAATCCGGCCAGTATCATGCATGCTCTGTGTGTAACATGAGGATTTAGCCCGTATCATGCATGCTCTGTGTGTAACATGAGAATCCGGCCAGTATCATGCATGCTCTGTGTGTAACATGAGGATTTAGCCCGTATCATGCATGCTCTGTGTGTAACATGAGAATCCGGCCAGTATCATGCATGCTCTGTGTGCAACATGAGGATCTGGCCAGTATCATGTATGCTCTGTGTGTAACATGAGGATTTGGCCAGTATCATGCATGCTCTGTGTGTAACAGGTGGATTTGGCCAGTATCATGCATGCTCTGTGTGTAACATGAGGATCTGGCCAGTATCTTGCATGCTCTGTGTGTAACATAAGGATTTGGCCAGTATCATGCATGCTCTGTGTGTAACATGTGGATTTGGCCAGTATCATGCATGCTCTGTGTGTAACATGTGGATTTGGCCAGTATCATGCATGCTCTGTGTGTAACATGAGGATCTGGCCAGTATCTTGCATGCTATGGGTGTAACATGAGGATTTGGTCAGTATCATGCATGCTCTGTGTGTAACATGTGGATTTGGCCAGTATCATGCATGCTCTGTGTGTAACATGTGGATTTGGCCAGTATCATGTATGCTCTGTGTGTAACATGTGGATTCGGCCAGTATCATGCATGCTCTGTGTGTAACATGTGGATTTGGCCAGTATCATGAATGCTCTGTGTGTAACATGAGGATTTGGCCAGTATCATGCATGCTCTGTGTGTAACATGAGGATTTGGCCAGTATAATGCATGCTCTGTGTGTAACATGTGGATCTGGCCAGTATCATGTATGCTCTGTGTGTAGCATGAGGATCTGGCCAGTATCATACATGCTCTGTGTGTAACATGAGGATTTGGCCAGTATAATGCATTCTCTGTGTGTAACATGAGGATTTGGCCAGTATCATGCATGCTCTGTGTGTATCATGTGGATTTGGCCAGTATCATGCATGCTCTGTGTGTAACTTGTGGATTTGGCCAGTATCATGTATGCTCTGTGTGTAACATGTGGATTTGGCCAGTATCATGCATGCTCTGTGTGTAACATGTGGATTTGGCCAGTATCATGCATGCTCTGTGTGTAACATGAGAATCTGGCCAGTATCATGCATGCTCTGTGTGTAACATGTGGATTTGGCCAGTATCATGCATGCTCTGTGTGTAACATGTGGATCCGGCCAGTTTCATGCATGCTCTGTGTGTAACATGTTGATTTGGCTGGTATCATGCATGCTCTGTGTGTAACATGAGGATTTGGCCAGTATCATGTATGCTCTGTGTGTAACATGTGGATTTGGCCAGTATCATGCATGCTCTGTGTGTAACAAGTGGATTTGGCCAGTATCATGCATGCTCTGTGTGTAACATGAGGATCTGGCCAGTATCATGCATGCTCTGTGTGTAACATGAGGATTTGGCCAGTATCATGCATGCTCTATGTGTAACATGAGGATTTGGACAGTATCATGCATGCTCTGTGTGTAACGTGTGGATTTGGCCAGTATCATGCATGCTCTGTGTGTAACATGTGGATTTGGCCAGTATCATGTTTGTTCTGTGTGTAACATGAGAATTTGGCCAGTATCATGTATGCTCTGTGTGTAACATGTGGATTTGGCCAGTATCATGTATGCTCTGTGTGTAACATGTGGATTTGGCCAGTATCATGCATGCTCTGTGTGTAACATGTGGATTTGACCAGTATCATGTATGCTCTGTGTGTAACATGTGGATTTGGCCAGTATCATGTTTGTTCTGTGTGTAACATGAGAATTTGGCCAGTATCATGCATGCTCTGTGTGTAACATGTGGATTTGGCCAGTATTATGTATGCTCTGTGTGTAACATGTGGATCTGGCCAGTATCATGTATGCTCTGTGTGTAACATGTGGATCTGGCCAGTATGATGCATGCTCTGTGTGTAGCATGAGGATTTGGCCAGTATAATGCATTCTCTGTGTGTAACATGAGGATTTGGCCAGTATCATGCATGCTCTGTGTGTAACATGTGGATTTGGCCAGTATCTTGCATGCTCTGTGTGTAACATGTGGATTTGGCCAGTATCATGTATGCTCTATGTGTAACATGAGGATCTGGCCAGTATTATGCATGCTCTGTGTGTAACATGAGGATCAGGCCAGTATCATGCATGCTCTGTGTGTAACATGTGGATTTGGCCAGTATCATGCATGCTCTGTGTGTAACAGGAGGATCAGGCCAGTATCATGCATGCTCTGTGTGTAACATGTGGATTTGGCCAGTATCATGCATGCTCTCTGTGTAACATGAGGATCAGGCCAGTATCATGCATGCTCTGTGTGTAACATGTGGATTTGGCCAGTATCTTGCATGCTCTGTGTGTAACATGTGGATTTGGCCAGTATCATGTATGCTCTATGTGTAACATGAGGATCTGGCCAGTATTATGCATGCTCTGTGTGTAACATGAGGATCAGGCCAGTATCATGCATGCTCTGTGTGTAACATGTGGATTTGGCCAGTATCATGCATGCTCTGTGTGTAACATGAGGATCAGGCCAGTATCATGCATGCTCTGTGTGTAACATGTGGATTTGGCCAGTATCATGCATGCTCTCTGTGTAACATGAGGATTTGGCCAGTATCATGCATGCTCTGTGTGTAACATGTGGATTTGGCCAGTATCTTGCATGCTCTGTGTGTAACATGTGGATCCGGCCAGTTTCATGCATGCTCTGTGTGTAACATATTGATTTGGCCGGTATCATGCATGCTCTGTGTGTAATATGTGGATTTGGCCAGTATCTTGCATGCTCTGTGTGTAACATGTGGATCCGGCCAGTATCATGTATGCTCTATGTGTAACATGAGGATTTGGCCAGTATCATGCATGCTCTATGTGTAACATGAGGATTTGGCCAGTATCATGCATGCTCTGTGTGTAACGTGTGGATTTGGCCAGTATCATGCATGCTCTGTGTGTAAGATGTGAATCCGGCCAGTATCATGCATGCTCTATGTGTAACATGAGGATTTGGCCAGTATCATGCATGCTCTATGTGTAACATGAGGATTTGGCCAGTATCATGCATGCTCTATGTGTAACATGAGGATTTGGCCAGTATCATGCATGCTCTGTGTGTAACATGAGGATTTGGCCAGTATCATGCATGCTCTGTGTGTAAGATGTGAATCCGGCCAGTATCATGCATGCTCTGTGTGTAACATGAGAATCCGGCCAGTATCATGCATGCTCTGTGTGTAACATGAGGATTTGGCCAGTATCATGCATGCTCTATGTGTAACATGAGGATTTGGCCAGTATCATGCATGCTCTATGTGTAACATGAGGATTTGGCCAGTATCATGCATGCTCTGTGTGTAACGTGTGGATTTGGCCAGTATCATGCATGCTCTGTGTGTAACATGTGGATTTGACCAGTATCATGTATGCTCTGTGTGTAACATGTGGATTTGGCCAGTATCGTGTTTGCTCTGTGTGTAACATGAGGATTTGGCCAGTATCATGTATGCTCTGTGTGTAACATGAGGATTCGGCCAGTATCATGCATGCTCTGTGTGTAACATGAGAATCCGGCCAGTATCATGCATGCTCTATGTGTAACATGAGGATTTGGCCAGTATCATGCATGCTCTGTGTGTAACGTGTGGATTTGGCCAGTATCATGCATGCTCTGTGTTTAACATGTGGATTTGACCAGTATCATGCATGCTCTGTGTGTAACATGTGGATTTGGCCAGTATCGTGTTTGCTCTGTGTGTAACATGAGGATTTGGCCAGTATCATGCATGCTCTGTGTGTAACATGTGGATTTGGCCAGTATCATGTATGCTTTGTGTGTAACATGTGGATTTGGCCAGTATCATGTATGCTCTGTGTGTAACATGTGGATTTGGCCAGTATCATGTATGCTTTGTGTGTAACATGAGGATTTGGCCAGTATAATGCATGCTCTGTGTGTAACATGTGGATTTGGCCAGTATCGTGTTTGCTCTGTGTGTAACATGAGGATTTGGCCAGTATCATGTATGCTCTGTGTGTAACATGAGGATTTGGCCAGTATCATGTATGCTCTGTGTGTAACATGTGGATTTGGCCAGTATCATGTATGCTCTGTGTGTAACATGTGGATTTGGCCAGTATCATGTATGCTTTGTGTGTAACATGAGGATTTGGCCAGTATAATGCATGCTCTGTGTGTAACATGTGGATCTGGCCAGTATAATGCATGCTATGTGTGTAACATGTGGATTTGGCCAGTATCATGCATGCTCTGTGTGTAGTATGAGGATTTGGCCAGTATCTTGCATGTTCTGTGTGTAACATGAGGACTTGGCCAGTATCATGCATGCTCTGTGTGTAACATGTGGATCTGGCCATTATCATGCATGCTCTGTGTGTAACATGAGGATTTGGCCAGTATCATGCATGCTCTGTGTGTAGCATGAGGATTTGGCCAGTATCATGCATGCTCTGTGTGTAACATGTGGATTTGGCCAGTATCATGCATGCTCTGTGTGTAACATGAGGATTTGGCCAGTATTATGCATGCTCTGTGTGTAACATGTGGATCTGACCAGTATCATGTATGCTCTGTGTGTAACATGTGGATCTGGCCAGTATCATGCATGCTCTGTGTGTAGCATGAGGATTTGGCCAGTATCATGTATGCTCTGTGTGTAACATGTGGATTTGGCCAGTATCATGCATGCTCTGTGTGTAACATGAGGATTTGGCCAGTATCATGCATGCTCTGTGTGTAACATGAGGATTTGGCCAGTATCATGTATGCTCTGTGTGTAACATGTGGATTTGGCCAGTATCATGCATGCTCTGTGTGTAACATGTGGATTTGGCCAGTATCATGCATGCTCTGTGTGTAACATGTGGAGTTGGCCAGTATCATGCATGCTCTGTGTGTAACATGAGGATTTAGCGAGTATCATGCATGCTCTGTGTGTAACATGAGGATTTGGCCAGTATCTTGCATGCTGTATGTGTAACATGAGGATTTGGCCAGTATCATGCATGCTCTGTGTGTAACATGAGAATCCGGCCAGTATCATGCATGCTCTGTGTGTAACATGAGGATTTGGCCAGTATAATGCATGCTCTGTGTGTAACATGAGAATCCGGCCAGTATCATGCATGCTCTGTGTGTAACATGAGGATTTGGCCAGTATCTTGCAAGCTCTGTGTGTAACATGAGGATTTGGCCAGTATCATGTATGCTCTGTGTGTAACATGAGAATCCGGCCAGTATTATGCATGCTCTGTGTGTAACATGTGGATCTGGCCAGTATCATGCATGCTCTGTGTGTAGCATGAGGATTTGGCCAGTATCATGTATGCTCTGTGTGTAACATGTGGATTTGGCCAGTATCATTCATGCTCTGTGTGTAACATGAGGATTTGGCCAGTATAATGCATGCTCTGTGTGTAACATGTGGATCTGGCCAGTATCATGTATGCTCTGTGTGTAACATGTGGATCTGGCCAGTATCATGCATGCTCTGTGTGTAGCATGAGGATCTGGCCAGTATCATGCATGCTCTGTGTGTAGCATGAGGATTTGGCCAGTATCATGCATGCTCTGTGTGTAACATGAGGATCTGGCCAGTATCATGCATGCTCTGTGTGTAACATGAGGATCTGGCCAGTATCATGCATGCTTTGTGTGTAACATGTGGATCCGGCCAGTATCATGCATGCTCTGTGTGTAACATGTTGATTTGGCCGGTATCATGCATGCTCTGTGTGTAACATGAGGATCTGGCCGGTTTCTTGCATTCTCTGTGTGTAAGATGTGAATCCGGCCAGTATCATGCATGCTCTGTGTGTAACATGTGGATTTGGCCAGTATCATGCATGCTCTGTGTGTAACATGAGGATCTGGCCAGTTTCTTGCATGCTCTGTGTGTAACATGTGGATTTGGCCAGTATCATGCATGCTCTGTGTGTAACGTGAGGATCTGGCCAGTTTCTTGCATGCTCTGTGTGTAACATGTGGATTTGGCCAGTATCATGCATGCTCTGTGTGTAACATGAGGATCTGGCCAGTATCATGCATGCTCTGTGTGTAACAGGTGGGTTTGGCCAGTATCATGCATGCTCTGTGTGTAACATGTGGATTTGGCCAGTATCATGCATGCTCTGTGTGTAACATGAGGATCTGGCCAGTTTCTTGCATGCTCTGTGTGTAACATGTGGAGTTGGCCAGTATCATGCATGCTCTGTGTGTAACATGAGGATTTAGCGAGTATCATGCATGCTCTGTGTGTAACATGAGGATTTGGCCAGTATCTTGCATGCTCTATGTGTAACATGAGGATTTGGCCAGTATCATGCATGCTCTGTGTGTAACATGAGGATTTAGCGAGTATCATGCATGCTCTGTGTGTAACATGAGGATCTGGCCAGTATCATGCATGCTCTGTGTGTAACATGAGGATTTGGCCAGTATCATGCATGCTCTGTGTGTAACATGAGGATTTGGCCAGTATCATGCATGCTCTGTGTGTAACATGAGGATTTGGCCAGTATCATGCATGCTCTGTGTGTAACATGAGGATCTGGCCAGTATCATGCATGCTCTGTGTGTAACATGAGGATCTGGCCAGTATCATGCATGCTCTGTGTGTAACATGAGGATCTGGCCAGTATCATGCATGCTCTGTGTGTAACATGAGGATTTGACCTGTATCATGCATGTGACTCGCCCCCTGGGCCGTGGGGCACCCGGAACCGGGCTTCTATGCGATGCTGGGGGTAGTAGTGGCAACCCGATCCCGTGGCTCAGGGTGGTCAGACCAAATTGTGTGGCAGTCTATTTATCAGTGTTTTGAATGTCCGACTACGCCACCCGTGGATTGCAGTCAAAGATAACCGCCGCTGCGAGGTAGACCTCTGAGGCTGGTGTTGGTGTGCAGCACAGGGATGGGATAACACTTCCCACGGGAAGAGTGTAGCCTCAGGGCAATGTAGGTGGATGCTGGGGGTGATGGTGCAGGCGCAGCATAAATCACACAGAGTCCAATGGTGCAGTTCAGGCCTTTTACTCACAGTTGATATCCAAGTCACTTCTGTCAGCAATGACTGCCCAAGCCGTGCTGCGTCCACCAGGTGAGGGGCTCAGTCAACCCCCAGGCAACTCAGGAGTGTGGCACAGGACCCCCTTCTATCCTTTCTCTGGCCCCTCGTGCCCCACCAGTGACCACGCTTCTGTCCGGCTGCCTCGGGCCTTCTCTGGTAAAACTTGGCGCCAGTTTCCCTGACCCTATGTGGTGCCTTCCTAGCGGGTGTAGCAAGGGGTCGCACCAATAAATGATCACGACCTCCGGTTCTTGGCTGAGGGATGATTTACCTCCACCAACTTGGGAATCCGGTACCCTTCCACGGCCTGATCCTTCACCCGATATAACGCGGGCTTGCAACGGTTGCTGTCCTTTCTGCTTTCTTAGGGTCCCTTCTGCCTTCTTGTTTCTGGAGCCTTTCTACTCCTCTGTCTCTTCTCCTTCCTTCCTTCTACTTCTCCTCTTCTCCTCTCTGGCCCCGGCCTTCTCTCCAGGCCTGCCTCATGGAGCTGAGCTCAGGCTGAGCCACAGCTCCCTGTCAGCTCTCTGCTCCTTTACTCTGCTTCTCTGAACTGACTCCCTTTCTAAGATGGCTCCCACCTTTCATCTGCCTCTCTGTGTCTGAGCTCAGGTGACCTGCACCCAATGAGCTCCTTCCTATGCTCCAGAAACCGTCCCCTACTGCTCCTACATCACTGGGTTCTCACCCCCCTCCCCACTCCAGCCAGGGACATGGTCAGTTGTGCCTGCATAAATGGGAGCACCGTCGAGCCTAGTCAGTCGTGTCTGCATAAATGGGAGCACCGTCGAGCTGTCCCCCGGAAATGGGGTGAGTGTGTGTATGCAGCTAACTGAGCCCTGGTCCACATTCCATCCTAACCTGGGAGTGGAATATCACACCTCTGGCTGAGGGGCAATACCCCTGTAGCAACCGAACCCTCGGGGCGCTACACATGCTCTCTGTGTAACATGAGGATTTGGCCAGTATCATGCATGCTCTGTGTGTAACATGAGGATCTGGCCAGTATAATGCATTCTCTGTGTGTAACATGAGGATTTGGCCAGTATCATGCATGCTCTGTGTGTAACATGAGGATCTGGCCAGTATAATGCATTTTCTGTGTGTAACATGAGGATTTGGACAGTATCATGCATGCTCTGTGTGTAACATGAGGATTTGGCGAGTATCATGCATGCTCTGTGTGTAACATGAGGATTTGGCCAGTATCATGCATGCTCTCTGTGTAACAGGAGGATTTGGCCAGTATCATGCATGCTCTGTGTGTAACATGAGGATTTGGCCAGTATCATGCATGCTCTCTGTGTAACATGAGGATTTCGCCAGTATCTTGCATGCTCTATGTGTAACATGAGGATTTGGTCAGTATCATGCATGCTCTGTGTGTAACATGAGGATTTGGCCAGTATCATGCATGCTCTGTGTGTAACATGTGGATTTGGCCAGTATCATGCATGCTCTGTGTGTAACATGAGGATTTGGCCAGTATCATGCATGCTCTGTGTGTAACATGAGGATTTGGCCAGTATCATGCATGCTGTGTGTATCATGAGGATTTGGCCAGTATCATGCATGCTCTGTGTGTAACATGAGGATTTGGCCAGTATCATGCATGCTCTGTGTGTAACATGAGGATTTGGCCAGTATCATGCATGCTCTGTGTGTAACATGTGGATTTGGCCAGTATCATGCATGCTCTGTGTGTAACATGTGGATTTGGCCAGTATCATGTATGCTCTGTGTGTGTAACATGTGGATTTGGCCAGTATCATGCAGGTTCTGTGTGTAACATGAGGATTTGGACAGTATCATGCATGTGACTCGCCCCCTGGGCCGTGGGGCACGCGGAACCGGGCAGTAGGGAGACGCTGGGAGTAGTAGTGGCGGCCCGGTCCCGCAGCTCAGGGTGGTCAGACCAATGGTAGTCTGCTACGTGCTTTAGATAATGTCCGACTACGCCACCCGTGGATTGCGGTTATTAGGAACCGCCGCTGCAAGGCAGTCCGCTGGGGCTGATGATGTATGCAGCTGGGATGGTGTGACTCCCCACGGGAAGAGTGCCGCCCCAGGGCAGTGTAGTGGATGGTGGGAGTGATGGTGGTGAGAGTCCCAGTACCGGTATTGCTGGAGGCGCGAGGGAGCACACAGACAACAAGTTACAGTCCAGGGTCTTTACTCACAGTTTATGTGCTCCAGGTCACTTCGGCACCAGTAGTGACCACCCGAGCCGTGCTGCGTCCACCAGGTGTGGGGCTCGGTCAACTCCCAGGCAGTTCAGAAGTATGGCTCAGGACCCCCTTTTGTCCTTTCTCTGGCCTGCCTCACCAGTGACCCACTTTTGTCCAGCTGCCGCGGACTTGTGCGGTTAAACGTGGACCCCGTCCTCCGCTGTCCTATATGGTGCCTTCCTAGCAGGTTTGATGAGGTGTCGCACCAATAAATGATCACGACGACCGGTCTTTGGCTGAGGGTAGTTTCTCCTCCACCAACTTGGGATTCGGTACCCTTAATCTGCCTGACCCTTCACCCTGGATTCTCGTGGGTTCTTAGGGTCCCTTCCACCTTCTTGTTCCTGAGCCCTTCTGTTTCTCTGTCTCTTCTTCTCCTCCTCTGTTCTTTCCTGTTCCTTTCTGTTCCTTTCTCTTGGAGCTGGGATGAGACGCAATCTCAGCTCCCCTTCACCTCCTCCTCGGCCTCTCACTAGGCCCTCCTGGAGCAGAGCTCCTACAGAGCCTCTACTCCCTGTCTTCTCCTCTCTGGACAGAACCTAGATCTAAGATGGTGCCCACCTTTTATACCTCCCTCTGACCATGAGCCCAGGTGACCAGCAACCAATGAGCTCCTTCCTACGCTCAGGAACCAACCCCTATCTGCCCCTACAGCACTGGGTGTTCCACCCCCCTCCCCACTCCAGACAGGGACATAGTCGGTCGTGCCTGCACTTCTGTCTAGTGGGAGCACCGTTGAGCTGTCCCTCGGAAATGGGGTGTGTGTGCTGTATGCAGCTAACTGAGCCCTGGTCCATACTCCATCCTTACCCGGGAGTGGAATATCACACCTCTGGCAGAGGTGCAATACCCCTGTAGCGGCCGAACCCTCGGGGCGCTACATTCCCCCCTGGTAAAGCACAGCACGTCCTCGGGCTGGAAAAGAGCAAAAACAGTTGATTACAGGACATGCAAAAACTTTTTAAAACTTTTTACATTTAGAAACGGACAACACAGTTCAATTCCCTTTATGGGACACACTTTTCTTTTCACTAGACATTATAGAAACATTTTCAGTACTTCCGGAACTCTTTTGTATAAAACATCTTATAAAACTCTTGCATTATCACCTAGCAGCATATAAAACTTTCTCATGTAAAACATTTTTAAGTAAAGCGCATTCTTGGATTCTGAGATCATGGCCGCGGTGCAACTTGCGACCAGGTGTTCTTTCTTCTCAAAGGTGCAACAGTCCAGCAACTTGCCTTGAGGTAGACATTGCAGTTTTTTTATAAAACCAGTAGGGGGCACTTTAGGAAGCGCAACTATATACAAGGATGGCCGCTCTCAGTCCTCGGCCAGTTTTGGGAAGGGAAATGGCTGCTCACAGTCCTCAGCCTGTTAGGGGATGTAGGGGATAACTTTCACACAGTCCTATATCAGTCCCAACGGGGACCACACTCAATTTGAAACAGTCCCAAACAGTTCCTTTGTACCCTGACGGGTAACTATTTACACTGGTATGCTACTGTTCACTGGTAGCGATACCCTCCAGCTGCTCCTTGCTCCTCATGGTGACGATCTTCAGGCCGGTCCGGGCCCTCTTGGTACTCCGAGTCCGAGTGGTACTGCTCCTCCTCTTCTACCACTCTGTGGACGTGGAGGGCGTACCATCCTTTCACGCCTTGGTGTCGGGTGTAGGACACCATGTCTCCTGGATATAGATCCCGCCCTCGATGACCTTCTGGCAGGTGGCTCTCTACATCCCTCCTAGTCACGAACACGTTGCTGATGGTCTCAGGATCTTTAATGAAACCCCAGCCATGTTCCATATGAAATTTCACGACAGTCCCGGTGACTCGGGGACCGCGGGCAGCTCGGGGATCTCGTCGGGCCTTCATCTTCTGCTCCGCACTTTGGGCCTGCAGCTTCTCCTGTTTCATGCGCCGCTCCCACTGCTCCCTCTCGAACACCTCCAGCTGTTGGCGGCAGTACTCCCGTCGACGGGCGGCGTCCGGGGGCGCTAGGCCTTGCGACCGGGCCTGCGATTGTGGTCTGCTGATCACGCCCGGGGTCAGAGGGCACGGCGTGGGGCGGGGCTCGCTGGCGGTGTCGATGGCCTGGCAACCGGTTGGTAGCGGTGGAGGTACGGTGTCGATGGCGGGTTCAGGTACGTTGGGCTCCGCAACAGGGTGCAGGGGCAGGTCGGCGGCCCCAGGGTTCAGGGTAGGGGCGTCTCCGTTACCTGCCTCTGCTGTCGCGGCCTCCTCCGCGGCGGTGTCCTCGGCCTCCCCTCTGCTTTCACTGCCCTCGGTGGCTGGTGTGCCGCTGGATGTCGACGGCGCCTCCTGCTGCAGGATCACGGCCCGCAGGGCCATTTCTTCTTTCCACCCGGCAATCACGTCCCGCTGCGCCCGGACCATCCTCCGGTCCAGCTCCTCCAGCGCAGCCCGCACATACTCGGGGTCTTCCTTGGGGAGGTGTGCTAGCTGCTCCATGAAGCTGCATGGGGATTCGGCCTGCAGCAGGCCACGCGCCAGGGAGCTGGAGCTGGTTCCTGTCTCTATCTTCGGGTGCGGCCTGGCCAGACTGATCCAGACCACCCCCTGCCCCGCCGTTTTCTTCTCTTTCCGCCCCCATTGGGGGTGATCCTGGGGCATTCTGCTGACAATCACTCTCAAGGGCAGCCCCCCCACGTTGACGGACATTTCTACAGCCGTGCTCATGGTTGTTGGGGGCGGGCTTCCTCTTTGGCGCCATTCTGGGACCCGGCCCACGATGGGAGGCGGCCTCCTGTGGTCTTTTGGCGTGCACATTATGGCGCTCGTTCTTCTAGGGCGGGCACCATCTTTAGTACAACAAAACAGTCTCTTTTCAGGCGCGCAGTACCCGTTGTTAGCGGGCACGAAATCCTGCCAACTACGCCAAAGCTGACTCGCCCCCTGGGCCGTGGGGCACGCGGAACCGGGCAGTAGGGAGACGCTGGGAGTAGTAGTGGTGGCCCGGTCCCGCGGCTCAGGGTGGTCAGACCAATGGTAGTCTGCTACGTGCTTTAGATAATGTCCGACTACGCCACCCGTGGATTGCGGTTATTAGGAACCGCCACTGCAAGGCAGTCCGCTGGGGCTGATGATGTATGCAGCTGGGATGGTGTGACTCCCCACGGGAAGAGTGCGGCCCCAGGGCAGTGTAGTGGATGGTGGGAGTGATGGTGGTGAGAGTCCCAGTACCGGTAGTGCTGGAGGCGCGAGGGAGCACACAGACAACAAGTTACAGTCCAGGGTCTTTACTCACAGTTTATGTGCTCCAGGTCACTTCGGCCAGCAGTGACCGCCCGAGCCGTGCTGCGTCCACCACGTGTGGGGCTCGGTCAACTCCCAGGCAGTTCAGAAGTATGGCTCAGGACCCCCTTTTGTCCTTTCTCTGGCCTGCCTCACCAGTGACCCACTTTTGTCCAGCTGCCGCGGACTTGTGCGGTTAAACGTGGACCCCGTCCTCCGCTGTCCTATATGGTGCCTTCCTAGCAGGTTTGATGAGGTGTCGCACCAATAAATGATCACGACGACCGGTCTTTGGCTGAGGGTAGTTTCTCCTCCACTAACTTGGGATCCGGTACCCTTAATCTGCCTGACCCTTTACCCTGGATTCTCGTGGGTTCTTAGGGTCCCTTCCACCTTCTTGTTCCTGAGCCCTTCTGTTTCTCTGTCTCTTCTTCTCCTCCTCTGTTCCTTCCTGTTCCTTTCTCTTGGAGCTGGGATGAGACGCAATCTCAGCTCCACTTCACCTCCTCCTCGGCCTCTCACTAGGCCCTCCTGGAGCAGAGCTCCTACAGAGCCTCTACTCCCTGTCTTCTCCTCTCTGGACAGAACCTAGATCAGATCTAAGATGGTGCACACCTTTTATACCTCCCTCTGACCATGAGCCCAGGTGACCAGCAACCAATGAGCTCCTTCCTACGCTCAGGAACCAACCCCTATCTGCCCCTACAGCACTGGGTGTTCCACCCCCCTCCCCACTCCAGACAGGGACATAGTCGGTCGTGCCTGCACTTCTGTCTAGTGGGAGCACCGTTGAGCTGTCCCTCGGAAATGGGGTGTGTGTGCTGTATGCAGCTAACTGAGCCCTGGTCCATACTCCATCCTTACCCGGGAGTGGAATATCACACCTCTGGCAGAGGTGCAATACCCCTGTAGCGGCCGAACCCTCGGGGCGCTACACATGCTCTGTGTGTAACATGAGGATCGGGCCAGTATCATGCATGCTCTGTGTGTAACATGAGGATTTGGCCAGTATCATGCATGCTCTGTGTGTAATATGTGGATCTAGTCAGTATCATGCATGCTCTGTGTGTAACATGAGGATTTGGCCAGTATCATGCATGCTCTGTGTGCAACATGTGGATCTGGCCAGTATCATGCATGCTCTATGTGTAACATGAGGATCTGGCCAGTATCATGCATGCTCTGTGTGTAACATGTGGATCTGGTCAGTAACATGCATGCTCTGTGTGTAACATGAGGATTTGGCCAGTATCATGCATGCTCTGTGTGTAACATGTGGATCTGGCCAGTATCATGCATGCTCTGTGTGTAACATGTGGATCTGGCCAGTATCATGCATGCTCTATGTGTAACATGAGGATCTGGCCAGTATCTTGCATGCTCTGTGTGTAACATGTGGATTTGGCCAGTATCATGCATGCTCTGTGTGTTAAATGTGGATTTGGCCAGTATAATGCATGCTCTGTGTGTAACATGAGGATTTGGCCAGTATCATGCATGCTCTGTGTGTAACATGAGGATTTGGCCAGTATCATGCATGCTCTGTGTGTAACATGTGGATCCAGCCAGTATCATGCATGCTCTGTGCGTAACATGAGGATTTGGCCAGTATCATGCATGCTCTGTGTGTAACATGAGGATTTGGCCAGTATCATGCATGCTCTGTGTGTAACATGTGGATTTGGCCAGTATCATGCATGCTCTGTGTGTAACATGTGGATCCAGCCAGTATCATGCATGCTCTGTGTGTAACATGAGGATTTGGCCAGTATCATGCATGCTCTGTGTGTAACATGAGGATTTGGCCAGTATCATGCATGCTCTGTGTGTAACATGTGGATCTGGCCAGTATCATGCATGCTCTCTGTGTAACATGTGGATTCCCAGCACTGCCACTAATCTCATCCCTCTGGCTGCTCTCAGCTCTCCAGGCTTTTCTCCATGTCTTATGTGTAGGGTGAACTTTGCTTTCCAGACTGGCAGCTCATCATATACCTCCTCCCTTATTATTTCATGATGCAGAGGAAATCCATTCTCCAGCCCCCATCACTCACTGGCAGCACCTGGGCAACCGGGAGGAGTTTAAAGGGCTGGAAGAAAAACAAACCTGCTCATCTGGGGAATTGTGTGCAAGCAGGAGGAGAGGGGAGGCAATGACACACGAACTGGAGGCAGAGACGAGGCTGTGAGCAGCAGCATGGGCTCAGCACTGGGAGCTGTCCCTTCAGCACCAGCATTCAGCACCATCCAACAAGTCCTGACATAGCAGCACAACTTGGGCAGACTGGACTTGTATCCTTGGAGTCACATCATCTGCTAAAGGACCATACCCAGCAGATCCTCTTAATTAACAAGTCTGAGGACAATCACAGACAGGAGTGTATGGAATGGGAGACATGGACAAAGCTGCTGTCAATTCTTCTACTGCAACCTATGCCTTTGGTTGTAAAGTTAGGATCATTACAGGTATGATGTCACATTAGACAATTTACACACAAGGATTGTACTGAGGAGCGAGTGCATTCAACACCTAAAGTGTAGACATTGGAATAGGCAATGAAATGCTTGTGCCAAGTGCAGATTAATCCATTGTGATATCCTAGTGACAATCTTTGGATGCTCAGTTCCATCCTTCACTCCTTCATTTAATCTAATAAAGATCAGGTTAACAGACAGGGAGAGATACATTTTTTCTCCATAACTTGCACTTAGTTGTCATTTTTTTAGTTTGGGATTCCGGGAAAGAGCCTTGTAATTAGATTTCTCTCTGCAGTGTTTGTCCTCATGCCTTTGCTTCTGTTCCAGGTCTGCTCCTGTAGAGGCTGGGATGCTCAATATGACAGGCGCACAATTGAGGGATTTATCTGAAAGAGATTTTGAAGATACAGAGCTTAGTATAAATGTCGGTGGTTACAAGAAGAGGTTAAGATATGACACACTTCTAAGATTCCCAGAGACAAGGTTGTGCAAGTTGTTGACCTGTCAATCAAAGGAATCAATTCTGGAACTGTGCGATGATTATGATGACACCAAGAATGAATTTTACTTTGATAGGAACCCCGAGTTGTTTCCATATGTCTTACATTTTTACAACACTGGGAAGCTCCACGTCATGGGGGAACTCTGTGTGTTCTCCTTCTGCCAAGAGATTGAATACTGGGGCATTAATGAATTCTTCATAGACTCCTGCTGTAGTAACAGCTATCATGGACGGAAAGTGGAACCAGAGCAGGATCAATGGGATGATAAGAGTGAGCAGGAAAGCACCACATCCTCCTTTGACGAGATCTTGGCGTTTTATCATGATGCTTCCAAGTTTGATAGACAACTCTTTGGGAACTTCAGGAGAAGACTCTGGCTTGCCCTGGATAATCCAGGCTACTCCATCCTGAGCAGGATTTTTAGCATACTCTCCATAATAATAGTCCTTGGATCTATTGTCACTATGTGCCTCAACAGTTTGCCAGACTTCCAGATTGTTAATGCTAATGGCAGCACTGAGGAGGACCCTCGCTTTGAGATTGTGGAACACTTTGGAATAGCTTGGTTCACTCTAGAGCTGGTGGTGCGTTTTGCTGTATCTCCAGATATGACTTTGTTCTTCAAGCATCCATTGAACATCATAGATTTTATTTCCATAGCGCCATTTTATATCACGTTAATAGTCAACTTGGTGGTGGAGAGCTCTCCAACTTTAGCCAACTTAGGCAGAGTAGCCCAGGTACTAAGACTCATGAGAATATTCCGTATTCTGAAACTTGCCAGACATTCAACGGGTCTGAGATCTTTGGGGGCAACCCTAAAATACAGCTACAAGGAGGTGGGGTTGTTGTTGCTCTATCTATCTGTAGGAATATCTATATTCTCCGTTGTGGCTTACACTATAGAAAAAGAGGAGAACGATGGGTTGGCCACCATCCCTTCCTGCTGGTGGTGGGCTACTGTTAGCATGACCACGGTTGGGTATGGGGATGTGGTCCCTGGTTCCATAGCTGGAAAACTGACTGCGTCTGCCTGCATCTTGGCTGGAATATTGGTCGTTGTGCTTCCCATCACTCTCATCTTTAACAAATTTTCACATTTCTACCGAAGACAGAAGCAGTTAGAGAATGCTATGAGGAGCTGTGATTTTGGAGATGGGGTGAAAGACATTGCATCAGTTAATCTGAGGGACTACTATGCCCAGAGGGTCAAATCCCTAATGGCAAGCATCACAAATATAAGTAAAAATACCCCAAGTGAGCAGAGCCTAAACGATTCAATAAATTAGACCTGCTTTACGAGAAATGAAAGGCTGTTTGCTAGTTACACGTTCATTCACACCATCCACCTGTTGTCAATGCAACCACTAAAAATAACATGAATACTACATTTCCATGCGTGGGAGCTGTTCTCCTATCAGGATCCCATAGCTGTACTCCATAGTTCTGTGCCAGCTTTGTGTGAGTGATTGGCACAGCTCTTCTTCTGCGTGGCTTCCACATGTCGTATGTAACCGATTGTGTTCTGCACTGATGCAATTGTCTAGCCTGTGCAATCACTGTCAAACCTCAGTATGAGCAATATTAAATGTATCCAGGTGTCCCTGTGGCAATGTCAGCAACTGACCGCAACTGTGTGTATACAGTGATGTGTGTCCTGTGAGTCCTGTGTATGGGAATGCGCTGTCTCCTCTACTGTTAATTGGGAGCATTAGCTTAATTAACATCCAGTACTGTAATTGTTGGGCAGGGTCCTTAGCTCACTGTGACTTTCAGATTTACATGAAGCATATATTCATTGCTCAACCAAATGTACCATTCATACAATCAGTCATCAGCAATCATGTGTCAAATAAATTGTATGTTTTTTACTGGTTGTTTTGCAGCTGTAGTTTAATGCTGTAACTGTTTGACTTACTTGTGACCCCCAGTCAGACCTTTAGTTGCAATATCGTACACCCCACCTTATGTCATGCAGCTGGCAATAGCAAGGTTTCCAAAGCTAACACATATTCAGTAGCGCAGCATGGGGTCTATAAAGCATTTCAGTGCACACAAAGTGTATACCGCTAAGTAGAGGTGAGCAAATCTTTTGAAATTCATATTTGCTAGATTTGCCGTATTTTCCTGAAAAATTAAATTCCCTGCAAATTGCAAATACTCCAATTGCCTGAAAATATATGTATAACACTCTGAGGTCTCCTAGGACTGTGTCCAGCTCATTTCAAGCTCTTTAATTCAAACACAGCTTTAGTAATCCCAACCTATACGACTATGGGTAAACATATGGTAACTGCTGTCCTGTCACACACTATCTGTAATGTTTATTCAGTGTTACATGGCTTTCTCTCCCTATCTCTATTTCAGAGCAGTGAGCTTTGACATCCTTTCACCATCTAGATTCAGCATAAAATGGCTTCTGCATTCCCTGCCTCTGCTTTTATACAGGCTATGATAATCCCTCCTGATTGCCTGTTTTATACCATGCGATGTGGTAGCTGAAAGGCATTATGTCAAAGCCCTCATGGCTGCACTATAGGTCTTGTGAGTCTTCACTGGCTGATGCAGTCTTCTGCAATGTGTAAAATGATGGCAGACAATATAGGTGTTTGGTGTAAATCGAATCGCAAATTGCTTGAATTCGCTTGGCGCAGTGAATTCCGAAAAAAATTAAGACAAATTCAAAGTGCATTGAATCGATTGGCTCATCTCTACTATGTAGTGCTGAGCAACAACGCACATACACATGTGGTCACACACGTGGTCGATTAATGAAAGAAAAACCCACAATGGTCACAGAAATAACTTGAATCTGACAAAAGTAATAATAAATTAAAAATCTTTGAAAATGGACAAATGAAAGTCAGACATTGCTTTTCAGCCCGGCTTCCACAGAATAAAAGAAAAATTAAACTCATGAAATAGGCCTGGATAGAAATGATGGTTCTTCTTAACTTAATATTTTGTTGAACAACCTTTTGAGGCAATCACTGCAATCAAACGATTCCTGAAACTGTCAATGAGACTTCTGCACCTCTCCACAGGTATTTTGGCCACTCCTCATGAGCAAACTGCTCCAGTTGTCTCGTGTTTGAAGGTTTCCTTTTCCAGACGGCATGTTTCAGCTCTTTCCAAAGATGCTCAATAGGATTTAGGTCAGGGCTCACAGAAGGCCACTTCAGAATAGTCCAATGTTTTCCTCTTAGCCATTCTTGGGTGTTTTTAGATGTGTGTTTTGGGTCATTATCCTGTTGCGAGACCCATGACCTGCGACTAAGACCAAGCTTTCTGATACTGGGCAGCACATTTCTCTCTAGAATCCCTTGATAGTCTTGAGATTTCATTGTACCCTGCACAGATTCAAGACACCCCGTGTCAGATGCAGCAAAGCAGCCCCAGAACATAACAGAGTCTCCTCCATGTTTCACAGTAGGGACAGTGTTCTTTTCTTGATATGCTTCATTTTTCCATATGTGAACATAGAGCTGATGTGCCTTGCCAAAAACTTCCATTTTTGTCTCATCTGTCCATAGGACATTCTCCCAGAAGCTTTGTGGCTTATCAACATGTAGTTTGGGAAATTCCAGTCTGTCTTTTTTATGATTTTTTTTTCAACATTGGTGTTCTTCTTGGTCATCTCCCATAAAGTCCACTTTGGACCAAACAACGACAGATGGTGCGATCTTTCTAATCTCCCGAGACAACTCTTTCCTTTGCTTCCTCTGCTCCATGTTGAGTTTGGTACACACCATGTCACCAAACAGCACAGTGAGTATCTGTACCCCTATATACAGGCCCACCGACTGATTACAAGATTGTAGACACCTGTGATGCTAATTAGTGGACACAACTTGATTAAACATGTCCGTTTTGTCACATTATTTTTAGGAGTACCATCATTTCTGTCCAGGCCTATTTCATGAGTTTAAGTTTTTTAAATATTCTGTGGAAGCAGGGTTGAAAAGCAATGTCTGACTTTCATCTGTTCATTTTCATAGATTTTTAATTTATTATTACTTTTGTCAGATTCAAGTTATTTCTGTGACCATTGTGGGTTTTTCTTTCATTAAACGAGGGGTACCAACAATTTTGACCACGAGTGTAGACCTCATGGAGTGCAGCACATACAAGGTATTCTCCTCTAGAAACAATGTTTCCTTATACCTCAATACATACAAGTGCTACAGAGACTGCCACAATTTTTTATTATTCTGTTGGATTTAAAGGGAATTGGTAATCAGACAAAAAACGTTTTATGTTCTTTTATGGTAGATCTAAGCACAACAAAACTGCAATATATTTGTGTGCATGAGCCCTAAGGGTGTATTACCTCTGCTTTGTTCACATCTATGGATGTATTGCTTAGAGGAATAGGTTGGGAATCCACTGTTCTGAGCAGAGATTCCTGCAGGCACAGCACTCCGCAACACATAGCAGATACAGGAAAGTGATAACTAGGACTATTTTATCTATCCTTACAAAATATCCAAGTACAGATCATTTTTTTTACTTGCAATACATGGAAATTAAAGAGAATCTGTGACCAGGTTTTTGCTATGTAGTTTGAGAGTGGCATGATGTAGGGACAGAGCCTGATTCCAGCAATGTATTACTTAGTTTACTGGGTATAGTGCATGTGATACCATCACAGTTTTCCCTGCTGCAGATTTATCAGTTCCCTGAATGTCGAGCCCACACCACTGATTGGCAGCCTTCTGTGTACACTGTATATTGACAGAAAGCTGCTAATCAGTGCTGGGGGTGAGGTTAAACAGAGCAGGAGGACTAGGAGGCACAAGACCCCTAGTCCTGTAGTGATAATCTCCTGCTGATAAAACACTGGTTTTATTGAAATTGCAACACACAGCCTAGTAAGTGACACATCGCTGGAATCAGGGTCTCTTCCCGTACATCATACTGCTCTTAGATTACATAGCAAAAGCCTGCTGACATATTCCTTTTAAAGGGGTTATTAAATTAATAAAGTACCTACATATCTTCCAAATATAATTATAGAAAACTTACTTTGGCTTATTTCAATAGGTAAGCCAGCCCCCTTCTCTATTATAGTTGATGTATAGGGTGGCTCAATAATTAAAATAAGTTAGACATATGATCCTTTATACACAGCCCTTATAACATGCTGCAACAGGAAAAAGTGTCTCGTTCTGAGCAAAGGGCCACAAGAGGAGATGCCGGGGCCCCGGTGATAAATGGAAACACATTTTCAAATGAAATTATTTTAGTAAGTCTTATATAATCATTTTAGGTTAACAACTAGGGATAATATTTTCATTGTGAAATTTCCATTTTTTAAATGTTGTTTAGTCATCACTAAGAAAATTAAGCTGCTCCCAGTGACACTTTGTGAAGCTCAGGGTGCTAATACTTTCTTTCCTGGGAGTGCTGGGTGAAGATCTTTGGATGTGTCAAAGTCATTGATTATGTTTCAGAAAAACATCTTGATGCTTAAAGGTAAACCTGTCATTAGGTATTTCCATTATAAAGTAAGGCCACCACCTTTAAGGTCTCTTTTACAGTATTCTAGTGCCTGTACATAAGCCCTCAGTCCCCTCTGCATAGTACAAAAATAACTAATTATACCCCAATATGGCACGGTCCGGTCCGATGGACGTCGCTGATCTTCCTTCGGCGCCTTCTCTCTCATCACAAGCGCCGCCCCCCTGCTTACTTCATAGGGATAATGAGTTCTATGTCATTCACACAGCGTCCCCCAATTGCGCTCCTGCGCAGGCGTACTTCTATCTTCCCTGTCAAGGGCAGAGCAAAGTACTGTAATGTGCATGCACCAGGACAGACCAGAGTGCGCCAATGACCCCCAAAGTAAAGCCGGCACATACATATTACAGTACGTTGCACTGCCCCCAGCAGGGCAGATAGAAGGTCGCCTGCGCAGGAGCGCGATTGGGCGATCTCTGTGTGGATGACGTAGGACTCATCATCAACGTGAAGTAGGGCATGTGGACCAAACTTGCGATGAGCGAGGAAGTGCCGAAGGAAGACCAGCGACGCTCATTGGACCCTTCCATGTCTTATGGGGATATAATAAAAGTTATTTTTTGTATTATGCAGAAGGGATTGGGGGCTTATGTACAGGCTACTAAAATACTGTAAAAGAGGCCATATACGTGGATGTACTTTTTATTGGGAAAACCTGGTGACAAGTTCCCTTTAATTTTCTGTTCATGAGAAAGTCACTTTGAGGCATGTCACAAAAACAGCTTGATGCCATTGCATTGGTAGCTCACTTGCCCTTCTAGGTATTGGGAACCACACAGTAAATTTGTATATAGCGCTTATTTACTTCAGTGTGTATATGTATAAGCAGAGGATCAGATCACAGACTTATTAAAGGGAATATGTCAGTAAGATCAACCTCCTCCAATGTCATATATATCTATCTAGGTCTTTGAAATGTAAATTCATGAACACACTAACACCTTTATATATTCTATCTGTTGCTGCATTCCTGAGAAATCAGCATTTTAATTCATATGCAAATTATGCATCAAATGCTCTGGGTGTGACAGAGCATTTAAGAAGCCTCTGCCTCCCTAGGTTGATTCCCCACCTGGCATCTGCCTTTTTAGCTTGATTGATAGCTCAGTATTTGATTTCCTTGCTTGGTGCCCGGCATCACACAGACAATGAGCTACCAATCAAGTTAAAGAGACTGGAGCTGGGCCCAGAAATAGAGGTAGAGACTTGGGAAGAGCCCTGCCATGCCCAGTGCACTTAATGCATCATTTATATTTGAATTAAAATGCTGATTTTTCAGGAATGCAGCAACAGATAGAATATATAAAGGTATTGATGGATTTATGTTGCAAAGACCTACATGCCCATATATGCGATTTCTTTTTGGGAGGAGGGGTTGATCTTACTGACACATTCCCTTTAAGCATGCTGAGAAAATTGTGAACACCAGTTATACTAGTGTCTTACTTTATCACTATACCAAATGGAAGGTATAATGTATCTTGAAAAAAAGCAGTGGATACATTTAGCTATCTGTTGCCTCATTGACTTCAATGATAAAATTCATGATTTTTTGCTAGTTATATTAGCCTTATCTTCCCATCAGAAAAGTAGTTACCTGATGGATACGAGATGGAGACTGTTTCCAATTGATAATAAAATTTTGTTGAAGACACAGCGTCCATCAAATTGATTACTTCCTTTTTCTATCTTGCTGACATTTATAGGAAGTCGTCACCATTTACTTCCAATAGGTCAGAATCTATCCTGGTCACATAAGGGGCACACGGGAGCACTGCTTGTTGTTATCAGAGCCCTACCAGTAACAAGTCATGACCATAACAGACTTGTATCCACTGCAACTAAACAATGAAGATTCATATTGAATGATACAAGTAGAGATCTTAAAAAACATGAGCAACTGAAGCAGAAACAAAGTGTAATTAATTAAAACCTTATACATTTATTGCTGAAACCAGAATACTATAATAATAATGGCGAGTCCCTCATAGGGGACCTGAATTCATTAAAGTGGTTTTCCACTACTGGATATCCCCTTTAACTTCTAAAATGCCCCAAATAAAATAAAAGAAAAATACACATTGTCACCTCATGGATTGGTGCCTTTCCAGCAATGACAGTTCTGTGTTATGTAACATGACCACTGCAGCCAATCAGAGCAGATATCCGTGGAAAAGCTGTGCTGAATTTGATGAAATGGCGCTGGTCCAGGAGTATGTGTTGGATTTTTTTTTAAATTTTACCTGGGGCACTTTAGTAGCTAAGAAGATGTTGTCCAATCTTGGATAACCCCTTTAATTACCATAGTGAAATAGCTTCTCAATCACTGGAGGATCTAGTATCATCATGCCAGAAACATGTACTTTCAGAAGTCACAATGTAACGCTCAGTGTCTCTGTTATTGTGTTATCTGGGTGTTTAGCACTTTCTGTTGGGTTCTCCCCACGTTACAGCCGATCGCTGGGGCTTTCAGCAGCAGGACACCCTGTTATCACTTGTTCTCAGGAGACTCTTCCACCTGATTCCAGTCCATGTCATGCAGATTTCCTGGTGATCCAGTGGTTCTGGGATCCCTGGCTGCAGTTTTGTTGTAAAGGAGATATGAGCCTACCGGCTAATGAAACCTTTTTTCCAGCCAAAAAAAATCTAGATGACCTATCAATCACAGAAAGATTTTTCTACTTGTACTGGTGTCAGCGGTCACAGTGAATGTGTCAAATGGCAGCCAAAATAATTCCTCCGTCCACTCAGCCAACATTAACAATTCAATCAACTGGTATTTTCAATAGCCGTCATTGTACACAATTACTTCTGATACATTGTTTCTTTTTTGTATATCGTGGAGTTTCCGTTCTATATTGTTTACATTTTTTTAACTTTTAATTTTAATTGTTTGTATGGAATTAGTGTGAAAGACGTGTGAAAATATCTGTTTAGCTGTTTTAATTATTCTCCATACCATAGCTGTAGAGTAAAACACGGACCGCACATCCAAAAGTCATACATTGTTCTATTGCAGCTCAGCAAAAATTTACAAAAGTGAACACAATGTTCTTATGTAATTCTAACATTCTGATCAGACTGTATGAAGCCCACTGCCACGTCACGGCAAACCTCTCAGTGGGTTCCTAACCTTAAGGCTACGTTCCCATGAGCTTTGGGTGAGTTTTTGATATTGTAGAATTTCTGCACCTATTAAGTAAATTAGGTTACTTGCATTTTTCTTTGTGTTTTTGAGTGTGGTTTTTTTACATGCATTTTCATTGCATTTTTCACATTGCGTTTTTTTTCTTTGTCATGTTTTATAAAAAGCAGATCAGTTTATGCTGAGTAAAAAAAAAGCATAGTGGTCAGGAGATTTCTATAACTCTCATCCACTTTGCTGAAACTGTAAGAGGTTGTATTTTTGAATAAACAGCGTCAAAAACCCATCAGGGGCACACAGCCTAAAGGTGCGGCACTGAGTACCAACCACCGCCGCAGTGATAGTGCACCAGCAGGGCGAGCTACCTGATGCACCGCAGCAACCATGATGCAAGACTGAGTCCCCATGACTCCAGGCTACTCCACTGCACAGGCGCGGCACCACAGCCACAATGGCCGCCACACAGCACCAACACCAAGTGAAAGGAGCTAAAAAACTCACCTTTCCCACGTTCTCAGACTATAAACGGAGAGCAAAAATAAGCAGAATCCCCTTCTGCTAATTACAAATGTCTGGGCTAAATGGGAGGAGTGCTGATCCAAGTAAAATAAAAAAGACAGGAGACAAACCATATACTATAACCATGGCGAGCAAGCTGGTGCCCCACAGCAACTGAGAGGTTCACCATGACGTGGCGGTGGGCTTCATGCAGTCTGATCAGAAAGTTAACTAAGAAATTCGTGTTCAGTTTTGCAAATTTTTAAATATTTTTGCATTTGTAAATTTTTGCTGAGCCGCAATAGATCAATGTACAAGATTCGGATGTGTGGTCCATGTATTTCTTTACAGCTATGGTATATTACATGGTCTGTCCCCGATTTTGTGTTCTTTCTCTTGGACTAACACTCCTCCCATTTGGCCCAGGCATTTTTAATTGGCAGGAGACTGCAAGGGGGGGCTCCACCTATATTTATGCCTTTTGCATCATTCTAAAATGTTAGAAATCTCTGGCCGTACCAAATGGATCTAAGTGCACTATTCAATAAATCACTGGTAACCTAAGATTGAGATCTTATATGCACAGCCACTAGCATGGCAGGACCCAATAGCATAGCTCTCAACCATCCCGTTGTCGCTTTGAGGGCTCAGTCCCGCATCCCATCACGGCTCAGCTGTTTTCTCAGCTCCTATCCTTACTTCTCTGATGTTTTCATCGCTCTGTAGCTCCACCTCCTCGGGGGGCGGGGCTGATCATCTCTTCTCACTGCATAAATTAAATGATATATTCACCACCTCTCATCAGGTTTCACCCAGTGCTTGAATTCACATCACAGTGCCAACATGCTTCCCAATGTTCACAGGCTGTTTGCACTAACCACTGAGCCCATTATTATAGAGATAGGAGAATTTGGTTATCTTTACTCTACATTGCAATGAATCCAGAAGCAGAGTATACATCTCCATAGAAATACATTGTATATATAACAATGTATTTTTATGGTGCCTGTATACTGAGGTGTAGAAAAATATTTATCTTGTTCCTATAAGGTTTTGAGCCCACGATCAGGAAGAGCAGTGTTTTGGACGCAGCTCACCTGCACTGCGTCCAAAATGCTGGGTTCTGCATAACAAGCACAGTGGATGGGACTTAGTCTCCACTATGAAATTTCCACAGTAGAATGTCATTAGATGCGGTAACGCCACATGGTTCAGTGAACACATGCAGATTTACCTGCGTGATTATAACGCAGCGTTTTGGACGCAGCGAAAATACGTTGCATCCAAAGCGCCTCTGTTCCTGATCGTGGTAATGTAGCCTAAAAGTAATAAAATTTTTTTATTTTTAGCGTCTACTCAGGTCTTGAACCCACACCTTTTACCTTACAGATTGATGGGAGCGTTATTGTGCCAAGCCACAAGCTCTAGTGATGTAAAGAGCAGAATTCCATGTACTTGATCTGTACTGTAGAATCTGACTAGGCTAATAGAACTGATAGGAATACACTGCTGTGTACAATGTATGTACTTTTATTCTACAGGGAGAATCAGGGTATGTGGCCATGATGCGTACCAGCCTGCGGCCACAACGCTGCGGAAAAACCGGCGGCGGCTTCCGCTCAATATACAAATGAGCAGCGCCATTTTTTTCCCACCTGCAGACTTTCCTCATAGAGGTTAGGTCTATGGGGAAAGCCCGCATGCGGACCTGCAAGGGAAAGTGACATGCTGCAGTCTAGACAGACGCGCCGCACATCAGTTTCCGTGGGTGATCCACAGGAAAGGCACACAGTGGACATGGGATTTCTACAAATCCCATCCACTATGCTGTAACATCTGGCCACTGTGGGTTTGATTCTGCATAAGCACGCAGCGTCAAACCCGCAGCGGCTCTGGATCGTGTGCACATACCCTAAGAGATTTTTTTCATCGTATAAAATGACTAAAAAAATAATAATGAAAAACAGTTGATAATTACATTTTTTTTTTAAATAATGAACATCACAAATCAGCAAATAACATGGACATATTTGTGTCCCTGTAATCGTAACGACCCACACAACACATCGATCAGATTATTTATAGGGATTGGTAAATGACGTAAAAAAAATGGCGTAATTTATATTTTTCTCTATTAAACCCATAAAAATGTAATAAAACGGTAATGCTGAGGCCGTGTTCACACGTTACGTAAATGCTGCGTTCTTTCTGCTGCTTTTTCTGCAGGTGTCCGCACCACACGACACAGTAACAATCTTCTCTGATTATTGGTGTTTGCAGCGTTTCTTTTATGCATTTTCCCGCTTATTTGATGTGATTTTGGGGCAGATGTGAAGCAGAGTTTTTAACTCCTTTTAACAGTACAGAAAAGCTTTGATTCTTATTGTGTAGATTGGTGTGGATCCTGCAGAAAACAAAAAAACACAACATGTGAACATGGCCTTACAGACATAAAAAAGCCGGATGTCATATAGAGAAGCTACATAAAGATGAGAAAGTTCTGGAGGCTCCGACTGAATGAGGGAACAAAAAATAATTCACAGGTCCCAACTAGAGATGAGCAGGACGTACAGATGACGTCGCGATGTCCTGGGTGATCAAAAGCCACCGGGGACGCCGGATGGTTAGAGATTCGCTGCCTCCTGTCCAGCCGCCAGGTACCACTGACCTAGACGCTGGACCAGACACCCAGGAATCCATCCGCTCATCTCTAGTCCCAACTGTCCTGGATACAGCAGTCTACACCCTGCAGTCTCGGGCATCCGCTGAATGTCCCTCACGACCAGCGCCCCTCTGACAACTCCTCCTGCCAGAGGAGAAAGAAATGGTAAATGAACATGGATTGGGTGTGGCTAGGGGCGTAGCCAAAATTTGCCGTGGCGCACTGTGCCTCATGATTTGTCCCTCTTTCTGTTCTTCAAAAAGTTGGGAGGTATGCAAAAGAAGCGTGAAGGTGGCAGAGCTAGGAGTCTTTGTTAGGCCCCTTGATACTAAAAGATTCCACTCCAGCACGCAGCACCCCACAATCAGGCAGTATTGGTGTTGTAGAGGGAATTCCCTCTTCTGGCTAACCATTTAGATATCACCGTCCCTATTAACTATAGCATCTAAGGGATTAAACAGTCAGAAACACAATGAGCTCCTATCTTGGCCAATGCAACTGGGTTCCCACTGTTATGTTTTATTTATACTGTAGATTACACCTGCTGCTATTGGCGAGGGCTCCGCTCCTGAGGCTCACCCATGCTAGCCTCGTACATATATATTGGCTTGCATTAGAAAGTGTTTACACAGATAGAAAAGCATGGTTGCTTTCTTCCAGAAACAGCCACAGACTTTTCATTACATTATGTGTAGTATTAAAGTCCAAGTGCCTTGAAGTAAACAGAGATGACCTGCAATACCACCTTTAACCTGTGGGCAGATGTGGCGCTTGTTTTTGGAAGAAAGCCGCTGAAAGTAGCTTTTCTCATGATTGCATACACCTGGCTATGAAGTTCAAAGCTCAATGAGGTTACAAAACCAAAAAAAGTGCTTTAGTAAGTCAGTAAAAAGTAGGTAGGAGTATTTAAAACAAGAAAATGATAAGGGTGCCCATACTTATGCACCTGTCAAATTTTATTTGAATGCAGATTGCACATTTTCTGTTAGCACAATAAACCTCATTTCAAGGCAGAAACATTACTGTGTCCAACAGTTATTACATATATCAAACTGAAATAGCTGTTGCAAAAACACCAATTTTTATAAAACATTAAGCTTAAGATTAATAGGGGTGCCCAAACTTTTTCATACAACTGTATATATATATATATGGATTCTAGGCACGACGCCCCCCTGTATCGGCGTGGGCTTCAAGGGTGGCAGTCGCTCCGGAGGTGGGCTTATCCGAGTCAGGGGCACTGGAGCATTGCCCTCTCTACTAGTGTTGAGCCACCCCCGTAGTGTTCGAGTTCGGTTCGGTTCGTCGAACACCCGTGTGTTCGCCGAACTGTTCGTCGAACTGTTCGTCGAACACCTTCGAACACCGTTAAAACCAATGGCAGGCAAACAAAAACACATAGAAACACATAGAAAACACCTTCAAAGGTGTCCAAAAGCTGACAAACTGCTCAGAAGACATAACTAACACATGGAAAAGTGACAAGTACATATAGTCATGCGAAAATAAAAGAGGTGGAGGAGTAAAAGGAGGGGGAGACACAGATATAGGCATGTCATGCCCTTCTAAAATCCAAAAAGTGAGAAGCCGACACGGCCAGTCCGCTCCTGCCCGTGCCACCTCCGTGTCGCCGGGTTTGTGCCAGAGCCGCGGTGAACCCTGACGGCCAGCCCCCCTCTCCCAATACTGGTGCCTGTCCGCTGGTGGGTCGAGCGAGCCCCCTTGTGGTGGAGGCAGCTCTAAGCTTTTTAATTTAAATTGTCTCTCTAATTTGAATGAATACACTTTAAATCCATTTACAAGGATCTATTGGAGGGCAAGTCTCATGCCAGCAGCCGCGGTAATTCCAGCTCCAGTAGCGTCCACTAAAGCTGCTGCAGTTAAAAAGCTTTTATAAGGATCGAGCTCGGCTGTCCACCGCAAGGCATCCTACTGCCAGTCCCAGCCCCTATGCCTTGGGGTGCCTCCTGATGCTCTTCACTAAGTATCCCATGGTCCCGAAGCATTTCCTTTGAAAAAATTAAGTGTCTAAACTACAGGTGGTGCAGCTTGCTTAACAGCCGGGATAATCCGCTTACTAGCAGACACTGCTACTAGGCACAAAGTATTTCCTGGGCTAGATGCAGTTAAAAATTTGTAATTAGATACTCTCGTTGGATGCTGAGAAAGCATTCCATAGAGTCTCCTGGCACGCCATATATGATTCTCTTAAAAAGCTTGGGGTAGGGGTCTAGGGGACCCTTTTATAGCCAAAATCACGGCCCTGTATCGCAATACGTCACCTAGGCTGAAGATAAATGGAACTGTAGCACCCTGAGGGCTCGGTTGCTAAAGACGTATTGCACCTCACCCAGAGGTGTGATATCTCACTCTCAGGTAAGGATGGAGTGTGGATCAGGACCCGACACCTGCATGCATTACACCACATTGCCGTGGGGCAGGGCGACCAATATGCCCCTGAGATGGGCACGACAGTCCCTGTCCCTGGCTGGAATGGGGGGAGGGAACACTGAGGAAGGGGAACCCTGTAGTGCAGGAGCAGGGAGGAAGCAGTTCCTGGGTGCATTGAGAAGGGAGTATAAAAGGTGGGCACCATCTTAGTTCAGTGCAGAGAAGTCTGAGCAGAAGTGGCAGGGAGCAGGGGCTCTGCATGAGCTCTGCTCCGGAGGCGGGCCTAGTAACAGAGGCCCAGGCCTGGAAGAGGGAGAAGGAAGGAAGAGGAGCGGAGAAGGCTCCAGGAACGAGGAATGAAGGGATCCCAGGGGTGCGGACGGGCGAGTCGCCACCGCACGCCCGAATCCACCTGCGTGGAGGGGTCAGGCCAAAGGGGGAGACCGGTCCCCGAACTAGTGGAGGCAGGAAACGACCCTCAGCTAGAAACCGGAGGCTCTGACATTTTATGTGGCGCAGCCCCTCGCTACACCCGCTAGGAAGGCACCACATAGGGTCAGGGAAACTGGCGCCAAGTTTACCAAGAGGAGGCCCGAGGCAGCCGGACAGAAGTGTTGGTAAGAAAGGCCAGACAAAGGACACACAAAGGGGGTCCTGTGAAGTGCTCCAAAGTTATCTGGGAGTTGTCTGAGCCCCTCACCTGGTGAGCACAGTACGACGTGGGCAGCCGTTACCTGCAGACGTGGTCTGGATAATAAGAACTGTGAGTAAAGGCCCTGAACTGCATCACTGACTCCGTGTCGTTACTGCTGCTGCCCTGCACCATCACCCCCATCCTCCGCATACACTGCCCTGAGGCTATACTCCTCCCGTGGGGAGTTATGCTACGCTCTGCTGCACCCACAACACCAGCCTCAGTGGTCTGCCCTGTAGCGGCGGTTCACTCTGACCGCAATCCACGGGTGGCGTAGTCGGACATTTAAACATCAAAACCACATAAATAGTTCCGCCACTGGTTTGACCGCCCTGAGCCACGGAACTGGGTCGCCGCCACGAAGACTACAACCACCAGCATCCACCAAAAAGGGTCCGGCTCCGGGTGTCCCAAGGCCCAGGGGGTGCGTCAGAACATTTTCATCACCTTTCACAATCACCAATGGGACAAGGCAGTGATGTCCTCTGTCCCCTCTCTTATACATCCTAGTGACGGAGCACCTGCTCTCATCAATTCGCCATAACCCCAATATTAGGTGGATTGAGGTGGGAGGCACCGAGTACAAGTGCTCTCTATTTGCTGATGATGTCCTAGTATATATCACTCAATCACATATATCCATCCATGCTGTTATGGCTGAAATAGATCACTTTGTTACATGGTAAAATTTTAAAATCAATGCAGCGAAGTCTGAGGCCCTCGATGTCTCCCTCCCCAAATCCATATAGGATTCCATCCAGTCCAACTTTCCCTTTGCCTGGCCCTCACAGGGTATCAAATACTTAGGAATTCCTATTCATAGAGACCTCTCCCATCTATGTTATCTTAATTTTGGGCCCTTTATTGAACAACTCCATACAGACCACGGTTGGCAAGTTAGAACTGTAAGATTCACTACGTGAACCACTGGTGTTTTGTGGAAAAGCACATGTACACTGCGTTCCAAATTATTATACAAAAAGTGTTTAGGAGTGATAAGGGAAGAATTTGTTTGTTTGTCAGTTAAACTCATTGATGGTGATGTGTGTCAGGGCTCTTTATATCACTGTAAGCAATTGCAGACACCTGTGCTAATTAGTTTGGCAGGTGTGTCCAATGAAAGGCAAGACTACTTAAGAAGGCTCTCTCACATTATTAAGCAGCCTACATTTTCTGCCAAAATGGGAAAGAAAAAGGATGTGTCGGCTGCTGAGAAGCAACAAGTTGTGGAGTGTTTAGGTCAAGGCATGACTACAATCAACATTGTGCGATGATCAGGATGAAGTGTCTTGGCAATCAAGAAGTATGTAGCTGATTCACAGTACACACGTGTGCGTGCTGATAAGGGCAAATTGAGGACTCTTTCCTACAGGCAATTACGTCAGGTTGAAAGAGCAGCGGCAAAAAAGCCTTGTCATAGCAGCAGACAAGTTTTTGAAGCTGCTTGTGCCTCCAACGTCCCCCGAACAACAAGATGCAGGGTCCTTCAGAGGTTTGCAGCTGTGCATGCGCCATCCTGTCGACCTCCTCTATCCACTTCACACAAGCAGAAACGGCTCCAGTGGGCCAAACATTACATGAAGACTGATTTCAAAACTGTTTTGTTCACGGATGAGTGCCGTGCAGCGCTCGATGGTCCAGATGGATGGAGTGGAGGATGGCTGGTTGATGGACACCCCACGCAAACACGGCTACAGCGCCAACAAGGAGGAGGTGGAGTAATGTTTTGGGCTGGAATCATGGGGAGAGAGATTGTCGGCCCCTTTAGGATCCCTGAAGGCGCTAAAGATGAACTCCATAATGTATGTGGATTTTCTCAAACAGCACTTCCTGCCATGGTTCAAGAAGAAGAACCGTGTATTTCACAGCAAGATCATTTTTCTGCATGATAATGCACCATCTCATGCTGCACATAAAACATCTGCATCTCTGGCTGATATGGGCATAAAAGGGGACAAACTTATGGTGTGACCCCCATGCTCCCCTGACCTGTACCCCATTCAGAACCTTTGGAGCATCATTAAAAGGAGTGTCTATGATGGCGGGAGGCAGTTCACATCTAAGCAACAGCTCTGGGAGGGTATTCTGTCCTCATGCAAAACAATTGAAGCAGAAACCATCCAAAACCTGACAAATTCAATGGACGAGAGAGTTCAGAAGCTCCTTTCGAACAAGGGGTCCTATGTGAAAATGTAACATCACCTAGAATAAAGTTTTGAGTTGAAAACTGTTTGATTTCAGTTTCTAACAACCTGCTAATGCTTATAATTTCAAAAATGACCATTTTTTTGGTCTTTATTAAAATGAAAAGGTCGATCGAAAAGTTTGGGGGATCTAAGAGTGTGGCAACCCAGTAGTCATGATTACTTCGAATTCTGACAATATGAGGGTCATGCTGCAGGTAGTGCAGCAAGAAGGCTCTTATGTGCCTTGCGCATCTCGGAGCCCCAAAATTATTTTCCGGGCTAGATGCAGCTAAAAATTATTTTTAATTTTAAATCTGGTGAAGCTTTAGTATAGATGGCCTAATAGGATCAGTGCTGCACACTGCTACAAAGCCCAAATTATTTTCCAGTCAAGATACAGATAAACATGATTAGTAATTTGAAAGCTTAAAACGGTTGGTAGGGTGATTTTAACCAATCATCAAGCTTTTACTCTCCCCAGGATGACACAGGGGTAGAAAAGTCGTTTCGGATCCATGATTTGTTCATCTTTATGAACGTGAGTCTGTCTACATTATCAGTGGAGAGCCGCGTGCGCTTATCTGTCAGCACACCACCAGCAGCGCTGAACACACGTTCAGACAGAACGCTGGCTGCGGGGCATGACAAGATCTCCAAGGCGTAAGTGGCTAGCTCCGGCCATTTATCCAGATTGGAAGCCCAAAAAGAGCAAGGGTCCAGTGACACAGTCGTGGCTTCAATGTTTACTTGGAGATACTCCTGTACCATCGTCTCTAGGCGTTGACTATGTGTCAGACTTCTTGTCTCCTGTGGCCTTGCAAAGGATGGGCTAAAAAAGTGGTGAAATGATTCCGCAAAATTGATGTTACCAGCAGATACTGTGGTTCTGTCACGGTTTGAGTGCTGAACACTTGACGGTCCCACGGTTGGCAAGTTGGAACTGTGAGATTCACTACGTGCACCACTGGTATTTTGTGGAAAAGCACATGTAAGATTCTGCAACAGTCTCTGCTGATACTCCTGCATGCGTGCATCCCTTTCTATGGCAGGAATAATTTCTGCAAATTTACTTTTGTACCGGGGATCTAACAGTGTGGCAACCCAGTAGTCAGGATTATTTCTAATTCTCACAATTCGAGGGTCATGTTGCAGGTAGTGCAGCAAGAAGGCACTCATGTGTGTTGCGCATCCAGAAGCACCAAGTCCCTGTTGTGTTGGTGGCGAGGTAACAATCATGCTTCCTTCCTCTGTCCTCTCCCCCCAACCTCGCACAACAGAAATGTGATCAAGGTCTCCCTCATCTGATGAGTCTTCCATCAGTTCGTCCTCCACTTCTTCCTGGGCTCCTGCACCTTCCTCACTAGTTTGGCTGCTACCATGCGCCCTGGTAAAACCATCTCCCCCACCCTCACATGCCTGCCGCCTTGGTGCTGCCGACCGTCTGGACCTTGCAGATGTTAGCCCTTCCGCATACAACTCCTCCTCCTCTACTTCCTCCACCTCCTCTTGTGCCACCACCTGACTCCGAATTCTGTTTAACATGTGCTCCAGCATGTAAATCACCGGAATAGTCATGCTGATAATGGCATCGTCAGCACTAAACATCTTCGTCGCCATTTCAAAACTGTGCAGAAGGGTGCATAGGTCCCTGATCTGAGACCACTCCTCCAGCGTGATTTGCCCCACCTCTGAATCTCGTTGGCCCAGGCTATACGTCAGAACGTATTGCACCAGGGCTTGTCGGTGCTGCCACAGTCGCTGCAACATGTGCAGAGTTGAATTCCACCGGGTAGGCACATCGCATTTTAGCCGGTGAAGTGGCAGGCCCAACGACTTCTGTAGAGATGTAAGTCGCTGAGCTGCGGGATGCGAACGGTGGAAGTGAGCACACAGCGACCGTGCCCTCTGCAGAAGGCCATCTAGTCTGGGATAGTGGGCTAAAAATTGCTGGACAACGAGGTTCAACACGTGAGCCATACAAGGCACGTGTGTGACATTGCCCCGGCGAAGGGCCGCACCCAGGTTTGCAGCATTGTCGCACACGGCCTTCCCTGATTTCAGGTCCAGTGGAGACAACCATTCATGAAATTGGTTCTCCAGAGCTGACCACAACTCCTCAGCTGTGTGACTCACATTTCCCAGACATTTCAATGTAAAAACCGCCTGATGACGTTGAGCCCTACTGCCAGCATAGTAAGGAGGTGTGCAGGATCCCTTCTGCGCAGTTAGAAAGCTTGTGGCATGACCAGACAGGCTTTGGGTGCAGGTGGAAGACCGAGAGGAGGTTGAGGAGGCAGAAGCAGTGGTGGAAAAATGACATAAAGAGGATTGACGCACAACTCGTGGGGACGGCAAGACTTGGACAGCAGCCCCTTGTCCTGCTGTCACCATAGTTACCCAGTGCCCAGTCAGCGACATGTAACGCCCCTGTCCATGCCTACTCGTCCAAGTGTCTGTGGTGAAATGCACCCTGTCACACACAGAGTTTCTCAAAGAAGCGGTGATGTTGTGTGCGACATGCTGGTGGAGCGCAGGCACACCTTTCTTTGAGAAGTAGTGCCGACTGGGCATCTGGTACTGGGGCACTGCGACGGACATAAGGTCTCGAAAATCCTCTGTGTCCACCAGGCGGAAAGGCAGCATTTCTGTAGCCAAGAGCTTGCAGATGGTGAAATTCAACCTCTTAGCTTTCTCATGGCTAGGAGGAAATGGTCTTTTACTTGTCCACATCTGAGGGACCGAGGGCTGGCTATTGTGCTTAGACGGGGTTGATAAGGGTGTCCCCGGCAAACTGCCGGTCTGTGAGGAAGATGCAGGCGGACATGTTAGGTTGCCTTGATCCAAAGGTGGTGCTATCGATGTCGGACAGCGCTCAAGACCAGCTGGTGTTACCACCTCCAAAGAAAATGATGACCTGCCAATCACGCTGGCTGTTGCGGGTAAAGAGGTGGCAGGTCTGCGCCCCAAAACAGGTGTGACTGCTGTCCCCCCAGTCACAGAGGATGAAGAGGCCGCGGATGCACAAGATATGGCAGACGGTGGTTGGCCCGGCCGGCTAGACCGCATTGTAGCACACTGAGCTTCCCACTGCAACTTATGCTTCATGTCCATGTGCCGGTTCATGCATGAAGTACTCAAACTATGTATTTTTTGGCCTCTACTTAGCTTTTGCTGACAAATGTTACAGATAACACGAGTTGGGTCATCTTTATCGATCTGAAAAAATGCCCAGGCTATGCAAGGCTTAGCACCCATGCGACCTGAAGAGCCACCACGACTTGTGGTGAGAGGCAGAGTTGTGTTTGAGGATGCAGTTGTTGACGTGCTTCCAGTACTACGTCTCTGTCCAGGAAGGCGCAACCTGACCTCGTCGTCACTAGCATCTTCCTCCACCTCCTCTGCTGACCTCATCTCTTGGCTGACTGTGGGTTGACAGTAAGTGGGATCTCCGACCTCATCATCATCACCCTGTGCGTTATCACACCCGTCGTCCTCAGAGCCAACCTGTTCCTGCCCTGACAAAAAACTAAAGTTGTCGCTCCAATCAGGTATTTGAGTCTTATCATCGTCTTCCTCATTGTCTCCACCAACAGGAGTTACAGTTTGGGAATGAGGGTCTACATTATGGTCAGAACCTTCTGCGTCTGGTCCTGGATCCGACTCATAAAGATTCTGGGCATCAGTGGAGATCATTTCCTCGTCTGGATTCACAGAAGCGCTGGAGTCGACCTCTGATTCCCAGGCTATAGTATGAGTAAACAGCTCTGCAGACTCAACCATCTGTTCTACCTCATACTCAGACGGGCAGCTGGAGATTTGGGAGCTGTGAGGAAGCAAGTGCGATTTGGGTGACACCTTTGAGGACTGGAGTATTTGTGATGTTGAAGTTGATGTGGAGGAGAGCCCACTTAAAGGAGCACTTGATATCCGTTGAAGCACCTGCTGTTTTTGTGCCTCATCTGGAATTTGTAGCGATTGGCGTGGCCGTAAGAAAGGGATCTTATCACATTGTCCGCTAAAAGAAGTAGACATTTTAGTTTGGCTGGAAGATGGTCTTTCTTCTGCACCTACCCCACGGACACAACCGTTTTTCCCCTTCCCAACACGCCTATTCCCCTTTCCACCAGCAGCAGGCCTTTTTCCACTCATTTTGGTGGTTAACTAATTCACAACTCTGGAGTTGTTTGCACAAAAAAACAATGGATGGTAACCGAGCAGAGCTGAGTGGCCAAACTGTGGTATTAGGCCAAAACTATTGGCTGGGTTAGATGCAGAAAAAAATTATTTTTAATTTGCAACCTGATGGAGGTCAGTATAGATGGACTAATAGACCAAGTCCCACACACCGCTAGAAGCCCAAATATTTTTTCAGAGCTAGATGCAGAAAAAAATTATTTTTAATTTGCAACCTGATGGAGGTCAGTATAGATGGACTAATAGACCAAGTCCCACACACCGCTAGAAGCCCAAATATTTTTTCAGAGCTAGATGCAGAAAAAAATTATATTCAATTTGCAACCTGCTGGAGGTCAGTATAGAAGGACTAATAGAACAAGTCCCACACACTGCTAGAAGCCCAAATATTTTTTCAGAGCTAAATGAAGAAAAAAATTATTTTTAATTTGCAACCTGATGGAGGTCAGTATAGATGGACTAATAGACCAAGTCCCACACACCGCTAGAAGCCCAAATATTTTTTCAGAGCTAGATGCAGAAATTTTTTTTATTCAATTTGCAACCTGATGGAGGTCAGTATAGATGGACTAATAGACCAAGTCCCACACACTGCTAGAAGCCCAAATATTTTTTCAGAGCTAGATGCAGAAAAAAATTATTTTTAATTTGCAACCTGATGGAGGTCAGTATAGATGGACTAATAGACCAAGTCCCACACACTGCTAGAAGCCCAAATATTTTTTCAGAGCTAGATGCAGAAAAAAATTATTTTTAATTTGCAACCTGATGGAGGTCAGTATAGATGGACTAATAGAACAAGTCCCACACGCTGCTAGAAGCCCAAATATTTTTTCAGAGATAAATGAAGAAAAAAATTATTTTTAATTTGCAACCTGATGGAGGTCAGTATAGATGGACTAATAGACCAAGTCCCACACACCGCTAGAAGCCCAAATATTTTTTCAGAGCTAGATGCAGAAAAAAATTATTTTTAATTTGCAACCTGATGGAGGTCAGTATAGATGGACTAATAGACCAAGTCCCACACACTGCTAGAAGCCCAAATATTTTTTCAGAGCTAGATGCAGAAAAAAATTATTTTTAATTTGCAACCTGATGTAGGTCAGTATAGATGGACTAATAGACCAAGTCCCACACACTGCTAGAAGCCCAAATATTTTTCCAGAGCTAGATGCAGAAAAAAATTATTTTTAATTTGCAACCTGATGGAGGTCAGTATAGATGGACTAATAGACCAAGTCCCACACACCGCTAGAAGCCCAAATATTTTTTCAGAGCTAGATGCAGAAAAAAATTATATTCAGTTTGCAACCTGATGGAGGTCAGTATAGATGGACTAATAGAATGATGCTATGCCCAAAAGATTTTACTTCACTAGGTGCAGTAAAAAAATTGGTATTCTATACACAGGTGTTATATCTTGCAACACAGATAGGCTACTCCACTGACTAACACACTCTGCAATAGGCCAAAAAGGATTAGCTTTGCTAGATTCAGCCAAATGCTGTGAAAAAAACTTGCACAGCACTGGCACAGACCTGCCTGGCAAAAACTGATAGGAACTCATGTAACCTAGTCCTGAAAAGGACTCCAATTACAATTAGTCTTTACTCCCACAACCTATCTATTTAAGAGCACAGACCTCCCTGATAAAAGTCGTAGGAAATGCTGTAACCTAGTCCTTAAAAGGACTGCAATCACAACTATTCCCTACTCCCAAGCTATCTGTAGATTTCAGAGAAAATTGGCTTGAAATTAACAAGGTATAGCACACACAGCAACAGCGGTGCCGTCTAACACGCAGCTGCAGCAGTGAGAAAATGGTGGCGACGGGGAAAATGGCTTGGTCTTATAGGGCAAGGACATGTGACATACACTGCCAATCACACATGCCCTTGCTTGTGTGAAAAAAAGCACTTCGCTCCGTGTGTGTGACGCGCCCCTGGGCCTGTGTCGCGCTGCGTTGCGCACACGGGAGCTTACCCGGAGCCGGATCTCTTGAGGGTTGTAGTCTCGTGGCGGTGACCCGGTCCGTGCCCAGGGAGTCAAACTGAGCGGCGATGTAACAGCGGTAGATGTAGGACGACTACGCCACCCGTTGAATGCAGCTATGGAGCTGCCGCTGCAGGACAGTCCGCTGAGGCCGGTGGATGGATGGTGCAGCGTAGATGGTATAACCCCCAACGGGAGGGGTATGGCCTCAGGGCAGCAGATGTGGATGATGGGGGTAGCAGGAACCACTCAGAGACGGTGCGGTGTAATTCAGGGTCTTTACTGGTAACAACGATAGACCCTCCCGGAGTACTTGCTAGTGAACGGGGCCTGGTCAGTCCTTGAGCAGATGGGATCTCCCCTGGCCAGGCGGAGTTGTAGGCCTCCCAAACTGACTGTACTCTTCTGGCTACCTTGCTAGAAGCGGATATAAGTAGCCCACGTCCCTGAGTGTACCGTGTGGTGCTCACCCGTATGGCCGGTGACTCGGGGCCTTCTATTGGCTTCTGCTCCACGATGGCGGTGCTGGTCCCACGCGTGTGACCGTGCCTTCGGGTTTCTGGGCCTGAGGACCTGAAATCCCCTGCCGGTCGGCTTCTGCTGCTGGGTAAGAGTTAGTCCCCACAGCCTCGGACGCCGGGTCCGGTAAGAAAGCTTCTCAGTCAGGGCGAGCTCTGCAGCTGCCAGCCCCTGACTCGTAGTAGTATTGCTTCTGCTGTTTCTTGTCTCTACTCTCCTTGACTGACTAACCCTGCCTCAGCCCAGGGTTTATACAGGGGAAGTTCTTCCCCTCCCAAGACTGGGCAGGAGGTGTGGCATGCACAGGATCCCTGACCAAAGGACCTCCCACCTGCTCTCAGACATAACATTACATTACTGTGGAAAACCAGACCCCTGGGGTGCCACATTCCCCCCTAGTGAAATTTAGTACTCCGGGACTAAACATATTTTAAAAAAACATAACAAGATATAACAACAATAATAGTACAATAAGAAGAAACACATAAAGGTGGTCACGGCATGTCCGTAACCGGGTGTAGTCTTTGAAGAAAGCAAGGTGTCCATTTCACCAAAACAGGGAGACGTAACCAGGTAGGGGTCTGTCCTACCCCGAGTCCTTAACAGTCTCTAGTCCATCCTGGGTTACGCTCCAACTATGTACAAGGATTCCCGGTAAATCCACCAAGGATTCCTAAAAATAACTGGAAACACAAAATTATACACAAGCAACAATACACAGATAAACATAAATAAAACAATTTATACACTTCAAATCCTCCAGCGTGCGGGTAACTGGCCTCTAGTGGCCCTAGTGGACCTACGGAGCTGACTGTCTGGCCCTGAACTACAGGGTGTAGGAGCTGTCAAGGGTAAACTGGGCAGCTGTCTACCGGCTCTTTGTCTCACTAGGGGTACGGCAGGCTCACTATAAGCAGAGGGTTGATCCTCCTGTTCTGCTTGTGTGGAGTCTTCTGCCTCCTGGACCGGCTGTTCTTCCAGCTCTACCTGTTGCTCTGTAGGTGCTTGGGATGCTGGTTGGAGGAAGGTGAGTACGGGTACCACAACTGCACCATTGACTTGAGTCCAAGACCGAGGGAAGTCCCCGAGCACAGTACTAACCATACCTTCCCTTTCCTCTACGGGTCGATGGTCTTCTTGTTCCTCTTCAGGGTTCCTCAGTTGTTCGGGACACTTCTTCAGGTGGTCCCGGGATACAATGGCTGTGGTTTCCCCTCCGTCTTTACTGATGGTACAAACCTTCGGGATCTCATGGCTTGAGGGCAGTACGGTGTACGGGTCCTTCTCCCACTGGTCGTCCAACTTGTGGAGCCGTCTCTTCCTCTTCAAGACCTGCTCTCCGGGTACCAGGGGAACAGCGGGAGCATACTGGTTGTAAGTTTTCTCTTGTCTTTCCCTAGCCTGACAGAGACTTCGCTCCACGCTCTCCTGTACTCTCCGGTACTGCTGCTGCCTCTCTGTGTCCCAGTCTGTTTCTGGTGAAGTGTCCTCGGGTGTCAGGACTCCCATTTCCAGGTCAACAGGTAACTTACCAGGTCTTGCCCTCATTAGGTAAGCCGGGGTACAGTTGGTGGAACCTACCGGGATGTGGTTGTATAGGTCCACCAGATCGGGCAACTTCTCAGGCCACAGATTGCGTTCTTCCAGGGGCAACGTTTTTAGAAGATCCATTACCACCTGGTTCATTTTCTCACAAAGTCCATTAGTTTGCGGATGGTAGGGTGTCGTCCTTATCTTCCGGCAGCCATACAGATTGCAGAATTCCTGGAAGACCTCCGCTTCAAAGGCAGGTCCCTGGTCCGTCAGCACTTGGTCCGGGTACCCGTGTGGACGGCAAAAGTGCTGCTGGAAGGCTCTAGCTGCTGTTTGAGCCGTTAAGTCCTTGACAGGGACGACAACCAGAAACCGGGAGTAATGATCCACGATGGTTAACGCGTAGACGTAGCCACTTCTGCTTGGGGTCAGTTTTACATGATCCAAGGCTACCAGTTCCAACGGTTGCCGGGTGACGATGGACTGAAGGGGAGTCTTCTGGCTGGCGCGGTCCTTCCTTCTCAGGTTGCACGGGCCACAGTCTCTGCACCACTTCTCAATGGTTCCCCTCATGCCTACCCAGTGGAATCGCTCGCGCAGCAGGAACTCCAGCTTCTTCCACCCGAAGTGTCCAGCTCCGTCGTGGTATGCCTCCATCACCATGGCTGCGTCCCTCCGTGGCACCACTACTTGCCAGAGTAGTTCATGCGTCCGGGAGTTAACCATTCTGCGGCACAACTTCCCCTTGTAAAGGAACAGTCGACTCTTCTCTGCCCATAGTTGTTTGGCTTCCTCCGGAGCGTCTGGTTCAAGGCAAGCCTCCGGGCGAGTCAGCATCTCCTTCACCAGTCGGACGGCAGGGTCGCTGTCTTGCGTTTCCGCCCAGTTGTAGTGAGGTAAGGGGTTCAACGTAACAGCCTGCTTACTCCTTACCCGGTGGGAATACTGGATAGTCCCATGACGGTGGAACGCAGGGAGTTCAACTTCTTCCAGTCCCTCCGGATCTTCTCCTTCGTCCGGCAGGTTGGGCATCCTGGACAGGGCATCCGCGTTGGTATTGGAGCGTCCGGCCCGGTATTTGATTGTGAACTCGTAGTTGGACAGACGGGCCATCCACCTCTGCTCCAGGGCACCGAGTCTTGCCGTGTCCAGGTGTGTCAACGGGTTGTTATCCGTGTACACGGTGAACCGGGAAGAAGCGAGGTAATGCTTAAAGCGCTCGGTGACTGCCCATACTACGGCCAGGAACTCTAGCTTAAATGAGCTGTAATTCTCGGGGTTCCTTTCGGTGGGTCGCAGTTTTCGGCTGGCGTAGGCGATTACTCGTTCCTTCCCCTGCTGGATCTGGGACAGTACGGCTCCTAGCCCGATGTTACTGGCGTCGGTGTAGAGGATAAAGGGCTGGCTATAATCCGGGTACGCCAGGATTTCGTCCCCCATGAGGGCCATCTTCAGCTGGCGGAAGGACTTTTCTTCCAGCTCCTCCCATTTGAAGGGCGGCTTCTGGTTCTTGGCCTTCCGGGACTGGCCTATCAGGAGGTCCTGCATAGGTGCTGCCTTTTTGGTGAAACCGGGAATAAACCTTCGGTAGTAGCCTACCAACCCGAGGAACTGCCGCACTTCTTTTACGCTGGAGGGGCTTGGCCATTCCTTAATTGCGGTGATCTTATCAGGGTCGGGAGCCACTCCGTCAGCGCTCACCACGTGTCCCAGGTACTGCACCTTTGGTTTCAGGAGGTGACACTTGGAGGGTTTCACCTTTAGGCCGTAACTCGCCAGAGCCTCGAACACTTCCGCCAGGTGTTTCAGGTGGTCCTCATACGTCTTGGAATATACGATGACATCGTCCAGGTACAACAGGACCGTCTCGAAGTTTCTGTGGCCCAGACAACACTCCATTAGTCGTTGGAAGGTTCCTGGTGCGTTGCAGAGTCCGAACGGCATGCAGGTGAACTCGCTAAGTCCCATCGGGGTGGTGAATGCGGTCTTCTCCCGGTCCGCCTCTGCTACAGGAACCTGCCAGTACCCGCTAGTGAGATCCAAGGTAGAGAAGAAGTTAGCAGATCTTAAAGCAGCCAATGACTCCTCTATCCTTGGCAAGGGGTACGCATCCTTGTGTGTGATACGGTTGATTTTCCGGTAATCTACACACATCCTCATGGTGTTGTCTTTTTTTCTGACTAAGACTAGTGGAGCTGCCCAGGGGCTACAGCTATCCCTGATCACCCCAGCCTCCTTCATGTCTCTAAGCATCCCCTTGGCGTGTTGGTAGTGGGCAGGGGGTACGGATCGATACCTCTCTTTTATAGGAGGATGGTCTCCCGTGGGGATGTGGTGTTCTACCCCCTTGACTCGCCCGAAGTCTAACGGGTGTTTACTGAACACTCTCTCGTACTCCTGAACCACCCGATAGACTCCTTGTTTCTGGTGTGCGGGAGTGGAGTCAGTACCCAGATGTAGTTGCTGACACCAGTCCTCCATGTTTTTCTTAGAGCCGTTACCTTCCTCCGGGTGAGATGGAGGCAAGGGTTCCACAGATTGTATAGAATTTTGGTTAATGGTATATAATTTAGCTAGCGTGGCATACCGGGGCAGGTACACTTCCCTCTCCCCGATATTTATTATGCGAACGGGCACCCTCCCATGGCGTACATCAACCACCCCCCGTGCTGTCAAAATGGTGGGCCTACTGTCCGAGTAAACTGGTTCTACCATTGCCTGGTAATCCCTACCTCTCAGACCAATAGCTGCCCGGCACCAAATCATCATTTCACTTTTTGGGGGCATGGCAATAGGAAAAGGGTCACACATTCTTACGCTACCAATCTCACCGCCGGAGAGTTCCAGCTGTTGCCGTCGCATCAGTGCCCGGATCTCTTTCTGGAGCACCTGCTGCTCGCCGGAGCTGGCGTTCTTGGCAACCTGCTGTAAAAGGAAAATCACCTCTGCAAGACAATTTTCAATTACATTAGTTCCTAGAGTTATTTTTGGGTGACTCTCATGTTTGTCAATATCTACAATGATCAGTCCCTGTGCTGCCAGTTCGACTCTACCGATTTTGATGGTCACCTCTTTAAATCCGATCTGTGGCACGGGCTGGCCATTGCTGGCGATGATACTCAAGTCGTCGTCAGGGTAGCGGGTAATATCCGAGTCATTCCAGTACTGCTTAAAGAGCACGTACGGGTGACCTGTGACCCGGTGTCCAGTAGGGCACTCAAGGGAATGCCATCCAGTACCACAGGCAAGACTGGACGTCCTCCCACATATCTGTCGCGCCAGTTCGATGGGCCTGGTGATCTTTTTCCTGGGGGTTGGCCCTCTACCCCAGGTTGTGCCCGTTTAAAGAACAGTACCTTGCCATATGTCCAGGTTGATTGCAGCGGCGGCAGATGGGTCGTCCATCCTCGCTGTATCGGTCACTGGGTCTTCCTCTGGCCGGTGGGGTCCTCCTTGGTCGACGCCACGGGATGTCCTCCGGTCCGGATGCCAGCTGGATCTTCCCTGGGGTGGAAGCCTGTAAAGACTGCACAGTTCGGGTTAGCGCAGCAACGCTCTTAGCTAGCTCTTGGACCTGATGGTGTAGGTCTGGAGCCGGGTCATTGTCCAAAGCCTGCGCATCAGCTCCCACAGGCCCTGCCGACAAGGGCGCCGCCTCCTGGTGGTAAGTGATAGCAGGGCGCTTGTGGGTCACAACGCCACCCGGTGCCGGTTCTCGGAGCACCCGGATGGCTCTGTCCTTGAACTGTGCAAAGCCCAGATGGGGATCCTGTAAGGTCATTGCCCGCAACTGGGTTCGGTGGATATTACAATACAGTCCCTCTATAAACTGTTCGGTCAACAGCCTGTCCTCGTTTCCCACTCCATCAGGGTCGGTCTGCTTAATGGCCCTCAGGGCCTCTTGTAGGTTTAGTGCATAGTCCCTTATACTCTCATGCGCTCGCTGCTTGCACCCGTAGAATCTAAGCTTAATCTCGGCTGAGGTGCGGGTATCAAAGGTGTCCTTCAGCCGGGTTAGTATCCCTGCGACAGTCTTCCTCCCAGGTGGCCAGGATTTTACTTCCCTTTTGGCTGCCCCGGTTAGTTGGGCCACCAGGATGCTCACTTTTTGCTCTTCTGTGAGGGGGTACACCTGGAAGAGGCTATCCAGCTTTTCTCTAAAGTCATGCAGGGTATGTGACTCCCCTGAGTACTGGGGTAGCCAAGCTGCTCCCGGAATATAGGGCATGGTGAAGGGCATAATTGCAGCAGCGGTAGCGCTGGCGGGGGTTGAGGCAGTGAAGCTCTCCTCCGTATCCGACATCTTCCTCCCCCCTAGTGGACCGTGGCCTACCTTGCGATGATCCTCTTCCGTAGGCCGCGGCTCCGCAGTGGATCGTCAGGGTTGAGGACCTTCCGTCGCGCTCCTGTGACGTCGGCGTCTGCTGGGCTCCTTCCAGGACCTTACGCAACGTCCGGACGTGAGGCGGGGCTTCAGTTCTCGCGCGCTTTCGGAGTCCATGCCCCTCTTCTTCCCGCGCGGCGTCCTCAAGATGGCGTCCAATGGCGGGAAAACTCCACGGATGGCGGGAAGAAGGCAGAAGATGGCGCCGGATGGCGGGAAACTTCACCGATGGCGGGAAGAAGGCTGAAGATGGCGCCGGATGGCGGGAATCTTCACCACAGGTAAGTTTGAAAAGTCTCTTTTTCAGGCACGCAGTACCCGGTGGTTGCGGGCACGAAATCCTGCCGACTACGCCAAAGTTGACGCGCCCCTGGGCCTGTGTCGCGCTGCGTTGCGCACGCGGGAGCTTACCCGGAGCCGGATCTCTTGAGGGTTGTAGTCTCGTGGCGGTGACCCGGTCCGTGCCCAGGGAGTCAAACTGAGCGGCGATGTAACAGCGGTAGATGTAGGACGACTACGCCACCCGTTGAATACAGCTATGGAGCTGCCGCTGCAGGACAGTCCGCTGAGGCCGGTGGATGGATGGTGCAGCGTAGATGGTATAACCCCCAACGGGAGGGGTATGGCCTCAGGGCAGCAGATGTGGATGATGGGGGTAGCAGGAACCACTCAGAGACGGTGCGGTGTAATTCAGGGTCTTTACTGGTAACAACGATAGACCCTCCCGGAGTACTTGCTAGTGAACGGGGCCTGGTCAGTCCTTGAGCAGATGGGATCTCCCCTGGCCAGGCGGAGTTGTAGGCCTCCCAAACTGACTGTACTCTTCTGGCTACCTTGCTAGAAGCGGATATAAGTAGCCCACGTCCCTGAGTGTACCGTGTGGTGCTCACCCGTATGGCCGGTGACTCGGGGCCTTCTATTGGCTTCCGCTCCACGATGGCGGTGCTGGTCCCACTCGTGTGACCGTGCCTTCGGGTTTCTGGGCCTGAGGACCTGAAATCCCCTGCCGGTCGGCTTCTGCTGCTGGGTAAGAGTTAGTCCCCACAGCCTCGGACGCCGGGTCCGGTAAGAAAGCTTCTCAGTCAGGGCGAGCTCTGCAGCTGCCAGCCCCTGACTCGTAGTAGTATTGCTTCTGCTGTTTCTTGTCTCTACTCTCCTTGACTGACTAACCCTGCCTCAGCCCAGGGTTTATACAGGGGAAGTTCTTCCCCTCCCAAGACTGGGCAGGAGGTGTGGCATGCACAGGATCCCTGACCAAAGGACCTCCCACCTGCTCTCAGACATAACATTACATTACTGTGGAAAACCAGACCCCTGGGGTGCCACATGTGCGCTGCTGATAGGCTGACAGATTGCACCTCCCCACTGCAAATGCGGGAAAGAGAAAAAAAAATGGAGATCTTCATTGTTCCTGCAGAGATCCATCCCCTGCCCCTCCCCCCGCCCCGCTGTACACTCAAACTGCGTATTAACATTAATTTTCATCATTACTGAGAAAAAATCCAGTTATGATTTTGGTGCACGAACAGTTATCGAACATAACCTCGAACAGCCGAATTTTTCTCAAATTGTTCGTGTTCGCCGACCGGCTCGAACACCGCCCAAAACAGCTCGAATTTGAGATTGGCGAACAGTTCGAGTAGAACAACGCTCATCTCTACTCTCTACCCCCAGTAGTAACGCTATTAGTTGAGATACTGTTACTTCGAGCTGCATTTGACAACATAATTTCATGACTTACGGCTATTAAGGGTATTTTTAAGACTAGTAAATCAGTAGCAACCCAAACCACTAGGAAAAAAATTGGACAAATACATAGATGTGTACATTAGTCTCCTCCAAAAAAAAGCAGTTTTCTAATGTGAGGTTTTCAATTGGACAAGGCTGATGGACTGGTGGGTTACATGCGCTGCCACTTGCACAGAGGGGTCTTTTTTACATGGATCCATGTGTTTCTATAGTCTCCAGTGGCTTTTATCGGAACTCCAGGATATATAAAGCATCCAATGCAGCACAGCAGGACTGATTTGAATAGAGTAATGGTGAATGGAAACACGGAGTAGTATAACATTACCACCTTATTACAGCTCTGTACAACCTGCGTACATAAAAGCCTTGAGAGAGTAGTGCTACGCTAGAATTTTCGATTTAATTACCGTTCTGCAAATTTTAGTGTCTGAATCTCAACTATGGTATTTAGTCATTTTATTGTGCATCCCTCTGATTTTGGTGCCTCACGTTCCTTCATGATTAGTGATCATTTGTTGCACTTCCTTCCCCCTTGAATGTATTTTTTTCTGCCTCTTCATTTCTAGTCCATTAGAGGTGGAATTAATGTGATACCTTCTAACAATGATTGTAAGAGCTCGTGACCTGGATGTACAGTCAGACGTGAACACATTGTAATTTTCTCCTTCCAGTGCAAGAACAAAGAAAAGCTTTTATAGCTTCATCAAAGCTTTAACCCTTCATAGTACATAGACACCCTTTTTTTTAACGGTGACATGTCAACAGTGTCTGGTACTTTCCCAATTCTGCCGATCGGTGTTGGTCCCAAAGGTCAAACGTACACTGATCAATAAATTGTCACCTATCCTAGGGATGGAGGTTACATTGTTTTTCCACCAGAGAACCTCTTTAAGTACATTAGGGGAGTTCCTGATGCATGACAGCAGATGATCCATACGGTAGGTTTAAAAACACTGCAGTATATGACGCACCCCTGGGCCTGTGTCGCGCAGCGTTGCGCACGCGGGAGCTTACCCGGAGCCGGATCTGTTGAGGGTTGTAGTCTCGTGGCGGTGACCCGGTCCGTGCCCAGGGAGTCAGACTAAGTGGCGCTGTATTAGCGGTAGATGTTGGACGACTACGCCACCCGTTGAATGCAGCGAAGGAGCTGCCGCTGCAGGGCAGACCGCTTAGGCCGGTGGTAGGATTGTGCAGCGTGATAGTATCACCCCCAACGGGAGGGGTATGGCCTCAGGGCAGCCGACGTGGATGATGGGGTAGCAGGAATCACTCAGAGACGATGCGGTGTAATTCAGGGTCTTTACTGGTGATAAAGATAGACCCTCCCGGAGTACTGGCTAGCGATCGGGGCCTGGTCAGTCCTTGAGCAGATGGGATCTCCCCTGGCCAGGCGGAGTTGTAGGCCTCCCAAACTGACTGTACTCTTCTGGCTACCTTGCTAGAGGCGGGTATAAGTAGCCCACGTCCCTGAGTGTACCGTGTGGTGCTCACCCGTATGGCCGATGACTCGGGGCCTTCTAGTGGCTTCCGCTCCACGACGGCGGTGCTGGTCCCACGCGTGTGACCGTGCCTTCGGGTTTCTTGGCCAGAGGACCTGAAATCCCCTGTCGGGCGGTTTCTGCTGCTGGGTAAGGATTAGTCCCCACAGCCTCGGACTCCGGGTCCGGTGATAGCTTCTCAGTCAGGGCGAGCTCTGCAGCTGCCAGCCCCTGACTCCTTATAGCACTGCTCCCACAGAGCTCCTGATGTTCTTTTCCTATATCTGCTTCTCTTCTCTGTCTCTACTTCTTCTCTACTCACTAACCCTGCCTCAGCCCTAGGTTTATATAGGGGAAGTTCTTCCCCTCCCAGGACTGGGCAGGAGGTGTGGCATGCACAGGATCCCTGACCAAGAGACCTCCCACCTGCTCTCAGACATAACATTGCTGTTACTGTGGAAACCAGACCCCTGGGGTGCCACATATACATCACTATATACTACTATGTAGGTAATTTTAGTTATTGCATGAATTATTCTATATTGTATCACGATTTAGGAAAATCATCCACCTTTTGTAATTCCAACTATAGAAATGTTAGATCCACTTTTTAAATAAGCTAAAAAATAAACCATCATGTTCATTTTCACTTAATCATTATTACACGTGAAAATAAGAAACAATGTAATATATCTTATCAGAGAAATCCGCTTCTTTCACTGTCAATTCATAAGTAAAATCTGTATTCAGTGAAGACAGATTGTCACATTACTGAGATAGGAGATGACAGTTGGTGCTTTCAATATTCTATGAAGAGGGGAGGGGTGTAGTAGGGAGGAGCTAGAGGCAGACACTAATATTCTGCTGCAAGTTCTCCTAAAACAACAGTTACAGTTCACTATAGAACGTTACGAGCACCAACTGTCATCTCTTATCTCAGTAATGGGAAAGTCTGTCTTCACTTACATTTTACCCGGGAATTTTGAGAATGATTGATCAGTCCAGGAGAAGAAAGAAGCAGATTTCTCTATTAAGATATATTACAAAGTTTCTGATTTTCATTAATATCATTAACTTATGAAATAAAATTAAAACGACAGTTACACTTTAAATACAGTACTTGTATGCAGAGTACATTTTCTTCACAAAAGGCTAAATAGGTTAAAATGGAAAAAAATAAAAAAAAGTTGCTTACCTCACTGATTTCCCGTCACTCCTGTTCCTTCTCTGCTGAGTCTCCTGGTAGTGTCTACCTATTTCAGAGATGACATCCCAGCACACAGACATGGAACTGCTGCAGCCAATCATTGCCTGAGAATGGGTAGAACTACAACCATTGACTGGATGCGTCAGTAAGTATATGGTAGAAGAAAGACGCTAAAATGGTGCTGTGACTCCAACAGAACGTAGCATCAGTCCAGAGACACAAATGGCATCTTTTACCCCACCTCTGAATTGATGCGTCTCTCTTCTACTATATACGTACTTACTCTTTTTTGGTGAAGCATCCTCGGAGACGCCAGGCGTCAGCAGGCATCACTGTTCCTCCTACCTTATACACTTTCAAATGTCATTAAAAAAGGTGCACATTTCTTAGATATGGGTACCTCTTGCATGTAGCTTGGTCCTCTTTCTATTGTTTTATGTTACATTGATTGGCTGGAAACTAATTTCTTGTGCGTCCAGACTGAACAGAAGGTTGAGACCACCAAGGGATCTGGAACAAAGTTTTTAAAACCATTTTGAGTCTGGAAAGTAAAGAAATTTACTTGCCAGACAACCTTTCTACAATGTTGATCTGTTATGTCAAACCCCTCAAATAATGTGACACTGCATTTCCAGATGTGGACGTCTGATTGGGTCAGAAACTGGGGGAGTTACTAAAGATACAATTATTAGTAAAAGTAGAGCCCCCAATGAGCATATGTAGGCAAATGCAAACCCACAATTATGTTGTAGATAGGACATTTGATCAGCAGCCTCTACCTCAGATCCTAATGTGCGTTTCACCCTGCAGCTTCTTCTGGAGGTTCATTTGTGCATGTGCTGTCTGGAACTAATAATGCCACCTATCAGTATTTTATTGAGGTGTTAAAAGAAGCTAAAATTTTTGGTAGAATCTAATGTAAATCCATGTGTAACATACAGTTGTGCTCAAAAGTTTACATACCCCGGCAGAATTTTTCCTTTCTTGGCCTTGTTTCAGAGAATATGAACGATAACCAAAAAACTTTTTCTCAATACGCCTTCCACAACAGCATTGGAGGATGTTGTCCACGCCCTATTGGGGGACAGGAACACAGAGAGATTAAAAGCCCCCCCCACCGCCAATCCCCAGTGTTTTCCTGTCCCCCTTGGGGCATAGAGAGATCCTGCAGTGCTGTCGGGCCGGCAGGGTAGCGCTGTTTTTCCTACCTGTGTCCCGGGCAGTGGTCGGTCGGGGTGCTCCCTCCTTGCTGCTCCCCCTTGGGGGACCACCCTGGCTTCCTGGCCCCACTGAGGGTAAAGCAAGCCGGGGGATCATTCATGCTGGAGGCCGCTCCCGCCCTCCGGCATCTCCCCTTTCTGGAGCGTGGTTGCCGCGCACATGGGCATCCCCTCGCGCGCGCCGGATGTGACGTCGCGCGCCGGATGTGACGTCGCCGCGCGCGCACGCACACCGGAAGTGGTGTCGCCACGGCCCTGCTGCTCCGGCCGGAGCATTCCACGCTGTATGTGGATCCCAGACTCCTGAACCGGTGGGCGGTTGGGCGCGTGTGATGTCATTGCGGCCATCGCTCCGGTCGGGCCGGAGGGACACTGAATGAAGGACCAAAGGCCCATACCAAACCTGGATTGGCCCTTTAAAGTGATCGGAAAGGGGAGGGGATTGAGGTCCCTTGCTGGGAGGCACGGTTTTATTTAAAACCCGCCTGAAGACACCAAAGGTAAGGCTATTCCCACCATATTCCCACTATGGAAGGTGATAGGTCCTGTACCCCTGCATCTGCAGAGCCCAGCATGCCCTCGGCTACAGTGAGTAGTACCTGGGTGGTCACTATGGGGTTATCTCGGCCTCCATTGAGATGACACTAGATCTCCCCTCCTTCTATTTCACACGGGTCCCATTCTCTCCCCTTTCTTAGGAAGACCAGGCCCCCGCTTCTAAGAAGGATAAAGACCAGCCCTGTAGATGTGGCATCTGTACAAAAAAGCTGTCCTCATCCTATAAGAAGAAGTTGTGTCAGCCCTGTACGGATAAAATAATTAGAGAAGAAAACCCCTCACTGATCGAGGAGCTTAGATCACTCGTTAAACAGGAGGTCCAGGTGGTTAGACAGGAGGTCCAGGCCTCCTTTGCTGCCCTGCCTGTTTATTCCTCCTCCAGGCCCTCTCCCCCTAAGAAGAGGAAGATCCAAGAGTTAGACTCTGATGTGGTCTCTATGGACGCTAGTAGCTCAGCCTCTGATGATTTTGAGGAATTGGCGTCTGTGGGGCCTGCCAAAGCAATCGAAACCGGAAGATATTATTTTTCCTCGGACAACTTAGAGGAACTACTGGACACTGTTAGAGGCACTATGTGGCTGGAAGAAGTGGAGGTTCCCTGTTCTGTTCAGGACGAGATGTTTAGGGGTCTTAAAACCAAAAAACAGACTGGTTTTCCAGTCCATGAGGTAATTAGGGATCTCATCCGACAGGAATGGGAGTCCCCGGAAAATCGCCTCTCCACCCCTTCGGAATTAAAACATAGGTTTCCGTTAGAGGGTGATGGTTTTGAATGGGAAATCCCCAAAATAGACATCCAGGTGGCTAGGGTAGTGAAAAAAACCTCACTTCCCTTTGAGGACTCGTCCCAATTAAAGGATCCTTTGGACCGCAAAATGGGAAGCGTCCTTAAAAAACATGGGAAACCTCCTCCGCCTCTCTTAAAGTCAATATTTCCTCGACTTGTGTGGCCAGATCCCTCTTCAAATGGCTGACCCAACTGGAGGAACATCTGTCTCAGGGCACGTCCAGGGCAGACCTACTTGACTCCATCCCTCTCCTTCAAAAAGCCACAGGGTTCTTAGCGGACGCCTCGGCTGAGTCAGTCCGTATCGCGGCTAGGGCAGCTGTCCTGTCCAATACTGCTCGCCGTGTGTAATGACCGGAGGTCCGAGAGAGATCCAATGAGTCACAAACTGAGACAAAGACAGAAATAAACAACACTTTCTTTGCTAAAACAGGGATTAGACTAAAATTCAGTATTGAATGAATCAGTCTCAGGTTCTGCCTGGGACACTGTCTCTACTAAATACACACAATCAGCAAAAGCTGAAATCAATATGACAATCTCAAAGTTTCCAGCTTGTGTGAATTATTCTAGAGATCTGGAACAATTTTACCTAAACACTGTGTCAGTCTAGTGAGGGCGGTATATGGGGACCCCCTGAGATGGCACACTGCATACAATCCTACCACTATGAACAATAATAATGCATGAAACTATATCAATTGCTCTTATACCCTTATTATCAGGATACCCGGATATCTTAAAGTTATGGTACCATTAACCTCAGATGCAGTCTATCACAGGCCTGTGAATCACGGTGGCTGCAGCTAGTCCCGGAAAACTTTGGCGCCAAAACAAAAACAAAGTTCACAAAACAGCAAAAATTCCTTGTCTTGTCGGCCGATGCCGAGCCCACACACTGGGGACTTTAGTCCTGTAGCCTCAGATTAAGGTCTGGGAAGATCTCTTCACAAAGTCTTGTCAATATCCTCTCAGTGGAAATGGCACCAGAAACCTTCTTTCCTCCTGAAGTCTCTCACTGTTATCCAGTACACCAACCGTGTACTCAGTCACAGAAATGGATTACTCAGTCCCTTCATCACTCGACACGTGACTCCTTCAGCACAAAGTCTATAATCCACTCAGCATGGACTTCCACAAAACTCCACAGAGCCACACAGCTTCCCCTGCTCAGCACTTGTCCTTAAACAGAGAAAGGGGTAAACAAACTCCACACGGAAGAGTGTAAAGACAGCGTCTTATTCCAGCTCCTTCTCACAGACTTCCTGTCTAGACTCACACATCAGACGCTCTTAGAATACACACAGTTTCTAGCACTGCCCCTCCTCTGAGCCCAGCCAGGCAAAAGTCACAGGGTCCTAGTGCTCTCCTGCTGTTATCACATTTCACACTCTCACATGCCCCCCACTAGAGGTTGGCGTCCTCGACACACCTCCCCATTCAAAGTCGTCTTGTGCATAGCGTTGTGGAGGCATACCCACCATAGCTCGAGTAGTTCTCCTGAGACCCGCCCCAACAGGCTCGGCTCCCGAGGGAGCAGAAGTCTCTTCAATGGGAGCCAATGAGGCTGCTCCCTCCTGAGGTATGGCGCCCTGTGCCACATCATACGGATCAGGTAACTGACCTGATTCCCTGTTCTCTGAAGGACATACCACATTCTCAATACTCTCTCCACATAGGGACAGATCGGTCGCAAGGGGCAAGTAAGCAGGGGCAAAGACAGACCCACCATCAAATTCGAGAGTATTAGGGATGCCCACCCCTCGGAACACGGCCTGTCGTTCTGGGAAAACGGGGACGGCATCTTTAAACCAGTACCGTTGTAGCATGTTGCGATGAAGATTACGGGATGGTCCCCCTGTCCCCACCGGTTCAACCTCGTAGACTGGAATCTCAGGGCTCAGTCATTTTTTTACCAGGTACGGAGTCGCCTCCCACCATTCACTCAGCTTTCCGAACCGTCGTTTGATTCTCACCAAAACTCTATCCCCCGGGAAGAAAGGCTCGGTTTGCACGGGGCACGTGTCCCTATGGGTCACCTGACCTGAGTCGATCACCCACCACCTGATACACCACCCTCAATCGCCGCCGGTGTTCCCGAACCCATTCTGATGCGGTCCGAGGGGGATTGGAGGAGGGATCTGGCATGCTCAAATCCTCAATGTCCTGCCCTGGCCTCCCGAACATCAACATGCGTGGTGAGCAGCCAGTAGTGCTGTGCACTCTATTATTGTAGGCCCACATCAATTCGGGAAGATACTCAGGCCAGCGTACCTGTTGTTTACCCTCCAACGTCCTCAACATCTGCAACAGAGTCCGATTAAAGCGCTCACAAGCTCCGTTACCTTGGGGATGGTAAAGTGTCGTTCTCGACTGTGCGACACCATACAGCTAGTACAGCTCCTTCATCAATGCCCCCTGAAAACATGCCCCTTGATCCGAGTGTATTCTTTGCGGACACCCAAACACCTGAATGAAATATCGACACACGGCTTCAGCCGCCGACTCCGCCGTCTGATCTCTTGTCGGCACTGCTACAGCATACTTGGTGAAGTGGTCTGTCATTACCAAGCAATAGGAATACCCAGACGTTGAGTATCCTATCAGGACATAGTCAATCATGAGCAGCTCTAAAGGAGCGGAAGTCTTAATAGATTGCGTGGGCGCCCGCTGCTCAGGGCTCTTACTGAGACCACAGACCCGACACTGCCGACACGCCTCTGTCACCATCTCCCCCAATTCAGGACAATAGAGGACTCGCTGCAGCCACTGGAGTGTCTTTTCACTCCCAAAGTGGGCCCACTTCTCATGCGCCTCGCGAGCGACTACCGGACCCATCCCCATAGGAATTACTAGCTGGTACCGGTGCTGCAGCTCAGATGGCAGGTACACCTTACGGTACAAGAGGCCCTGTTCCACGCACAACTTATCCCACTGTCGCAGTAGTTTCACTCCTTCCACGGACAGCTGGGCCTTTTCCTCTGCACGCAGCCAGACCCCTTTTTGTACCCACCTGCGCACTAGTGCAATGTCAGAGCAATCGTTCTGGTCCTTCGCCCAATCCGAGGGTGTTTTCCCCAGAACACTCGGCATCCCTGACGCCACCCCACTTGAATGCACCACACTTCGGAAGATAGGTACCTGCCCCAAGTCAGGGGTTTCAGTATCCTCCAGCTGGTCATCAACATTTTCCCCCAAGGGGCACCCTTGAGAGTGCATCCGCATTTCCATTTTCCCGCCCAGATCGAAACTTAATTCGATAGTTAAACTTAGCAAGGCGAGCGACCCACCGCTGCTCCCACGGTCCCAGCTTTGCGTTTTCTAGGTGAGCCAGAGGGTTATTATCAGTCATGACCAGCAACTCAGCTCCCGTTAAATACTCTGCAAAGCGTTCTGTCATCGCCCACACCAGGGCCAGTAGCTCTAGGCGAAATGAACTGTAGTTAGCTGGGTTGCGTTCAGTGTCTCTCAAAGACCTGCTGCCATAGGCGATTACTCGCTCCTGACCATCCTGCACTTGTGCTAGTACCGCCCCCAGCCCATGCAGACTGCCATCAGTATATAACAGGAAAGGGGAATCGAACCGGGCATACGCTAACAACGGAGCACTCGTTAGGGCGGCCTTCACCTCCTCAAATGCCTTTCACTGCTGGGATCCCCATGGGATGGGGCGATTTTGGGGGCCTTGTGCTGTCCTTCTTAAGAGCTCATTCAGGGGACTCACTACTTGTGAAAATTTAGGTACAAATCGCCGCTAGTACCCCGCTAAACCTAAGAAGGCCCTAACCTCTCGCAGGGTACGGGGGGGTGGCCACTCCTGCACAACCATGACCTTACTGGTTGCGGGCAGAACCCCGTCCGGAGTCACCACGTGACCTAGATACTCAATCTGACTCTGTAACAGTTGGCACTTCTTTGGTTTTATTTTTAGGCCATAACAACTGAGCCTCCGGAGAACTTGACGTAACTTCTCAAGATGGTCTCCAAATGAGGCCCCGAACACCACAATGTCATCTAGGTATATCAGGACTGATTCAAAATTCAGATCACCTAAGCAATGTTCCATCAGGCGCTGAAAAGTTCCCGGGGCGTTAGTGAGCCCGAAGGTCATCCGGTTGAATTCAAAGAGCCCCATTGGTAGGACAAACGCCGTCTTGGCTCAGTCTTTTTCGGCCATTGGTACCTGCAGGGGTGGATTAAGAGTAGCAAGGGCCCCGGGCAGTTTAGAAGGCGCGGCCCCCCCCCCCCACACACACACACACACCTGATTTATCACGTGACATGTCACATGATCCCCTGTGATAGATCATGTGATAGTTCACGTGAAATTAATTTGGCACAATATTAATTATAATATATTTTTTTAGGCTGTGTGCCCACTATGCGTTTTTTAAGCATTTCCGCACGGCAATTCCGCTGCAGAAACGCTTAAAAAACGCTTGGTAGAAGGTCTGCCATGTTCCCCAATGATACTCCGCATGTGCTGTGTACATGCTGCGGAAATTTCCGCTGCGGATTATCATTGGCGAAAATCCGCAGCATTACCAATTATTTTGCGGAAGCGCGGCGTTTTCGCCGCCATTGACTTGCATTAGAACGCTTGGAATCTGCATCCCTGCATCTGTAGATGCGGAATCCATGTGTTTCAATGTGCGGATGGTACCCGGGTGTGGAGGACAGGAGACTCTCCTCCGGACCCGGGTAACATAGAACCTGTAAAAAAAGAATAAACTAAAAAATAAATATTATACTTACCTTCTGATGTCCCCCGGTGTCTTTATCCGATGCGTCCTGGCTTGCCGGCAGCTCGCGATGGTCTGAAAAGGACCTGCCGTGACGTCATTTAGTCATGTGACGGGTCACGCGACCGCTGACTTCGGCAGGCCATCAGAAGGTAAGTATATATTTTTTATTTTTTACCATTCTTTTAAGGTCACACTATATAAATCCATGCTGGTTGCATGGATTTATATAGTGTAACCAAGTTGTCAAGCACTTTCCAAGTGATGCTAAAATCGCTTGGAAAGCGCTTGTCAACCCGCATGCGGAAATGCAAGTGAAGAACGCTTCACATCCACATGTCCCTGGCAGGAAAACGCATGTACAATCCGCATGTAAAATCCGCATGCGTATTTTCTGCCAGGGAGATGCAGAAATGCTCAAAAAAAATCCGGTACATTTCTGTATCGTGGGCACATAGCCTTAAATTAATTGTATGACTCAATATTGAGCACACGTAACCATCTATGCACAGCGGGTGGCTGCACGGTGCCATCTATACACAGCGGGAGGCCGCACATAGCCATCTATACACAGCGGGAGACCGCACGGAGCCATCTATACACAGCAGGAGGCTGCACGGCGCCATCTATACACAGCGGGAGGCCGCACGGCGCACCCCCCCCCAGAGACAGCAGGAGGCCGAACGGCGCCATCTATACACAGCAGGAGGCCGCACGAAGCCATTTATACACAGCAGGAGGCCGCACGGCGCCATCTATACACAGCGGGAGGCCGCACGGCGCCCCCCCCAGAGAAAGCAGGAGGCCGCACGGCGCCATCTATACTCAGCAGGAGGCCGCACGGCGCCATCTATACACAGCAAGAGGCCGCACGGCGCCATCTATACACAGCAGGGGGCCGCACGGCACCATCTATACACAGCAGGGGGCCGCACGGCGCCATCTATACACAGCGGGAAGCTGCACGGCGCCATCTATACACAGCGGGAAGCCGCACGGCGCCCCCCCAGAGACAGCAGGAGGCTGCACGGCGTCATCTATACACAGCAGGAGGCCACACGTAGCCATCTATACACAGCAGGAGTCCGCACGGCGCCATCTATACACAACGGGAGGCCGCACGGCGCCCCCCCCCCAGAGACAGCAGGAGGCCACACGGCGCCATCTATACTCAGCAGGAGGCCGCACGGCGCCATCTATACACAGCAGGGGGCCGCACGGTGCCATCTATACACAGAAGGGGGCCGCACGGCGCCATCTATACACAGCAGGGGGCCGCACTGCGTCATCTATACACAGCAGGGGGCCGCACGGCGCCATCTATACACAGCGGGGGGTCGCACGGCGCCATCTATACACAGCGGGGGGCCGCACGGCGCCATCTATACACAGCGGGGGGCCGCACGACGCCATCTATACACAGCAGGGGGCCGCACGGCGCCATCTATACATAGTGGGAGGCCGCACGGCACCCCCCCCCAGAGACAGCAGGAGGCTGCACGGCGCCAACTATGCTCAGCAGGAGGCCGCACGCAGTCACGCATGCAGTCACGCACACACACAAACATATACAGACATATACATACACGCATAAACACATTTGAAACACAAAAATACATATAAACAGACATCACACAATGATATCTGCCTACACACCCACACACATACACACACATACATACATACACACACATACACACACACACATACACACACATACACACATACACACACACACAGACTCACCATCCCCCGGCTCCATTCCTCCTGCCTGCTCTGACTTCTCCGGTGCAGCACTGCAGGCCGGGCGCGCCCTGCGTGACGTCACAGCTAGGAGACACGGCTGCGCACAGGGCCGTGTCTCCTAGCAGTGACGCGGCCGGGCCAGCACAGGGAAGTTAACTGCTGCAGTGCTGGCCCGGCCGATGAAGAAGTAGCGGCGGCCGCTGCTGGGGGAGCGGTCCGGGGCCCCACCACCCGCCACTGCTACCAGTATGTGCCGTGGCGACCCGCACATATAATGAGGGCAATCCGGCATTAGACACCCCGCCCGGAGCCACGGGCCCCCTGCAGGCTCGGGGCCCCGGGCGGTAGCCCGGATTGCCCTCATTATAATCCGCCTATGGGTACCTGCCAATAGCCACTTGCTAAATCCAACGTCGAGAAATATTTGGCCCGACCCAATGCCGACAGAGACTCTTCTATGCGAGGTAATGGATATGCGTCCCTCACCGTGTGAGCATTCAATTTGCGATAGTCCACACAAAACCGAAGGGTCCCATCCTTCTTCCGCACCAAAACCACAGGGGCAGCCCAGGGGCTCTGGATTTCTCGGATCACTTGGTTGTCAAGCATACTGGCCACCATGCGCTTCACCTCTTGATAGAGTGTTGGGGGTATTTGACGATAACATTCCCTAATAGGAGGAGTATCCCCTGTGGGAATCTCATGCTCAATCGTCCGGGAACAACCGAAATCCTCCGCATGTCGCGAAAAGGTCTCTTGATGTTCCCACAAGACCTTCTCCAGCTGCTCCAATTGCACGGTGTCAGTTTCACCCAATCCACTCCCATCTGGTCCATGATCACACGACCATTCCATTCTTCGGTAGGAGATTTGGTCTGGCCTACTTCAACCGCGAATGTCCAGGAAGACTGTTCATCTGAGCGAAGTTCAAACACTGTCTTATCAGGCACCTTCCCTGCTGGCACGAACAATTCAGCCAGAATGGTCCCAGCAGGAATTGTAACAGCCTCATCTAAAACATTGATACCTCTGACTGGCACCTGTCCATTCTTCACAATCGCCAGAGACCGGGCCACATGCGCCTTGGCGAACGAGAACTTCTCTGGGGCTGGCTCGATGAGTACTTCAAGCCCATTTAGTCTCTGCGCAGTCCCCACCAGTAACATTAAGATTTCTTCATGCCGGGGCGCTAGCGAGATCGTGGTCCGCGATGGCACTCGGACCAGGCCCACCCGACCCCCAGGGACCGCACTCTTCAGGAGATCGCAACTCAGCACTAGACGGTGTAACATTCTCTGGGTGGGTCGATGGTGGGTAGCACTTGCCCAGTATCGGGGTCCCTTCCTGGCATACATCTGATGATTTAAATCTCGCAGAACGTTCATTCCGAGCGTCACCTCCATCCCTCTTCTGGGAGGGTGGTCCACCAGCACTATCCCTTTCTGACCCAGCTCTTGACCAAACATTTTCAGTTGCATCCACACGATCCCCTTCACTGTCAGTTGGCCATTGTTAGCGGCTGTAAGCCTTATCACTTGGCCGTCCTCGGGAACCACGAGTTGACTGAAGTGCCTTTCGTACACCTCTAAGGGCATTATGGTACATTCGGATCCTGTGTTGACCAAGCATCTCATCTTCCGCCCTTCAAACTCTGCTTCCAGCACTGGACTGCATGCAAACAAATCTTGTTCTTCCCGTCGAGGGCTTTGTGGGGGGTGGGCCGCTGCTGCTCGCCCTCTCATGGCAGCGGCTGGGAGTTTAACGCCGGTGAAGGAGGCTCCGGGGCTGCAGACATCCGGCAGTACCAGGAGATGTGTCCCCAGCGCCCACACCTCCAGCAGGTGACTGCTCCTCGTGGACGAGAACTTGGATCATTCGAGGGGGGCGACCTGGCAGACTGTGGAACCACCATTCCAGAGGACGGGGCGGGTGGCCCTTCCGTAGGAGTAGGGACCGGCCCAGCTCTGAGTTTAGACACCTCCAGCTTTAACTCCTTCAGTTCGGCACGCAGAGCCTGTACAACGTTTACCAGTCCACGCCCTCCTGAAACTGGCACCAGACCTCCCTCCAGCTGTGCACTGTCCACTGCCCCCTCGGCCACCAGAGTAGACTCCTCCTCCCTTTCCACCGCGGCCCGATAAATCTGCCAGAAGGATAATTTCGGGGTAGCTCGGGACATCTCCATCAGTTTGTCTCGAAGGAGTCTATTGGCTAACCCCGTTATGAATTGATCCCGGAGTAAGCGGTCTACCTCTCGGAATGCCCCCATGGCCCCTGGGTCTAGTCGCTGCACCTCATTCAACATTTCCTGTAAAGTATTCGAGTACTGCATCAAAGTCTCACATTCCCTTTGGGGCCGATAGAAAAACAAGGAACGAAGCTGGGCCACGAGAGCCCGGCCTCCTGAACTCCCCTCTAACAGCTCCAAGATTTTCTCTAACGTGCTCCTCTCTGACTCTGGACGTACCATCACCATCCGCCTCACGTCGCCCTCTAGTGCATTTAATGCCAACTCTGCCCGTAATGCGGGGGCCAGATTACACATCCGCAGCACACTCCGAACCCTCTCAGCCCAATCCTGCAACGGCATGTTACGCCCGTCGTATTTCGGCATGTGCTGGAGTAAAGCTCCTACCGGCACATATCCTCCCACAGTCGTCGCGGCTGCCAGGGGTTCCGCTACCAGCGGGGGGCTGCTGGTGCGGCAGAGTCATTTCTTCCCTCGCCTCCGTCCATGACAAGCACTGGATCCTGCCGACTACGCCAAAAATGTAATGACCGGAGGTCCGAGAGAGATCCAGTGAGTCACAAACTGAGACAAAGACAGAAATAAACAACACTTTCTTTACTAAAACAGGGATTAGACTAAAATTCAGTATTGAATGAATCAGTCTCAGGTTCTGCCTGGGACACTGTCTCTACTAAATACACACAATCAGCAAAAGCTGAAATAAATATGCCAATCTCAAGGTTTCCAGTTTGTGTGAATTATTCTAGAGATCTGGAACAATTTTACCTAAACACTGTGTCAGTCTAGTGAGGGCGGTATATGGAGACCCCCTGAGATGGCACACTGCATACAATCCTACCACTATGAACAATAATAATGCATGAAACTATATCAATTGCTCTTATACCCTTATTATCAGTATACCCGGTTATCTTAAAGTTATGGTACCGTTAACCTCAGATGCAGTCTATCACAGGCCTGTGAATCACTGTGGCTGCAGCTAGTCCCGGAAAACTTTGGCGCCAAAACAAAAACAAAGTTCACAAAACAGCAAAAATTCCTTGTCTTGTCGGCCGATGCCGAGCCCACACGCCGGGGACTTTAGTCCTGTAGCCTCAGGTTAAGGTCTGGGAAGATCTCTTCACAAAGTCTTGTCAATATCCTCTCAGTGGAAATGGCACCAGAAACCTTCTTTCCTCCCGAAGTCTCTCACTGTTATCCAGTACACCAACCGCGTGCTCAGTCACAGAAATGGATTACTCAGTCCCTTCATCACTCGACACGTGACTCCTTCAGCACAAAGTCTATAATCCACTCAGCATGGACTTCCACAAAACTCCACAGAGCCACACAGCTTCCCCAGCTCAGCACTTGTCCTTAAACAAAGGGGTAAACAAACTCCACACGGAAGAGTGTAAAGACAGCGTCTTATTCCAGCTCCTTCTCACAGACTTCCTGTCTAGACTCACACATCAGACGCTCTTAGAATACACACAGTTTCTAGCACTGCCCCTCCTCTGAGCCCAGCCAGGCAAAAGTCACAGGGTCCTAGTGCTCTCCTGCTGTTATCACATTTCACACTCTCACACGTGCACTATGGCTCAAAACATGGAGTGGGGACGTCACCTCTAAAGTCAAGCTCTGTTCCATTCCATTCCATGGAAAATATGTATTTGGCCCAGCCCTGGATGAAATCCTGGAAAAGGCCTCAGACAGGAAGAAAACACTTCCTGTACAGAACCAGGCTAAAAAACTTTCCTTTCGGCCTTCCCAAAGTCACCCCTCACAGTGCAGAGGAAAGGGAAAATCTGGGCGCTGGGGCTATCCCAAAGGCGGCAAGGGTTACAACATCCTTGTACCCCAGCAAGAACACCAGCAACAGGACAGACAATGACTTGGTCCATGTAGGGGGGCGGCTTTCGAATTTCTTTCCCCAGTGGCAGGCAATATCTTCCTGCCAGTGGAGCCTCAATACCATCAAGGAGGGTCTTTTATTGGAATTCGAGAGTCGCCCCCCTCAGATCCTGAGGGTCACGTCCCTTCCCTCTGGGGGCTCGGGATCTCCTATCAGTCGCCCTAAAAAACCTTCTGGATTCGGGAGTGGTGTCTCTAGTTCCCCCTGGTCAGGAGGGGACGGGTCACTACTCAAAAATATTGCTAATACGGAAGCCATCAGGGACCCCACGCATCATAATCAATCTGAAGTCCCTAAACCATCACATCAAATATCGACGTTTCAAGATGGAGTCTATAAATTCAACTATTCCCCTAATAGGGAAAGACTTCGTCATGGCAACTATAGATTTAAAGGATGCGTACTACCATGTGCCGATTCATCAGTCCCACAGAAAGTTCCTGCGGTTTGCAGTCCTCAGGGACAATATAACAGTCCACTACCAGTACAACGTACTGCCTTTCGGCATCTCTTCAGCACCCCGGGTGTTTACGAAGATCATGGCAGAAGTCATCGCACTCATCCAGAAACACGGCGTGTGCATAATTCCATACTTGGACGAAATGTTGATTGTCGCTCCCTCAGTAGCAGCTCTCAATCTTCACGTCTCTATAACCTTAAGAACCCTACGGTTTCTGGGTTGGATTCCAAACCTAAAAAAAATCGGAACTCCTCCCTTCATCAAAGAGAAAATTCCTAGGTGTATCTCTGGACTCCAACAAACAGATGTCCTTTCTACCATTGGAGCATCAGACAGCTGTCAGATCCAAAATCTCAAATTTCAGACGCCAAGAGAATCCAACGTTGAGAGCGACAATGTCTGTATTGGGGTCTATGACAGCCTGTATCCAGTCGGTGTTGTGGGCCCAGGCCCACTCAAGGCTTCTCCAAGATCATATCCTAAGATCCTGGAACAGACAAAGGGACTCACTAAACAAACCGTGCAGGACCCCCGGTCGGATAAAAACTTCTCTTTTTTGGTGGCTAAGCTCCCGAAATCTTCAGAGGAGGGTTTCTTGGACCCAGGACCCTCTGATTACAGTAACTACCGACTCCAGTCTACGAGGCTGGGGAGCTATGGTGGCCCAGATTCCCTTTCAAGGCAGATGGAGTCCCGAGATCAGTGCCAGATCTTCCAATTTCAGGGAGCTAATGGCGGTGGAAAAAGCGCTCAGAGCGGCAGTCGACTTAATCCAGGGTTCTCACATCAAGATTCTCTCGGACAACGTGACCACAGTTGCCTTCCTTCGTCATCAAGGAGGTACGAAGGTACACAGCCTAAAACAGATTGCAGGCCGAATATTTTTTTGGGCAGAAAGTCATCTATCACTCTCAGCAATCCACCTGAAAGGCTCAAACAATGTCCAAGCAGACTTTCTAAGCAGGGAAGATATCCAGCCAGGAGAATGGAGCCTGAATCCTCAGATCTTCCAGTCGCTGGTAGCCAAATGGGGTCTCCCCGAGGTAGATCTCTTTGCCAGTCGGTCAAACACAAAACTTCCCCTCTTCTTTTCCTTGGACAGACGAGACAAGGCCATGAGTTTGGATGCATTAGCCCATCCCTGGCATTTCAGGCTGGTCTATGCGTTTCCTCCGATACCGCTGATAGCAAGAACCATCCAGAAAGTCAGGATAGAGAGAGTGGCAACAATTCTGGTGGCCCCTCTGTGGCCCAAAAGGGCTTGGTTCGGGGCTATCACAGAACTTTGCCTAGAGGGTCTGGTAATACTACCACAAGTCAGCAATCTTCTCTCTCAAGGGCCCCTGTTCCATCCCAATCCTCAGTGGCTAAACCTGGCAGCCTGGTTACTGAAGCCAAGATCTTAAGATCCAAAGGTCTCTCGGAAGAAGTTATAAAAACTCTTCAACAGAGTAGGAAACCAGTAACCAACGTGATATATGGCAAAATATGGAAAAAATTCCTATCATGGTACGCTCCGGATATTCCTGACACCTCACACCCCAACATTGCTCGGATCCTTGATTTTCTACAGAGTGGATTGGAATTGGGTCTCAAACCTAGCACTCTTAAGGTGCAGATTTCAGCCCTAAGTTCCATATTCGACCAAGATTTAGCCTCTCATAGGTGGATCAAGAGATTCATAACTTCAGCACTCAGGCTTCACCCAAAAATTCAGTCTCATGTCCCATCCTGGGATCTAAATGTGGCACTCAAGGGTTTAACCCTCTCTCCCTTTGAGCCTCTATCCTCTAGCTCAATACAGACTCTCTCTCATAAGACTGCCTTCTTAGTAGCCATCACTTCAGCACGGAGAGTAGGAGAACTTCAGGCCTTTTCTATCAGGGAACCTTACATGAACGTGACCGAAGATAGGATTACGCTTCGCCTGGACCCTTCCTTTCTCCCAAAGGTAGTTACGGACTTCCATCGTTCCCAGGAAATCATCCTTCCCTCCTTCTGCCAGAATCCTTCCAATCCAAAGGAAGCAGAGTTCCACCTCCTAGATGTCCGAAGAGTTGTTCTTTATTATGTTCAACAAACTGAGTCTTGGAGATTGGATGGAAACCTATTTATACAACACTCAAGGTTGAACAGAGGAAGGAAGGCGGCTAAGTCCACTATAGCAAACTGGATCAAAAAGGCAATTGGGGAAGCTTATAGCAATCAACAAATGAATCCACCGATAGCCTTAAAAGCTCATTCTACCAGATCCACATCAACTTCATGGGCTGAAAGAGCGGGCGCTTCTACTGAGCAGATTTGCAGGGCAGCTACATGGTCTTCCCTTCATACATTCTCTAAAAATTATAGATTAGACTTATCATCCACTAGGGATTTAGCCTTTGGTAGGAAAGTCCTGCAAGCTATAGTCCCTCCCTAATAAAATATCGTTGGTATTCCTCCAATGCTGTCGTGGAATGCGTATTGAGAAAATAGAATTAGTCCTTACCGGTAATTCGGTTTCTAGAAGCCTTCCACGACAGCACGAATTTCCCTCCCTATGGATTCCATATAACTGTCAGGTAACCATTTTTCTAGGTGATCTTGGTAAACACTGGGGATTGACGGTGGGGAGGGGCTTTTAATCTCTCTGTGTTCCTGTCCCCCAATAGGGCGTGGACAACATCCTCCAATGCTGTTGTGGAAGGCTTCTAGAAACCGAATTACCGGTAAGGACTAATTATATTTTCCCCACTCATGGTTATTGGTTGGGTGAAGTCATTTATTGTTAAACTACTGTGTTCTCGTTTTAAATCTTGGATGTTTTTGGTTGTCATTAAGATTTAAAAAGAGAAAACACAGTAGTTTGACAATAAATGGCTTCACCCAACCATTAACCATGAGTGGAGAAAAAGTTTTTTGGTTATCGTTCATATTCTATGAAACAAGGCCAAGAAAGGAAAAATTCTGCCGGGGTATGTAAACTTTTGAGCACAACTGTATATTCAGATCAAATGCCAATCCACTAATACCAATCTAACTGATCACTAGGAAAAAGTGTCATATAAGAATGTTGAATCTGTCACATAGTTATACATAGAGCATCTTTATATTCTTATTCTTGCAGAATTAATGCATTATGGTGCTGAAAGGTTCAACAGCAGGAGCAAACCTCTGGGAGTTCTCCGCATTGTAGTATACAGTTCCATCAGTGTAGCCTATATTGTAAGGCAGAGACATAGCGAACAGAATATCCTGCTCAATAACATACAGGATAATGGAAGAATGATGTGATTGCCCATTGCAGGAGATGCTGGAAGTGGATTCCGCCAGTGGCTATTTCCATATTATCATGTCTGAAAGCACCAGATCTTCTGCAACACGACTCACTCTGTTTATCTCCTTCCTTTACCCTTTGAACAGCTAATACTTTGTATGGCTTCAGGTGAAGTGGTTTCAGAACACTGACATGTTGTTCTTCTGTTGTCCTCCTGCTTTGATCATTTTCAGATTTCCTTGGGTTTTTGCAACAACCAAAGGTGTCCAGATCTAATTTTGTGATCTGGAGATCTGTGTTCACCACTAGGGTACTGAATGATGATGACATCAAACCTTAATTATTAGGGTATGTTCACACATTGCGTTTTTTCAGTGTTTTTTCATGCATTTTTTTATGCAAATTTTCAGCTGTGTTTTACAGTACCAGCAAAGTCTATGAGATTCCAGAAATCTCATGAACACAGCTTGGGTTGTTTTTTTTTATCAGGATTTTGTGCTTTTCGTGTTTTTTTGCAGAATAGGGCATGTCAATTATTTCAACGTTTTTCACTCATTGGAAGTAATGGGTGGTGAAAAAATGCTGAAAAAACGCACCAAAAACGCAGGTGTCAGTTTTTTCTCAGCGTTTTTTTGCGCCAAAACCTGATGAAATAGAATGAAATTTTTTTTTTCACTGAATTTTATGTACATGCATAAAGAGACAAAAGGACAGTGAAAAAAACACATAAAAAAGCACCAAAAATGCAGCAAAAAAATGAGCAAAAAGCAAGAAAAATCCTGAACAAACCTCCTGGCAAGAGATCAGGTTTTGCTGCAGAAAGAAAACGCTGAAAATACGCAATGTGTGAACATGGCCTTAGTCCTTGATGATAATTTAGAATGTGGATTTTGATGTGGATTGTGATTTTTAGCCACATCAATGTCTATTATGGCAATGCTGTTCACTATGAACAGAGGAAAGACAAGAGCAATGCTTATATAATGGGTTAGAAATGTAAAGATTGGATATATTGGAGGACAGCTATAGTCATTACATTTTTTTCAGATTTGAGGAACAAAGAAGCTTTCATACCTCTTTTGTGACTTCTTTAAAGTCACTGTATTCTCTGCAAATCATCAAAGTGCCACTAAATAGTCAGAGCCTGGGCTCAGACTACACGGATCTCTGGATTATTTTTCACAGTAATTTAAACAAGCAGATGGATTTCTCTTTGAAAAAAAGAAACAAACAAACAAACAAAAAAATATATATATATATTGCTTTTGTGTAATTTGTGGCTTCTATAGAAAAACAAATAAAAAGGTCCATAGTAAATCAGGAGCTATAGTTAGATTGTGTTTCATGTCAGCAGAAGTGTTTCCATTGCTCATTTTTGGCTAACAGCACAAGGGATCTAAAAATATTCATCTCAGAATCCTGAAAACCACAGCCCAAAACACAGTTACCACTGGTATTCTCATCCTTCAATAAAAGCACACTACACTGTGTGCATAATTATTAGGCAAGTTGTATTTTAGAGGATTATTTTTATTATTGATCAACAACTATGTTCTCAATCAACCCAAAAGACTCATAAATATCCAAGCTTAATATTTTTGGAAGTTGGAGTGGTTTTTTTTTAGATTTGGCTATCTTAGGAGGATATCTGTTTGTGCAGGTAACTATTACTGTGCAGAATTATTAGGCAACTTAATAAAAACCAAATATAATCACTTCTTTATTTTCACCAGGTAAACCAATATCAGTGCACAAAATTTAGAAATAAACATTTCTGACATGCAGAAACAAAAACCAAAAAAATTAGTGATCAATATAGCCACATTTCTTTATGATGATGACTCGCCCCCTGGGCCGTGAGGCACGCGGATCCGGGCGATAGGGGAACGATGGGGGTAGTAGTGGCGGCCCGGTTCCGCGGCTCAGGGTGGTCAGACCAATGGTAGTCTGCTACGTGCTTCAGATAATGTCCGACTACGCCACCCGTGGATCGCGGCCACTAGGAACCGCCGCTGCAAGGCAGTCCGCTGGGGCTGATGATGAATGCAGCTGGGATGGTGTGACTCCCCACGGGAAGAGTGCGGCCCCAGGGCAGTGTAGTGGATGGTGGGAGTGATGGTGGTGAGAGTCCCAGTACCGGTAGTGCTGGAGGCACGAAGAAGCACACAGACAACAAGTTACAGTCCAGGGTCTTTACTCACAGTTCATTTGTTCCGGGTCACTTCTGTCAGCAGTGACCGCCCGAGCCGTGCTGCGTCCACCAGGTGTGGGGCTCGGTCAACTCCCAAGCAGTTCAGGAGCATGGCACAGGACCCCCTTTAATCCTTTCTCTGGCCTGCCTCACCAGTGACCCACTTTTGTCCAGCTGCCGCGGACTTGTGCGGTTAAACGTGGGCCCCGTCCTCCGCTGTCCTATATGGTGCCTTCCTAGCAGGTTTGATGAGGTGTCGCACCAATAGATGATCACGACGACCGGTCTTTGGCTGAGGGTAGTTTCTCCTCCACCAACTTGGGATCCGGTACCCTTAATCTGCCTGACCCTTCACCCTGGATTCTCGTGGGTTCTTAGGGTCCCTTCCACCTTCTTGTTCCTGAGCCCTTCTGTTTCTCTGTCTCTTCTTCTCTTTCTCTGTTCCTTTCTGTTCCTTTCTCGTGGAGCTGGGATGAGACTTAATCACAGCTCCCTTTCACCTCCTCTCTCTCTTCCTCGGCCTCTCTCTAGGCCCGCTCCTGAGTGGAGCTCCTACAGAGCCTCCACTCCCGGTCTTCTCCTCTGACTGAACGAACCTAGATCTAAGATGGTGCCCACCTTTTATACCTCCCTCTGACCATGAGCCCAGGTGACCAGCAACCAATGGGCTCCTTCCTACGCTCAGGAACCAACCCCTATCTGCCCCTACAGCACTGGGTGTTCCACCCCCCTCCCCACTCCAGGCAGGGACATAGTCGGTCGTACCTGCATTTCTGTCTAGTGGGAGCACCGTTGAGCTGTCCCTCGGAAATGGGGTGTGTGTGCTGTATGCAGCTAACTGAGCCCTGGTCCATACTCCATCCTTACCTGGGAGTGGAATATCACACCTCTAGGCTGAGGTGCAATACCCCTGTAGCAGCCGAACCCTCGGGGCGCTACAATGACACTCAACTGCCTTCCATCCATAGATTCTGTCAGTTGATTGATCTGTTTTCGATCAACATTGCGTGCAGCAGCCACTACTGCCTCCCAGACACTGTTCCGAGAGGTGTACTGTTTTCCCTCCCTGTAGAGCTCACATTTTATGATGGACCACAGGTTCTCTATGGGGTTCAGATCATGTGAACAAGGGGGCCATGTCATTATTTTTTCTTCTTTTAGACCTGTACTGGCCAGCCACGCTGTGGAGTAGTTGGATGCATGTGATGGAGCATTGTCCTGCATGAAAATCATATTTTTCTTGAACGATACCGACTTCTTCCTGTACCACTGCTTAAAGAAGTTGTCTTCCAGAAACTGGCAGTAGGTCTGGGAGTTGAGCTTCACTCCATCCTCAACCCGAAAAGGTCCCACAAGTTCATCTTTGATGATACCAGCCCATACCAGTACCCCACCTCCACCTTGCTGGCGTCTGAGTCGGAGTGGAGCTCTCTGCCCTTTACTGATCCAGCCTCTGGCCCATCCATCTGGCCCATCAAGAGTCACTCTCATTTCATCAGTCCATAAAACCTTTGAAAAATCAGTCTTAAGATATTTCTTGGTCCATTCTTGACGTTTTATCTTATGTTTCTTGTTCAAAGGTGGTCGTTTTTCAGCCTTCCTTACCTTGGCCATGTCCCTGAGTATCGCACACCTTGTGCTTTTTGATACTCCAGTAACGTTGCAGCTCTGAAATATGGTAAAACTGGTGGCGAATGGCATCTTGGCAGCTTCACGCTTGATTTTCCTCAATTCATGGGCAGTTATTTTGCGCCTTTTTTGGCCAACACGCTTCTTGCGACCCTGTTGGCTATTTGCCATGAAACGCTTGATTGTTCGGTGATCATGCTTCAAAAGTTTGGAAATTTCAAGACTGCTGCATCCCTCTGCAAGACATCTCACAATTTTGGACGTTTCAGAGCCCGTCAAATCTCTCTTCTGACCCATTTTGCCAAAGGAAAGGAAGTTGCCTAATAATTAAGCACACCTTATATAGGGTGTTGATGTCATTAGACAACACCCCTCCTCATTACAGAGATGCACATCACCAGATTTACTTAATTGGTAGTTGGCTCTCAAGCCTATGCAGCTTGGAGTAGGACAGCATGTATAAAAACTATCATGTGATCAAAATGCTCATTTGCCTAATAATTCTGCACGCGGTGTAGTGACGGAGTGTAGAAAAAATGCCCTGTGATTGTAGGTCACTTACCAAGCAGAAAATCCTATAAAACATATATATGAAAAAGGAAGCAAATCCTCGTGGGTAAAATGATACAAAACTGTTACATTTGGCTGATATTTTTGAAAATCTTTTTAATTAATATTTTCATTAATTGTTATATTTTTAAGAATGGATGATCCACCATTGATTAACATTGACCATATTGTAGATGTAAAATCTATCATCTTTGTAAAGACCTCTGTATTAAGTAGTCACCGTAGTTTAAAAAACCCATCCATAAGAGAATAATACAAGCAAATATAACAAATTTGGACTATATCTTATATATCTTAGCTGAGAATTATGCTTTCCATATATGAGCCACTTCTCCCCCCTGCCTTCTGAACTCAACATTCATTCTGAAAAACAGCTAAAATCCATCTTGGGCAAAACTAGATGGATTGCCTTCTAAGTGAGGGATCAAATTCAGCTGCCTATTGCGTGTATGGAGTGAAAAAGAGAAGGAGGAGGGAGGAACCGGTGAGAGAGGTAAAAGCACTCACAGACATGTGTTGCTGCTTTCTAGCAAGTGTTAATCTCATCCTTAGTGCTGGAGTCACAGCTACACTTCTAAGTACTGATGTATAATGTTCTCCATCCTACTACTGGTTCTAAATATGTGCTGCACAGGAGAGCAGGAATCCTTCATGTCTGTGGGTGCAGTACATGAAAGACATCATAGCAGCTATTCTCCACCAGCAAGGTCAGAGTTAACTAAAAAATTTGAGAAAGAATTACTGTTACACATATGATTGCTTATTCAAGACCTTCACCGGAAATTACCGATACCCTTTAATTATTTTTCAGTTGATTCTTGTGTCTTTTGTAACTTCTTTGCAAAATGAAAATTATATAGAACAATGAGATAAATCAGAGCAGATATCAACAAAGGAAAAGGATTGATATATCCAAATAAAAATGAAATATTAATTTCTTGCTCCATCCTATTCCCTAACCTGTACTGAGGTTGTCACCATTGACATCATTCCCTGTCCCCAGTTGGGGCTCATCACAAACTAATCTCATGGTTTCAAACCAGGGACAATTTCATAGGAATCTCTGTTTAAATCATATGTAACAGTCAAGCTTTTATATAAATCTGCATGAAGAACATCAGAATAAAGAAAATATCCATATACAAATAGTATTCTTGACCCATCAAATGAAAAGTTTATAAATAAGGTAGTACAGTATGTTACTGCTGGAACTATGGTTATTAGGGAACTACACAGATGATGTTTGTGTCTCTCTGCAACTGGTCTACCTAGGCTTAGATCAAGTAACACTCCACTACTTGCTTCTCGTCTCTATCAACTACAGGTGCCCCTCGGCTGTAGCTATGTGAGCGTTGGCACCACCTTTGTATATCTATCATTGGAGCTCAGCTGTGGGATAATAGTGGCTCATCACATCATATAATTCCTACGGTTGTCCTTTCCACATCTGCGGATTCTTCTTTTAGTGCCATGTCTTCTGCACGGACTTTAATGGTGAAATTCTCCTACTAATACAGAATGAATACTTCCTCTTGGTGCCAGTCCCCTGATTAAATATTGCCTATAGTATTTTCCTTGCAAAGTTGAAGAGGTTGTCCACTACTTAAACATTGATGTCCTATCCTTAGGATAGATCATCAACGTCTGATACGTCGGGGTTCGACACCCGGCATCCCCACCGATCAGCTGTTCCCTGTGTCGGCAGTGCCTGGAACTGCTCAGCACAGCTCCGTTAACAGAATAGTGGCCGCAGCTGGGTACTGCACATCAGATCTCTATTGATTTGAATAGGGGGCGGATTTGCAGTAAAAAATTAAAAATTTCCTTTAGTGTGTCATTGAAGAAATTCACAGCAGTTTGCTGTTCAAACTACTTACCTACAGGCCAGGTATTTAAAACTCTGTTTTCTCCAACACACGGATCACATATACATTCTCAGAAAATACTGCCATTTCTGGCCTCCATTAAAAATTTCTTTCAGTGTGTCAGTGAAGCAATTCACTGCAGTTTACTGTTCAAACTACTTAACTACAGGCCAGGTATTTAAAACTCTGTTGGTTCCTGCCTTGTAGAACACGTTTATGCATTCTCCTGTATTCCGTTTCACTTTAACAACCCGGCCTGTTTACCCGATTTCAGCTCACCTCAATGATTTTCAATGGGAATAAGGTCAGGACTAGGGTTGAGCGAGTATGTTCTGTCCGAGTATGCTCGGGCCGAGCTCCGAGTATTTACAGCTGCTCGGTGATATGTTTGAATCGCTCCCGTGTGCATGATTTGCTTTGTTTGACAGTTTTATTACATGTGAGGAATGTGTAAGAAATAGACATTCCTCCCATGTAATAAAGCTGTCAAACAGTTGCAAATCATGCACACGGGAGCGAGTTAACCTTATCACCGAGCATCTGTAAAAACTCGGAGCTCGGCCCGGGCATACTCGGCGAAAGGGTTAATAGAACATACTCGCTCAACACTAGTCCGTACTCATTGCTGGCCATTTTAAAACAGTCCATTTTTTATTTTTCAACCATTCCTGTGTACTTTTGGATGTGTGCTTTGGGTCATTGTCTTGCTGGAGGACCCATGATCTTCGAATCAAATCAAGTTTTTTTACACTGGTTAGGACATTTCGCTCTAAAATCTCTTGATAATTTTCTGATTTCATGATTCCTGTGATACAGTCAAGGCCTCCATTACCATATGCAGCAAAGCAACCCCACAGCATTATGGATCCTCCACCATGCTTAACTGTTGGTAAAGTGTTCTTTTTCTTATAAGCTTCATCGCGTCGTCTGTGAACAAACTGTTGCTTTGCATTGCCAAAAAGCTCTATTTTTGTTTCATCTGTCCACAGAACATTTTCCCAGAAGTATTGTGGTTTGTCAAGGTACTCTTTGGCAATGATCAGTTGTTCCTTTTTAGGTCTTTTCTTCAGCAATGGTTTTTTTCTTGGCCTTCGCCCATAAAGCTCTGCTTGTTTTAGTGTATGGTACTTGTTGAAACCATGACCCCAGACTCTTCCAGGTTGGCCTTCAGGTCTTTGGAAGTTTGACGTGGTGTTTTTTCCACTATTCGCACCAACCACTCCACATTTGGATCCTTCAGATGGTACCTGAAAACCCATTTGTTCAAACAAGCTTACAGCCTGCCATGACCTTGATTGCTGCCACCTCAACAACACCGGAGCTACTGAAACACCCCCAACCTACTGTCTCCCTCCCCATTCCTGTAGAATGTAAGCCCGCAAGGGTAGGGTCCTCCTCCCTCTCTACCAGTCTATCATTGTTAGTTTGTTTACTGTAAGTGATATCAGTATTCGGTATGTAACCCCTCCTTATGTACAGCACCATGGAATCAATGGCATTATATAAATAATAATAACCTTGAAAGACATCTCTTGTCAATTTACCTCTTTCCCCATCGTCCAGGGAGGTTCTTGGAAGTTCCATGCTTGGCAAACTTCTTAATAACATTGCACACTGTTGAAACTGGGATACCAATGTCTTTGGAAATGGCCTTATACCCTCTGGAAGTCTTGTGTTTGCTAATAATAGCAGTTCTAATGTCCTGAGACAGCTCCCTTGTCTTGACCATTGTGACAAAGGAACAGGGCCTACCATGTGGCTTTTTAAAACACTGAAGTCATCATTCATTGGCTAATTTATGTCACATGGACACCGACAATTAATCACAGGAGAATCTCTTTTGTGATTTACCACTGGTGAGTCAAAATGTGTTTCCATACTAAATTAATGTAAAGGGTGCCAATACCAGTGACACAGCAAGATTTAGGTTTTCCCCTCCCATTGTTTTTTGTATTACATTATTGTTTATCATTTTCTCTTTTGTATTTAACACGAGTGTTCTATACAAAAAAACTGTTTCACTTGATTCATTTTTTTCAGGAAATATTCCACATTATGTACTTAAAATTCATGGGTGCCAATAATGATGAGCAGGACTGTATGGTCTCTCTGCTGTCTGGACAAGCCCTGGCTAGGGCAAACCATATTTGGGAGCATGGTGGTCTGGAAACCCGCGATGTTGAAAAGTTCCTGAAGATGTTCCATGCAATTTTTGAGGTTCCAGGCTGTACTTCCTCTGCTGCCTCATCTCTGTTGAGTCTAAGGCAGAGCACAAATACTGTGACCCAGTATGTCTCATGCTTCCTTACCTTGGCAGCGGAGTTGGCTTGGTACAAAGAAGCTCTGTACAGCTTTGTAGCTTAGTACAAAGAAGCGACTTGGCAGGGTCTGTCAGGTTGAATTAAGGATGAGCTGACTGGCAGAGATTTACCTTCCTCGCTGGATTCTATTATACACATGGCCACCAGGATTGATCTCCGCTTCCATGAGCGAGTTCTGGAATAAGCTTCAGCGTCTCCTCATGCCAGAGGACCTCCCAGACTGGTCTGAATTTCCAGGCTCTTTTGCTTCTGCAAATGGCACCACCAGCTTCTGAACCAATACAGGTTGAGCAGACCGCACTTTCTGTAGAGGAACGACAACAGAGGTACAGAGAGAACGTGTGTTTGTGTCAATTGTGGAGGCAAGCGCCAGTGCCAAGTGAGACTGGGAAACTCCAGCACCTAAGGTTTGCCAGAGAGACGACCCCAGGTGAGAGTAATTGCTTTCTAAGACTAATGTCTGAAGTTACCTTGACTTGGCAGTAGAGGTCCTTCTCCTTCGCTGCCCACCTTGCCCTTCCTCTGCTACATTGTCTCAAACCAAGGTCTCTAAATGAATCCTGAGAAGGCTTCTGCAGTTCTATCCTGGCCCTATCCTCAAAGTCTGCATGCCATTCAGCGCTTCATGGGAGTCGACAACTTCTACAAGCAGTTTATCATGAACTTCTCGTCCCTTAAGGCACCTATCTTTAAATCAACATCTAGCTAGCTTTAGTACAATATGCAACTAGCATAGTAACAAACATCATTGTTTCCAAAACCAAGAGAAGTCAACATTTATGTTTATACACATAATAATATGTCCTTCTTGACCAGCCACAGAAAAAACATACATTCACAAGTCAACACAAACACAATAGTGTATTTCTCTTGGCTTAACAAATCTAGACATCTGGCTGATTAAAATAAAAAGCTCTTTCGTCACAATAATCTTTGGTAAAAAAAAATGTTATTTGTCATATACATGAAAAAAACATAAATTTTTCAACGTTCACACTGGCCAGGGGGGCTGTTCTAAGCTCATATCCACATGTACATTAACATTTATAGACTGACTTGGACAGTATCTTTTGTATTGAAGCATGTAATGAGCCTATGCATAGGTCATTGTGAAGGGAAGGGGAGCAGGGGGAGCTGTCACATCACCTATTGTGAATGGTGAAGCTGTGTATAGAGGTGTTTTCTGCCATTGTAATGTTGCCTCTGCTGATAACGAGACTTCTGAAAAATCTTCTGTAAGGAACAAAAAATATAACTCTAAAATAGCCCTAGTGTCTAGTGTGAACATTGCAAGATTCATGATTTAAAACAATATGTCAGAACTTTCCTTTAAAGGATGTAGTATTCAGGAAATGAGGCTAGCCGGACTTGTTTTATTGGGACACCAGATCTCAGTATTAACATTGATGAATAGTCTAAAAACAATCCAGTAACAGAAGAGCTTCAGAGCAGTTTGCATGTAATCTATGGAGGATTGTGTGATACCTTGTTTTTATTATTAGAGCGATATATTTTATGTAAATTGCTTTATTATAAGCAGAGTGTGTGTCCTGTGTGCATAGTGTGTGACACACATTAATCTTTGCAGGTGATAATTATTTATACGAGACATTTACTGCACAAGGAAACACACGGTAAATAGAAATGAATGACTTAGAGGTCTGGGGAAAGTGTAAAAAATCCCGACATTATAGAATTACAATAAAAATATTCCCTGTACAAGAATTAACCCAGAAATAATTCCATAGGCTGCAAGATGCAGGTACAGCAGGACCGCCAGGGAGATTTAGTATTTACAGCAGCTTTACTGATCTCAGTGAAGAAATCATAGATTGTTTAATGACAGCCTGCAATCTGTATCATATTTTCAGATTACAGTATTCTGCAGGTTGCCATAAAATCCATTTAGCTATTCTGCTGTTTTTTTAGTTCATCCCAACAACTACACATGTGGTCAAAATTGTTGGTACCCCTCGTTTAATGAAAGAAAAACCCACAATTGTCACAGAAAACTTGAATCTGACAAAAGTAATAATAAATTAAAAATCTATGAAAATGAACAAATGAAAGTCAGACATTGCTTTTCAACCCTGCTTCCACAGAACTCATGAAATAGGCCTGGACAGAAATGATGGTACTCTTTTGTACTGGGTCTTATGGCTAAGCGGTACTGTACAGCCACATATGGGGTATTGCCACATTTAGAAGAAATTGTGACACATTTTTACCCTGTGTGAAAATGTAAAATTTGAGGCTAAAACAATTTTTTTGTGGTAAAAATATAATTATTTTTTATTCACTGCCCAATGGTATACATTTCTGTGAGTCACATGTGGTGTCAATATGATCACTGCACCCCTAGATGAATTCATTGAGAGGTGTAGTTTGTAAAATGGGGTCACTTACGGAGGGGTTTCTGCTGTTCCGGGACCTCAGGGGCTCTCCCAGTCGGTCATGTCACCTGCAAACCACAACAGTAAAATCTGCACTGTAATATGGCGCTCCTTACCTTATGAGCTTTACATTGTGCTTGAAAAAAAGTTTTCGATCACTTATGGGGTATTGATGTACTTAAGAGAAGTTGTGTAACATTTTCTCTGATTACCCCTTTTGAAAACTGCAAACTTGGGGTCAAAGCAAAATTTTAGTGGAAAAAATAGTAATATTTAATTTACTCAGCCCAATGTTAAACATGTTTGTGTATCGCCTGAGGGTTAAAAAATACTCACTACTCCCCTAAATTAATTCCTTGAGAGGTGTAGCTTACAAAATGGGGTCACTTGTGGGGGTTTCTGCTGTTTCAGCATGTCAGCGGCTCTTCAAATGCGAGATGGTGTCTGCAACCTATCCCAGTCAACATAGGGCTCCTTTCTCTTCCAAGCCCTGCCGTACGCCAAAGCAGTAGTTTTCCACCACATATGGGGTATCGGCGTACTCAGGAGAAATTGAACAACAGTTTTTGGGGTCCATTTTCTCCTCATACCCTTGTGAAAATAAAAAAATTGGGGCTAAAAGATCATTTTTGTGGAAAAAACTTGATTCTTTTATTTTCACGTCTCCACGTTATAAAGTTCTGTGAAGCACCTCGGCAGGGCCGGCGTTAGCACCCGGCGCACAAGGGCAAGTGCCGGGGCCCTGAGAAGACAGGGGGCCCACTCGCCGTCGGGCACCCCGGCGAGCTATAAGACCCGTGAGCGGAGGAGAGCGGTGCCAGCGCCTGCTCCCCCCGCTTGCTCAGAGCCCCAGCAGCCGGCGGCACAATACTTACCTCTCCCCATGCCTCTGCAGCAGCTCCAGTCTCTTCTGCGTCCTCTGACTGTGACGTCTCAGGTCAGAGGGCGCGGTGACGTCTTTACACCACGCCCTCTCCTGAGCCGTCACAGCACAGAGCGGGAAGACATCGGCGACGCTGAGGAGTCCAGAGCAGCGGCAGCAGGTGAGAAGTGAGGTGAGTATTTGATTTTTTTTTTTAATGTATGGAGGCATGGGGCATTATATGAGGGGCTGGAACAAGTGACATCCTGCATGGGGCATTAAAAGGGGAGGGGGTGTGACATCCTGCTTGGGGCATTATATGGGGGGGAGGTGACATCCTGCATGGGGCATTATATGGGGGGAGAGGTGACATCCTTCATGGGGCATTATAAGGGGGGGTGATATCCTGCATGGGGCATTATAAGGGGGGGAGGTGTGACATCCTGCATGGGGCATTATAAAGAGGGTGTGTGTGACATCCTGCATGGGGCATTATAAAGGGGTTGTGTGTGACATCCTGCATGGGGCATTATAAGGGGGGTGTGTGTGACATCCTGCATGGGGCATTATAAGGGAGGGGGTGTGACATACTGCATGGGGAATTAAAAGGAGGGGGTGTGACATACTGCATGGGGCATTATAAGGGAGGGTGACATCCTGCATGGGGCACTATAAGGGGGGAACAGCCTGCATGGAACATTATATGGGGGCCAGTATTCTGTATGGAGTGTTATATGGGGGCCAGTATCCTGTATGGAGCATTTTATGGGGGCCAGTATTCTGTATGGAGCGTTAAATGGGGACCAGTATCCTGTATGGAGCATTATAAGGGGGTCAGTATTCTGTATGGAGCGTTATATGGGGGCCAGTATCCTGTATGGAGCAATTGGCCGGTTTCTGAGCTATTGTGGAATTTACAATAGATATCGGTCATGTAATGCAAGAAGTGAAATCTTTGGCATTGTACTATATATATATTTCTCTGCGATATCTGTGCATCATGAATCGTGGTATGTGTTAAAGGGGCCACTGAGACTCTTTCGCCCAGGGCCCACAAAAACCTGGAGCCGGCCCTCCTCCTGGGGGTTCAAGGTGCTCACCACACATCTAGATAAGTTCCTTGAGGGGTCTAGTTTCCAAAATGGTGTCACTTGTGGGGGGGGTTCCACTGTTTAAGCACATCAGGGGCTCCCCAAACGTGACATGGGATCCTCTAATTATTCAAGCAAATTTTACATTCAAAAAATCAAATGGCACTCCTTCCCTTCTGAACCCTGCCGTGTGCCCAAACAGTGGTTTTCCCCCACATATGAGGTATCAGCGTACTCAGGAGAAATTGCACAACAAATTTCATGGTGCAATTTCTAATGTTACCCTCATGATAATGCAAAATTGGGGGCTGAAAAACATTTTTGTGGGAAAAATGTGAAAATTTTATTTTTACAGCTCAATATTATAAACTTCTGTGAAGCACCTGGGGCTTCAAGGTGCTCACCACACATCTAGATAAGTTCCCTGAGGGGTCTAGTTTCCAAAATGGTGTCACTTGTGGGGGGTTTCCACTGTTTAGGCACATCAGGGGCTCCCAAAACGCAACATGGCGTTCGCTAATTATTCAAGCTAATTTTTCATTCAAAAAGTCAAATGGCGCTCCTTCCCTCTCGAGCCCTGCCGTGTGCCCCAACAGTGGTTTTCCCTCACATATGGGGTATCAGCGTGCTCAGGAGAAATTGCCCAACCAATTTTGTAGTCCATTTTTTCCTGTTGCCTTGTGAAAATAAAAAAATTTGGGTGTAAAGTAACATTTTTGTGAAAAAAAATTTAAATGTTCATTGTTTTCTTCAACATTCCAAAAATTCCTGTGAAGCATCTGAAGGGTTAATAAATTTCTTGAATGTGGTTTTGAGTATCTTGAGGGGTGCAGTTTTTATAATGGTGTCACTTTTGGGTATTTTCTGTCATAAAGGCCCCTCAAAGTCACTTCAAATAAGATGTGGTCCCTAAAAAAATGGTTTTGTAAATTTTGTTGGAAAAATGAGAAATCAATGATTAACTTTTAACCCCTAAAACTTCATAAAAAAAAATTGTGCTGATGTAAAGTAGACATGTGGGAAATGTTATTTATTAATTAGTTTGTGTGACATATCTCTCTGATTTAAGGGCATGAAAATTCAAAGTTTGAAAATTGCAAAATGTTCTAAATTTTCACCAAATTTCCGATTTTTTCACAAAGTGACGCAAGTCATGTTGAAAAAATTTTACTACTATCATGGAGTACAAGATTTCATGAAAAAACAATCTCAGAATCAGTGGGATCCGTTGAAGCGTTGCAGAGTTATTACCTCATAAAGTGACAGTTTTGAAAAAATTGGCCTGGTCAGGAAGGCGAAAACAGGCTCTTGCGCGAAAGGGTTAATATATGGAGGTATCAGAATGCTCCTGGCTTTCAATGTAAAGTCTATAACAAGGACTACATCGCTAATCATTCATAGTAGTGGTATTCTTGGATGAGGCAAAGGGATTTTGACCTTAAGGGATCAGCCATTAATTTTGACAGAATATAAGTACTGTAATTATCCCAAATTCAGTGTATTTGGTTTTCATGGGCTATACAATTGCCTCAAACAATACTAAATATCGCCTTTGTTTTCGGTCGGGTTTACACTGGGTAATTTTGTCTCTGATTCATTACAATCCTGTAGTCCTTTTTTTCACTGTAATATTACATCAGTATTTTGCATCTGTATTTATAAGCCAAAACCAGGACTGAAACAAAAACTGAAAATACTATAATGGTAAGATCTGCAACTCCTCTGATTTTTTGGACATAGTTCTAGTTTTGGCCAGTGGGGTACCGCCAATGGCGGCAGACCACGCCACTGCTATGGGGCGGTGACCGCGGGGGCCCGTGAGCCGAGGGGCCCCAAGCAGCGGGGCTACCCAAGCAGTGTGGGGACGAGTTGTATTGGTGGATAGTGGTGGGGGGAGGAAGGTTGTGGCGGAGCGGAGCACACACATTAGCCGCTGAAGGAGCTATCACGTGTGCCCGCTGCTAAAGGGACATGAATATTTCCTCTTCTCCACTCCCATTGGCATGGAGAAGAGGGCATATTCATTCTCTTTAGTAGTCGGCACTGAGGAGCGCTGAGTTGCAGCTCCTGCTGACAGTGCCTGCTACTAAAGAGAATGCATATTCACGCTTCTCCACGCCCATAGTCCTGGCGTGGAGAGGAGTGAATATGCCGGCTGCAGCAGCTCACCTGGGGATCTGAGAATGCGCATTGCTCAGAAGCTGTCAGGAGCTGCAGCAGACAGGACGCAGCGCTGGAGGAGAGGTGAGGAAGGAAGGTGAGTATTAGTGTTTATTTTTTTTTGTGTGCAGTGATTGGGGGATGAGGGGGCCATATATACCAGGATTGGGAGTTTGGGGGGCCACACATACCAAGATTGGGGGATTGAGGGGACCACATATACCAGGATTGGGGGATTGAGAGGGCCACGCATACCAGGATTGGGGGATTGAGGAGGCCATGCATACCAGGATTGGGGGGGATTGAGGAGGCCACGCATACCAGGATTGGGGGATTGAGGAAGCCACACATACCAGGATTAGGGGATTGAGGAGGTCACACATACCAGGATTGGTGGATTGAGGAGGCCACACATTCCAGGATTGGGGAATTGGGGAGACCACACATACCAGGATTAGGTGATTGAGGAGGCCACACATACCAGGATTGGGGTATTGGGGAGGTCACACATACCAGGATTGGTGGATTGAGGAGGCCACACATGCCAGGATTGGGGAATTGGGGAGACAACACATGCCAGGATTAGGTGATTGAGGAGGCCACACATACCAGTATTGGGGGATTGAGGAGACCACACATACCAGGATTGGGGGATTGAGGAGGCCACACATGCCAGGATTGGGGAATTGAGGAGGCCACACATGCCAGGATTGGGGGATTGAGGAGGCCACACATACCAGGATTGGGGGATTGAGGAGGCCACATGTACCAGGATTGGGGGATTGAAGAGGCCACACATACCAGGATTGGGGGATTGAGGAGGCCACACATACCAGGATTGGGGGATGAGGGGTGCCGTACGTACCAGAATTGGGGGATGATGGGTGCCATACGTACCAGGATTGGGAAATTTACTATTAGCTGCTGCATTACCCACCCTAGGCTTACACTCGAGTCAATACGTTTTTCCAGTTTTTTTGTAGTAAAATTAGGGGCCTCGGCTTATATTCGGGTCGGCTTATTTAAAATATACGGTATTTTAAAAATCAGTGAGTACGTGGTGCCCATAATACTGCAGGACTGTGGGGTGCATTATACTATATGGGGGCTGCATTTTACCCTATGGGGTGTGTAATATACTGTATGGAGAACTGTGGGGAGTGAATTATATTCTATGGAGGACCATGGGAAGTTCATTATACTATATGGAGGATTATGGGGAGCTCATTATACTATATGGAGGATTATGGGGGCGCATTATACTATATGGAGGATTATCAGTGGCGTATTATACTATATGGAAGGCTATGTGGGGCCATTATAATATTTTGAGGGCTATGTAGGGGGCCATTATACTGTATGTAAGCCCATTATAGTGTATGGAGGACTCTGTGGGGGTCACAGTTGGGGGATTATACTGTGTTGGTGTCACCATACTTTGCCTTTGGAGTTGAAGTGGGGTACTGTAGGATCATTATACTGTGCATGTGGAGGCTAATGTGGAGGAATGCACCATGGGGGTATCATGCTGTGTTTGGGGGGCACTTTTGTTTGCATCATACTTTATGGGGAAATGAAAGAGGAATCTAGGACTTTAGCAGGAGGAAAATTACTATGTAAATGCTGGAAAGTTGTGAGATCTGCTCTTTTGTGACACAGACAAATATTTATTTATTTATTTATTTAATTGGGGGGGGCCAATTAGAGCTTCTGCTATGGGGCCCCATGATTTCTATGTACGCCCCTGGTTTTGGCTTAAAAATACTGATATAAAATAATGACCAAAATTGTGCCATGTGAAACAGGCCATAGAAAGAGTATTTCTGAAATCCCCTTTTAGGTCTCCACATTCTTTTATTTTCAGTGTTTTTGACGGTTGTAAAAAAAAAATGAAAAAATGCCATGAAATGTAAGCATTTTTCATAGTTTTCATAGTATTTTTTTTTTACAAGCATTTTCTGAGACATTTCTTATTTTGTAACATTTAAAGGAAAGCTGTCAGTGCATTTTTTATATAGGGAAGTAGTGGCTTTATTTATCCATACATGACTATACAGTGGGTACAGAAAGTACTCAGACCCCTTTACATTTTTCACTCTTTGCTTCATTGCAGCCATTTGGTAAATTCTAAAAGGTTCATTTTTTTTCTCATTAAAGTACACTCTGCACCCCATCTTGACTGAAAAAAAACAGAAATGTAGAATTTTTTGCAAATTTTTAAAAAAAGACAAACTGAAATATCACATGGTCATAAATATTCAGACCCTTTGCTCAGTATTGAGTAGAAGCACCCTTTTGAGCTAGTAGAGCCATGAGTCTTCTTGGGAATGATGCAACAAGTTTTTCACACCTGGATTTGGGGATCCTCTGCCATTCTTCCTAGCAGATCCTCTCCAGTTCCGTCAGGTTGAATGGTGAACGTTGGTGGACAGCCATTTTCAGGTCTCTCCAGAGATGCTCAATTGGGTTTAGGTCAGGGCTCTGACTGGGCCAGTCAAGAATGGTCAGAGTTGTTCTGAAGCCACTCCTTTGTTATTTTAGCTGTGTGCTTAGGGTCATTGTCTTGTTGGAATGTGAACCTTCGGCCAAGTCTGAGGTCCAGAGCACTCTGGAATAAGTTTTCATCCAGTATATCTCTGTACTTGGCCGCATTCATGTTTCCTTCAATTGCAACCAATCGACCTGTCCCTGCAGCTGAAAAACACCCCCATATCATGATGCTGCCACCACCATGTTTCACTGTTGGGATTGTATTGGGCAGGTGATGAGCAGTGCCTGGTTTACTCCACACATACCGCTTAGAATTATCACCAAAAAGTTCTATCCTTGTCTCATCAGACCAGAGAATCTTATTTCTCATAGTCTGGCAGTCCTTCATGTGTTTTTGAGCAAACTTTATGCGGGCTTTCATATGTGTGGCACTGAGGAGAGGTTTCCGTAGTGCCACTCTGCCATAAAGGCCCGACTAGTGGAGGGCTGCAGTGATAGTTGACTTTGTGGAACTTTCTCCCATCTCCCTGCTGCATCTCTGGAGCTCAGCCACAGTGATATTGGAGTTCTTCTTTACCTCTCTCACCAAGGCTCTTCTCCCACGATTGCTCAGTTTGGCTGGATGGCCAAGTCTAGGAAGACTTCTGGTGGTCCCAAACTTCTTCCGTTTAAGAATTATGGAGGCCACTGTGCTCTTAGGAACCTTGAGTACTGCAGAAATTCTTTTGTAACCTTGGCCAGATCTGTGCCTTGCCACAATTCTGTCTCTGAGCTCCTTGGGCAGTTCCTTTGAGCTCATGATTCTTATTTGGTCTGACATGCACTGTGAGCTGTGAGGTCTTATATAGACAGGTGTGTGTCTTTCCAAATCAAGTCCTATCAGTTTAATTAAACACAGCTGGACTCCAATGAAGGAGTAGAACCATCTCAAGGAGGATCACAAGGAAATGGACAGCATGTGACTTAAATATGAATGTCTGAGCAAAGGGTCTAAATACTTATGACCATGTGATATTTCAGTTTTTCTTTTTTAATAAATTGTCAAAAATTTCTACATTTCTGTTTTTTTCAGTCAAGATGGGGCGCAGAGTGTACTTTAATGAGAAAAAAAATTAACTTTTTAGAAGTTACCAAATGGCTGCAATGAAACAAATAGTGAAAAATTTATAGGGGTTTGAATACTTTCCGCACCCACTGTAGGTGTTGGTTCCTTAATAAAAATGAAACCTTTTTGGTAGAAATCCAATGTGCCAGTCGTGAAAAGTCTTAGGAAGAAGTCATATGTAAATCATTCTAGAAGTGCATTGGACTGGAATAAGCAGTCCACGTTCCTTGACTGGCCCCAGTTCCAGATCAGTAGAATATAATTAAAAAGTTATTTGGACTATGCTCGCTTCCATATACAGGTGCATCTCACTAAATTAGAATATCATCAAAAAGTTAATTTATTTCAGTTTTTCAATACAAAGAGTGAAACTCCTATATTATATAGAGTCATTACAAAAAGAGTGATCTATTTCAAATGTTTATTTCTGTTAATGTTGATGATTATGGCTTACAGCCAAGGAAAACACAACAGTCATTATCTCAGTAAATTAAACTAATTAACAAAAAACAACTGCAAAGGTTTCCTAAGCGTTTAAAAAGTCCCTTAGTCTGTTTCAGTAGGCGCCACAATCACGGGGAAGACTGATGACTTGACAGATGTCCAGAAGGCAGTCATTGACACACTCCACGAGGTCCCAGAGTTCCAATTTTCATTTGGAAATCAACGTCCCAGAGTCTGGAGGAAGAATGGAGAGGCCACAATCCAAGCTGCCTGAGGTCTAGCATGTAGTTTGCCCAATCACTGATGGTTTGGGGAGCCATGTCATCTGCTGGTGTAGGTCAAATGTGTTTTATCAAGGCCAAAGTCAGCGCAGCCGTATACCAGGAAATTTTAGAGCACTTCATGCTTCCCTCTGCCGACAAGCTTTTTGGAGATGGAAATTTCATTCTCCAGCAGGACTTGGCACCTGTCCACACTGCCAAAAGTACCAATACCTGGTTTACAAACAACAGTATCACTGTGCTTGATTGGCCAGCAAACTCGCCTGACCTTAACCCATAGAGAATCTATGGGGTATTGTCAAGAGGAAGATGAGAGACACCAGACCCAACAATGCAGACGAGCTGAAGGCTGCTATCAAAGCAACCTGGGCTTCCGTAACACCTCAGCAGTGCCACAGGCTGATCGCCTCCATGCCACGCCGCATTCATGCAGTAATTGATGCAAAAGGAGCCCGACCAAGTATTGAGTGCATTTACTGAACATACATTTCAGTAGGCCAACATTTCGGATTTTAAAAACATTTTTCAAGCTGTTGTTATAAAGTATTTTAATTTACTGAGATAATGACTTTTGTGTTTTCATTAGCTGTAAGCCATAATCATCAAAATTAACAGAAATAAACACTTGGAATAGATCACTCTGTTTGTAATGACTCTATATAATATATGAGTTTCACTTTTTGCATTGAAGATCTGAAATAAATTAACTTTTTGATGATATTCTAATTTAGTGAGATGCACCTGTAATGCCTAATAAAAAAAAACAAGAAAAGAGGTACATGTAAAAACAGAAAAGCACATACAACAAATATATAGACACTGTACTGTATTAGTACGGAAGAATAGAATTAGATACAGCAAAAACAGTTCTAAAAACAATTACATTTAGCAAAAGGTGTTAAAAAAAAAAAAAAAAAATCTACCGAGAACCATTGTAGTGCCTCTCCCCCCGATACTAGCACAAACTGAGTTGACAATAAGTTCCGGCAGTGGTACACAATAATCAAAAAGAAAAACAAGATCATGTTATAAATAGTGATGAGCGAGCATGCTCGTTACTCGAGATTTACGACCATGCGCGGGTGTTTTCCGAGTATCTTCAGTGTGCTCGGGTGTTATGTTTGAGTCACTCCGTGCTCATGATTTGCGACTGTTTGACAACTTTAATACATGTGAGGTATGCCTATTTCTTAGGCATTCCTCACATGTATTAAAGCTGTTAAACAGTCACAAATCATGGACTCGCAGTGACTAAAACATAATACTCGAGCACGCCGTAAATACTCGGCGAGCACCCAAGCATGCTTGCCGAAAGGGTTAACAGAACATTCTCACTCATCACTAGTTATAAACAAACAAACATGCAGATGACGCCAACAAAATGAAAAAATTATATATCAATATATACCTGCAGGTCAAATGTAATTCAACAAATCACGCAAATGAATAAGGCCAAGTTCACACGTTCAGTATTTGGTCAGTATTTTACATCAGTATTTGTAGCCAAAACCAGGAGTGGAACAATCAGAGGAAAAGTAGAATAGAAACACCTCACCACTTCTGTATTTATCACCCACTCCTGGTTTTGCCTTACAAATACTGATGGAAAATACTGACCAAATAATGAATGTGTGAACGTGGCCTAAGAGAAATAAATGTAACATCGACCCCCAATAGGGAATAAACTTGTGTGTGAACCAACCATGCCAGCCTTGCATGAATAAGAAAGGGAGTGGCGATGGACCCAATATGTATCACTGTATCACCATGAATTTCCGCTCACAGTCTTTGAGGATGAGACTGTTCCAAGAGGCCACTACACTGTCTGTAGAATATTGCTGTTTCTCACACTTTTTAGTGTTTTTAATTGTTTTTAAATATATTTTTTGCTTTGTTTAATTCTATATGTTTGTACTAATAAAGTATGTGTCTACATGTTTTGCATGTACTCTTCTTGTTTTTTATTTACTATATTTTGTACATGCTTTCCTAAAACTCTAGGTTTTTTTTTTGTTTTTGCTATTTTGTTGTTGCCCATCCGTACTCTCTATTTTCCATATAATACATGTGAATCATACATTTCAGTGGATGTGAGCAGAGCTCAAAAAAACTTTTAACATATTACTCATATAACATTAAATTTATTGCCTGATCCATGGATTGATAGGTTGGGTCTTGCATTGAGAGAGTTACAGAGGTATCACCTGGGTCTTTTTAAACCATCAGAACTAATCGCTTATGTATAGGTTTTAGACATAAAATATCTGTTAGGTGCAACTAAGTGTCTATATTTATCATATGAATCAGCAACGAGAAGTTTATTCATATTTCAGTGCAAAATTCTTTTCGGTACCGTGACATCTGCTATTGTACCTGACTTATTGTAGTGTACTTTGTTGGCAGGGGAGGAGCTTGTAATGGTCTTACTTTTGAAACATTTTAATAATAAAAATATTTGATTAAAAAAAATAATTATTGCCTGATAAAAAAATAGAATGACAGATTTATTTTTACCAAAGCAAATAAAACAAAAAAAACAACAACAATAAAAACTAGAATCAATTCCACAAAAAGCAACTTTCATAAATATGGTTCCCAGAATGCTGCAAGACAAAAATAACTATTTCCAATAAAACATGTTTTTATTGTGCCAGGAAAATTTAAAGAAAAAATATAGTTTAGTATTGCTATATTTATACCGACCTAATGCCAAAGTTGACTTGTTATTTTTATATCATGGTAACACAGCGCGGAAATAATGCAAATAAAAAACAAAAGTAGAATTTTAAAGTCTACAACAATCATTTTGTTTAGATTTTGAAATTACAGTTGGTTGCTGAATACCAATGAAAACACCACCAAAAAAGCTGCACAACTCAGTGTTGGAATACAGCCTTGAAGTGTTTACCTTTAATACCCATTGAGGCAGTTTTGTTTTTTAATATGTTAGGCCCCATTCACATCTCGTGTTTCATATCTGTAATGTGGCGCAGAGCGGTAGCCGTGGGCCAGGCACTCTTTTCTTACGCCCGACAAGTTACATGAAAGTGGGGGTCTTGGCTGTGTGTGTGGACTTGTGCTATGGGGGTGCTATGCTCTTGCAGGCCGCATATTACCAATGACTTGGGTTGGCCAGGACCAGATGTTGAACAGTTCAATGAGTGAAACCACCAGCCAAAAATAAACTTTTTACTGAACAACAACTTGGTGGGAATTATATACAGTAGTTAGCGGGTACACTACGAATGTTTTCTTCACAGCACAAAATATTTTCCACACACAGTTCCAATTCCTTTCTCGTTACTTGCTCGTTTTCTATCTCCACTGTTTCACTTTCCTTCACCACAACCCAGATCAGTACTACAGGCCAGTTAACAAGAGTCCTATTCTCAACCCGTGAATCCGCATCTTCTTTCCCCTCAAGGGAACTATATTGTCAGTATGGCCTGTGCTTAACTTCTCTGACACTGACACCTTGGAACTCCCACTCACGGAACTCTCTTCGTCTCATTCACTTATGTACCCATCTTGGCCCATTACCTCTCTGAGTTATAAACCCTGGGCCATACTGCTAAATATCCTCTCCCAGGACCCGTCTCCGTTTGATCACTCTGTCCTCCTGTCAGTTTTCCTCTTCTCAATACTCTGGTTCACAAGAACCACAGTCTCGGTCTATCCTCACTTCAGGACACCCACGTCATGCAGCACTGCTTACTGTCCAGACCTTAGGTCAACTTTAAACGCACACTGGACCCTATCTGACGTTCTGACAGGAAACTGCCTCTGTCCCTTCAGTTTAGCCCCTCCCACTCTGGGCTAGTCCCAATCATTAACTCTAACTCTCCCTACTTGTGGACAGAAAACAATAGCAACACTATTAACGTATGTTACAGTTCACATTAGATAACACAACAATTCACTTGATTGTCAAGGGGGAATGTGAGCAGTATTTTTTTTTTGGGGCAGTATGTCCATTTCCTTACAGATACGTTTGCTATCCAGTTTTTATGCGGATAAAACACTTCCCAATTAAAAGCTTTGGGCATGTTCACATGTTGTTATTTTTCTTTGAGGACCATCAGTCTGCAAATAAAAACTGATTTGCAAATTAAATTTGTCTGTTCTGGTCAATGGTTCAGTGAAGAAGACAGATATCACACAGATGTTATCCATGTTGTATCCATGTACAGTATTGTCTATTTTTCACTGTCTTAGTGTAGTAGTGGTGAAGGTAGTTTCTCTCCTGTCACTGAAAGGAGGTTCAACACTGGTTCCCAAGAGTTAGATCTCTCTGGGATGCAGTTAGGTCCTATTAAGGGGTTAGCTGTTACAGCCCGCCCAGTAGAGGGAGGGGGAACCCAGTGTTAATGTTGAGTACAGGAAGTGAATAGTTCAGTAGTGTACAGGACTCAAGAGAAGACAGACAGGCTCTATATACTGGCTGCTAGGGTAGACGTGGGCCTAGTATCCTAGACAGTGGATCATCAGACACAAGAATCTCTTCACCACAGTCTCCTTAGCCGGCCTGGGAACCTCGAAAGAGTCATCGGGGGCGCATTCTGTCTGCAGGACTGCAGAAGAAGTTAGAACTCAAGGCTAGTGCATGGAGAGTACTAAGATCCAGATATAGTGTCACTGGTGAGGAAGATTCTCTCGGGCTAGAGAACAGAGCAACATAGATGCTTCACCTAAACTGGGAACCAGGACTGAATTTGTATCAAGTACCTGTGGGAAAGATGACAACCCGTTGGGCCTTATCCGTTATACCTGCCTGTAAATATTGTAAATACTCCCAGTTACCCAGTAAAGTCCCAGTTATTGTTATGAACTATGTGTCCTCTGAATTCATTGCTGCCCTTGTTCCAGAAGAGAAATCCATGGAGACAGGAGAGACCGGCTGGTCAGAAGTAAGTGGAAAGCACCACATACACCGCAGTACATCGGAGGGAGGACACACTTTGTCTGTATGGTGTCAGAGCGAGCATGGGCTACAGCTCGCCCATGACTACCTTGCTGGGGCACCTTACATTAGGCCTCATTCAGACATCATTATTCTATCCTTGTTTTTCACAGATACAACGTGGACCAAGTATAGTCTATACGACTGTTCACATGTCCGTTTTTTCCTGCAGCACAAATGAAAAGTGCTAACACAAGTCTAAAGGTCCCTGAGAAATGTATAGAGCACATGGATGGCAGCATTGTACAGTATAGTCTGTTTGCTGTCTGTATTTAACATTTCAAAGTATAGGAGAAGCTTTGTAATCTATTTATTTATACATCTGTGAAAAACACTGACGACATACTGATTGTAAAAATGGGCATATGGACCACACACCGATGACACACTGCTCCAAAACACTGATTACACCGGTACCATTTTTTGCATAAGTGAAAAATACTGACTTCTCAATGAGGCCTTAGTAAATAGGTAGACAAAGCTCAGAAACCTTCTGGGGATGGTTGCAAACAACTTTATTAATAATGGAAAGCAACCGAACCCAGGGTCCGCGATGCAGCCTGGAAGACTGCGGCCGAACACCTTCCGGGTACAAGGAAAAACAACCAACTAATATATCAATCCCTCCCGTGTTACTGCACACCGGGACGGGAATAGGGATTCGCACTATCTCCGTTAACAGCACGAGAGATGTGAGACAGATAATGTAGCCGTAGCCCTGTTAACTGCACAGAGGCTACGCAGTAGGCGTTAGGACGTGTGTGTGATTCACGCCGGCGTATATGTGCTCCCAGCCGGCGTGCTACCGGACTGCGGAGTATCTCTCCACGTGGTCAACAGGTGGCACCAGGAATAGGGAGTCCGCAGTCTGCTCGGGGTGTATAGCGACCCCCTTGTCGGAGCCAGACTGTCAGACTAAGCTACCTGCCTCCCTCCAGCTAAGGCTGCCTATCCCCCGCTAAACCTGCCTGTCCAAAGCTATAACAGCAAGCGAGCACATGGAGCCCAAACGAACAAGCGTCCACACAGTTACACAACCTCAGCTCAATGATCAGAGCGCACCGCCATGTTTGTAGGCGGGCTATTTAAAGATTAAGCACTACCTACCGTCGCATTATTGGTGACGTCACCCGCGGCCAATCAGGCGGTGCCAGGTCACCGGATCAGCTGACTCCCAAACCACCAATCACGGTCCGCCATGTCACGGGCATGCTCAGTGCAGTGCATCCTGGACTTAGGCTGCAGTAGCCCTGTTTCCCTCCGCAACCTATGCTTCACATTGCTAGGAACAAAGACCCAAGAGACAACTTGTACGTCTCGTGCACCAGCTAGTCGTTGGGACTGTTGGCGATGCTGAGCAGAATCTGCCCTGGCTGGACTGGAATGAAAGACCACAGAATCCACTGATGATTCTGGACCCATTTCAGATCCAGCTAACACCTTCATGTTTTGTCTTGTTTTTTATTGTAAAAAACATAACTCACTCAAAAATCATATGAAATTTGAATAAAAAGCGCTGCACAGAATTTAAGTTTTTCTTGCGCCCCTCTCCCCCTCCACGCAAAAAAATAATGTTGAACCTTAATCCCAGTTTCCATAGAGTATGAATACCTCACTAAATGCCCACTTCATCATGTATGAGTGTAGTCTGAATGCAAACCTAACTTTCCTTCCAGTAAATATGAAGCCAGGTGCTGCCACTGATAATCTTCATAACCATTAACGAAAGCCGTAAACTTTACAGTTTGAGACAAACATACTGCTAAAAGAAAAATAAAAAGGAAAAGGAAAAAAAAGAAAAAGAGAGATAAAAAAAGAAAAGAGAGAAAAAGATCTTTTTTTTAAGTGACAGATAAAAAAAAGTAAAGGCCCCAATGTACACATTATATGAAAATGGGTTGATGAAAGATTATTAGTTGATCAAATAAACGATAGTTCATCAATGGCCCCAAACATATCAGAGACACACTGGCTAATAGTGGATATTTTTGGTTGATGATGCAGCTATTGCTGATCATTGGGTGATAAAAATCCAGCATGTCTGCTGTTTTGAACGATTACAAACATTCATCAGTTGAAGCAAATGATCATCATTTCACAGAACTAGATGAAGATTGGTCATTATTAGTGTTGAGCGAACATGCTCGACACTGCTCGGTACTCGCCCGAGCATCACGCTACTCGAGATGTTCGGCGAGCACCGAGCATTTCCGGGTTACTCGGGCGGGAGCTCGGGTCTCTGCCCTGCATGTTTGGCGCTCTTTACAGAGCCAATGAACATGCAGGGATTGCCAGCCAGTCACTGTAATGCCGCAGCCATGTTATTTGTGGGCATTACAGTGATTGGCTGGCCGCACAGCGTCACCTCGAGTATTTAAAACCGGGCGCTGCCATCTTGGACACAGTCGCTCCGGATCAGACAGTGTAGGGACAGCGCTGCTGATTTAGGGAGAGATATATCCTGCAAAATAGTTAGTGTAGGGTCTGTAAAGGCTGCCAGAACAAACAAACAGTCCTTCTCAGGACTAATATCCATCCCAGGTATATCAGGCAGGCTGTATAGGAGACGCAGTGGTTATACCAGCAAACGCGGCATTACAGTCCTGTGTGCTGCTCCTGTTGCTGAAATTGCTGGACTTAGCTCCAGGTCCCGGGGGCCAGGAAAAATCCTTTTTTTTAATCTAAATCCTCTTTTTTTTTTCCTCCTTCACAATGTACAAATACCCATCTTATTAACCTTTTGGTGTCCCCCCCCCCCAAAAAAAAAAGTGTGCCTCTGATTTTTCAGACACAAATATATCTGTTGAAAATAGTCTGGTGTAGGCCAGAGAAATAGAAGTGTGGTTTTCCAGTTCTATGGGCCATTTGTATCTAAAAAAAACAGTTTGAGTGTGTCGCTCACTGTTCAGCCGCAAATATATATATTTAAAAGAGTCTGGTATACACCAGTAAATTATTACTGTGGTTTTGATGTTCCACGGTAAAACATCTCTATTATCCTGTTTTTGGCATTTTTTGCTGTATAAAAATAATAATAGTGTCTCCCTGATTTTTCAGACACAAATATATCTGTTGAAAATAGTCTGGTGTAGGCCAGAGAGACAGAAGTGTGCTTTTGCTGTTCCACGGTAAAAAATCTCTATTATCCTGCTTTTTGCATTTTTTGCTGTAAAAGAAAAAAATAATAGTGTCTCCCTGATTTTTCAGACACAAATATATCTGTTGAAAATAGTCTGGTGTAGGCCCGAGAAATACAAGTGTGGTTTTGCAGTTCCACGGTACAAACCTCTGTATTATCCACTTTTGGGCCATTTGTATCTAAAAAAAACAGTTTGAGTGTGTCGCTCACTGTTCAGCCGCAAATATATATATATTTTAAAAAGCCTGGTATACACCAGTAAATTATAACTGTGGTTTTGCTGTTCCACTGTAAAAAATCTCTATTATCCTGCTTTTGGCATTTTTTGCCGTAAAAAATAAATAGTGTCTCCTGATTGTTCAGACACAAATATATCTGTTGAAAATAGTCTGGTGTAGGCCCGAGAAATACAAGTGTGGTTTTGCAGTTCCACGGTTCAAACCTCTGTATTATCCACTTTTGGGCCATTTGTATCTAAAAAAAACAGTTTGAGTGTGTCGCTCACTGTTCAGCCGCAAATATATATATATATTCAAAAAAGTCTGGTATACACCAGTAAATTATAACTGTGGTTTTGCTGTTCCATGGTAAAACATCTCTATTATCCTGCTTTTGGCATTTTTTGCCGTAAAAAATAAATAGTGTCTCCTGATTGTTCAGACACAAATATATCTGTTGAAAATAGTCTGGTGTAGGCCCGAGAAATACAAGTGTGGCTTTGCAGTTTCACGGTTCAAACCTCTGTATTATCCACTTTTGGGCCATTTGTATCTAAAAAAAACAGTTTGAGTCTGTCGCTCACTGTTCAGCCGCAAATATCTCTATTTAAAAAAGTGTGGTATACCCCAGTAAACAATAACTGTGGTTTTGCCATCCCACGGTAAAAAATCTCTATTATTCAGGTTTTGGTAGTTTTTTCCGTAAAGAAAAACAGTAGTGTCTCCTGACTGTTGTGACACAAAAATATATCTGTTGAAAATAGTCTTGTGTAGGCCCGACATCCCAGTGTGGTTTCGCAGTTCCACGGGTTAAATCGCTGTACTATCCAGTTTTGGGCCTTTGGTATCTAAAAAAAAAGCAGTTTGAGTGTGTCGCTCACTGTTCAGCCGCAAATATCTCTATTTAAAAAAGTGTGGTATACCCCAGTAAACAATAACTGTAGTTTTGCCATCCCACGGTAAAAAATATCTATTATTCAGGTTTTGGTAGTTTTTTCCATAAAGAAAAACAGTAGTGTCTCCTGACTGTTGTGACACAAAAATATATCTGTTGAAAATAGTCTTGTGTAGGCCCGACATCCCAGTGTGGTTTCGCAGTTCCACGGGTCAAATCGCTGTACTATCCAGTTTTGGGCCTTTGGTATCTAAAAAAAAAGCAGTTTGAGTGTGTCGCTCACTGTTCAGCCGCAAATATCTCTATTTAAAAAAGTGTGGTATACCCCAGTAACAATAACTGTGGTTTTCCTCTTCCACGGTTCTAATCTACTCTTTATTACCCTTTTTCCATTGATAGTGCAAGTGTAAGCTATTTTACTTCATTTACAATGGGCAAGGCGCGTGGCAAGGGACGTGGAAGTGGACGTTCTGGTGATGGTTCGTGCAGAGGACGGGGCCGTGGCCAAGGTGAAAATGTGCCACAACCAACAGCTACATCTTCTCGCTCCCACTTCTTGACCGAATTACTAGGGAAGCACAGAACAACACCAGTATTGAGAACTGATCAGTGTGAACAGGTTATTAATTGGATAGCAGACAATACTTCCAGTTACCTGGGCACCACCACCTCCGGTCGGTCTTCCACACGGTCAACTCTTAGTAGCCGTGAGTCTCGACCACATACTCCTCCTCACCCTGATGCTCCTTCCTCTAACAATGCCGAGTGTCGTCAGACAGCAAGTGATCCCACACTTGGACACTCTGAAGAGCTGTTCATTGGTCCATTTCCATATTTGGGCCCCTCGCCTGATACGCTTGAAGTGGTGGAAGAGGAGATCCCATGTTGCGATGCCCAAATATTTGAACAGCCACGGCCACAGGAAGTCGGCGTTGGCAATCTGTCACAAGAGGTGGACGATGACGAGATACAATTGCCAGGAAGTGAGGAGGAGGATCGTGGTGTGCAAGTGGAAGAGGAGGAGGTGGTGGATGATCTAGTAACTGACCCAACGTGGAAGGAGGACATGCAGAGTGAGGCCAGCAGCACACAGGGGGAGGGAGGCAGAGTACCCCAACAGGCAGGAAGAAGCAGTGTGGTGGCCGCACACGTTGGAACTCTACCCTCCACATGTTGCAAAGGATTTGTGAGCAGAAGAGAGCAGTTGTGGAGTACCAGCTGCAACAAGGCCGTCGATATTCAGGTCAGACTCCATACATAAGACCTCAGGAGTGGACCTGGATGTCTGACATATGTACCATCCTGACAAACTTTGAGGAGGCCACCAAGATGGTGAGTGGCGATGATGCCATCATTAGTGTCAGCATCCCACTTGTCTGTCTTTTGCAACGCTCTCTGCAGAGAATTAAAGAGGAGGCATTGCAGCCAGAGTATGATGAGATGGATCAAGAAGCCGTAGCGGGCGATTACACACAGCCCAGCCTCATCTCATCCCAACGTGCATTGGAGGACAATGAGGGAGAGGAGGAGGAGGAGGAGGAAGAACAGGAGCTGCTATCATGCGTTGTAGACGGTAGTACCTGTACAAGTGTCATACCGTCGGTTCAGCGTGGGTGGCCCGAGGACAGGGGGGAGGAGGAAGACGAGGAGGAGGAGGAGAGCATGGTCAGTCGTCATCTTGGTGAGGACACGGAAATCTTGCCCGTTACCAGTCTGGCACGCATGGCTGACTTTATGTTACGCTGCCTTAACCGTGACCCTCGCGTTGTCAAAATGTTGGGTGACAGTCATTACTGGTTGATGACACTTGTAGACCCCCGCTACAAGGAGAGCTTTCACTCTCTTATTCCTGAGGTGGAGAGGTCTACAAAAATGGGGCAATACCAGAAGGCCCTTGCTGCAGAACTCTTAAAAAAATTCCCATCTGAACACGCTAGCGGCATAGGTCACAGTTCGCTGCCCAACCAAGGCGTACAGGCGAGAGAGATGCAACTCCAATCCAGCAGAGGCAGGGGAACACTGTCAACGTTCTGGGACAGTTTTCTGACACCCGCCCAGCTTACAGGCCCTGAGGCGCGGGGTACTCTCACAAGGAGTGGAAAGTTTCAAAAGATGGTGAGGGAGTACCTTGCCGATCGTACCAGCGTCCTCCGTGATTCCTCTGTGCCTTTTAATTATTGGGTATCCAAGCTGGACACTTGGAATGAACTCGCTCTGTACGCCTTGGAGGTCCTGGCCTGCCCTGCCGCTAGCGTGTTATCGGAGCGTGTTTTTAGTGCCGCTGGGGGAATTATAACTGATAAGCGCACTCGCCTGTCAACTGACAATGCTGACAAGCTGACCTTATCAAAATGAACAAGGGCTGGATTGGGCCAGACTTCTCATCACCACCAAATGACAGCAGAGTAACATAAAGTCAAATCCACTGTGCTATTTCGGGAGGTGTATTCACGTGCACCGCTTCACACCCACACATGGGTATACGCTTCCTCGTTTCGGCTGTTTAATCTTCTTCTCCTTATCCTCAGCCTCCACCACCACTATACCACCAGGGTGCCAGCATTGCAAGTTCCTCCGTCCTAATTTTTGGCAGCTTTTGCTGGGAAAGCATAAGCAAATACCATGGGACACCCACTCCCCAATAATGGGACTTATGTTTGTAATATGCTGTACTGCATGGCTCTTGTAAGGGGCATTGCAAGTTGCTCCGTCCTAATTTTTGGCAGCTTTTGCTGGGAAAACATAAGCAAATACTATGGGAGACCCACTCCCCAATAATGGGACTTATGTTTGTAATATGCTGTACTGCATGGCTCTTGTAAGGGGCATTGCAAGTTGCTCCGTCCTAATTTTTGGCAGCTTTTGCTTGCAAGGCATAAGCAAATACTATGGAACACCCACTCCCCAATAATGGGATGTATGTTTGTAATATGCTGTACTGCATGGCTCTTGTAAGGGGCATTGCAAGTTGCTCCGTCCTAATTTTTGGCAGCTTTTGCTGGGAAAGCATAAGCAAATGCTATGGGAGACCCACTCCCCAATAATGGGACTTATGTTTGTAATATGCTGTAGTGCATGGCTCTTGTAAAGGGCATTGCAAGTTGCTCCGTCCTAATTTTTGGCAGCCTTTGCTTGCAAGGCATAAGCAAATACTATGGGACACCCACTCCCCAATAATGGGACTTATGTTTGTAATATGCTGTACTGCATGGCTCTTGTAAGGGGCATTGCAAGTTGCTCCGTCCTAATTTTTGGCAGCTTTTGCTGGGAAAGCATAAGCAAATACTATGGGAGACCCACTCCCCAATAATGGGACTTATGTTTGTAATATGCTGTACTGCATGGCTCTTGTAAGGGGCATTGCAAGTTGCTCCGTCCTAATTTTTGGCAGCTTTTTGCTTGCAAGGCATAAGCAAATACTATGGGACACCCACTCCCCAATAATGGGACTTATGTTTGTAATATGCTGTACTGCATGGCTCTTGTAAGGGGCATTGCAAGTTGCTCCGTCCTAATTTTTGGCAGCTTTTGCTGGGAAAGCATAAGCAAATACTATGGGAGACCCACTCCCCAATAATGGGACTTATGTTTGCAATATGCTGTACTGCATGGCTCTTGTAAGGGGCATTGCAAGTTGCTCCGTCCTAATTTTTGGCAGCTTTTGCTTGCAAGGCATAAACAAATACTATGGGACACCCACTCCCCAATAATGGGACTTATGTTTGTAATATGCTGTACTGCATGTGACGCGCCCCCTGGGCCGTGTGTACACGTGTGTGGGATACGCGGTGCCGGGTCTCTGGGGTCTGTAGTCTCCGTGGCGGTGACCCGGTCCCGTGGCTCAGGCTGGTCAAACCAGTGGCAGTCTTTCTTAGGTTTTGAGGTTAATTGTCCGACTGCGCCACCTGTGGATTGCGGTCAGGGAGTACCACCGCTGCGAGGCAGACCGCTGAGGCTGGTGTTGTGTGCGCAGCATAGAATGGGATAACTCCCCTCGGGAGGAGTATAGCCTCAGGGCAGTGAGTGTGGATGATGGGGGTGATGGTGCAGGAGCGCAGCAGGAACGACTCAGAGTCTTTGCAGTGCAGTTCAGGGTCTTTACTGATGATTATAAGGTAGACCCTCCCGGGAGTACTGGCTAGCATAAGAGGCCTGGTCAGTCTGTGAGCAAGCAGGAGTTCCCCTGACCAGGTGGAGTTGTAGGCCTCCCCGTCTGTCTGCACTCTTCCTGGCTACCTTGCTGTAAGCGGGTAGAAGTAGCCCACGTCCCTGAGTGTACCGTGTAGTGCTCACCCGTATGGCTGGTGACTTGGGGCCTTCTGTTAGCCTCCGCTCCACGACGGCGGTGCTGGTCCCTTGCTTGTGACTGAGCCTCCGGGCTTCTATGGCCAGAAGACCTGAAATCCCCTGCCGGCTGGTTTCTGCTGCTGGATATATAAGTCCTCACAGCTTCGGACTCCTGTGTCCGGTTCCTATTGTCTTCTGCCAGGGCGAGCTCTGCTCAGCTTCCAGCCCCTGGTCTTTAGCTCCTAGCTCCTACAGAGCTCCTTGCTGTTACTTTCCCTTGCTCTCACTCTGACTCTGACTGTTCTCTGACTCACTCAACCCCGCCCCAGATCCAGTTTATAAGGGTAGAATTCTCCCCTCCCAGGACTGGGGCAGTAGGATGTTGCATGTTTAAGGGATCCTGACCAGGAAACCTCCCACTTGCTCTCTGACGTAATATCTCTATTACTGTGGTGACCAGACCCCTGGGATGCCACACATGGCTCTTGCAAGGGGCATTGCAGTTCCTCATAATTTTTGGAAAGCCTTCCATTCACTGCTTAGGCCAACAGTGCACGGGAGACCCAGTTGCTATAAATCGAAAAAAAGGTTTAGTTAACGCCCTCTGACCTCCATGTCATTTCCAAGGGGCATTGGAGTGGCTCGAAATTTTTGGTAGGCATTGCACTCACTGTATGCCCTATAACTGTGTAGCTGAACCGCTCCTTTTGTTACAGAAACATATCCTACAAGACATATCTGGTTGACTGGCCTGATATTGATGTGAATGGTCCCTGTTCCTCCTGCTCTTTCTCCTTTGCGACCACCTCATCCATCATTTATCACCTGAAGCTTTGTTTTAACGGGAGTCGCTACTACATACATGCGCTTGCATTCCAAGAAAACAAAGCAGATGCTAACTTTTATCATCATCATCATGCTCCTCACCTAGGCACTCTCAACTCCCCTGATGGAGTAGCCAGGGCCCACCGGAGGAGTCTGGTTCTCTGGTGGGCTCGTACAATGCTGCCCTAAAGCAGGCCAGGCTAAGAAAAGTGTGGGGGAAGGTGACAGGAGAAACCAGGGCGGCTGGGGACCGAGTATGGACACCTGGCCGCCACCTGGCGGCTGGGGACCGAGCGTGGACACCCGGCCGCCGGGCGGCTGGGGACAGAGTATGGATACCTCGCTGCCGAAGCGGCCATGAGGTAGTGGCCAGCTTCGGCCTCCTCCAAACTAAAAGGCCCCATTTCAAGTGAAAGCTAGCAGTATGGTATTGCACCCTGCGGGTGGGTGGGTGGTTGGCTGCATATTTTCGCTTGCATTGCAAGGAATGGGGGAGGTACAATTGAACACTGCCCTGGGACAAGGACTTGCACGGGGATAGTTGCAAGTCTGCATCTTCTGATGCGGCAAGGATCACTTCTGATGGGCACACTTTTAGACAGTGACCTGGGGGTCAGAGATGATTCCAGGGGTCTTCCCCCTGCTGATCCCTTGTCTTTTCAGCACTGTATGCATGTGTCACACAGCACATGGCCAGATAAGGTTGTAAAATGTTAAAATTACATTTCCCGGTGAATGCATTTGTCACGGTTGAAAGCAATACAAACGTGCAAAAACGCATAAAAAATGCTACTTGTGAACATAGCCCAAGGTGTGGAAGAGTATTTTTGTTTTTGGTTATTTATTTTACCTTATACACAAGTCTTTACCCTGGAAAGGATGTTCCTTAACCCCTTTCCGACCTGGTCAGTAATAGTACGCACCAGGTCGGGAAGGCCGGTTCAGCGGGGGCTCCGGCGGTGAGCCCGCACTGAAGCGAGCACATGTCAGCTGATTATTGGAATCGCAATCCACCCGCGGCTGTTAACATGTTAAATCTCTGACAGTGGCATTTAACTCGCGCTTCCGGGAGTCCTAAGCCCCGCCCATCAGTGACCCCGTCACGTGATCGCGGGTCACCAATGGGTGGGCATGACAACTCAGGGTCTGCAGCAGACGCCTGTGGTTGTCATGTCTCAATTGCTATGAGCGCCACCTAGTGGTCAGCGCTCATAGCAAGTGAGCATTTCTCCTGCATACAAGCGATCTGCTCATCGCTTGTATGCAGTAGAAGCAATGAGACAACTGCTGCTTCTAGTCTCCGCTGGAGACTATAGAAGCAAGCAGAAAGTGTAAAAAAAAAGTTTTTAAAAAAATAAAAAAAATAAAAAATATATAAAAGTTTAAGTCACCCTCATTTCGCCCCATTCAAAATAAAATATATATATATATAAAAAAAAAACCACATACACATATTTGGTATCGCCGCGTTCAGAATCGCCCGATCTATCAATATAAAAGAAGAATTAATACAATCAGTAAACGGCGTAACGAGAAAAAAAATTTAAACGCCAGAATTAAGTTTTTTTGGTCGCTACAATTTTGCAATAAAATGCAATAACGGGCGATCAAAACATCGCATCTACCCCAAAATGGTATCAATAAAAACGTCAGCCCGGCACGCAAAAAATAAGCCCTCACCTGGCCCCAGATCCCGAAAAATGGAGAAGCTAAGGGTCTTGGAAAATGGCGTCATTTTTTTTGTTTTTTTTAGCAAGCTTTGGATTTTTTTTTCACCACTTAAATAAAAAAGAACCTATACATGTTTGGTGTCTATGAACTCGTAACGACCTGGAAAATAATGATGGCAGGTCAGTTTTAGCAATCTGTTAACGTGGTAAAAAAAGGACCCAAAAAACAACTGTGGAATTGCATTTTTTTTGCAGTTTCACTGCACTTGGAATTTTTTTCCCATTTTTCAGCACACGATATGGTAAAACCAGTGATGCTGTTTAAAAGTACAACTCGTCCCACAAAAAATAAGCCCTCACATGGCCATATTGAACAAAAATTAAAAAAGTTCTGGCTCTGGGAAGAAGGGGAGCAAAAAAGGAAAACACAAAAACTGAAAGACCCATGGTCGTTAAGGAGTTAACATATTTCACAGGAAAGCACTTTCACTTTCATTTTTGAACGTTTTATTGTGAGCCTGGAAAAGTGGCTTAATACCTCTGACCACGTTGTTGACAGCAGTGACCTGGAGGTCAGAAATGCTTCCAGGGGCGATCCCCATGCTGCCCCCATGTCATTTGAGCACTGTTTCTATTGTTTTGGGCACTTTTTAGGCTTTCTACAGACTGCCGGGGGTGCCGCCGCAAAAATGTTCGGGTCTCCCATAGACTAACATTGGGCTCGTTGCTTGGGTCGAGCACCCGAGTATCACAGTGAGCTCGGCCCGAGCTTCGAGCACCCGAGCATTTTAGTGCTCGCTCAACACTAGTCACACTAGAGATACAGTGTAAGGGAAGGAGTAAGAAAGAGAGAGAAAGATACCGGCCCCAAAATTCGAATCCCCTTCACTTTTGAATAGCTGTATTTAGGTATTAGGTTTCCTGTATGTTGTTTCTGATATTTGGGTTTGTGTTCTATTTTTTGGGCAAGCATCTCGAGAACGGTAGGGTCTGGAGAGCTGAAACCTGTTTTAAAGCCTTCTGAAGCGCCTGAAATACCTGTGTGAAAAAAATTGGTGTAGATCGGTTCCGTTGTTTGGCCCTAAATTAATATTTGCTTTTGTATTGTATTTTTTGGTGAATATCTTGAGAACGTTAGGTCCTAGAGAGTTGAAATATAGTGTAAACGATTCCGAAGTACCTGATTTTCCCTATATGGCAAATTTGGGTCATATTAGTCCAGTTGCTTGACTGTAAATGAATATTTGCTTTCATGTTCTATTTTTGCATGAATATCTTGAGATCATTTTTGCAGACATTTTTTGGCAAGTAGAGAGCTGAAACCTAGTGTAAAATCTTCTGAAGTTTCTGAATTACCTATATGGCAAATGTTGGGCAGATTGGTGCAGTTGTTTGACTGTAAATTAGTATTTGCGCTTGTCTTCCCATTTTTTGGCAAATATATCTAGAACAGTTGTTCTAAAGAACTGAAATAAATCCCGTTTAAAACCTTCCAAAATGCCTGAGTATTGGGCAGATTGGTACATTCGTTTGATTATAAATTAATATTTGCATTTGTGTTCCATTTTTCTTTTTTAATATCTTGAAAACAGTAGGTCCGAGAGAACTGAAACCCAAAAATAAAACGTTTCAAAGTGCCTAATTTACCTAAGCGCCAAATTTGAGGCAGTTTGGTACAGTTGTTTGGCCATAAATTAACATTTTGTGTTCCATTTTTAATGAATATCTCAAGAACAGTATGTTAAAGAGAGCTAAAACCGGTTTATAACTTTCTGAAGTGCCTGATTTACTTATATGCCAAACCTAGAGCAGATTGTTTTCATGTTCTTTTTTTTGTGAATATCTCGAGAACGCTTTATGCACTGCTTTTTTTTGGCAAGTATGGCTTAGAGAGCTGAAAACTGGTGTAAAACCTTTTGAAGTCGCTGATTTACCTATGTGACAAATATTGGCCAGATTAGTACAGTCGTTTTGTTGTAAATTAATATTTGCGTTTGTGTTCCTTTTTTTGTGAATATCTCAAGAACCGTAGGTGCTAATGAGCTGAAACCGGTTTATCACTATCTGAAGTGCCTGATCTACCAAATTTAGGACAGATTTGTCGAGCTGCTTGGCCATAAAGTAATATTTGCTTTTGCATTCTATTTTTGTCAAATATCTTGAGAACACTTTTGAATTACGTTTTTTGTCGAATAAGTCTTAGAGAGCTGAAACCTGGTGGAAAATATTCCGAAGTTACTGATTTACCTATATGGCAAATTGGGGGCAGGTTGGTGTACTCGTTTGTCTGTAAATTAATATTTATTTTCCAATTTGTATATGAATATCCTGAGAATGGTAGGTCTGAGAGAACTGAAACCCTGTCTAAAACCTACCCCAGTGCCTGGTTTATATATACAACAAATTTTGGACAGATTGATCATGTCATTTTGCCAGAAATTAATCTTTGCTTTCCACTGGTGCCCTTTCCATTAAATGATCTATAGAATAAATTTTAACCCCCACATCCATTCTATCAGCACTGTCTCCTATATCCACAATTCTTTACTTTCTAGACCCGAACTATTCAGATGTATACAACTTATGGTCTTCTGTGCCTAACTATAATATCTCCCAATTTTTATCTAACAAAGTCTCCATGATAGATTCCTGGCTAAATGAATCTCTGTGTCGTCCCTGCAATTCCCTACGATGTAACCATGCTTCCCATATCTTAAACCAATTTAAAGTGAAATTCCCTGCTTTAGAGAATGAATCTAGCTCAATCTGCTCTCAAACTTACCCTTTCTGGTCTTCAGAGGAATTTCAAAAATATATTTATTTAACTCACTTATATAGCGCCATTAATTCCATAGCGCTTTACAGACATTATCGGCACTGTCCCCACTGGGGCTCACAATCTAAATTCCCTATCAGTATGTCTTTGGAGTGTGGGAGGAAATCGGAGAACCTGGAGGAAACCCACGCAAACACGGGGAGAACATACAAATATATGATTATCTAATTTCCCCAATAACTCCTTATAAACCAGTCTTCATTTTTTTATGGGAAAAGTAAGTTCCATTGTATCTAACGCACATGGCTTCTCCAGATGCATAGTCTTCTGTCACGGGGTCCTTCTCCAACATCACACAATCAACAGAGCAAGAGAAGATTGAACAATTCCAAGACCTTTATTATAGGCAAAACTGAAAGGTCCATATACAATCCACCACACAGAGGATAATATAATCCAGAAAAACAAATGCAGACCGGTAACGGGATAAATGTCTCAGGAGATGAGAGTCCAACAATCCAGCAGACAGAGGATAAAATAGTCCATATGCTTCTCCATATATATTCCTCCAGCAGTATTTTCAAAGTCATCCAGGTTTCTCCCATTCTCTCTGACATGCTGTCCTCACGTCATTGTCCCACACAGCATCTAACCAGTGTCTCTCCTGGCTGTGATATCTTTAAAGTCCCTCTCCTCATTCACAGGGCAGTGGGGGAAGGTGGCATTGTTGGTCTTTCCATTGCTTTACAAAATCAACAAGCTGCTTCAATATGTCATTAGCATATTAGTAAACAGCATTATTCACTGACCCTGTGCAAGAAAACAATACAATAGGCTGCGGGAGCTGATATTAGATGATAAATAACAGCTATTCATCAATTAACAAATATCAATTCATCCTACAAGAGAAGTCAACATTAGAATGACACAGAGAAACAAGAGAACACTATGAAAATCAGTAAAATATATACAGTACAGACCAAAAGTTTGGACACACCTTCTCATTTAAAGATTTTTCTGTATTTTCATGACTATGAAAATTGTACATTCACACTGAAGGCATCAAAACTATGAATTAACACATGTGAAATTATATACTTAACAAAAAAGTGTGAAACAACTGAAAATATGTCTTATATTCTAGGTTCTTCAAAGTAGCCACCTTTTGCTTTGATGACTGCTTTGCACACTCTTGGCATTCTCTTGATGAGCTTCAAGAGGTAGTCACCGGAAATGGTTTTCACTACACAGGTGTGACCTGTCAGGTTTAATAAGTGGGATTTCTTGCCTTATAAATGGGGTTGGGACCATCAGTTGTGTTGTGCAGAAGTCAGGTGGATACACAGCTGATAGTCAGACTGAATAGACTGTTAGAATTTGTATTATGGCAAGAAAAAAGCAGCTAAGTAAAGAAAAATGAGTGGCCATCATTACTTTAAGAAATGAAGGTCAGTCAGTCCGAAAAATTGGGAAAACTTTGAAAGTGTCCCCAAGTGCAGTTGAAAAAACCATCAAGCGCTACAAAGAAACTGGCTCACATGAGGACCGCCCCAGGAAAGGAAGACCAAGAGTCACCTCTGCTTCTGAGGATAAGTTTATCCGAGTCACCAGCCTCAGAAATCGCAGGTTAACAGCAGCTCAGATTAGAGACCAGGTCAATGCCACACAGAGTTCTAGCAGCAGACACATCTCTACAACAACTGTTAAGAGGAGTCTTTGTGCAGCAGGCCTTCATGGTAAAATAGCTGCTAGGAAACCACTGCTAAGGACAGGCAACAAGCAGAAGAGACTTGTTTGGGCTAAAGAACACAAGGAATGGACATTAGACCAGTGGAAATCTGTGCTTTGGTCTGAGGAGTCCAAATTTGAGATCTTTGGTTCCAACCACCGTGTCTTTGTGCGACGTTGAAAAGGTGAACGGATGGACTCTACATGCCTGGTTCCCACCGTGAAGCATGGAGGAGGAGGTGTGATGGTGTGGGGGTGCTTTGCTGGTGACACTGTTGGGGATTTATTCAAAATTGAAGGCATACTGATGCAGCATGGCTACCACAGCATCTTGCAGCGGCATGTTATTCCATCCGGTTTGCGTTTAGTTGGACCATCATTTATTTTTCAACAGGACAATGACCCCAAACACACCTCCAGGCTGTGTAAGGGCTATTTAACCAAGATGGAGAGTGATTGGGTGCTACGCCAGATGACCCGGCCTCCACAGTCACCAGACCTGAACCCAATCGAGATGGTTTGGGGTGAGCTGGAGCGCAGAGTGAAGGCAAAAGGACCAACAAGTGCTAAGCATCTCTGGGAACTCCTTCAAGATTGTTGGAAGACAATTTCCGGTGACTACCTCTTGAAGCTCATCAAGAGAATGCCAAGAGTGTGCAAAGCAGTCATCAAAGCAAAAGGTGGCTACTTTGAAGAACCTAGAATATAAGACATATTTTCAGTTGTTTCACACTTTTTTTGTAAAGTATATAATTCCACATGTGTTAATTCATAGTTTTGATGCCTTCAGTGTGAATGTACAATTTTCATAGTCATGAAAATACAGAAAAATCTTTAAATTAAAAAGTGTGTCCAAACTTTTGGTCTGTACTGTATATATACACAAAATGATAACCACATACAGTGGTGGCCAAAAGTATTGGCACCCCTGCAATTCTGTCAGATAATACTCAGTTTCTTCCTGAAAATGATTGCAATCACAAATTCTTTGGTATTATTATCTTCATTTAATTTGTCTTCAATGAAAAAACACAAAAAGAATTGTCCTAAAGCCAAATTGGATATAATTCCACACCAAACCTAAAAAAGGGGGTGGACAAAAGTATTGGCACTGTTTGAAAAATCATGTGATGCTTCTCTAATTCGTGTAATTAACAGCACCTGTAACTTACCTGTGGCACCTAACAGGGGTTGGCAATAACTAAATCACACTTGCAGCCAGTTAACATGGATTAAAGTTGACTCAACCTCTGTCCTGTGTCCTTGTGTGTACCACATTGAGCATGGAGAAAAGAAAGAAGACCAAAGAACTGTCTGAGGACTTGAGAAACCAAATTGTGAGGAAGCATGAGCAATCTCAAGGCTACAAGTCCATCTCCAAAGACCTGAATGTTCCTGTGTCTTCCATGCGCAGTGTCATCAAGAAGTTTAAAGCCCATGGCACTGTGGCTAACCTCCCTAGATGTGGACGGAAAAGAAAAATTGACGAGAGATTTCAACGCAAGATTGTGCGGATGGTGGATAAAGAACCTTGACTAACATCCAAACAAGTTCAAGCTCCCCTGCAGTCCGAGGGTACAACAGTGTCAACCCGTACTATCCGTCGGCGTCTGAATGAAAAGGGACTGTATGGTAGGATACCCAGGAAGACCCCACTTCTTACCCCGAGACATAAAAAAGCCAGGCTGGAGTTTGCCAAAACTTACCTGAGAAAGCCTAAAACGTTTTGGAAGAATGTTCTGTGGTCAGATGAGACAAAAGTAGAGCTTTTTGGGAAAAAGCATCAACATAGAGTGTACAGGAAAAAAAAAGAGGCATTCAAAGAAAAGAACACGGTCCCTACAGTCAAACATGGCGGAGGTTCCCTGATTGGGTTGCTTTGCTGCCTCTGGCACTGGACTGCTTGACCGTGTGCATGGCATTATGAAGTCTGAAGACTACCAACAAATTTTGCAGCATAATGTAGGGCCCAGTGTGAGAAAGCTGGGTCTCCCTCAGAGGTCATGGGTCTTCCAGCAGGACAATGACCCAAAACACACTTCCAAAAGCACTATAAAATGGTTTGAGAGAAAGCACTGGAGACTTCTAAGGTGGCCAGCAATGAGTCCAGACCTGAATCCCATAGAACACCTATGGAGAGATCTCAAAATGGCAGTTTGGAGAAGGCACCCTTCAAATATCAGGGACCTGGAACAGTTTGCCAAAGAAGAATGGTCTACAATTCCAGCAGAGCATTGTAAGAAACTCATTGATGGTTACCGGAAGCGGTTGTTCGCAGTTATTTTGGCTAAAGGTTGTGCAACCAAGTATTAGGCTGAGGGTGCCAATACTTTTGTCTGGCCAATTTTTGGAGTTTTGTGTGAAATGATCAATGATTTGATTTTTGCTTCATTCTCTTTTGTGTTTTTTCCTTGCAAGCAAATTAAATGAAGATAATAATACCAAAGAATTTGTGATTGCAATCATTTTGAGGAAGAAACTGAGTATTATCTGACAGAATTGCAGGGGTGCCAATACTTTTGGCCACCACTGTACCATATCACACCATCCCAACCCCTCCCCCCTCATAATAAGTGAGCACGCCATGAGGTCTACACAGACCTCTGGCCTGCTCACTTTAGTCCACATGGCTCATCTGTTTATAGTTCCTTGTACAGAGGCAGAGGTAGGTCAGCCTGAGGGAGTCTATGGTTCTTTTTGTCAGGCCAGTTCATTCGTGTTCTGGTATTGGCTTCCCCATTTGTATTGGAGGGAGAAGCTGTAGGGTTGTAAAGCCAAATTCCACTAAGGCCATCTCCTCACACTCCTCCTCCATTCTTTTTCAGCATGGACACGAATGTAAGAGGTCTCATTTTTATGAGAACAAAACTTTGTATCATCTAGTTCCCTCAAAGCATATTCCATGTCCTTTTTGTGAATAAACTCCACAGTCCCTATTCCACCCTGGTGCACATCAACATAGTAGACATCTCCAGCTTCTCTCATATGATCTTTCAGATCCTGCCAACTCCCAGATGGCGGAAGCCCTGACTCTGTATTTATTTAGCTTGGACAGGGGTCTGAATCTCCCTCGGGGTCCCCCATATCCTCCCCCTGATCCCCTATTTGTCCTGGGAAGCTCCACACGTACCCTGCGAAAGCCAAACTTGTATCCATTGTGTCCAACCCCCGAGTGCTGACCCCCAGCTAGGGGGATGGTCACTTGGCGGCCTGGTAAATAGTGTTCTGGGGAGACAATATCTGGGCTGCTGTGAATTTAGACCCAGTGTCCCGAAGTCCCTGGGCTTCCTCCCTGATGCCATTTACCTCCACCAGGTCACATTCCTTCATGGTAACAGTCATTGCATTTTGTGCATTACTCACCACAGATGGGAGGTCAGTCTCCAGGTTGAGAATGCTCCGTTCCCTCTTGGTGGAAGCAGGGTGAACCGGTCCTTGGCTGTGGGTTACAACATTTGCCTGGTGGCACACCAACCCTGCTCCTAGGTTGTTTCCCAGCAACACATCTACTGGTAGGTGCCGCACTTCTCCTACATCCACAATTCCACAACTGTGACCCCAGTCTAAATGTAGTCGGGCCCTTCAAATGTTCAAAGATTCTCCTCCAGGTATGTTCACCAACATACAGCTGCCAGGAACAATACATTTGTCGGGTACTAAATGTTCTTTGATCAATGTGACTGAGGCTCCGGAGTCACGGAGTCCTCCAGCCTCCACAACTTCTACCCAGACCGACTGCAGATGCTGGTTCATGGTCGCTGAGGGGTGCCATCTAGTCCGAGACACTTGTCCTTGTACCACATATGCCTCTTCTTCTTCTGGTCGGGGTTGTCGGATCCTCTCTCCTCCTGCATTCCAACCGCATTGCGGCACAGTGTTTGCTGGTTGTGAATGTGGATGATGCAGGCTAGAACGTTCCTGGCATTCCCTAGCAAAATGTCCCATGCGTCCACAGTTAAGGCAGCTTAACCCCTCTCGCCCTGATCAGGGCTGTACTTGGGGGCTTGGAGACAAAGGCCGGAGGCTGTACACTCCAGCAGGGGTATCTATGGTGCCGGGGTCAGTGGTCCACTCCAGCAGGGGTGGTGAGAACTCTTCCTCAGGTGGGATGGAGTGCACAAGATGCACTGGACGAGGTGGGGGTCCGTGGGGCTCCCTCCGAATACTTGAGGGACAGCTGGATTGCAAATGCCCAGGTTGCCCACACCTATAACATCTCTTCTCTGTAATTCCCCCAGGTCATGGTCAGAGCTGTTGGGGCTTAGGATTTGGAGCAGTGGTTGTCATCAGCCTGCAGCTGGGTGGAGGGGTAGATATAACCAGAGGGGGCCAGGATGCGGGAGCAGGCTGTGGTTTATTATCCAGAAGCCGCCTCCATTGCGGTCGGATAGTAAGGGCCTCATCAGCCAGGGCTGCTGCTCTATGCACGGTGCATGGCATGTGCTCCCGGACCCATTCCCATATTTCTGCGGGGCACGTAGCAAGAAATTGTTCTATAATGAACGCCTGTATAACATCTCCCACAGTGAAGGCGTTTTCCGCTTTCAGCCATCTCCGACATGCCTGGGACATCTTAATGGGCATACATCCTAAACAATCCCCACGTGGTGCATGGGAGGTCTCGGAACTGAGCCCTATATGAGTCTGGGGTGATAGCATGGTAATCAAGAATAGTCTGCTTTACAATGTTATAATCCTGATTCAGCTGTGAGTCAATAGTTCGGTAAGCCTCCGCCATGCTTCCATTCAATAGTCCTACTAACAAATGCATCCAGCCAGAGTGGGGTACCTCCATCATGGCACACTCCTGCTCAAAGTCCTTGAAGAACCCCTCCACATCTCCAGAAGCCTCATCAACTGGCTTAAAGTCCACCCATATGATCTGTAGGGGTTCCCGGATCGTTGGGTTTACACTCCACATCGCACTACTCCCTCTTTCGAGCTCCATTGCCTCTTGTCTCCGCTGTGCTCAGCGAGCAGCCTCCTCCTTATACTCCTGAGAGACGTCTGGGCCCAGAACCGCCATCTCTTCTTCAAACCAAACCAACCATCAGACATCTGGGAGGAGGTGGCCTGGCTAGCACCCACCAGAAGATCAATTAAGGCCTCTTTAGTCAGTCCCTGGTAGTTCAGGCCCAGGTCTCTAGCTCTCTCCTATAAACTGGATACAGTCCAATTTCTGTACTCACTCTGGGGGTGGTTCTCCATGCGCTCTGTTGATCCCACTGCTTGCCACCAGTAGTCACGGGGTCCTTCTCCAACATCACATAATCAACAGAGCAAGAGAAGTTTGAACAATTCCAAGACCTTTATTATAGGCAAAACTGAAAGGTCCATATACAATCCACCACACAGAGGATAATATAGTCCAGAAAAACAAATGCAGTCCGGTAACGGGATAAATGTCTCGGGAGATGAGAGTCCAACAATCCAGCAGACAGAGGATAAAATAGTCCATATGCTTCTCCATATATAATCCTCCAGCAGTATTCCTCACGTCATTGTCCCACACAGCATCTAATCAGTGTCTCTCCTGGCTGTGTCTCTCCTGGCTGTGATGTCTTTAAAGTCCCTCTCCTCATTCACAGGGCAGTGGGGGAAGGTGGCATTGTGGGTCTTTCCATTGCTTTACGAAATCAACAAGCTGGTTCAATATATCATTAGTAGTGTTGAGCCACCCCCGTAGTGTTCGAGTTCGGTTCGGTTCGTCGAACACCCTTGTGTTCGCCGAACTGTTCGTCGAACTGTTCGTCGAACACCTTCGAACACCGTTAAAACCAATGGCAGGCAAACAAAAACACATAGAAACACATAGAAAACACCTTCAAAGGTGTCCAAAAGCTGACAAACTGCTCAGAAGACATAACTAACACATGGAAAAGTGACAAGTACATATAGTCATGCGAAAAGAAAAGAGGTGGAGGAGTAAAAGGAGGGGGAGACACAGATATAGGCATGTCATGCCATTCTAAAATCCAAAAAGTGAGAAGCCGACATGGCCAGTCCGTTCCTGCCCGTGCCACCTCCGTGTCGCCGGGTTTGTGCCAGAGCCGCGGTGGACCCTGACGGCCAGCCCCCCCTCTCCCAATACTGGTGCCTGTCCGCTGGTGGGTCGAGCGAGCCCCCCTGTGGTGGAGGCAGCTCTAAGCTTTTTCATTTAAATTGTCTCTCTAATTTGAATGAATACACTTTAAATCATTTTACAAGGATCTATTGAAGGGCAAGTCTCATGCCAGCAGCCGCGTAATTCCAGCTCCACTAGCGTCCACTAAAGCTGCTGCAGTTAAAAAGCTTTTATAAGGATCGAGCTCGGCTGTCCACCGCAAGGCGTCCTACCGCCAGTCCCAGCCCCTATGCCTTGGGGTGCCTCTTGATGCTCTTCACTGAGTATCCCGTGGTCCCGAAGCATTTCCTTTGAAAAAATTAAGTGTCCAAACTACAGGTGGTGTAGCTTGCTTAACAGCCGGGATAATCCGCTGACTAGCAGACACTGCTACTAGGCACAAAGTATTTCCTGGGCTAAATGCAGTTAAAAATTTGTAATTAGATACTCTCGTTGGATGCTGAGAAAGCATTCCATAGAGTCTCCTGGCACGCCATATATTATGCTCTTAAAAAGATTGGGGTAGGGATCTAGGGGACCGTTTTATAGCCAAAATCACGGCCCTGTATCGCAATACGTCACCTAGGCTGAAAATAAATGAAACTGTAGCACCCCGAGGGCTCGGTTGCTACAGAGATATTGCACCTCACCCAGAGGTGTGATATCTCACTCTCAGGTAAGCATGGAGTGTGGATCAGGACCCGACACCTGCATGCATTACACCACATTGCCATGGGGCAGGGTGACCAATATGCCCCTGAGATGGGCACGACAGTCCTTTTCCCTGGCTGGAGTGGGGGGAGGGAACACTGAGGAAGGGGAACCCTGTAGTGCAGGAGAAGGGAGGAAGCAGTTCCTGGGTGCATTGAGAAGGGAGTATAAAAGGTGGGCACCATCTTAGTTCAGTGCAGAGAAGTCTGAGCAGAAGTGACAGGGAGCAGGGGCTCTGCATGAGCTCTGCTCCGGAGGCGGGCCTAGTAACAGAGGCCCAGGCCTGAAAGAGGGAGAAGGAAGGAAGAGGAGTGGAGAAGGCTCCAGGAACGAGGAACGAAGGGATCCCAGGGGTGTGGACGGGCGAGTCGCCACCGCACGCCCGAATCCACCTGCGTGGAGGGGTCAGGCCAAAGGGGGAGACCGGTCCCCGAAACTAGTGGAGGCGGGAAACGACCCTCAGCTAGAAACCGGAGGCTGTGACATTTTATGTGGCGCAGCCCCTCGCTACACCCGCTAGGAGGGCAGCACAGAGGGTCAGGGAAACTGGCGCCAAGTTTACCAAGAGGAGGCCCGAGGCAGCCGGACAGAAGGGTTGGTAAGAAAGGCCAGACAAAAGACACACAAAGGGGGTCCTGTGAAGCGCTCCAAAGTTATCTGGGAGTTGTCTGAGCCCCTCACCTGGTGAGCACAGTACGACGTGGGCAGCCATTACCTGCAGAAGTGGTCTGGATAATAAGAACTGTGAGTATAGGCCCTGGACTGCATCACTGACTCCGTGTCGTTACTGCTGCTGCCCTGCACCATCACCCCCATCCTCCGCATACACTGCCCTGAGGCTATACTCCTCCCGTGGGGAGTTATGCTACGCTCTGCTGCACCCACAACACCAGCCTCAGCGGTCTGCCCTGCAGCGGCGGTTAACTCTGACCGCAATCCACGGGTGGCGTAGTCGGACATTTAAACATCAAAACCACATAAATAGTTCCGCCACTGGTTTGACCGCCCTGAGCCACGGAACCGGGTCGCCGCCACGGAGACTACAACCACCAGCATCCACCAAAAAGGGTCCGGCTCCGGATGTCCCAAGGCCCAGGGGGCGCGTCAGAACATTTTCATCACCTTTCATAATCACCAATGGGACAAGGCAGGGATGTCCTCTGTCCCCTCTCTTATACATCCTAGTGACGAAGCACCTGCTCTCATCAATTCGCCATAACCCCAATATTAGGTGGATTGAGGTGGGAGGCACCGAGTACAAGTGCTCTCTATTTGCTGAAGATGTCCTAGTATATATCACTCAATCACATATATCCATCCCTGCTGTTATGGCTGAAATAGATCACTTTGTTACATGGTCAAATTTTAAAATCAATACAGCGAAGTCTGAGGCCCTCGATGTCTCCCTTCCCAAATCCATACAGGATTCCATCCAGTCCAACTTTCCCTTTGCCTGGCCCTCACAGGGTATCAAATTCTTAGGAATTCCTATTCATAGAGACCTCTCCCGTCTATGTTATCTTAATTTTGGGCCCTTTATTGAACAACTCCATACAGACCACGGTTGGCAAGTTAGAACTGTAAGATTCACTACGTGAACCACTGGTGTTTTGTGGAAAAGCACATGTACACTGTGTTCCAAATTATTATGCAAAAAGTGTTTAGGAGTGATAAGGGAAGAATTTGTTTGTTTGTCAGTTAAACTCATTGATGGTGATGTGCGTCAGGGCTCTTTATATCACTGTAAGCAATTGCAGACACCTGTGCTAATTAGTTTGGCAGGTGTGTCCAATGAACGGCAAGACTACTTAAGAAGGCTGTCCCACATTATTAAGCAGCCTACATTTTCTGCCAAAATGGGAAAGAAAAAGGATGTGTCGGCTGCTGAGAAGCAACAAATTGTGGAGTGTTTAGGTCAAGGCATGACTACAATCAACATTGTGCGATGATCAGGATGAAGTGTCTTGGCAATCAAGAAGTATGTAGCTGATTCACAGTACACACGTGTGCGTGCTGATAAGGGCAAATTGAGGACTCTTTCCTACAGGCAATTACGTCAGGTTAAAAGAGCAGCGGCAAAAAAGCCTTGTCATAGCAGCAGACAAGTTTTTGAAGCTGCTGGTGCCTCCAACATCCCCCGAACAACAAGATGCCGGGTCCTTCAGAGGTTTGCGGCTGTGCGTACGCCATCCTGTCGACCTCCTCTATCCACTGCACACAAGCAGAAACGGCTCCAGTGGGCCAAACAATACATGAAGACTGACTTCAAAACTGTTTTGTTCATGGATGAGTGCCGTGCAACGCTCGATGGTCCAGATGGATGGAGTGGAGGATGGCTGGTTGATGGACACCCCATGCAAACACGGCTACAGCGTCAACAAGGAGGAGGTGGGGTAATGTTTTGGGCTGGAATCATGGGGAGAGAGATTGTCGGCCCCTTTAGGATCCCTGAAGGGGTAAAGATGAACTCCATAATGTATGTGGAGTTTCTCAAACAGCACTTCCTGCCATCGTTCAAGAAGAAGAACCGTGTATTCCACAGCAACATCATTTTCATGCATGATAATGCACCGTCTCATGCTGCACATAACACATCTGCATCTCTGGCTGATATGGGCATAAAAGGGGACAAACTTATGGTGTGACCCCCATGCTCCCCTGACCTCTACCCCATTCAGAACCTCTGGAGCATCATCAAAAGGAGTGTCTATGATGGCGGGAGGCAGTTCACATCTAAGCAACAGCTCTGGGAGGGTATTCTGTCCTCATGCAAAACAATTGAAGCAGAAACCATCCAAAACCTGACAAATTCAATGGATGAGAGAGTTCAGAAGCTCCTTTCGAACAAGGGGTCCTATGTGCAAATGTAACATAACCTAGAATAAAGTTTTGAGTTGAAAACTGTTTGATTTCAGTTTCTAATAACCTGCTAATGCTTATAATTTCAAAAATGACCATTTTTTTGGTCTTTATTAAAATGAAAAGGTTGATCGAAGAGTGTGGGGGATCTAAGAGTGTGGCAACCCAGTAGTCAGGATTACTTCGAATTCTGACAATCTGAGGGTCATGTTGCAGGTAGTGCAGCAAGAAGGCACTTATGTGTCTTGCGCATCTCGGAGCCCCAAAATTATTTTCCAGGCTAGATGCAGCTAAAAATTATTATTAATTTTAAATCTGGTGGAGCTTAGTATAGATGGCCTAATAGAATCAATACTGCACACTGCTACAAAGCCCAAATTATTTTCCAGCCAAGATACAGATAAACATGATTAGTAATTTGAAAGCTTAAAACGGTTGGTGAGGTGATTTTAACCAATCATCAAGCTTTTACTCTCCCCAGGATGACACAGGGGTAGAAAAGTCATTTCGGATCCATGATTTGTTCATCTTTATGAACGTGAGTCTGTCTACATTATCAGTGGAGAGTCGCGTGCGCTTATCTGTCAGCACACCACCAGCAGCGCTGAACACACGTTCAGACAGAACGCTGGCTGCGGGGCATGACAAGATCTCCAAGGCGTAAGTGGCGAGCTCCAGCCATTTATCCAGATTGGAAGCCCAAAAAGAGCAAGGGTCCAGTGACACAGTCATGGCTTCAATGTTTACTTGGAGATACTCCTGTACCATCGTCTCTAGGCGTTGACTATGTGTCAGACTTCTTGTCTCCTGTGGCCTTGCAAAGGATGGGCTAAAAAAGTGGTGAAATGATTCCGCAAAATTTATGTTACCAGCAGATACTGTGTTTCTGTTACAGTTTGAGTGCTGAACACTCGACGGTCCCACGGTTGGCAAGTTGGAACTGTGAGATTCACTACGTGCACCACTGGTGTTTTGTGGAAAAGCACATGTAAGATTCTGCAACAGTCTCTGCTGATACTCCTGCATGTGTGCATCCCTTTCTATGGCAGGAATAATTTCTGCAAATTTACTTTTGTACCGGGGATCTAACAGTGTGGCAACCCAGTAGTCAGGATTATTTCTAATTCTCACAATTCGAGGGTCATGTTGCAGGTAGTGCAGCAAGAAGGCACTCATGTGTCTTGCGCATCCAGGAGCGCCAAGTCCCTGTTGTGTTGGTGGCGAGGTAACAATCATGCTTCCTTCCTCTGTCCTCTCCCCCCAACCTCGCACAACAGAAATGTGATCAAGGTCTCCCTCATCTGATGAGTCTTCCATCAGTTCGTCCTCCACTTCTTCCTGGGCTCCTGCACCTTCCTCACTAGTTTGGCTGCTACCATGCGCCCTGGTAAAACCATCTCCCCCACCCTCACATGCCTGCCGCCTTGGTGCTGCCGACCGTCTGGACCTTGCAGATGTTAGCCCTTCCGCATACAACTCCTCCTCCTCTACTTCCTCCACCTCCTCTTGTGCCACCACCTGACTCCGAATTCTGTTTAACATGTGCTCCAGCATGTAAATCACCGGAATAGTCATGCTGATAATGGCATCGTCAGCACTAAACATCTTCGTCGCCATTTCAAAACTGTGCAGAAGGGTGCATAGGTCCCTGATCTGAGACCACTCCTCCAGCGTGATTTGCCCCACCTCTGGATCTCGTTGGCCCAGGCTATACATCAGAACGTATTACACCAGGGCTTGTCGGTGCTGCCACAGTCGCTGCAACATGTGCAGAGTTGAATTCCACTGGGTAGGCACATCGCATTTTAGCCGGTGAAGTGGCAGGCCCAACGACTTCTGTAGAGATGTAAGTCGCTGAGCTGCGGGATGCGAACGGCGGAAGTGAGCACACAGTGACCGTGCCCTCTGCAGAAGGCCATCTAGTCCGGGATAGTGGGCTAAAAATTGCTGGACAACCAGGTTCAACACGTGAGCCATACAAGGCACGTGTGTGACATTGCCCCGGCGAAGGGCCGCACCCAGGTTTGCAGCATTGTCGCACACGGCCTTCCCTGGTTTCAGGTCCAGTGGAGACAACCATTCATGAAATTGGTTCTCCAGAGCTGACCACAACTCCTCAGGTGTGTGACTCACATTTCCCAGACATTTCAAAGTAAAAACCGCCTGATGACATTGAGCCCTACTGCCAGCATAGTAAGGAGGTGTGCAGGATCCCTTCTGCGCAGTTAGAAAGCTTGTGGCATGACCAGACAGGCTTTGGGTGCAGGTGGAGGACCGAGAGGAGGTTGAGGAGGCAGAAGCAGTGGAGGAACTTTGAGATAAAGAGGATTGACGCACAACTCGTGGGGACGGCAAGACTTGGACAGCAGCCCCTTGTCCTGCTGTCACCATAGTTACCCAGTGCCCAGTCAGCGACATGTAACGCCCCTGTCCATGCCTACTCGTCCAAGTGTCTGTGATGAAATGCACCCTGTCACACACAGAGTTTCTCAAAGAAGCGGTGATGTTGTGTGCGACATGCTGGTGGAGCGCAGGCACACCTTTCTTTGAGAAGTAGTGCCGACTGGGCATCTGGTACTGGGGCACTGCGCCGGACATAAGGTCTCGAAAATCCTCTGTGTCCACCAGGCAGAAAGGCAGCATTTCTGTAGCCAAGAGCTTGCAGATGGTGAAATTCAACCTCTTAGCTTTCTCATGGCTAGGAGGAAATGGTCTTTTACTTGTCCACATCTGAGGGACCGAGGGCTGGCTGTTGTGCTTAGACTGGGTTGATAAGGGTGTCCCCGGCAAACTGCCGGTCTGTGAGGAAGATGCAGGCGGACATGTTAGGTTGCCTTGATCCAAAGGTGGTGCTATCGATGTCGGACAGCGCTCAACACCAGCTGGTGTTACCACCTCCAAAGAAAATGATGACCTGCCAATCACGCTGGCTGTTAAGGGTAAAGAGGTGGCAGGTCTGCGTCCCAAAACAGGTGTGACTGCTGTCCCCCCAGTCACAGAGGATGAAGAGGCCGCAGATGCACAAGATGGGGCAGATGGTGGTTGGCCCGGCCGGCTAGGCCGCATTGTAGCACAGTGAGCTTCCCACTGCAACTTATGCTTCATGTCCATGTGCCGGTTCATGCATGAAGTACTCAAACTATGTATTTTTTGGCCTCTACTTAGCTTTTGTTGACAAATGTTACAAATAACACGAGTTGGGTCATCTTTATCGATCTGAAAAAATGCCCAGGCTATGCAAGGCTTAGCACCCATGCGACCTGAAGAGCCACCACGACTTGTGGTGAGAGGCAGAGTTGTGTTTGAGGATGCAGTTGTTGACGTGCTTCCAGTACTACGTCTCTGTCCAGGAAGGCGCAACCTGACCTCGTCGTCACTAGCATCCTCCTCCACCTCCTCTGCTGACCTCATCTCTTGGCTGACTGTGGGTTGACAGTAAGTGGGATCTCCAACCTCATCATCATCACCCTGTGTGTTATCACACCCGTCGTCCTCAGAGCCAACCTGTTCCTGCCCTGACAAAAAACTAAAGTTGTCGCTCCAATCAGGTATTTGAGTCTCATCATTGTCTTCCTCATTGTCTCCACCAACAGGAGTTACAGTTTGGGAATGAGGGTCTACATTATGTTCAGAACTTTCTGTGTCTGGTCCTGGATCCGACTCATAAAGATTCTGGGCATCAGTGCAGATCATTTCCTCGTCTGGATTCATAGAAGCGCTGGAGCCGACCTCTGACTCCCAGGCTATAGTATGAGTAAACAGCTCTGCAGACTCAACCATCTGTTCTACCTCATGCTCAGAAGGCCAGCTGGAGATTTGGGAGCTGTGAGGAAGCAAGTGCGGTTGGGGTGACACCTCTGAGGACTAGAGTATTTGTGATGTTGAAGTTGATGTGGAGGAGAGCCCACTTAAAGGAGCACTTGATATCCGTTGAAGCACCTGCTGTTTTTGTGCCTCATCTGGAATTTGTAGCGATTGGCGTGGCCGTAAGAAAGGGATCTTATCACATTGTCCGCTAAAAGAAGTAGACATTTTAGTTTGGCTGGAAGATGGGTTTTCTTCTGCAGATGTTACTGTTGCTTTAACACCTACCCCACGGACACAACCTTTTTTCCCCTTCCCAACACGCCTATTCCCCTTTCCACCAGCAGCAGGCCTTTTTCCACTCATTTTGGTGGTTAACTAATTCACAACTCTGGAGTTGTTTGCACAAAAAAACAATGGATGGGAACCGAGCAGAGCTGAGTGGCCAAACTGTGGTATTAGGCCAAAACTATCGTCTGGGTTAGATGCAGAAAAAAATTATATTCAATTTGCAACCTGATGGAGGTCAGTATAGATGGACTAATAGAACAAGTCCCACACACTGCTAGAAGCCCAAATATTTTTTCAGAGCTAGATGCAGAAAAAAATTATATTCAATTTGCAACCTGATGGAGGTCAGTATAGATGGACTAATAGACCAAGTCCCACACACTGCTAGAAGGCCAAATATTTTTTCAGAGCTAGATGCAGAAAAAAATTATTTTTAATTTGCAACCTGATGGAGGTCAGTATAGATGGACTAATAGAACAAGTCCCACACACTGCTAGAAGGCCAAATATTTTTTCAGAGCTAGATGCAGAAAAAAATTATATTCAATTTGCAACCTGATGGAGGTCAGTATAGATGGACTAATAGACCAAGTCCCACACACTGCTAGAAGCCCAAATATTTTTTCAGAGCTAGATGCAGAAAAAAATTATATTCAATTTGCAACCTGATGGAGGTCAGTATAGATGGACTAATAGAACAAGTCCCACACACTGCTAGAAGCCCAAATATTTTTTCAGAGCTAGATGCAGATAAAAATTATTTTTAATTTGCAACCTGATGGAGGTCAGTATAGATGGACTAATAGAACAATTCCCACACACTGCTAGAAGGCCAAATATTTTTTCAGAGCTAGATGCAGAAAAAAATTATATTCAATTTGCAACCTGATGGAGGTCAGTATAGATGGACTAATAGACCAAGTCCCACACACTGCTAGAAGGCCAAATATTTTTTCAGAGCTAGATGCAGATAAAAATTATTTTTAATTTGCAACCTGATGGAGGTCAGTATAGATGGACTAATAGAACAAGTCCCACACACTGCTAGAAGGCCAAATATTTTTTCAGAGCTAGATGCAGAAAAAAATTATATTCAATTTGCAACCTGATGGAGGTCAGTATAGATGGACTAATAGACCAAGTCCCACACACTGATAGAAGCCAAATATTTTTTCAGAGCTAGATGCAGAAAAAAATTATATTCAATTTGCAACCTGATGGAGGTCAGTATAGATGGACTAATAGAACAAGTCCCACACACTGCTAGAAGCCCAAATATTTTTTCAGAGCTAGATGCAGATAAAAATTATATTCAATTTGCAAACTGATGGAGGTCAGTATAGATGGACTAATAGAATGATGCTATGCCCAAAAGGTTTTACTTCACTAGGTGCAGTAAAAAAATTGGTATTCTATACACAGGTGGTGTAGCTTGCAACACAGATAGGCTACTCCACTGACTAACACACTCTGGCCAAAAAGGATTAGCTTTGCTAGATTTAGCCAAATGCTGTGAAAAAAACTTGCACAGCACTGGCACAGACCTGCCTGGCAAAAAGTGATAGGAACTGATGTAACTTAGTCCTGAAAAGGACTGCAATTACAATTAGTCTTTACTCCCAACCTATCTATTTAAGAGCACAGACCTGCCTGATAAAAGTCGTAGGAAATGCTGAAATCTAGTCCTTAAAAGGACTGCAATCACAACTATTCCCTACTCCCAAGCTATCTGTAGATTTGTGCGAAAATTGGCTTGAAATTAACAAGGTATAGCGCACACAGCAACAGCGGTGCCGTCTAACACGCAGCTGCAGCAGTGAGAATATGGTGGTGACGGGGAAAATGGCTTGGTCTTATAGGGCAAGGACATGTGACATACACTGCCAATGACACATGCCCTTGCTTGTGTGAAAAAAAGCAGTTCGCTCTGTGTGTGCGCTGCTGATAGGCTGACAGACTGCACCTCCCCACTGTAAATGCGGGAAAGAGAAAAAAAAAATGGAGATCTTCATTATTTCTGCAGAGATCCATCCCCTGCCCCTCCCACCGCCCCGCTGTACACTCAAACTGCGTATTAACATTAATTTTCAGCATTACTGAGAAAAAATCCAGTTATGATTTTGTTGCACGAACAGTTATCGAACATAACCTCGAACAGCCGAATTTTTTTCAAATCGTTCGTGTTCGCCGAACGGCTCGAACACCGCCCAAAACAGCTCGAATTTGAGATTGGCGAACAGTTCGAGTTGAACAACGCTCATCTCTAGTCATTAGCATATTCGCAAACAGCATTATTCACTGACCCTGTGCAAGAAAACAATACAATAGGCTGTGGGAACTGATATTAGATGATAAATAACAGCTATTCATCAATTAACAAATATCAACTCATCCTACAAGAGAAGTCAACATTAGAAGGGCACAGAGCAACAAGAGAACACTATGAAAATCAGTAAAATATATATATATACACAAAATGATACCCACATAGCATATCACACCATCACATCTTCCAGGAAAAATTCCTACAAAATATTGCTCCTTTGATACAGAACCTGTGCATTGTTACACCATTTGGGTTTAACAGATTCTATCCTCATACCCACTTGTAATTCCTTAAAATATGGTCATCCTGGATACATAAAGCTCCAAATCCACCATGACAAATTCTACAATCCACACCACACCTTCCTTAAAGTACTCCCTCTCGCCATCTTACACCCCCCCTTCCCTTTGTAATCCTCCTTCCTATCTTATGGTCCACGCATGTAAACGTATATCTCATCTCACTTCTTATCTTTACGTATTGGTTCCACCAATTCTTTCTCCATCACCTTGGACACTCCAGTCTGTTACATGCAGAGTGTTTTCTGGCACCCGGAGCCAGAATTCAGTTTGGCGTCCCCCTCCTCAAAGCACATATTATATTTGCACACTTAGTCACGTGAAAACGGGCTTCTCTCCCAAATTCACTCTATGTTCAGTGAAAAACTGAGAGAAGCGGGAAGAGAAGCTCATTGTCATGTGACCGTAAGATTGAAAATCGCATGAGTGAAGTGGCCATGTGATGACTGCTGGAGCCAGCAAGCAGAGCTAAATCCTGACAGTGAGTATATTACATGCTCTTAGGGTTGGCATGCTACAGGGCTGCTTCATTTTATAATTAAAGGGTCATCCAGGTTTAAGATTAAAGTCTGCAGTCACTCTAAGTGACTGCAGCCTTCTGAATTCTCATAGCGCATGTACAGCACACTTTTAGGATTCTCCCATGACTGCAGCAAGAGTGGACGGTCATGTGAGAACAAGTATGCGATTTGTATACTTCTGGCCACATTCTGACTAGACGTGTCCAGCCTAGCTCAATTAATTTTCATTGAGTGAGCCCATGCATGTCTTGTGGACACATGACCACATTTATGCAAATTGCCGGCACCAGAGAATCCTGACAGCGTGCAGAATTCAGAAGTCTGCAGTCACATAGAATGACTGCAGACTCATCACAAACTTGCACAACTCCTTTAATGCTCCTAAGATAAATAAAAATATGAGAATTAGTATCACAAAAAAACATTTACATCCAGGTACATGATAGATGAACGACTCCAGAGAGAACGTCTTTTTCTTTTCATCTTCATCTTGTCCAGACTCCATGATGACTTTTTTCATTCATAGCTCGTTTCTGCACACTTCCATCTTCTCGTGTCTTCTGTAGAACATCCCCACACAATGCCCTTAAAGATAGCAGTATCATTATAATACTCCTGAATAAAAATATCTGCCCTACGCTGACCCCCTGAATAAATAATTGCCCCTCACTATATTCCCTGCACAAAATATGACCCCCACACTGTCCCTCTTTTGGTACATGCTCTCCACACTGCCCTCTCCTTTCCATACTGGGCCCCCTCTTCTCACTGTCCTCTCACACTGTGTCCCCCCTATAGAGCCCAGTCTCTATACTGTGATCCCTCATCACATTCCCCCTCCTTAGCTTACTATCCCCTCCTGGCTGTGCCCAAATACCGTCCCCCCATGCTACCCCCCCCCACACACTGCTCAGTCTCTATTCTGTGCCCACTCACACTTTTATCCCCCCATACTGTCTCCTCACACATTTCTCCCTCCCTCCTCACACTTTCTTCTCTCACATCCTCCTTGCTAACCATAGTGCCTCTTCACAAATCCCCCTCAGATCCCCATTCTGCGCCTGCACCAATCCCCCCACTCACCATACTGTGTCTGCACTCATCTCTCCCAATCACCATACTGTAAATGGACCCATCCCACCATACTGTTTCCTCATACATGCCCCCCATCTCCCTACTTGCTCCTCATACTATGGATTCAAATCTCTCCCACTCTCCATATTGTGTCTGCACCTGTCCATCCCTTGCTCCCCAAACTTGTGTCCTCAAATTTCCCACCCCCACAGAATAAATATCCCCCTCAGAGTAAATATTCCCCCTATAGAATAAATATCCCCCCCCAGGGTAAATATTCCCCCCCACAGAGTAAATATGCCCCCCAAACAGAGTAAATATCCCCCCACAGAGTAAATATTCCTTCCACAGAATAAATATTCTCCCCACAGAGTAAATATCCCCCCCCCACAAAAAAATATCCCCCCCACAAATGGACTCGAGTACAATTGAGCAATCAGCACTGGGAGCCGGCGCGCTGCACATTCTGGGAGCTGGCTGTCAGCTTGACAGTTGGCTCAGAGAACTGCTGGCTTACAGTCCGGGGGCAGTAGACACTTCAGACTGCTGCATTAGGCGGTCGGACTGCGCCCCCCCCCCCCAGATACGCCTCTGGTTACATGTTAAGTTTGCTCACTACATACTTCCAGGTACTTGGTTGTTATTCTTATTTATATGACCCTGATTGCATCTGTATGCTTATTGTAGTATTTAATCTGGTCATTATTATGTAAGTTGTTTTTTCTTTAATTAATAAAGAATTAATAAAAAAAAAAAATTTGCTCTCATATTTCTATTTTTTTTTGCGAATATCTCTAGAAGGGTACGTCCGAGATAGTGATACAAATATTCCCCTCTTCACAAAAGGATTGTGCAATAAATGCAAAAACTCAGTACAGCTGTCTGTGACCACCAACACTCCTTCTCTGACTTACAGATTTCAGATTATTTTTTCTGCAAAAAAATATTGTGCTGGCCTGCTGTGACTTTCCAGTGCGTTTAGAATGAAAAAAAAAGTGTAATTCAAATGCAGCAGGACATACAACAACTGTACCATATCACTGATAAATCACGCTGAGTCTGGCACTGCTGCTGCTGGCACCTCCTCTATCTCTCTCTTTGTCTGGCAATTGAATATCTGTATTCTTTGCAAATTGTTACACTCATTTTTTTTCAGTACTGCAGTTTTAAAAACACAATGTCAGGAGTATTTGTTCAGTGTTTAAGGGCATTCTCCCCTTATCTTTATTGTTGAGCTGAAAATTCTGATGTCCTAACTCTATCCTGAATCACCCTAAAAGCTCCTGCATTCCATGCCTCTGCTTTTATACAGCCGCTGATAGTCCTTTATGATTTGCTGCGCTATACCATTTGATAAGATAGCTGACATGTATTTAGAAGAAACCTGCACGACTGCACCTGAGGTCATGTGAGTTTTCTATCATTGATGCAATCTTCTGCAATATTTAAAATGTTGGTGACATTTCTTTTGCTGATTCACGCAAATTGAATCTCAAATTGTTCAAAAGTTGCGGGACCTGCAAATTTCATAGAATTATTCAACACAAATTCAATTCATATTGAATTTATTTACTCATCTCTAAAAAAACAAAAGCGCTCACCTATGGCAAAAAAATACATATGAGAACTATAGTTGTAAAAAGATAAAGTGATATAGGCAGATAGAAAGAGAAACAATGGACATCCAAAACATAGTGTGCCCACTATGCGCTTTCCAAGCGTTTATGCTGCGGAATTTCCGCAGCATAAACGCTTGGGAAACGCTTGTTAATCCGTCCCCCATGGTCCCCAATGACAAGCCGCAATGTCAATGCCCATGCTGCGGATTTTTCCGCAGCGTTTATTCTGCGCTCAAAAATCCGCAGCATGTCCATTAATTTTGGGGACACGCAGCGTAATCGCCGCCATTGACTTGCACTGAGATGCATATAATCCGTGTCAGTACATTTGTACACACGAATAATATGCGTTTCTATGTGCGGATGGTACCCAAGTCTGGAGGAGAGGAGACTCTCTTCCAGACCTGGGTACCATAGAAACTGTAAAAAAAAGAATTTAAAATAAAAAATAAAGTTTATATTCACCTTCCGATGTCCTCCCGGTGTTTTGTCCGTTGCGTCCGGTCTCTTGCAGTGCTCGCGCTGTTGTGAAGGACCTGCCATGACGTCACTGAGTCATGTGACCCATCACATGACTCAATGACGTCACCGCAGGTCCTTCACAACAGCGCGAGCATTGCAAGAGACCGGACGCAACGGACAAAACACCGGGAGGACATCGGAAGCTGACTATAAACTTTATTTTTTTATTTTTTACCATTCTTATTCTTTTTTTCTAACTAACTTGGTCACACTACTATAAATCCATGCCGGTTGCATGGATTTATATAGTGTGAACAAGTTGTCAAGCACTTTTCCAAGTGATGCTAAAATCGCTTGGAAAAGCGCTTGATAACCCGCATGCAGAAATGCATGCAAAAACGCTTGACAAACGCTTCTACCTGGCGGGAAAAACGCATATACAATCCGCATGCACTTTTCCTGCCAGGGAGAAGCGTAAAAAATATGCAGCATTTCTGCATCGTGGGCACATAGCCTGAAGCCAACCAAAGACATAAAATAGAGAGTGCAATTGCTCATGAGAAAAAAAATCACAGAGACATAGACAAAGAGTGACAAAAGTCAGAATGACACTGCCTGAGAAAGATGATAAATGTAAAAAAAAAAACATTTCTATAAGAAGCAAGAAACATAGCTTCTAGTATAAAATTTACTGATAGTTTTCTAGGGAATTACTTGCTTATAATAAAGTAAACTCAATTTAATTGTTTTCAAAACTATAACTTTTTCTTTCTCCAGTTCTTGCTTGTATTTATTACTCACTGTATGCAGAAAGTAGAAAGAAAAAGCATTGACTGCAGGTAAAAAAATAGATGCAATACAGATAAAAAAGATTAAGTGAAAAAGAGAGGCACAGCAAAAGAGTGAGTGAAGAACAGTTAAAGAGAATGAGCAGAAGAGAAAGACAGAGGAAAAGAGAGATGTATGGGGAAAGAGAGCTGATGCAGAAGAGAGACATGGAGCAAAAGAAAAACAGAGTTAGGGCAGAGACAGACTGCCATATTTCTCTTATGAGGATCACATCATAAACCTTGTACTGGCTGTCTGCTCTCCTGACCTGAGCTTGACAGCTGCATACAAATACATCACGCTGTCATGCTCAGGTCAGGAGAGGTGCCGGGCCAGTCCATTCAGTGCGTTGCGATCATCACACGAGTTATACAGCAGTCTGTCTCTGCCCTTAGAAAATAATTCATGAGAAGTAAAACAGCAATAGAGCGAGACAGAGAAAAAGCCGAATGAAAGATAAAAATAGTGTCAAAGAGAGAGGCAGAGCCCAAGAGAGACATAGGCAGAATGAGACAGCACCAAAGCCTAAAAGAGAGAAATGGATAGAGGAAGAGTTTGAGAAAGTGACATAGCAAGAGAGCCCTCCAGGAAGAGATAAAGACACAACAAAAGAAAGACACAGAGCAATAGAGAAAGAGTGACAGTGGAAGACGGATAAAGTGAGATAAAGACAAAGCTAGAGATAGTCGAAATAAAAGAGTGAAAGACAGAGCTGGTGGAAAGAAAGACACAGCTTGGAAGTCAGAGTGAAGGACAGACAGAAAGGCACAACAAGAGAAACACACAGAGCAAAAAAGAAAGAAAAAGTAATAGCGCAAGACAGACAAAGGAAGAGAAAGACAAAGCGAGCAACAGTGCACGAGAGTGATAAACAACAGGCAGCTTGGAAGTAAAAGTGAAAGAAAGAGAGACCGAGAAATAAGCAATAGAGATGTTACTCACCTGTCCCAGCTCCAGCACAGGTCATTGCTCCCTTTTCGTGTTGTTGTCTCCCTTTACAGTAGTTATAGCAGGCTTTCTCTGGAAGCCCAGTGAACTTCTCTGACATCATCACCCTAGGCAGTTAAGGCCAGCTCAGGCAGAGGTCAGGTACTTAGGTATTAAGTAGCATTGTCCATAGATGTCCATAGTTGCCTCAAGTTTGTAAGAAGTTTACTTGTACATCACTTGGCTCAGATTCAGCCAGGTGTCTATCATCTCCTCTGCCACTCCTAACTTCTTGACTTCTGTGCTACAACCATCATTATTTCCAAGCTCAGTCCAGCTTATCTAGGTGTTGTCCATGCCTACAACTCAGCAAACAAGTTACCAATTTCTTGCAACTGATCTTGGTGCTGTTGCCACATAACCTCTGCAATCAAGGTAATGCATTTCCTACAGCAAGTTTCCAGTTTTCCTATTCTTCAGTGAATTACTGCATTTAATTGTTTCCTTGCTAAAAGTCACAGGTTTCATGCATCACTACTAATAGTCATTGCACTGCTGGAAAATTCCAGGCTGCATTTACTTCTTTGTTATTCCAGTGATTAACTGTATCCTTTCTGAAAGATACCAGTTTCCTATACAGTTTCTGTTCCCTCGTGATCTACACACCTGGCTCGGCTTATTTTTGGTGCTACATTCTCTGCTTGTTTGTCTGCCATCCTACATAATCTGCTGTCCTAGTCCTCGTTGATCCACGTATCATCTGTCAAGACCTGCTCTGATGAACTATTGTGAGACAGAGGAAAGAAACAGAAAAACAGAGTGAGAGAGTAAGAGCCAAAGAACAAGCACAACAAGAGAGCGACACAGTGAAATAGAAAAGAGAAATATATAGAATGAACTAAACCTGCTGACAGGTAAAATGTCACAGTCCGAGGTAAAGGACAGGTTGTACAGAAAACTAGTTTGTGATAATTCTCTAGTCTATTTTGTCTGTTAATTGAGAAAGAAAAATGTAATATGGCCTCAACTACTGCAATTATAAAAAGTATAACCTGTACCCCACAGCATATAGACCAGTAGCCCCCTATGTAGTCAATTCAGAACAGTCCAAGCAAGTGTAAAGCCCAAAGTCCACTTTAAATATTAAAATAGACTATATTCACCAACAATAAGTCGAAGATGGATGGTCAAGAAACAAAATTTCCTTTGCTCCAAAAAAATATTATCCTTCTTTTTATGTGAAAGATATTTACAATTTAATTAAAACATTTAATACATGCATTTGTATTAATTTTAAAAATCCAAAAATAATGCAAAAAAAAATATTACTCAAACCTCCGACCAGACTTATTTTGACCTCTTTTTGCATGTGCGTTACTATTACAGTCTGAATAGTAGATTCTACCTAAATGTCCATGCATGGACATTGCCATGTCTGTTCATAAGGATTCATGTCAAGTCAAAGAGGCCGCCACAGACTGTAATCCACAAAAAAAAACCACAGAAAAATATTGGCAGAGTGTATTTCAGAGGTATATACAAGTGCTTCTTACTAAATTAGAATATCATCAAAAAATTAATTTATTTCAGTTCTTCAATGCAAAAAGTGAAACTCATATATAATATAGAGTCATTACAAACAGAGTGATCTATTTCAAGTGTTTATTTCTGTTAATGTTGATGATTATGGCTTACAGCCAATGAAAACACAAAAGTCATTATCTCAGTAAATTATAATAATTAACAAAAAACACCATGCTTTTAAAAAGGTCCCTTGGTCTGTTTCAGTAGGCTCCACAATCATGGGGAAGACTGCTGACTTGGCAGATGTCCAGAAGGCAGTCATTCACACACTCCACACGAAGGGTAAGCCACAAAAGGTCATTGCTAAAGAAGCTGGCTGTTCCTTGTGGAGTGTGTCAATGACTGCCTTCTGGACATCTGTCAAGTCAGCAGTCTTCCCCATGATTGTGGAGCCTACTGAAACAGACTAAGGGACCTTTTTAAACTCTCGGAAGCCTTTGCAGGTGTTTTTTGTTAATTATTCTAATTTACTGAGATAGTGACTTTTGTGTTTTCATTGCCTAAATGCCATAATTATCAACATTAACAGAAATAAACACTTTAAATAGATCACTCTGTTTGTAATGACTCTATATAATATATGAGTTTCACTTTTTGTATTGAAGAACTGAAATAAATTAACTTTTTGATGATATTCTAATTTAGTGAGAAACACTCGTATTTTGTGCAGTATACACTGAAAACAATAACATTATATTGAAATATCCCACTAATTAGATGACACCAGGAGCATCATGAGATGGGTAATTAACGCCCCACATCAGAAGCTAATGACATTCTTGTATAATTGCCACGCGGTGACATACAGTGTGTCAGAGCGGTTCACAACATTGTAGCTTCTGGCAGCATAGTTAAATGAATAATTGGCAAATCAATGTTATTTTTTGTGACACGTACTTGATGAGTGGGTACAACAGGAATTTTATATTTGGCATTGCCACAATTTTCTTGTGAGATATGATCTTTTGCCCAAATAGAAAAGTAAAAAAAAAAAAGTTTCCTCAATACATGGTAGTTGTTGCAGGTGACGGAGCATTCATAAAGCCTATGGACACTAGGTTCCTGTCCTTTACAGTCAGAATAAAAGAAAAAAAAGGGGTTACTTCAGCTCACCCATATTGCAACAAGTTGAAAAAGTAAACTTCCAAAGTACACGGCTCAAGGCTTCATGCCAGTCAGAAGCAGGGAAAGTCCATGTAGAGAGAATTCTTATTCATGGCATTTGAAATGCGTAAGTCATTTTCTTAGGAATTTTTAAAGATGTTTTTTTTCGTTTTCCTTTTTTAACTTGATGAAATAAATGTTGGTTTTATTATGTATCTAAAAATGGACGTGTTGCCGAATTTCCGTTATCTCTACTTAGTACTTAGTCAGAAAAAAAAATGCCAACACAAACCCTCCCCAGTGTAAGGACACTCTTTTGGTTCACGCTGGGTGCTTGAGTGTGTAGACTTGTCCAGGATATGAGTTGGACAATATCCCTGTCATATATCACTAAAATATATAAAATCAAGGTGTGAACATAGCCTTACGTGTAAAAACAAGTGTTGATGAACATAATTACCATTCCTACTCAGTGATCATTTCTGGATAATTACAGTGGTGTGAAAAAGTGTTTGCCCCCTTCCTTGCCCCCTACACTTAAATGTTTCAGATCACAAAACAAATTTAAATATTAGACAAAGATAACACAAGTAAACACAAAATGCAGATTTTAAATGAAAGTTTGTATTATTTAGGGAAAAAGAAATCCAAACCTACAGGGCCCTGCGTGAAAAAGTGATTGCCCCCCCCCCCAAAAAACATAAATTAACTGTGGTTTATCACATCTTTGCAAAGCTGAGTTCAATTTCCATAGCCACACATAGGCCTGATTACTGCCACACATATTCTCATTCTAGAAATCACTTACATAGGACCTGCCTGACAAAGTGAAGTAGACAAAAAGATCCTCAAAAGCTAAACATCATGCTGCGATCCAAATAAATTCAGGAACAAATGAGAAACAATGTAATTGAGCTCTATCAGCCTGGAAAAGGTTAATAAGCCATTTCTAAAGCTTTGGGACTCCAGTTAACCATAGTGAGAGCCATTATCCACAAATGGCAAAAACATGGAACAGTGGTGAACCTTTCCAGGAGTGGCCAGCCGACCAAAATTACCCCAAGAGTGCAGTGACGACTCATCCAAGAGGTCGCAAAAGACCCCACAACAAGATCCAAAGAACTGCAGGCCTCACTTGCCTCAGTTAAGGTAAGTGTTCATGACTCCACCATAAGAAAGAGGCTGGGTAAAAATGGTATGCATTGCAGAGTTCCAAGACAAAAAACACTGCTGAGCAAAAAGAACATAAAGGCTCGTTTCAGTTTTGCCGGAAAACATCTTGATTGCCAAGACTTTTGAGAGAATACTCTGTAAACTGATGAGAGAAAAGTTGAACTTTTTGGAAGTCCCATTACATCTGGCATAGAAGTAACACAGCATTTCAGAAAAGGAACATCGTACCAACAGTAAAATATGGTGGTGGTAGTGTGATGGTCTGGGGCTATTTTGCTGCTTCAGGACCTGGAAGACTTGCTGTGGTAAATGGAACCATGAATTTTGCTGTCTACCAAAAAATCCTGAAGGAGAATGTCCGGTCATCTGTTTGTGACCTCAAGCTGAAGCGCGCTTGGGTTATGCAGCAGGACAATAATCCAAAACACACCAACAAGAAAAAAAAAAAAAGACTTTGGAGTGGCCTAGTCAATGTCCTGACCTTAATCCAATTGAGATACTGTGGCATGACCTTAAAAAGGCAGTTCATGCTTGGAAACCCTCTAATGTGGCTGAATTACAACAATTTTGCAAAGATGAGCAGGCCAAAATTCCTCCAGAGCATTGTAAAAGACTCATTGCCAGTTATTGCTGATGGCCCAGCCAGTTATTAGGTTTAGGGGGCAATCACTTTTTCACACTGGGCCCTGTTGGATTGTATTTCTTTTTCCCTTAATAATAAAGACCTTAATTTAAAAACTGCATTTTGTGTTTACTTGTGCTATCTTTATCTAATATTTAAATTTGTTTTGTGATCGGAAACATTTAAGTGTGACAAACATGCAAAAGAATAAGAAATCAGGAAGGGGGCAAACACTTTTTCACACCACTGTAAGTCTTAAAACATAAAATGTAACATATAGGCCCTTATATTGCATTTTCTGACACAAACATCTGTGAGGGGAAATGTGATCAGAATATCTCATATTTTCAATTAACTCTCTGTGAGTATTCAGGTAGTAGCCATCCTTGTTGCTACTTTGCATCTATTCTGCCACATTGAACTCTGTTACAAACTCAACTCACAAAGAACTCTTTTGCTGACTCAGCTCTGCTACAGCAGTTCCTCATCTCTGAATCAACATTCAAAATTGCTGTGCCAGCTCTGCTATATTGAACTCAGTTGCTGACTACTGATAGATTCTTGACACCTCTGCCACACCGGTTGCTCATTCAAGTCAGCTACACCACTGTATCAGCTTTGCTACATTGACCTCTCCCTGACACTCAGCTCTGACGTATTGGTTCCACATCGCTGAGTCTACTTTGATTCACTAGGTGCCTGACATCTATTCTCCTCCTCCACTTGCGATTTTTCTGGCCATTTCTTCCACTATAGTTCCAAATAGATTGCTCTTCTGCATCAGCACCACTTGTCCGTGCTGCACAAGAACTGCTCAACTGGACCAATGGCTTCATGGATCCATCTCTCCAGGTGAGACATAACGGTATCATTTATGATAGCAGTATCTTTTAGCAGAGGGATACTCAGACCCCTGGGCCCATATGAAATGCTACCCTTGCATCCCCTCTTTAGCTATACTCCTTTGTGCCTCATCATTACAATTTGCAGTGCCCCAATAAGAAAACCTGAGCTGTGCCTTAATAAAATATCCATATAGCAGGCCTATGGTGAACTTGTTTCCCTCGGTTAGATGTTAGCTACACGTGGCATGTGCTTATCACTCCATTACAGGTTGGTTTCTACGCTACTAGAACAGGCAGTTAAATTTGTACTTTTATTACACATTTGGGAATAGATCTACATGTTGCGAATTAATTTTCTGTGACAGCAATAATGAGCAAATATTTAAACACTGCTTGAAGCTGCTCCACGAATTTTGTCTTTCATGACATGAATAAACTAGCAATAAGGAGCCCGGCCCATTATCTTTAAATGTTTTTTTTTTGTCTAACAGAATGAGCTTCTTTCATTTAACAATTATTGTTACTGTATCATAGTGTCAGATGTAATTCTGTTCTGGCATGTCTAATGGATAAATCTAAATGTATCTTAGAATAGGAACTGTGCTTTCTAAATGCAGTCTCATCCCATTATGGGGTTATTCCCAAATGTTAAGCTATCTCTCTCTATCCACCAGAGAGGGGATAATTTACTGATCACTGGGGCTTCGACTCTTGGGACCCCCGACGCGATCCTAAATACGGACATTCAGCAGTTAGGAGACGGGCTTTGCAGAACTCCATCTTGAATGGAGCAGAAGTTAGCATGTTCAACCTCAGCTCCATTTATAGTCTATGGGACTGGAAATAGCAGAGCACTGTAGTCAACTTTCCCCGACACAATGGAGGCTGACCATGCATACCTTTGTTGCAGTCAAGACAGGTCTTATCAGAACCCAATTTCTGGGCTCCTGAGCCCCGATTTCAGGATTTTAAAGGGTCCCAAGTGTCAGACTGACAGCAATGAGTCACTTAACCCTGATCCTAAAAATAGGGGATAAATACATTTTTGGAATAACCCTTAAACTGTCCTATTAAACTTTTTTTTAGGTTGGCTCATGAGTTGAGAATTCCACCATCCAAAAAGACCATCATCCTCAGTAATTTTACTCTGAACCCCTTCAGCTCACATTACACATTTCTATACCATTACACCTCCATTTATGATAACTGAGTCCAGGGATAGTCCTGTGCCAGAAGTTTTTAATACACATTAGATCAGTGTAGGAGGCTTAAAGATAGTTGTCCCACCCAGGTCCTGGAGCACCAAGGCCCCTCTGCCAAATAACTAGACACAAGTAATATAAGTGACACATAGTAGTTGAGGTTGGTGGGCCAATTACTGATTTTATAATTTGGCCCCTATATTTCAAGTTAAACTTCTGTATTTGTGTCAGTAGATTTTAGAGTATTTACCATTAATTAGATATGGGGTTTCACCTGGTCAGCACCAAGGTAGTGACCTGCGGAGTGGGTGCCAACTGGTGCACACACCGAGGAGGTATGCGGCCAACAGTGAAGATGGGCTCAGAGGCATCTGTTTACCATAAGGACCCAATGTAAGGAAACATTTACCACATGGTATATGTTTCTTTGCAGTGGCCCTCGGTAAAGGAAGGTGCAGTCTGCTAACTTGCCCTATACAGTTAAATAATCGCTATGCGGACACCAGATGGAGGAAAAAAGTACAATTTCAGCTTATGGCGACGTTACAGAGTACGTCGGGAATTCTCCCCATGTATACTGTAGGGTAGGTGCACTGGCACCATGTTCATCTAACCTTACACTCTTCTTGGTTTTCTATTTAAGACTGATTGTGAGTGCTCGTGTTCTATATTGGCGCCCTATACACACCACAAAATCATGGCTAGGAGAAATATACAAATCACTATTTATATAGGGCACTTAATGGCCATTTGCCGATCACATACAGATAAGAACAGGTGGAGTGGTGATTATGAATGCTTGCGGTTCTTTTTTCTGAGTGACTCAATTATCCTTGTAACTTTGATGGAGAGGGTCTTGTGCGTATATGACCTGTAGCATAGCTGGGAAGAATAGGGTTATATCCTAGCTCTGTAGGGTCTTGATTAAATACACCTGTAGGGTTTTGCTAAGAATCAGGAAGTAGCTTTATGGAGTGGCAGTCTCCTAAGGGGGAGTCAGTCTGCTGGATGAAGCATAGTCGAGTGTGCTGCTGGTGAGTGATCAGCCAAAATGTAAACTATATCTGAGAAAGAGATGTTCCGGGGTCTCTATAAATGGAGACTGCGCTAAGCAGTCTGTTTATGAGAGCTGCAGAGAACACGTGGAAGCTGCATTCTGTTCAGTGTGAACTGTGCTCAGAGTTGAACACTTCTGTCTGGCGCTGGAAGCTGCTGGAGCTCGGACTGAAGGGGATACTGCAACTAGTGGGATTGTGCCTCTTCTGTGTATGAAGTCTGCTCCAATAGAAAGGACTGTAATCTGTTAGGGTGAGCCTGTACTGACATATGTGATCATGATTAAATGCACTGGCCATGTGCAGAGAACCACAAGTATCAGTGGTTGTTATGGACAATAGCTGTTTTGTTTGACCAAGCTGGGGCTAGCTCAGCCGTGTATGAGTAGCCAGGGTCTGTTCTGTTCAGTTAGCTCATGGACAAAGCTAGGTTTTTATGTTTATGATTTTGTTTAGTGCTGTGCAACCTGTGGAAATTATTAAAAACTGCATGTTTTTGCACCAAAACTGCATTGCCTGTGTGAACGCTACCTAAGACCTAATGCCTACCAGACAGAGGGAAACTCTATAGACCACATACTATATAGTGATGTAGCGTTTCCTACAATGATGCACGCAGATATCTTGATGCAGCAAGATATCCCCAAGGAGTGTAAATTTATATTCAAATTTGATATGTTCAGTGGTTTGTTTTTACTAGGTTAGTGTCCAGCTGTAGCTTTCTGCATCATGATATCTTTCTGTGATACAGTATAGTCAACGACAGGGCCAGCTTCAGGTTTTTCTGGGCCCCGGGCGAAAGAGTCTCAGTGGGCCCCTTTAACACATACCACGATTCATGATGCACACATACCTCAAAGAAATATATCTATAGTACAAGGCCAAAGATTTCACTTCTTACATTACATGAGTGATATCTATTGTAAATTCTACAATAGCTCAAAAACCGGCGAATCGCTCCACAGTATACTGGCCCCCATAAAATGTTCCATACAGGAGACTGGCCCCCATAAAATGATCCATACAGAATACTGGCCCCCATATAACGCTCCATACGGAATACTGGCCCCCATATAACACTCTATATGGAATACTGGCCCCCATAGAACGCTCCATACAGAATACTGGCCCCCATATAACGCTCCATACAGAATACTGGCCCCCATATAACGCTCCATACAGAATACTGGCCCCCATAAAACGCTCCGTACAGGATACCAGCCCCCATATAATGCTCCATACTGGATACTGGTCCCCTTATAACGCTCCATACAGGATACTGGCCCCCATATAATGCTCCATGCAGGCTGTTCCCCCCACATAATGCCCTGTGCAGGATGTCCCTTTCCCCCCATATAATGCCCCATGCAGGATGCCCCCCCATATAATGCACCATGCAGGATGTCACCCCCTCTCTTTAAAATGCCCCATGCAGGATGTCACCCCCCCTCTTTATAATGCCCCATGCAGGATGTCACCCCCTCTCTTTATAATGCCCCATGCAGCATGTCACCCCCTCTCTCTATAATGCCCCATGCAGGATGTCACCCCCTCTCTTTATAATGCCCCATGCAGGATGTCACCCCCCTCTCTTTATAATGCCCCATGCAGGATGTCACCCCCTCTCTCTATAATGCCCCATGCTGGATGTCGCACCCTCTCTTTATAATGCCCCATGCAGGATGTCACCCCTCTCTTTATCATGCCCCATGCAGGATGTCACCCCCCTCTCTTTATAATGCCCCATGCAGGATGTCACCCCCTCTCTTTATAATGCCCGATGCAGGATGTCACCCCTCTCTTTATAATGACCCATGCAGGATGTCACCCCCTCTCTTTATAATGCCCCATGCAGGATGTCACCCCCTCTCTTTATAATGCCCCATGCAGGATGTCACCCCCCTCTTTATAATGCCCCATGCAGGATGTCACCCCCTTTCTTTATAATGCCCTATGCAGGATATCACCCCCTCTCTTTATAATGTCCCATGCAGGATGTCATACCCTCTCTTTATAATGTCCCATGCAGGATGTCATCCCCCTCTTTATAATGCCCCATGCAGGATGTCACCCCCCCTCTTTCTAATGCCCCATGCAGGATGTTACCCCCCTCTTTCTAATGCCCCATGCAGGATGTCACCCCCCCCATATAATGCCCCATGCAGGATGTCACCCCCCCATATTATGTCCCATGCCTCCATACATGAAAAAAAGAAAAAAAATCAAATACTCACCTCACTCCTCCTCACCTGCTGCCGCTGCTCAGGTCCAGACTCTGCGCTGCCTGTGACGGCTCAGGAGAGGGTGCGGTGAAAGACGTCACTGCACCCTCTGACCTGAGATGTCACAGAGAGCGCAAAGCGGAAAGACGGGATCTGCGGAGGCACGGGGAGAGGTAAGTATCTGGCTGCCGGGGCCCTGAGCAAGCGGGGGAGAAGGGCGGGTGCTGTCACCGCTCTCCTCCGCCCATAGCCCGGCGGGGTGCCCGACTGCAGGAATTGCCCGGGTGCGCCGGGTGCTGACGCCGGCCCTGGTCAACAACTTGTGCATTAGGTTTAGAAATGTTACATCTGCACAGATATGATAGGCAGTCAGGTGAGATTTGGATCTCAGAGATGAAATTTAGCTGCCCGCCAAATTTTTTGCCCTGTTTCATCCTCCATTATTACTGTGTACCTGTTATTTCAGATAATTTTTCAGTACAAACTGCCATGTGTGTACATCAGGAATAACACTATTTCTTGCCATTACATAATGCATATGCACCATTTTTCGCCTGTTTTTCTCTGTGCAGACTCCTTATAATTTTCTTTCTCTTTGAGCTAGTAGGCAAAGACTAGAAGCTATGATGTTTCCCAAACACTGTACACAGAAACAGGGATTCCTGCTCTTCTTTCTTTGTTTAGGACATGTTGAGAAGTAACCACAAGCAGGGAGGAGATTATACAGCAGTACTGATCTGTGTAGCTGTGAATCCAGCACTAGAATAAACGAACACACTAAGTGCAGTACCATCTGCCTGTTTCTCTCTCTGCTTAATTTCTCTCGCACTTCTCATCACTACCCCCCTATCCATAGCGTATGATAAGAAGGGTAACGTGATGGTTCAGTGAGCTGTCAGTATATCTTGCTTTCACTAAAATAGACATGAGATTTTAATTCAAGAGTGGTGATGAGTTCAAGAAGCATTGGAGTGGAAGAAGTGGCTCATAAGTGAAGAAACACATTTCTCTGATAAGACACATTACAAGGTTTCTTTTATTCCCTTGTACTATTGATTTATAAAAAAAATTGAAAATGATAGTGAGCGTTTAATCCCATTATGGTGCATAGACAAGTTTATTTAATTATGGTAAAAAGTTGGTGATTCTAGAGCAACACATACACGAATCTTAAAGGGAATCTGTCACCCCCTGCGACCTATCAAACCTCTAATATGGGTATAGAGGTGATAGAAATGTACAGTGGGGCAAATAAGTATTTGATCCCTTGCTGTTTTTGTAAGTTTGCCCACTGACATGAACAGTCTATAATTTTAAGGGCAGGTTAATTTTTAATATTGAGAGATAGAATATCCCAAAAAAGAAATCAAGAAAATCACATTGTATAAATTAGATAATTTTTTTTTGCATTTTGCATGAGAAATAAGTATTTGATCCCCTACAAACCATTATGAGTTCTGGCTCCTACAAACCAGTTAGACGCTCCTAATAAACTCGTTAACTGCTTTAAAGACAGCTGTCTTACATAGCCAGCTGTATAAAAGACTACTGTCCACAGACTCAATTAATCAGTCAGACTCTAACCTCTACAACATGGGCAAGACCAAAGAGCTTTCTAAAGATGTCAGGGACAAGATCATAGACCTGCACAAAGCTGGAATGGCCTACAAAACGATAAGTAAGACGCTGGGTGAGAAGGAGACAACTGTTGGTGCAATAGTAAGAAAATGGGAGAAATACAAAATGACTGTCAATTGACAGGAAGGTGAGAGATCAGCCTAAAACTACACGGGGGAAACAAGGCAGCTGGGACCACAGTCACCAAGAAAACCACTAGTAACACATTACGCCTTAAAGGTTTAAATCCTGCAGTGCCTGCAAGGTCCCCCTGCTCAAGAAGGCACATGTGCAGGCCCGTCTGAAGTTTGCAAATGAACACCTGGATGATTCTGTGAGTTATTGGGAGAAGGTGCTGTGGTCAGATGAGACAAAAATTGAGCTATTTGGTATTAACTCATCTCGCTGTGTTTGGAGGAAGAAGAAGGATGAGTACAACTCTAAGAACATCGTCCCAACCGTGAAGCATGGTGGGGGAAACATTATACTTTGGGGGTGCTTTTCTGCAAAGGGAACAAGACGACTGTACCGTACTGAAAGGAAGATGATGGGGTCATGTATCGCGAGATTTTGGCCAACAACCTCCTTCTCTCAGTAAGAGCATTGAAGATGGGTCGTGGCTGGGTCTTCCAGCAAGCCAATGACCCAAAGCATACAGCCAAGGCAACAAAGGAGTGGCCCAAAAAGAAGCACAGTAAGGTCATGGAGTGGCCTAGCCAGTCTCCAGACCTTAATCCCATAGAAATCTTATGGAGGGAGTTGAAGCTCTGAGTTGCCAAGCAACAGCCTCAAAATCTTTTACAGATGATCTGCAAAGAGGAGTGGACCAAAATTCCTCCTCCTGACATGTGTGCAAACCTCATCATCAACTACAAACAACATCTGAGTGCTGTGCTTGCCAACAAGGGTTTTGCCAACAAGTATTAACTTTTGTTTGTCAGAGGGATCAAATACATATTTCTCACTGGAAAATGCAAAAAAAAAAATCTAATTTATACAATGTGATTTTCTTGATTTTTTTATTTTGATATATGGAGGAGACAGGTTGTGGATATCTTTGTATGCCATGGTCAGGGTTTTGAACTGAAGTCTCTGGGCAATGGGGAGCCAGTGAAGGGATTGTCAGAGAGGAGAGGCTGGGGAATAGCGGGGGGACAGGTGGATTAGTCGGGCAGCAGAGTTTAGGATAGATTGGAGGGGCGCAAGAGCGTTAGAAGGGAGGCCACAGATCAGGAGGTTGCAGTGGTCGAGGCGGGAGATGATGAGGGAGTGCACTAGTGTTTTTGCAGATTCGTGGATGAGGAATGTGCGGATCTGGGAGATATTTTTGAGTTGGAGTTGGCAGGATGTGGAAAGGGTTTGGATATGTGGTTTGAAGGAGAGATCAGAGTCCAGGGTTACCACAAGGCAGTGAGCCTGAGGGACTGGGGAGAGTGAACAGCCATTGACGTTGATAGATAGGTCGGGTGGGGGGGATGAATGAGATGGTGGAAAGATGATGAATTCTGTTTTGTCCATGTTAAGTTTTAGAAATCTAGCAGAGAAGAAGGATGAAATAGCAGACAGACATTGTGGGATTTCGGTTAGTAGGGAGGAGATGTCGGGTCCGGAGAGGTAGATCTGTGTGTCATCAGCATAGAGGTGATACTCAAAGCCATGAGACTCCAAGAGCTGTCCCAAGCCAAAGGTGTAGATGGAGAAGAGCAGGGGTCCTAGGACTGAACCTTGGGGGACACCGACAGATAGGGGGCGAGATAATGAGGTGGTGTGTGAGTGGAAGACATTGAATGTCCTGTCTGTTAGGTATGAAGAGATCCAAAATAGAGCCAAGTCTGTGATGCTGAAAGATGAGAGAGTCTGTAGTAAGAGGGAATAGTCCACTGTGTCGAAGGCAGATGACAGGTCTAGGAGAAGGAGAACAGAGTAGTGTCGCTTGGATTTGGTGGTTAGTAGGTCGTTGGTGACTTTAGTCAGGGCAGTTTCAGTAGAATGGTGCAGTCAGAAGCCAGATTGGAGGCGGTCAAAGAGAGAGCAGGAGGAGAGGTGGGAGGACAGTTCAAAGTGGACATGTTGTTCCAGTAGTTTTGAGGCATAGGGGAGAAGTGATGTGGGGCGATAGCTAGTCAGAGAGGATGGGTCAAGGGAAGGCTTTTTGAGGATGGGTGTGATCAAGGCATGTTTGAAGCTTGAGGGGAAGACACCAGTTGTTAGTGACAGGTTGAAAAGGTGGGTTAGGGTTGGGATGAAGATAGTGGTAAGGTTGGAGATGAGGATGGGATTGGGTCAAGTTTACAGGTGGTGAGGTGTGATTTGGAGAGTAAAGAGGAAAGTTGATCTTCCGTAATGGTGGAGAAGCTGGTTTTGGAGGAGGAGGATTGAGTAGGTGTGAGGAGGGGTTGGGGGGACTTTAGGCAAAAACTTTTTCTTATGGTGTCAATCTTCTGCTTGAAGAATGAAGCAAAGTCTTCGGCTGAGATGAGAGGAGAAGGAGGAGGCGCTGGGGGGCGGAGGAGAGAATTGAAGGTGTTGAATAGTTGTTTGGGGTTGTGAGAGAGGGAGGATATGAGAGATGAGAAGTACTGTATTTTTCGGACCATAAGACGCACTTTTTTTCCCCAAAATTTGCGCCGACCCGGAGCTCCGGCGGCCATTTTTCTGTAGATCACAGCCTCAGGAAGCTACACACGCTGCTCTGCCACATCGCTGGAAACCACTCACAGCCCGGCACAGGCCCCGGCTCCTCTGCCTCACCGCCGGACGCCACTCACAGCCCGGCACAGGCCCCAGCTCCGGCTCCTCTGCTTCACTGCCGGATGCCGCTCACAGGTCCAGGCCCCAGGCAAGTCCACAGGCCAGTCCACAGGCCCCAGACCAGTCCACAGGCCCCAGACCCCAGGTCAGTCCACAGGCCCCAGACCCCAGGTCAGTCCACTGGCCCCAGACCCCAGGTCAGTCCACAGGCCCCAGGTCAGTCCACAGGCCCCAGGCCAGTCCACAGGACCCAGACCCCAGACCAGTCCACAGACCCCAGGCCAGTCCACAGACCCCAGGCCAGTCCACAGGACCCAGACCACAGGCCAGTCCACAGGACCCAGATCCCAGGCCAGTCCACAGACCCCAGGCCAGTCCACAGGCCCCAACCAGACACCGGCATCTCACCTCTTCTGCTGCCGCCGGGTTCCTGAGGCAGGGAATAGAGGGACCTGCGATCCTGCTCCACCATCACCGCAACTCACAGCTGCTGGAGCACCGGCTTCATGTATCCAGGATCCGCAGCATTCCTCCACTTCCGCCGGTCCGGTTTCCTGAAGGACCCTGCCTCCTGCTCCACCACCCCTAAGGTAAGATACCTAATCAGACTATAATACGGACCCCATGTTATAAAAAATATTTTTTCCCTATTTTCCACCCCAAAATTTGGGGTGCATCTTATGGTCCGGTGCGTCTTATAGTCCGAAAAATACGGTATGCTTGTTTTGCTGTAGTGAGTGTGGACTTGAAGGTAGTGAGGGACTGTTTGAATGCGATGAAGTGCTCATTGGAGTGGGACCTTTTCCTTTTTTTGTGAGCTGCAGTTGTTGTGGTGTTATATAATGCGGCAGCAACATCTGAGTCTGTCACCTGTATGCCCATATTAGAGGTCTGATAGGTCCCAGGTGGTGACAGATTCCCTTTAAAAATTCTCCATTTGAAGATCCAATGAGGGCATTGCACTATATTTGTGAATGTTCCTATATATGTGTGTGGTGGAGCTGAGCTAACTGTGTGGCGCCCCTGAGGGTTCAGTCGCCACAGAGGTACTGCACCTCACTCAGAGGTGTGGCGCCTCCCTTCACTCAGGTAAGATGGGAGTGCTGCACGGAACCCCAACACCTACATCCAACACTACACTACCGCAGGCCAGCAGGAGGAGCAAGACGCAATGTAGTTTTCTGCTGAGCTCTGACCCTGGCTGGGGTGGGGGGAACCCAAAGTTAGGGGGAACCAGTAGTAGGTGTGGGTGGAGGAAGTAGTTCATGGGAGCACTCATACAGTAAAGATATAAAGGGAAGCCATCTTAGGGTGGCAGTGGAGAACAGAGAGTGAAGACAGTCAGGGAGCATAGTCTCAGTCAGAGCTCTGCTCCCCAAGCAGGGCCTAGCCTCAGAGGCCCAGGAGGGGAGCAGGGAGGAAGCTCCATTCTAAAGATGGGATCCTAGGGGGTACGGCGAGTGCAGGTGACGCGCCCCCTTGGGCCGTGGGGTACCCGGTGCCGGGCCGGTAGATGCTGGGGGTTGTAGTCACAGTGGCGGTGACCCGGTCCATGACCCAGGGCGGTCAATCCAAGGGAAATTATATGTATAGGTTTTATTAAAGAGTCCGACTACGCCACCTGTGGAATGCGGCTAAAGGGGCCGCCGCTGCGGAGCAGTCCTCTGAAGCTGATGTTACTGCAGCATGGATGGTGTGGCTCTCCACAGGAAGAGCCAGCTCCAGGGCAGTGTAAAAGATGTTGCAGGTTGTGCTGGGCGTTGTAGTGCAGGGAGTGATGGCGCAGCAAGAAACACAGAGACAAGGTGGTGCAGTCCCAGGGTCTTTACTGATGACAATTAGGCAAGCCTGGATTGGGGTACTGGCTGGAGGTAAGAGTCCGGTCAGCCTGGAAGCAAACATAGAGTCCTCCTTGCCAGGTGAAGTTGTAGGCCTCCCCTTCTTGCTATACTCTTTGGCTTTGCTGCTTGTAGCTGTGCTATAGCCCACGTCCCTGAGTGTAACGTTCTGTGCTCACCCGTATGGCTTGCAGCTCGGGCCTTACTCATGCTTTGCTCCCACGTAGCGGTGCTGGTCCCTCTGTGCTGCTGAGCCTCCGGGCGTCTGATGGGGCCAGGAGACCTGCAATCTCCTGCCCTACGGTATCTGCTGCTGGGCCTTCAGTGCCCCACAGCCTCGGACTCCGGTGTCCGGTCCTCTGTGTTCTCTGGCTAGGACGAGCTACCTCAGCTCCAGTCCCTAGCTCTTGTCTCCTCGACGTCCTAAACTCAACTCCTGACACTAAGACTAACTAACCCCGCCCCCAGATACCAGTTGCTAAGGGGAGGGGACTCCCCTTGCTGGTCTGGAGCCAGGAAAGTGTTGCATGTTTAGTATCCCTGACTAGGGGATCCCTGCTTGCTTCCAGGCATGGCATTACCTCTTTTGATGGAGGCAAAGCCACTGTGGCAGCCGGACCCATGGGGTGCCACACAGGCAGCACCCCTACACCCCGAACCTGCCAGGTGTCAGGAGGATCTAGGCCGCAAGAAGGGGACCGGCCCCTGGCCCAGTCATGCAGCTTCAAGCCTCGGCTGGAAAAACCGGAGGCTTCTGACTTTTATAGCAGGAGCCAAATTCTCACTTCAATCCAAAAGTAAGGTCGAGCAGGTCTGAGCAACTCCGACGGACAGGGGGGACCTCGCAGCACCTGAATAGGATCCACAGTGAGAAGCGCAGGGCAGGAGGGAGTAAAGACCCAGCATGAAGTCGGTCTAGGAAGGTACATAGGAAAGTGGGGTTCCGCCAGGTACGCCCGAGCTGCCTGAGGAAGGACCGAACCCCTGCCCGGTGAATGCAGTGCAACGCGGGAGGATTGCACCAGTACTGTGCACCTGAGGGACTTGAACCGAACTGTGAGTAAACTCAGATGACTGCACTGAACTGCCTCTGCTCCTTCATTTCGCCGATACCTTTTCCCTCCCTGCACTACAAAGCCCAGCGCACCTCCTCCATCTTTCCTTACACTGCCCTGAGGCCTGCTCCACCTGTGGAGAGCTGTCCCATCATTTGCTGCCCTAACATCTGCCTCAGAGGACTGTTGCAGCGCTGGTGATCCTCACCAGACACCACAGGTGGCGTCACGACAAATTCCCTATAAGTAATCCCCTTTTTCACTGACCGCCCTGGGTCACGGACTGGGCCAGCCACCGTGATATCCCCTGCAAGCAGCCAGAGGCCCGGCTGCCGAGTACCCCACGGCCCTGGGGGCGCGTCAACTGTACCATAGTTTTCTTATAATTTCTACTTAAGAAAATCAATGTTGAGAAGTAGTGGTCCATGATTTAGATTAAATGTCAAAAGCCAGCGCCATATGAATAATGTATTACCCTTTTCTAGTTATATGTTGCTCTGTGGAGTGAATCAGTTTTAGCTGGTACTAGCATAACATTTTATTATTGTTACATATAATTTTTTGGGTATAAATAAACTATGGTGAGACATTTATGCATTGCCCCAGTAGGACACAGATTTTGCAATTCAACAGATTTTTTTAATTACAAGTTGTAGCGCTGGCGTCCCTGCCCTCTGCTAGGCAGGGACGCTGCTCCCCTCACCGCTCTGCTGTCAGCGCGCGCTCCGTCCCGGCGTCCTCTCCCCGCTCTGCTGTCAGCGCGCGCTCCGTCCCGGCGTCCTCTCCCCGCTCTGCTGTCAGCGCGCGCTCCGTCCCGGCGTCCTCCTCCTGCTCTGCTGTCAGCGCGCGCTCCGTCCCGGCGTCCTCCTCCTGCTCTGCTCTCAGCGCGCGCTCCTTCCCGGCCCCTGTGCTTAGGGCGCGCGCGCGCTTCCCTCCTCTTAAAGGGGCCGCGCGCGCCGCCCTAAAGAGTCCCCGGCCAATGGCCGGAGGACTTCATCATATATAAGGCACCTCCTCCAAAATGGAGGTGCCCGAGCAATGTTGTTTGCACCTGTGTCTCACCTGTGCTTCAGCCCTCAGGTCCCGTTGCCAGTTACCTGCCAGTTACCTGCCAGTTTCCTGCCAGTTTCCTGCTAGTTACCTGCCTGATTCCTGCCTGAATACTTGTTACCTGCCTGCCTGCCTGAGGTCCGACGGTCTGCCTTACAACTCCGGTCAGTCTGTCTAAGGACCAACTTGTCCGCTCACCTGGGAGCGCACATCAGCTACCTGCCTGCTTGCCTGAGGTCCGACGGTCTGCCTTACAACTCCGGTCAGTCTGTCTATGGACCAGCTTGCCCGCTCACCTGGGAGCGCTTCTCCGCTACCTGCCTGCTTGCCAGCCCGGAGGCTCCGTTGTCACGTGCTGTGACCACCAGCTATCTCAGAGACTCTTGCCCGCTCACCTGGGAGCGCATCTCCGTTACCTGCCTGCTTGCCAGCCCGGAGGTTCCGTTGTCACGTGCGGTGACCACCAGCTATTCCAGAGACTCTTGCCCGCTCACCTGGGAGCGCTTCTCCGTTACCTACCTGCCTGCCAGCCCGGAGGTTCCGCCGTCACGTGCCGTGACCACCTGCTATTCCAGAGACTCTCGCTTGCTCACCTGGGAGCACACATCTACCATCTGCCTGCTAGCCTACCCGGAGGCTCTGCCATCACAGGTCGTACCTACCCCTTACCCAGAGACTGCCCTGATCACTTGCCGTAACTCCCTGTCCGTTCACCCAGAGACTGCCACCCGCTCCCTTACAAGGGCCGCCCCCTTGTATAGTAGCTCAGAGGTTCCGCCTCCCGGACCCGTTACAGTTTGCTCGGGCCATGGAACCCGGTGGCACCCAAGCTCCCTCGCTCTCGGACCTCTGTCTTGAACTGTCCCGTCAGAAGTCCCAACAGGAGGCCATCCTGGGTCATCTGCGGAATGTTAATACTCGCCTGAACACCCTGTCTGATCCTGCAACTACGGCCAGTACCATGGTATCCTTTTCCGGACCCCGGCTCTCTGCACCTCCTCGCTTCGGAGGCGACTCCGTCCTGGCTCGGGGCTTCATAAATCAGTGCACCCTGCATTTTGAACTATTGTCCCACCAGTTTAACTCCGACCGAGCCAAAATTGCATTCATCATGTCCCATCTCACCGGGGAGGCTCTGGCCTGGCTAAATCCTCTATGGGAGAGAGGAGACCCCCTGGTGTCCGACTTGCCTGCCTTTCTCACGGCTTTCCGGAAAGCCTTCGACGAACCCGGACGGAGTGTGGGGGTCGTGATGACATTCCACTCGTCCTCCAGTCACTCCAAATTCAAACTATGAGCATGGGTCAACCATTCAAAGAATGAGTCAGACAACAAGCTGGTTCAAACTCAGAGCATGCTCAGAAGGCTACTACAGACAACGTCCTCAGCAATGTTCTGAATTTATTTTTTACATGCACAAATCTAAATACACTACATAATGGGAGGGGAAAGAGGTTGTCCGGAGCGGGGTAAGCCATGAAAGTCCAATGTCTGGCCACTCCTGATTGGTCCACATCTCCTTATCTCAGTCTCTGGGCAGATATTGCAGCCGTCAGCTTATAATCTTGTTTCGTTTCTCTGAAATAAGTCTTGGCAACACTGGAACTGTCTTAGTTTAAGTTTCGATTTGAGTATTACGTAGCAAGGAAAGCTTATTGTTATATGACACAAAATGGTGGTTAGTACATTAGCAAAAAAGCGTATAAAAGTTACAAAAGTATAAAAGTTACAAATATATATATTCTCTTTTACCCCGACATTCCCCCCTAAACACTAAGCTTTCCTTTGCTTCGGGGCCTTTGAGACTGTCCATGTGTGGGGAGAGGGGAGGTGGATTTCTTCACCCAATCATCTTAGAAGCTGCCCCCTTATGGGACGCCCCCAGACAATCGAGCCCTATCCTGAATGACACATGGAGTTCTCCCAACTGATCCTAAACTGAATCTTTCAATTGGACTTTATCATGGGGGGGGTCTGGTCAGGCTTGTTCAAAGGAGTATATTTCTCTATATAAGGGGACTATGCAGCACAGGACCACCAGGCCCAATACTAGTAGGCCTCCCATTACTAGACAAACTTGTTGGAGGAATCCCTTGAGCCCTCCCAACCAACCTGAGAAGAAGGAGGTATCTACCCCTGTGTGGTAGCTGTCCACCCTGGGACAGACAGTAAGCATATGGAAAGGATATAGAAGAAGGTAGTCATCTTTTATAGACTCGTTCTGTCTCTCGTGCAGTGGGAGGCGTGAATCCAGGTGCTCTTGCCCTCAAGCTTCAGAGCCGTCGGGGTGGTGAGAAGCACAGTGTACGGTCCCTCGAACCGCGGCTGGAGGCAGTCTTTCCGGACAAACTTCTTCACATACACTAGATCGCCTGGGATGAAATCATGTACTGCATCACCTGTAGATTCTGGGAGAGAAGCAGATACTGGAGAGCGGGTGTTAGTCAATTCTCTAGACAAGGCAATCACAAATTTTACCACTCTATCATGTGTTTCAGACAACTCTTGGGGCCTAATCTCTCCTATCTTGGGTGGGGTCCCAAACAAAATTTTATAGGGAGTCAGCCCATGTTTGGCCTGAGGAGTGTGTGTGATATGATACAATACTATGGGGAGTAGGTCGGGCCAGGGGAGGGGATGATCTTTGGTCATTTTCAAGAGCTGGGTCTTGAGTGTGGAATTCATTCTCTCCACTTTTCCTGAACTGGCAGGATGGTATGGAGTGTGGAGGCCCAAATCTGTTCCCAACATGTTCCAGAGTTCTTCGTAGATATTTGCTGTGAAAGCTGGTCCTTGATCCGATTCTATGACTTGGGGAAACTCCAAATCTGCAGGCAATTTCGGTGATCAGTTTCTTGGCTGTGACTTTAGCAGTCATGTTGACAACCGGGTAGGCCTCGGGCCAGGCTGAGAACATATCCACGGCTACCAAAACGTACTCCTATTTTCCTGCTTTAGGCATTTGGATATGGTCGACTTGTATTCTCTGCCAAGGGTAGTCTGGTTTAGCCAGATGTTGAAAAGGGACCCGTGCCATACACGTTGGGTTGCAGGTAGCGCAGACAGAGCAGGATTTTGAGTACGCAGTCACAGTGGAAGAGATTCCGGGTGCAAAGTACAGTTTCTTGATACATGCCAAAGCTTGATTCTTTCCTCTGTGTGTAGGCCCGTGAGCCCATGCTGCCACAGCTGAGTACATGCGTCTAGGCAAGCAAGGCTTCCCATCCACTTGGTAAAGAGTCGAGTTGACCTTTGAATCTTTGCAACCTGCCAGCACAGCTCCTGCCGCTTTCCATTGCTTGACTTCTTCAGTGGGGGGTCTTCCTTTGTTCCTCACAGAATTTTTCTTTAGGCATCCTGACCCCCCTGGATTCCACTCGTGTCTCCGCTGGACTTGTATGGTCTTCCGCCGGCTGTTCCTTGGCTCTTGCTCTAGTGAGCGCCACAGCTACGGTTTGCAGAGTCTCTCCCATCTCTTCTTCCTTTTCCTGCCACTTTGATGACACATTCTCCACTGCTGCAGTCTTGGCTGCTTGGTCAGCTAGGTGGTTGCCCCTGGCTTCTCTGGATTCTAGTCTTCCATGAGCCTTGACCTTGATAACAGCAACCTGAATGGGTAGTTCCAGGGCCTTCATTAGGGCCTTAATCCATGAGACATGTTTCACTGGTGTACCTGCAGCTGTGATGAATCCTCTAGACTTCCACAAGAGTCCAGAATCATTACAAATTCCATGTCCATACCTGGAATCGGTATATACATATTCGCCTTTGTTCCTGCTGCCAGGTGGCAGGCCTCTGTGAGAGCCACAAGTTCAGCTTCTTGTGCAGACATGTATGGTGGTAGAGCTTCAGCCTTGAGGACTGTTAGGTCCGTTGTGACAGAATATCCCGTGTGGAACTTCCCTTGAGGGTCTGCGAGCGGATGTGCCACCATATTCTCTGGAGCAGAAGTCTCTTCCTGCAAAATTTTTATACAATCATGAGGTTCTACCAATGGACCTTCACCCTCCTCACCTTCCCCCCTAGAAGGTGGAAGCAAAGTGGCAGGATTGATAGTCAGACATCTGGTCAGCTGACTTGTCAAGGAGGATGTGAGCAGCGTGGAACGTCTTAAGGCACGTGGAGGCAGTTCGGGCGACAGGGTCCAGGCGGGCTGAGTAGTAGCCCAAAGGCCGATACTTATGATCATAGCGTTGTGCTAGAACTCCAGAGGCATGACCTTCCGATTCCGAGACAAAAAGGTGAAATGGCTGAGTATAGTCTGGTAAGCCCAAGGCCGGGGCAGAGACAACAGCCTGTTTAAGACGGTCAAAACATAGTCTGTGTTGATGAGAAACACGTGGATCTTCAGCATGAAGCCAAACTGAGCCTTCATTCTTGAGACAGTCGTACAGAGGTTGCATGAGCTTTGAGGCATCAGGGATCCATTGCCTGCAGTAAGTGATGAGGCCAAGGAAAGTCTGCATAGCGGAGTAGGTGGTTGGGAAGGTGATATCCATGATGGCTTGTTTTCTTTCTTCAGTCAGATGTCTAGCACCTTGTGATATACAATGTCCGAGGAAAATGACCTTGGGCAGACACCATTGGACTTCGCCTTTCGAGACTTTACAGTTAGCTGAGTGAAGAAACCAGAGAAGGGATACTGACATCTCTGGCAAATTTTCTTCAGTGCCACAGAGTAAAAGATCATCCACATACTGTAGAAGGGTGACCTGAGGGTTCTCTTGAACCCATGGCTCCAGAATAGACTTCATAGAATGAGTGAATTGGTTAGGAGAGTTCTGGGCTCTTTGCGGAGTCCTGGTCCATGTAAGCTGTGCTCCTTGAAAGGTGAAGGCAGAAAGAAACCACGAATCTTCATGTAAGGGTATACTGAAAAAGGCGTTGGCCAGATCTAACACCGTAAACAAAGTGGCCGTTGGAGGCAGCTGAGACAAGAGGGTGTTTGGGTTGGGTACCACTGGAGTTTCTAAAATGGTAGCTGCATTGACGGCTCTGAGATCCTGAACCAACCGGTATCTTGGAGGCTCTCCCGGAGCGGTTTTCCTTTTTACAGGAAAGAGGGGTGTATTGCATGGAGATACACATCTGACAAGGACTCCTGATTCCAGGAGGGAAGCGACTTGGGTACTCAAGCTTTGTTCTTGTGCAGCCTTGAGGGGGTATTGTGGCAACCGTGGGTACCTGTGTCCAGGCTTGAGGTGTACCTGGACCGGGGGAACCTGCAGGAGGCCAACGTCCTCTGGCCCGCTGGACCACAGAGAGTGAGGGAACTGTGAGGTTGTATGGTCATCATCATGAGAGGGAAGGCTTTAAGAACACCGCGGTCTTCAGTCCCTTGTTTGGAATGAGGGTCCCGCAAAAGAAGCTCCATACCATGGTTTCCGAAGGTAATTGTTGCCTTCATCCGCTCTAAGAGATCGGCTCCCAACAGGTTGACAGGGCAAGTTTCAGAGACCAAGAATCTTGTGAGTACTCTGGTGAACGGTCCTGCAGACACAGGGACTGTGAGTGGAGAAGAAATATGTTGGCCTTCTACCCCAACACAGGTGAGGGTATCCGGTGATAGGGATACAGAAGGAGGGAGCTGTGCAGAGGAAATGACAGATGTGGCCGCCCCAGTGTCCACCTGTAACTCCAGTGGTTGATGGTCCACCTGTAAAGTGACAGTCTCTGAGGATGTGGTCAAGGCTACCACACTCCCAACATAACATTCATCCTTCAGAATCACGAGATTGTCTTCTGTTTCTAGATGATCCCTTGTCATCTCTTCTGTCTTGTTTTCTATATGTGGGAGGAGTATCATCACCTGTGCCTTTAACCATTACCCACTTGATTCCATGTTGGTTGCCAGGGGGTGGGTAGCTTTCTTGAGCTTGATATAGCATGGCAGGTGCGGCTTTCTTCTTTGGCTTAGTATCTTTTTCCATTTTTAGCATTGATTTTTGGAAAGCTTTAACGATGTCCACCGCGTCGTTGAAAGAAGAAGAACGAATCTCGGGCCGTACTCTCAGGACTTCATCTCTGAGAGCGTCTTGTAGGCCATCTACTAGGGCCTGAACCAACAGGGCGGCCTGCGTCCTGACGTGAAGACTGTATCCGAGATCCTCAAAATGCATGCTGAGTCTTGCAGCATATTTTTCCACAGATTCATCAGGGTTTTGTTGAACATCTTGTACAGACCCAGCTTGATCTGACAAGCGATCCTGAGTCCAGGCTTTTAACTGTTTCATGTATTCTAGGCCGGATTCATACGTACTAAGGGGTCCTGCTTTTGTGGAAACCATGGCCTTTTGAAAGCTCTCCGTTTTCGGCTAAGTGAGCCTGGCATTCTGCAGCCAGAGTAGAACCAACAGCAAGGGAAATTTTGCGAGCCAATCCTCCAACATGGCTCATACAGGTGTTTGCAGGGTTGACTATGGCCCCCACCCGATGTGTAAGGATGTCACCATAGCCTATTGACAGAGTGACAGGGCGTCCTGATGGGTCTACTAGATTACGGGAGCAGCAGGGGTCCCAGACTTCTGAGGGGCTGAGGGGTGGTGCTCTTTCAGCAGTTGCTTGGAGCAAGGGCCGGAGTACGGGTAATGGATATGGGGTGGAGGATGCCATAGGAGACGTATGGGGTAAAGGAGGGGGGGGGGGCTGGAGTATCTTGAGCCCATCCCTCATCTGGCTCCGTATCGTCTTGAGTAACAGTATGTTGGCGGAGGGAGAGCAGTCTGGCCTGAAATTCTGGGGAGTTGAGGAGGATATCCCCAGGGTTGTGGGTGACTCCCATAGGAAACAGGGGAAGCGTCCCAGCATCGTGGACTGGAGCAGAGGGTGTCACATTAGTTTCAGATGGGTGCTCTGGGACTGCGGGCTTTTCCACCTGTGCTGGTGGCTGGTAATATGCACCGGACGGATCTAGTAGTGGATATAGGCCGGATTGGGGCTTTCCGGGCTTCTCACAACAAGTAAGAGGTGTAGCAAGATGGCCGTGGGAGGGAGGAGTTAGAGTGGAAGTGGGATTGTTCTTGGAGGCAGGAAAAAGGTGTAGTAACAGGCATCAACGGGGTTACGGCCAATTTAGGGTCACATAACAAATCACATTCTGCAGCTTTCATGTATCCGAACAAAGGCTCGGCATTCTCTGTTCCCCCCTGCACCATCTACTCTAAGATGTGCTTGAGTCTGGTGCAAAAATCCTCACCCAACTTTCCCAACTTCTGTATCACACATTCTTTCTACACTGAAAACTAAAGCCTGCCTGTACTGGATAAGCTTATCATGTTATACAAATTCCTAACATTCTTCTTGCCTTCTTGCCTTCCCGTAACTCCACTAATTGGCTTAACTCCTACAGCAGCATTCCACAACTTACGAGATCTTTCAAATTTAAATATACACAACATTTTCTTATAGAATGCAATGATCTGTCGCGACTCAGATCACTGGTGCAGCCGACAGGTCGCCACTCCTCAGCGTAGAGTACTCCTCAATACACTGATAAGACAGAGAGTACACCTCGATCCGTCCCTTCCCTAACCTTGAATGGCGACTTTACAGTACGACTCACCACGGCACCCTGACTGACAGCAGAACCCCTCCTTATGAGGTTTCTCTGTATAAGACGAAGAGTACACCTCAATTCGTCACAGACCCTTACAGCAGAACCCCTCCTTATGAGGTTTCTCTGTATAAGACGAAGAGTACACCTCAATTCGTCTTCCTTCCTACTACGGCACCACCCGTCAGTGTAGAGTACTCCTCAATACACTGTTTCCTAACCTTGACTTTACAGCAGTCTCTGTGTTAGACGAAGAGTACTCCTCAATTCGTCACAGATTCTGACAGCACAACACCTCCTTTACACTACAATTCAGGAATGCTTTGAAACTTCGACTATCAGTTACGGGAGGCAGCTATCTAAGAAAAGTACAGTGACCGGGGGAGGAGGAGCTGGTGTGCACACGAGCACGCGCAGGCATGCGACGTCACTCGTTTTAACACTTGCTGGTTCAGGACGTGGTGCGGGACGCCCAAGGTCTCACCACTCGACCGGTCACCCACCCAGATCCAACCTGACAATCCCACAGGAACCGCTGCGGCTGACACACAGGCAAGTGAGACATATAAAATACATCTCAACTTACCGTGTTCGATGGAGGTTGATCAGGCCTCAAATTCAGCCACCGCGGTCACCACCAGGGAAGTCAGCAATATGGGTCCGGGAGGGCGGCGTACCGCTAGCCACGCCGCACGTTGAGCGCCATTTGTGGGGGTCGTGATGACATTCCACTCGTCCTCCAGTCACTCCAAATTCAAACTATGAGCATGGGTCAACCATTCAAAGAATGAGTCAGACAACAAGCTGGTTCAAACTCAGAGCATGCTCAGAAGGCTACTACAGACAACGTCCTCAGCAATGTTCTGAATTTATTTTTTACATGCACAAATCTAAATACACTACATAATGGGAGGGGAAAGAGGTTGTCCGGAGCGGGGTAAGCCATGAAAGTCCAATGTCTGGCCACTCCTGATTGGTCCACATCTCCTTATCTCAGTCTCTGGGCAGATATTGCAGCCGTCAGCTTATAATCTTGTTTCGTTTCTCTGAAATAAGTCTTGGCAACACTGGAACTGTCTTAGTTTAAGTTTCGATTTGAGTATTACGTAGCAAGGAAAGCTTATTGTTATATGACACAAAATGGTGGTTAGTACATTAACAAAAAAGCGTATAAAAGTTACAAAAGTATAAAAGTTACAAATATATATATTCTCTTTTACCCCGACAGGAGGACCTCATCCGCATCATCTCTGCTACGCCTCCGTCAGGGAAGCCTCACCGTGGGTCAATATGCCATACGGTTCCGTACCCTTGCCTCGGAGCTGGCCTGGGATAACGAAGCTCTGGTATCCGTCTTCTGGGAGGGTCTGTCCGGCCGTATTAAAGATGAACTTGCTGGTCGGGACATTCCTACCACTCTCGACGACCTAATAACTCTTGCCACCCGGATTGACCTACGGTTCCAGGAACGTGCCAAAGAGGTCACCCGTGAAAAGGGGCTTCCACGTCTGGTTCCTACTTTTCTGAAACCCGTCACTCCTTCCGTTTCTCCCCAGGTACACTCTCCTGAGCCTATGCAGGTCGACCAGACCAAGATGGTCAAATCCCGTCAGGACTTTCGCCGTGCCGAGGGGAGCTGCTTCTACTGTGGCAGTAAGGAGCATCGGATCCGTGCCTGCCCGGAGAGGTCGGGAGAACGCCTGTGTCTAGGTTCGCTCAGAGGACTTGATCTAGACAAAAATAAATCCTCTCCATCCCTGCTGCTGTCTGTCTCAATCATCTGCGGGGAGAATCGTTATTCCGAACTAGCCCAACTTGACTCTGGAGCAGCCGGAAATCTTATTTCACTGTCCCTGGTGGAGAAATACCGCATCCCCACCAAACCTCTGGCTGTACCCTTGTCTGTTGTTGCCGTGGATGGGGGCCTCTTATCTCGCCCCATCCAATTCATCACCGAATCCATTACTCTGCAAGTGGGTATGCTGCATTCAGAGAGTATCTCCCTTCACGTTCTGCCTGGACTCTCTCACGCCCTCTTGCTAGGTCTGCCTTGGCTCCAGAGACATGCACCCGTGCTTGACTGGCAAACCGGAGAAGTCCTTCGCTGGGGACAAGACTGTCATAAAACCTGTCTGGTTCCCGTCCATTCCGTCCGTCCCTCTCCTATCCCAGCTAATCTACCTGGACTTCCGATTCCTTATTGGTCTTGTGCTGATGTCTTTGATATGGAGGAGGCAGAGACATTACCACCTCATAGACCATGTGACTGCCCCATCGATCCCGCCAGAGTAATGCAGGTGGCCCCCGTGAGTCTAAATTGTCTCCCTCCTGGTAAGACGTTCGTATCGGTACCTGATCGGGAGAGGATCCTACACTGGGGTCATTCGTCTAAACTAGCTGGCCACGCCGGTCAGAAAAAGACCCTCCAGCTTATTACCCGGCACTACTGGTGGCCTAACCTGCACAAGGATGTTATGGACTTTGTTTCTGCCTGTGTGTCCTGCGCCCGCAACAAGGTTCCGAGACACCTGTCGGCCGGCCGCCTTCTTCCTCTGCCAGCACCTGCTGCCCCCTGGCAGCATATAGCGATGGACTTCGTAACTGATCTGCCCGTCTCTGCCGGTTGTACGGTCATTTGGGTGGTCGCTGACCGCTTTTCCAAGATGGCTCACTTCATTCCCCTGCCAGGTCTTCCGTCTGCACCCGAGCTGGCTAGAGTCTTTATCCGCCACATCTTCCGTCTTCATGGCCTGCCCCGTCACATCGTGTCGGATCGAGGAGTACAGTTCACTTCTCGTTTCTGGAGAGCCACTTGTAAATTGCTAGACGTCACTCTGGACTTCTCCTCCGCTTACCACCCACAGTCTAATGGTCAAGTGGAGCGGATCAATCAGAACCTGACCAGTTACCTCCGGCACTTCGTTAATGCTCACCATTCTGACTGGGTGGATCTCCTGCCATGGGCCGAATTCTCGTACAACAATCACAAGAGCGAGTCTTCCTCCATATGGGAGAGTACCCGGTCCGCACTCCTTCTGTCATCCGAGCGTATGAAAAGGCACGCTGACAAAGGACGTCTGGATCCTCCTCAATTCCGTCCTGGGGATAAAGTCTGGCTCTCGTTCAAATATGTCCGGCTCAAGATCCCTTCCTATAAGTTGGGGCCTCGGTTCATCGGCCCACTGGAGGTTATCAGTCAGATCAACCCGGTGGCCTATAAATTGAAACTCCCGGCCAACTTACGGATCCCTAACTCCTTCCATGTATCTCTCCTCAAACCTGTGGTACTTAACTCTTTTTCTAAGTCTACAGGTACGCCTCTTGCTCCGGTTTCTGCTGAGGACGAGTTTGAGGTAGAGAACATTCTTGCCACCAAAAGGGTAAGAGGAAAGACCTTTTTCTTGGTAGATTGGAGGGGGTTTGGTCCTGAGGAGAGAACGTGGGAGCCCCGGGAGAATATCCATGCCCCTCTCATCCTAGCTAAATTTCTGTCTGGCCTAAAAAAGGGGGGGCCTAAAGGGGGGGGTACTGTAGCGCTGGCGTCCCTGCCCTCTGCTAGGCAGGGACGCTGCTCCCCTCACCGCTCTGCTGTCAGCGCGCGCTCCGTCCCGGCGTCCTCTCCCCGCTCTGCTGTCAGCGCGCGCTCCGTCCCGGCGTCCTCTCCCCGCTCTGCTGTCAGCGCGCGCTCCGTCCCGGCGTCCTCCTCCTGCTCTGCTGTCAGCGTGCGCTCCGTCCCGGCGTCCTCCTCCTGCTCTGCTCTCAGCGCGCGCTCCTTCCCGGCCCCTGTGCTTAGGGCGCGCGCGCGCTTCCCTCCTCTTAAAGGGGCCGCGCGCGCCGCCCTAAAGAGTCCCCGGCCAATGGCCGGAGGACTTCATCATATATAAGGCACCTCCTCCAAAATGGAGGTGCCCGAGCAATGTTGTTTGCACCTGTGTCTCACCTGTGCTTCAGCCCTCAGGTCCCGTTGCCAGTTACCTGCCAGTTACCTGCCAGTTTCCTGCCAGTTTCCTGCTAGTTACCTGCCTGATTCCTGCCTGAATACTTGTTACCTGCCTGCCTGCCTGAGGTCCGACGGTCTGCCTTACAACTCCGGTCAGTCTGTCTAAGGACCAACTTGTCCGCTCACCTGGGAGCGCACATCAGCTACCTGCCTGCTTGCCTGAGGTCCGACGGTCTGCCTTACAACTCCGGTCAGTCTGTCTATGGACCAGCTTGCCCGCTCACCTGGGAGCGCTTCTCCGCTACCTGCCTGCTTGCCAGCCCGGAGGCTCCGTTGTCACGTGCTGTGACCACCAGCTATCTCAGAGACTCTTGCCCGCTCACCTGGGAGCGCATCTCCGTTACCTGCCTGCTTGCCAGCCCGGAGGTTCCGTTGTCACGTGCGGTGACCACCAGCTATTCCAGAGACTCTTGCCCGCTCACCTGGGAGCGCTTCTCCGTTACCTACCTGCCTGCCAGCCCGGAGGTTCCGCCGTCACGTGCCGTGACCACCTGCTATTCCAGAGACTCTCGCTTGCTCACCTGGGAGCACACATCTACCATCTGCCTGCTAGCCTACCCGGAGGCTCTGCCATCACAGGTCGTACCTACCCCTTACCCAGAGACTGCCCTGATCACTTGCCGTAACTCCCTGTCCGTTCACCCAGAGACTGCCACCCGCTCCCTTACAAGGGCCGCCCCCTTGTATAGTAGCTCAGAGGTTCCGCCTCCCGGACCCGTTACACAAGTGGCACCACTTTCAGGGTCCACAGCCTTTCCAAGCGTGCCCCTCTGGGTTTCTGAGGCTAATCTTTACCAGAAGCTGCCGTGGCAATATTCCTGGCACAGGAAGTCCACTAGTCACTTAGCAGGGAGTCATTCAGTTTATGATGCCACATGTGATATTATATATTATTTAGTGTCAGCATTAGCCACAAAGCTTTACAGAGTTTTCCATCACTCACATCCTGATCCTTCTCATTATTGTGGGTCACAATCTAAATTAACCTAATAGGTTCTATTTCTAGATCCATTTTGAGTTCTGTTTCTCCATTCTGTTCTAGAAAAGATTAACAAAATTCGTGTGGAAACTGGAACAAAACGGTCCAAAAAAAGGAGCACATCTATTAATGATTCAGGCAAGACACGAAGTGACGCTCTCCTCCATGTGTGTCTCACCACAATTTTACTCCAGTCAGTGACTAGGGTAAGATTTATGGTTTAGTGAACACTGCCATTTGTCATGAATTTGAAGAGTGGGGGTCGCCACGCTCCATCCTATCCCAGCTCTGCCCACTTCAGAGCGGGGTAAAGAGCCAAAGGTCACAATTTTTTTAAAAATTTTGTGAGTTTTCAAAGCTTTTTACACCTGAATTTTGGTGAAAAAGCTTTGCTGAATTGGGGCCTATGTGCACTGAGGATGGAATTAATATTTTAATAGAATTAGTTTTGCCTCGGAGATTGGCAGTAGTGATGAGCGAGCATGCTCGCTACTGCTCGGTGCTCGCCTGAGCATCTCACTGCTCGAGATGCTCGGCGCTCGCCGAGTATTTCCGGGGTTGCTCGGCGGGAGCTCGGGTCCCCTCCCTGCATGTTTGGCGCTCTTTAGAGAGCCAATCAACGTGCAGGGATTGCCTGCCACTCATTGTAATGACGCAGCCATGGTGGTTGTGGCATTACAGTGATTGGATGGCCGCACAGCGTCATCAGGTCTATATCAGACCTGGCGCCGCCATGCTCGTCACAGTCACTCCGGAATCAGGCAGAGTAGGGAGAGCTGCTGCTGCGTCAGGGAGAGATTTGCTTGTGTATTAGGTAGTATAGGGAGAAAAAACGTACATTACACATATCCATCTTAACAAACAGTCCTTTTGAGGACTAACTAATCCATCTGCAGAGATATCAGGCAGGCAGGGTATATAGGAAGGCAGGCAGGGTATATAGCAGACTGCAGTGCATATAGCACAAGAGGCTCCATTCCAGTTTGCCTTCTGCTGCTGTTAGATATTTCTATACAAAGGCCCAGGTCTCAGCGGCCAGGAATACTTTTTTTTGGATCTTAATCCTCATTATTTGCTTAAAAAGCAATCCAAAGAACATCGTTTTTCTGCGCCATTTGCTTGTTGGCACTGCAGAATACAGCCAGGTCCTTTCCATATTACAGCGCTAGAAATCCAGCTATTTAAAGCTGTGTATTCTCCATCACACGAATCACATATACGTTTTCAGAAAATACTGCCATTTTTGGCCTCTATTCCAATTTTTTTTCACTGTGTCAGCGAAGTTTTTGACACCGGTTTGCTGTTCAAACTACTTAACTACAGGCCAGGTATTTAAAACCCTATTTTCTCCGTCACACGGATCACATATACGTTGTCAGAAAATACTGCCATTTTTGGCCTCCATTAAAAATTTCTTTCAGTGTGTCAGTGAAGCAATTCACACCAATTTGCTGTTCAAACTACTTACCTACAGGCCAGGTATTTAAAACTCTGTTTTCTCCGTCACATGGATCACATATAAGTTTGCTCCAAACTCAGTCATTTGTAGTGAGCATGGAAGATACTGTCTTCCACTTAAAATGGGCAAGGCACGTGGCAAGGGACAGGGAACTGGACGTGATGGTGATGGTGCATGCAGAGGCCGAGGACAAGGCCGTGGGCAAGCTGAAATTGTGCCACAACAAACACCCACATCTTCTCGCCCGACCTTCCTGTCCCAATTCCTAGGGGACCGCAGCACACCACTATTGAACCCAGAGCAGTGTCAAAAGGTTGTTGGTTGAATAGCGGATAATGCTTCCAGTCACTTAGCCACACCACCACCACCACCACCACCCTGTCTTCCACATGGTAAAGTCTCAGTAGCCGTGAGTCTGGACCGCATATTCCTCACCTTGATCCTCCTTCCTCCCACCATGCCCAGTTCCCGGAGACAACTGATCCCACACTTGGAGACTCTGAAGAGCTGTTCACTTTTCCATTTATAGATTTGGGCCTCTCGCCCGGTTCACTTGAAGCGGGACAAGAGGAGATCGCGTGTAGCGATGCCCAAAAATTTGAGTAGCCACGGTCACACGAAGGCGACGGTGGGAAAGTGTCACAAGAGGTGGACGATGATGAGACACAATTGCCAGAAAGTCAGGAGGAGGACCAGGGTGCGGAAGTGGAAGACGAGATGGTGGATGATATAGTAACTGACCCAACCTGGCAGGAGGACATTTAGAGCGAGGAAAGCAGCACACAGGGGGAGGGAGGCAGAGCACCCCAACAGGCAGGAAGAAGCAGTGTGGTGGCCGCAGACAGAAGGCAGGCAACAGTTCCCCTTAACACCAACACGAAGGAAGTTGCCAGTACAACTGTTAGGTCTTCCCGAGTCTGGTTGTTTTTTAAAGACTCGGCCTATAACCCCAAAAAGGCCATTTGCACCACCTGCCAGGCCAGCATCAGCAGGGGTGGCAAATCGACCAGCCTGACCACCACCAGCATGATCAGGCACATGGCAGCAAAGCACCCGACTTTATGGGCCGAACCCCAGGGTCCAGGAACAGTGTCTGCAGGTGGCACCATTGCGTCTTCCGCGGTTGTGCATGCAAGCCAATCCCCTGTCCATAGTGCATGCGAAGATGCCTCCTGCCCTGCACCTGTCGTTGCGCACTCTCAAGTAGCAGCATCAGGAAGCGCAGCATTCAGTTGTCCATACCCCAGTCCTTGGAAGCGCAAATATGCAGCCATCGCCCCAGAGGCTACACTACTAGATTCTCACATTTCACGACTGCTTGCGCTCAAAATGTTGCCTTTTGGCTCGTGGAGACGGAAGCATTCCGCAACCAGATGGCGGAGTCCGTCCCTCGGTACTCGGTCCCCAGCCGCCACTATTTCTCCCCGTGTGCCGTTCCCGCATTACACAAGCACGTGTCCCAAAACATTAGCCATGCTCTCAACAACGCAGTTACTGGGAAAGTCCACCTAACCACGGACACGTGGACAAGTGCTTGTGGGCAGGGATGGTACATCTCGCTGATGGCATACTGGGTTAACATAGTGGAAGCCGGGACCCAGTCCAACCTTGGGACGGAACACGTCCTCGCCGACGCCAAGGATTGCGGGCCCTAGGTCAATCAGGGTTGCTCCCACGGTCTACAGCTCCTGCACCTCATCCTCCTCAGCCTCCTCCTCCTCTTCAGCCTCCATCTCCGAAATGACCACATCAGTCACAAGCTGGAAGCACTGCAGCACTGCCTCGGCCAAGTGGCAAAAGGCTGTGCTGAAGCTAATATGCTTAGGTGACAAACCGCACAATGCTGAAAAGTTGTGGACAGCTCTGAAAGAGCAGGCAGATCTGTGGCTCACACCGCTGAACCTACAGCCAGGCATGGTCGTGTGTGACAATGGCCGGAACCTGGTGGCGGCTCTGAGGCGACCTCTCACACGTACCATGCCTGGCCCATGGGCTTAACCTCAGTGTGTCTGTTCAGTGTGGATGGCCAGAGGACAGAGAAGAGGAGGAGGAGGAGAGCAAGGTCAGTCATCCTCTTGGTGAGGACACGGAATTCTTGCCTGTTAGTAGTCTGGCACGCATGGCTGAGTTTATGTTACGCTGCATTTCCCGTGACCCTCGCGTTCTCAAAATTTTAGGTGACAGTCATTACTGGTTGGTGACACTTCTAGACCCACGCTACAAGGAGAACTTTATATCTCTTATTCCTGAGGCGGACAGGTCTACAAAAATGGGGCTGTACCAGAAGGCCCTTGTTGCGGAACTATTAAAAAAAATTCCCATCTGAAAACGTTGGCGGCAGAGGGCACACTTCGTTGGACAACCAAGGAGTACAGGCGAGAGAGACACAACTCCAATCCAGCAGAGGCAGGGGAACACTGTCAAAGTTCTGGGAGAGTTTTCTAAGACCCTCCCATCGCACAGGCCCTGAGGCGCGGGGTACTCTCACAAGGAGTGCAAAGTTTTGGAAGATGCTTAGGGTATACCTTGCCGATCGTACCAACGTCCTCCGTGATTCCCCTGTGCCTTATAATTATTGGGTATCCAAGCTGGATACGTGGAATGAACTGGCTCTCTATGCCTTGGAGGTCCTGGCCTGCCCTGCCGCCAGCGTTTTATCAGAGCGGGTTTTTAGTGCCGCTGGTGGAATTATAACTGATAAGTGCATCCGCCTGTCAATTGAAAATGCTGACAGGCTGACTCTTATAAAAATTAACAAGGGCTGGATTGGGCCAGACTTCTCAACACCACCGAATGATAGCAGCATAACATAAACACAAATCCAGTGTCTTTTCTTTGGAGGTGTATTCCCATGCACCTTTTCACACCCAGACATGGGTATATGCTTCCTGATTTTGGCTATTTGCTCTTGTCCTCCTCCTTCTCCTCATCCTCCACCACCATATCACCAGGGTGACCGTGGTTCGTGATGCAACACCCACATAATTTTTTTAACGGGTGTTTATGATGCCCGTAAAAAAATTTTTTTATACAGTATATTCATGTATACCCCCCAGGGGTAAATGTTTGTCAGCCCATACACTTAGTGCATGGGCATTACAAGTATAGGAGGCCCGCTCCTTTCTAATGGGAACATTTTTTTATGTGGCCCTCCTCCACGTCTCTTACAAGGGGCATTGGAGTGCCTCCAAATTTTGGGCAACCCTTGCATTCACTGCATAGGCCAACACTATGGGAGACCCACTTCCTAATAATGGGAACATTGTTTTGAGGAGGCCCTCTGATCTCCATGTTTCTTCCAAGGGGCATTGAAGTGCCTCCAAATTTTTGGCAGCCCTTGCATTCACTGCATAGGCCAACACTATGGGACACTCTCTCCTTTCTAATGGGAATTTGTCTTTACTGTGGCCCTGCTCTATGTCTCTTTAAATTGTTAGTGGGGTTTTTCCTAAATTTGGTTAGTCGCTGGACTCACTGCATACCCTATAACTGTATAGCAGACCCTCTCCTTTATAATGGGAATTTGTCGTTATTGTGGCCCTGCTCTATGTGTCTTTAAATTCTTAGTGGGGTTTTTCCTAAATTTGGTCAGCCGTTGGACTCACTGCATACCCTATAACTGTATAGCAGACTCTCTCCTTTCTAATGGGAACATGTCGTACTCGTTACTGTGGCCCTGATCTATGTGTCTTTCAGAGTCCCTCCATCATCAAATACAACTCAGCAAAAAAAGCTGTGGACTGGCACCGTACCGTCCCTGGCCACATTCACCTGTCCACGTGTTTGTGGTTAGGCGGTCCTTCCCAGTAAGTATACTGGGGAGGGCACGGGTAATGTTGTGGGACCCGTGAATGTGGAAGGCGGAGACGACACCGAGACAAATAGTGGCGGCTGGGGACCGAGTATGGATACCCGGTCGCCGCTGCCATAGGATTGTGGACAGCTTCCGCCTCCATGAGCCTAAAAGGCCACATTTCAAGTGCAAGCAGCTGTCAAAAATTTGGCAGTATAGTATTGCAGCCTGTGGGTTGGTGGTTGACTCGCTGCATACTTGCGATTGCATTCCAAGGAATGGGGTAGGAGTAGGGACAACTGAACGCTGCACTAGGACAAGGACAAGGACAAGTCTGCAACAACAGGTGCATGGCTGGAGGCATCTTCGCATGCGCCAAGGATCACTTATGATGGGCACACTTTTAGGCAGTGACCTGGGAGTCAGAGATGCTTCCAGAGGTCTTCCCCATGCTGTTCCCATGTCTTTTCAGCACTGTATGCATGTGTCTGATGATGTGTCACACACCACATGGCCAGATAAGGTTGTAAAATGTTAAAATTACATTTCCTGGTGAATGCATTTGTCTTGGTTGAAAGCAATGCAAAAGTGCAAAAACGCATCAAAAATGCTACATGTGAACATAGCCCAAGATGTGGAGGAGCACTTTTGTTTTTGGTTATTTATTTTGCCTTATATACAAGTCATTACCCTGGAAAGGATGTTCCTTAACATATTTCCCAGGAAAATTCACTTTGGTTTTGTTTTTGTATGTTTTATTGTGAGTCCGTAAAAGTGGTGTAATACTCTGACAATGTTGTTAACAGCAGTGACCTGGGAGTCAGAAATGCTTCCAGGCGTCTTCCCCATGCTGTTCCCATGTCATTTGAACACTGTTCCCATCGATTTGGGCAATTTTTGGGCCCTCTGCAAACCGCTGGGGGGGGCCACCTGAAAAATGCTCGATTTTCCCATAGACTTACATTGCGCTCGTTGCTCGGGTCGAGCACCTGAGTATTCCAATGTGCTCGACCCGAGCAAAGAGTACCTGAGCATTTTACTGCTCGCTCATCACTAATTGGCAGGAAAGCCTGAATTTATGCAATTTTTTTCATCTGGTATGTTTTGGTGATTGCCTTAACCAACATTGCAATGTTTGGTGTGGAATGGAGGTAGGCGATAGTAGATGGGCAGTAGGGCCTACAGGACCCAACTCTGGATTCACTTCTGGTATTAGATTGTTTGTTGATGTGCCCACACACCTATTGTTGGACAAATGCTCTCCTCATTTCTCCCATACATATGCATGCTCGGTTCAGTTGAGTGTGTGTCTTTATTGGAGAGAAGGATATTAGCTTCTGAAAAACACATCTGGTAGTGGCTTATTTTCCAGGAGAATTAATGGTTTGGTCTCAATCCTTATTTCCACATCTGTTAGCAAAGAGTCATTAGGCCTCCATACACTCTAGATTGTCAGCTGATTCCGAGTTTGGCGGGTTTCGGAAAATGTTTCTTTAATGTGTATGGGGGTCTTCAGACTCGAGTGACATCAAGTATGTCAAACCTAAAGTGAATGCCCTCCCTTGAACATTTATTTTTTCTTTAATGAATTAGGTTAAGAATGCTGCTATTAATTTATTTCTTAATATATCTTTATAGCTGTCAAAGCCTTATGTCCCTGGGGCAGTGCTATAAATCTACTTCATAGACATGTTGTAAATTAAAAAACTGTTGGCAACCTGAAGCCAGATATTGTTAGAAATTGAACTGTATTATATGACCGCATGCAGTAAACTCATTTTAGTAGTATAAGTTGGTATGCATGCAATTTTTTTTGGTTTAGTTTTAGGTCTTTGCATTTATTGCAGGTAAGGGTGTGGCCTCCCTTCCTTTGAGCTGGACATTACGTTTATATAGCTTCCCATTTGCTGTGTCTTCATGTTCGGGACCCGGTCCTGCTCAGCCCTTATTCACCCTGACGTCACTATGATACATGGTAACGTTTTAATACTAGAGGTTAGGACCCTCCAAAATTTGGGTACACCTTAACGCTGGTGGGATGGCTTTTACATTTTTTTTGTTTGTTTTTTTCAAAAAAAGGTGTTTACTAAGTACCCCATGTTATTTATATGCACTATTGCTTTTGCTTGTTTACATACAGCAGGGTATATGTTTATTTTGTTTCTGTCTTAAGTTTTGTCTGTTTAATGGCCAGTGCTCCTATTTTGCATCCATACCAACTTATATTCCAGTTCATTTTTTGGGGGTTTCCTTCTAATAGTAACTCCAGACAGCCAGTGCATTATCTTGTATCTACAGTGGGGCAAATTTACTAAAACTTTCCAATTTTTAGAAAATGTAAACTTGGACTTAAAAATTCCACATTTATGGAAGTGGCTCATGCTGGTTTGTTAAATTTGGTGTATATTTAGACTATATAGTCTAAGTGTACACAACGTTTTAGTTTAGCTTATTTTGCACCAGAAATGTAGGTGCATGGTGTTACATGTCAAGCTTTAGTCACACACATGTCGGAATTTTTGCCATTTTAAGGGCTCAATGAGACAATGGAGAACATGGAGAATTTTTTTCTCCTTCTTCTCCTCATCAAAGAGCATGGGATCACACTATGCTGACACTCTGATCAGAGTTTCATCATAGTGTCAATTGCATAATCGAATCAGAGTGTCAATTGCATAATCGGCTGGATTTTCTCGGAGAGAGAATCTACGGAAGTCTACACCTGCCCTTAGACATTATACTTTTGTAGGCCACCCCCGTTTCTATGTTCAATTCCCGACCCTGAACCTACTTTTTTGCAGGCCATGCCTTTTTCTTCACCCCCGTTCCTGCCTCCTGAATGTCGATGCTGGATCAGAGAGTTCTAGTTCCTGGGAAGTTTCTGCGGCACCTGGGAAATTTGCCAACTGTTTCAGGTTATACAAGATAGCAGGGAATATATATGTCAGGAATTCTGTTACCCTTCTACAGTTTGACCACTAGTGGTCACTATTGTTTACTTTAATAGTGTGCTGCTTGCCCTATACCAAGATGGCCGATTCTGAATCTATGGAATCCATCTTGTTTCCTGTTTGGGCCTACTTAAAGCCGTATGGATCTCTCACTCATTGCTTGAGTATTGTATCTAGATGTTAGCCTAGTTTCAGTCTCCAGCTCTTGAACATTCTTACCCAGACTGTTCTATTCATCTATGGATTGTTTCCTACAAACTCCTTGCTATCTCTAAGAACTTTTACTACCGCTTGCTGTTCCTGCTTGTGCTCCTTCGGCCACTGGTTTTCAGCAGTACTATGCCAGTATTGTAACAATATAGTATAAGCACAGGGCTGCCCCCAGGAATATTAGGGCCCCATACTAGCAAAATTTTTGGGCCCCCTTGCGACTCCGCCCAGGCTCCACCTCCACCTCAGCTCCACTTTCCACCCCTTGAACAGTTCCACCACCCACGCTTGGAAAAACTCCACTTCTGCATCATGTCCTCACCAATCATACATTAACAGTTTCCATCAAACACCATATCACATACATAGCCATCAGATTTTGCTTTCGCCAAAGGATTTTTTAAGTCGCCACCACAAGGTAGACTCTTCTGACCTACTCTCCTCTAACCTATTAAACATTTCTTAAAATAAATATTTATTTATTTATTTTTCTTTAAGGGAATGTGTCACATACATTTTTTTAAATGACCAGTTATATCACATACAGGGGACAAATACCGTCACACCATGACCAGACCACATATTACTACCACATAGTGACCGAATAATGCCACATACAAGGATCAAATACCACCACACCATGAACAGATGACATATTACCACCACATAGTGACCGAATAATACCGCATACAAGGAACAAATAGCGCCACACCATGACCGGACCATATATTACCACCACATAGTAACCGAATACTACAATAATAATCATTAATAAAAAAATACAATACTAATATTACTGTAAGTATCATTATACACAGGAGCTCTGTACATAGTATACAGTGAATACTGTCAGTGTACAGGTAATACAGTGATCACCAGTAACATTATACACAGGAGCTCTGTGTATAGTGTCAGTGTACATGTAATACAGTGATCACCAGTGACACTATACACAGCAGCTCTGTATATAGTGTATAGTGTACAGGTAGTACAAGGATCACTGGTGACATTATACACAGGAGCTCTGTATATAGTGTATAGTGTACATGTAATACAGTGATTACTAGTGACATTATACACAGGAGCTCTGTACATATTGTACAGGTAATACAGTGATCAACAGTGACATTATACACAGGAGCTCTGTATATAGTGTACAGGTAATACAGTGACCACCAGTGACATGATACACAGGAGCTCTGTACATAGTATGCAGTGTATAGTGTCAGTGTATAGATAACACACTGACTCACCAATGACATCTCTAGTTGAAGTCCTTCATCTTCACTTTTCTTTTTCATCTGGCACAGACCGCCATTACTTCTTCCAGACAGGACTCCTCTCTGCATAAAATAACACACAGTTACCTAGAGCACATTCCTGAACTTCTACACTACGCAGCTGAATACAGATGTGCACCCACCACTAATATATAATTAGTTATTATGCAACCCACCATTCCAAATATACTGTAAATTGTAAATCACCACTGCGCACCCACTAACTTTAAATAGCCACTTTTCCCACTCAATAAATTAATCATTAATTAGCACATGTACTCTATCCCTCACAGTGCTGCATCCTCAATGCCCCCCACTCTGTACCTCCCGCTCCCCTGATTCATTATATTTGCATACTCCCCTCTGCTCCAATTCATTGTCATGTCCTCTCTCTCTCCCACCCCCAATTCATCCTCATTTGTTGTCCCCCACCCTCAATACATCATTTGCTCTCCCCCCACTCCCAATTCGTCATTTGCTCTCCCAACCCCACTCCCAATTGTCATGTGCTCTCCCAACCCCATTCCCAATCTGTCATTTGCTCTCCCCTCACTCCCTATTCGTCATTTGCTCTCCCCCGACTCCAAATTCGTCATTTGCTCTCCCCCCCACTCGCAATTCATCATTTGCTGTCCCCCCCACTTCCAATTGGTCATTTGCCCCCTCCACTCCCAATTCATAATTTGCTCTCCCCCCCACTCCCAATTCATCATTTGCTCTCCCCCCACTCCCAATTGATCATTTGCGGCACCCTCCCACTCCAGATTCATAATTTGCTCCCCTCCCACTCCCAATTCATCATTTGCTCCCCCCCACTCCCAATTCATCATTTGCTCTCCCCCACTCCCAATTCATCATTTGTTCCCCCCCCACTCCCAATTCATCATTTGCTCCCCCCCCCACTCACAATTCATCATTTGCTGTCCTCCAAGACCTTTTAATTAATTCTATTAAAAAAAAAGTTTTATACAGTGCTGGCCAAAAGTATTGGCACCCCTGCAATTCTGGCAGATAATACTCAGGTTTCTTCCTGAAAATGATTGCAATCACAAATTCTTTGGTATTATTCTCTTCATTTAATTTGTCTTCAATGAAAAAAATCCAAAAAGAATTGTCCTAAAGCCAAATTGGATATAATTCCACACCAAACCTAAAAATGGGGGTGTACAAAAGTATTGGCACCCTTTGAAAAATCATGTGATGCTTTTCTAATTCGTGTAATTAACAGCACCTGTAACTTACCTGTGTTGGCAATAACTAAATCACACTTGCAGCCAGTTAACATGGATTAAAGTTGACTCAACCTCTGTCCTGTGTCCTTGTGTGTACCACATTGAGCATGGAGAAAAGAAAGAAGACCAAAGAACTGTCTGAGGACTTGAGAAACCAAATTGTGAGGAAGCATGAGCAATCTCAAGGCTACAAGTCCATCTCCAAAGACCTGAATGTTCCTGTGTCTTCCGTGCGCAGTGTCATCAAGAAGTTTAAAGCCTATGGCACTGTGGCTAACCTCCCTAGATGTGGACGGAAAAGAAAAATTGATGAGAGATTTCAACGCAAGATTGTTCGGATGGTGGATAAAGAACCTCGACTAACATCCAAACAAGTTCAAGCTGCCCTGCAGTCTGAGGGTACAACAGTGTCAACCCGTACTATCCGTCGACGTCTGAATGAAAAGGGACTGTATGGTAGGATACCCAGGAAGACCCCACTTCTTACCCCGAGACATAAAAAAGCCAGGCTGGAGTTTGCCAAAATTTACCTGAGAAAGCCTAAAACGTTTTGGAAGAATGTTCTCTTGTCAGATGAGACAAAAGTAGAGCTTTTTGGCAAAAAGCATCAACATAGAGTGTACAGGAAAAAAAAGAGGCATTCAAAGAAAAGAACACAGTCCCTACAGTCAAACATGGCGGAGGTTCCCTGATGTTTTGGGGTTGCTTTTCTGCCTCTGGCACTGGACTGCTTGACCGTGTGCATGGCATTATGAAGTCTGAAGACTACCAACAAATTTTGCAGCATAATGTAGGGCCCAGTGTGAGAAATCTGGGTCTCCCTCAGAGGTCATGGGTCTTCCAGCAGGACAATGACCCAAAACACACTTCCAAAAGCACTATAAAATGGTGGAGAAAGCACTGGAAACTTCTAAGGTGGCCAGCAATGAGTCCAGACCTAAATCCCATAGAACACCTGTGGAGAGATCTCAAAATGGCAGTTTGGAGAAGGCACCCTTCAAATATCAGGGACCTGGAGCAGTTTGCCAAAGAAGAATGGTCTACAATTCCAGCAGAGCATTGTAAGAAACTCATTGATGGTTACCGGAAGCGGTTGTTCGCAGTTATTTTGGCTAAAGGTTGTGCAACCAAGTATTAGGCTGAGGGTGCCAATACTTTTGTCCGGCCCTTTTTTGGAGTTTTGTGTGCAATGATCAATCATTCATTCTCTTTTGTGTTTTTTCCTTGCAAGCAAATTAAATGAAGAGAATAATACCAAAGAATTTGTGATTGCAATCATTTTCAGGAAGAAACTGAATATTATCTGACAGAATTGCAGGGGTGCCAATACTTTTGGCCAGCACTGTATACTTACCTCCACTTCTGGACTGACATCCTGGCAATCGATGCCGGTGCATACGCGATGCCGTCATTGCGTAGGCGCCTTCACTAGCGCATCACAGAAGTTGAGAAGGGACTCCCTCAGAGCTGCACGGCAGTTCAGTTTTTGACATCCGTGAGAACTCCAAGGCTCCCTGTGCGGAGGAGATGCATGTCGCCGCCGGCGTTCCGGCACAAGATACCCCGGGGCACGGTGAGAAGTATCACAAAAGGTGGGGCGCCCTCACAGGGTCTGGGCCCTATACAGCAGTAAGGGCAGTAATGCCCTGATGGTGGCCCTGTATAAGCATACCACAAGTTTAAGTAATAGAAAAGGGTTTTAAAATATTTAATATTTAATATTTAAAAAATTTAAAAATCACTTTCCCCTTTTACCCCATAAAAAAAAACATTATCTGTATTACTGTACTTGTAAAAATCTAATTTATTAAAATCTGAAACAATTTTACCCAAACTGTGAAATCTATAGTAAATGAAAAATCATACAGGTCCATCGGAAGAAAAATAAAAAGGTTACGGTTCTCAGAAAATGGCTTCACGAGCCAAAGTTTATTTACAAACTTACAAATTCGTTTTAAGCATCTAAAATAATAAAAAAACAAAATAAGTTTGGTATTGATATCATCGTACTGACCTGTAGAATCATTTTACCAAAACATTTTTTACCACGTGATGAACAAAAACACAATGAAGTAAATTAACCCCTTAAGGACGGAGCCAATTATGTACTTAATGACCAAGCCAATTTTTACAATTCTGACCACTGTCACTTTATGAGGTAATAACTTTGGAATGCTTCAACCGATCACACTGATTCTGAGACTGTTTTTTGTGACATATTGTACTTCATGATAGTAGTAAAATTTCTTCAATAGGACTTGCGTTTACTTGTGAAAAAAATGGAAATTTGGCAAAAATGTTGAAAATTTCGCAATTTTCAAACTTTAAATTTTCATGCCCTTAGATCAGAGAGATATGTCATACAAAATAGTTAATAAACAACATTTCCCACATGTCTACTTTACATCAGAACAATTTTGGAATCAAAATTTTTTTGGGTTCGGAAGTTATAAGGGTTAAAAGTTGACCAGAGATTTCTCATTTTTCCAACAAAATTAACAAAACCATTTTTTTAGGGACCACATCACATTTGAAGTGACTTTGAGGGGTCTTTATGACAGAAAATACCCAAAAGTGACACCTTTCTAAAAATTGCACCCCTTAAGGTGCTCAAAACCACATTCAAGAAGTTTATTAACCCTTCACGTGCTTCACAGGAACTGAAGCAACGTGAAAGGAAAAAATGAACATTTAACTTTTTTTCACAAAATGTTTACTTCAGACCTAATTTTTTTATTTTCACAGGAGTAACAAGAGAAAATGGACCACAAAATTTGTTGTGTAATTTCTCCTGAGCACGCCGATCTACCATATGGGGGGATGAGTTTGGGCGCACGGCAGGGTTTGGAAGGGAAGGAGCGCCATTTGACTTTTGGAATGTAAAATTTGCTTGAATAATTAGCGGATGCCATGTTGCATTTGGAGAGCCCCTGATGTGCCTAAACAGTAGAAACCCTCCCACAAGTGACACCATTTTGGAAACTAGACCCCTCAAGGAACCTATCTAGATGTGTGGTGAGTGCCTTTAACTGCCAGGTGCTTCACAGAAGTTTATAACATAGAGCCATGAAATTAAGAAATCAAATTGTTTTCCACAAAAATGTACTTTTAGCCCCAATTTTTTTTATTTTCACAAGGGTAAGAGGAGAAAATGGACCACAAAATTTGTTGTGCAATTGCTCTGGACACCCTATATGTAGGGTAAAACTATTGTTTGGGTGCATAACATGACTAGAAAGGAAGGAGTGACGTTTGGAACGCAGACTTTGATGGAATGGTCTGCGGGTGTCATGTCATGTTTGGAGAGCCCCTAATGTGTCTAAACAGTGGAAAATCCCGACAAGTTGCCCCATTTTGGAAACTACACCCCTCAAGGATTTTATCCAGGGGTATAGCGAGCATCTTGAACCCACAGGTACTACACAGAATTTGATAACATTACATCATCATACTGAAAATTTTCATTTTTTTTCACGAAAATTTAATTTTAGCCCCAAATTTGTAATTTTTTCAATGGATAATAGAAGAAAACGGACCCCATAATTTGTTATGCTATTTCTCCTGAACACAATGATGCCTCATATGTCAGGGCTGAGAAGGAAGGAGGACTATTTGGCATTTGGAGCATAGATTTTGGTAGAATAGTTTGTGGGCGACATTTGCGGAGCCCCTAAGGTGCCAGAACAGCAGAAAAAAAACAAGAGTGACCCCATTGTAGAAATTGCGCATCTCAATGAATTCATCTACTGCTGCAGTGATTATTATGTAACATCCACCCCAGGTTTTATTCTTATGCCAGTTTAGTGCCCATACATTCTGCCCCCATATATTGTAGCGCCACCATACATTTCTCCTGGTGACACACATCCCATAAATTAAGTGCTCTCCCCGCTTCAATAATGTCAAACATGTGGCTCCTTACTGCAGTTTAGGCACAGTGAGGCTCAGAAGGAGGGTGGCATTTGGATTTGGGAGCGCATAATTCACTGGATTTTATTTGAGAGGGCGGGAGCCATGTCGCTTTTCCAGAGTCTTTGTTCTACCAGTAATGTGGGACCTCCTATAGTCCCAGTGACAGATGACGGACCTGAGAGAGGGTTGGTTTTGTGTGGGATAAATTAGGGGTTTTATTGGTAACATTTTAGGGTACATAATTTTCGATTGCTTCCAGAATAAGGCTGGATCACATACTTGTGTTCTACGCTGAGCACTTACGTCGGGGTTTCTGTGTAAATCCCATAAAAATGCTATTCAGATGAAAGCCCCAACGGAACCACCACCAGGCAGATGCAGACACTTTGGAGCCTGTTTGACGTCTACTACGGTGGTCTCCATCTTATTAGGCTCACGCAGATCTGTGGTTGTCCTCAATAAAATGATGGTACGCAGCCGGAACAGAGACAGGTCGGAAGTGACTCCATCGGCCTGGGTTTTTTGTCTGAATTGTGGTTTTGGTGAATTTACACGGAAACCCCAACGTAAGCGCTCATCGGAGCGCACAGGATAAACATGAGCCTTATTCCGATATTTTGGAGTCAGAATGTAGAAATAGACAGCAGTACCAGAATAGTTCCTACTTTGATTTTTTCGCGGTTCACCATGCGGTATAAGTGATAAGGCGGATTTATTCTTTGGGTCGGTGCGATTACGGTGGTACCAGATTTATATGTTTTTTTTTAGGATTTGCTGCTATCGCACAGTAAAAATGCATTTTTTTAATAAAAAGTAGTTATTTTCATTGCCATATTCTGAGAGCTGTAACTTTTTTATTTTTTGGTGAACAGCGCTGTATGATGGCTTATTTTTTGCGGGACGAGTTGTAGATTTTTTGGTACCATTTTAGGGCACATAGCAATTTTTGATCGCTGTTTATTCAGATTTTTCAGACACAGAATGAACAAAAAACAGCAATTCAGTTATTGTTTTTATTTTTATGCCGTTCTCCGTGCGGTAAAATTGAGAAGACCGATTTGTCTGCTGGTTCGGTACGATTACAGCGATACCAGATTTATATATATTTTTTTATGCTTTGCTATTTTTACAGACTAAAAACAGTATTTTACAAAAAAGAACTTGATTTTGCATCATCATATTCTAAGAGCTGTAACTTTTTTATTTTTTTGCCGAGTAAGCCATATTAGGGCTTGTTTTTTGCGGGACGGTTTGGCGTTTTTATTTATATAAATTTTTGTTATGTGCGACTTTTTGATCACTATTTATTCACTTTTTTGTGAGTCAATATAATGAAAAGAGTCATTTTTGGCGTGTTTTTTATTTTTTATTTTTACGGCATTCATCAAAAGGACTAAATAACATGACAGTTTTATAGAGCGGGTCGTTACGGACACGACGATACCCATTATGTGTGTGTTTTTTGTTTATTTTTGTTTTATCACAAACGCTACGTTTTGAGCAGCGAACCGATTTTTAGTGATTTGTGTGCACTTTTTGTGTGTTTGCTTTAACTTTTTTACATATTTTATTTAACTTTTTTACTTATTCACTAAGTCCCACTAAGGGCTATGTGTGATTTTCACTTTTATTGCTGATCTCATACACTGCAGTACCTCTGTGCTCCAGTGCATGAGACCTGTCAGTGAGTCATGTCTGACTCACTGACTCTGCCTGTGAGAGCCAGTTTATTGCATGATCTCAGGGTACCATTATCACATGATCTCAGGGTACCATGGTAACCATCAGGACCCTCGATTCTCATGACGTATTTTCACGACGCTGAGGAATAAGAATCCTTAATGACCGCCATGAAAATGCGTTACGGCCGTCATTAAGGGGTTAAGTAAAAACAGAACCCTTACAATAAGACAAAACAAAACTCCCCAAAACAGTGTTACAATTGCATTTTTCTTACTATTTCACCCCGCATTAAATGTTTTGCTTTAGACTATATGGTAAAACTAATGGTTTAATTAAAAACTACAACTTGTCCGGCAAAAAAAACCCACACAAGCTTTTATATGTCTATGTCGATGAAAAAAAACAAAAAAACAATCCAAAATGTCATGGCTCTTAGAAGAAGGAAAAAAAAAAGCAGAAAATGGCTGGGTCCCCAAGGGTTAATATTTCCATTGGTCCTTCTTCTGTTGTGACTGGCTCTTCAGGCCTTTATACACTATAGTCTTCACACCTGTACGCAGCTGATGCCGTTGGCTAATATCCAGTCTGGCATATTTAATAACCCGGCGCTTTGGTGGTCTTTTTTCTAGTAAGTTACGCTTTGCCTTAAACAAATGCTGTGCTTCCTGGATCCTTTACATTACCATTATACCAACATAATGCTATCTTGTTAACATCAGTGATTTGTAAGATTTTGGATTTATTCATTTGCTCTGAAATATTTGGCAAGGACACAGAATTTAATAAATATACCGAGGTAGATAAATTACCATGTGGTTCTCGCTAGTTTTCTGCACGAGGAAAATGTGTGTGGTTTAAGTAAACAGCATGTTTGGCAGAGCAGTAAATAAGTCCTTTGTTTGAAAATCATGGAACAATCTTTCTAGTTAATGAAAAGCTACAGCGAATCTGTGCAATGGCAGCAGAAAACCCATGTGGAAATGGTAATGAGTTAATACTTGCTCTAATATAGGGTTTTAAACATGGAGCAGCTGTTAAAACATGAGAGTCATACATATGTAGGAATCACAACGATTGCTACTGTGGGCCAACGATTTTACAATGGATAAAGAAAAACACCCCCGTTGGACCCACCAGTTTATTTATTTTTTTATTTTTTATTATTTTTTTTTTGGGGGGGGGGGGATACTTAAAGTGCTAATTATATGTACCATAATTTGCAAATAAAGGAGGAATTGATCTGCTTAGAGCCTAATGGGATTGTCCCCAACAGGTCTCTCCTCTGACCAATAAAGGGAGATTTTATTTGGAGAGGTAGAATAAAAGAGAAAGATAGCCCTGATGAAGGAGTCTAATCGACTCCGAAACACATAGTTTTTTTTAATAAAACTTTTTATACTTCAGCTTGCCTGGTGGCGCTCACAAGCTCAACGGGTTTTCTCTTTAATTCTATTTGAATAGGGTAGTAGCATCTCATAAATTCATAGTCCTAACAAAACATATGGTCAGAGACTGTACAGTTGGTATACAGCTTTTATTTACTTTAATATCTGAAAAGTTGCCTTTGGTAAATGGTCAATATAGTCTTAGACAATTTTCATTTAATACATAATATGACAAAAAAGACACATTGTCGATCAATTCCTGAAAATTCCTTTCTTTAAAGGGGCTGTTTGGTCTAAAATGATAAGTCTGCAGACTTATGAATCCCCCCAGCACAAGCACTGTGCACTGTGAGGATTCACCTGTTCCTGAGCAGAGAGCAGCGATGATACACTTGTATTGAGACAGGCCATGACGCGTGTAGTCAGGTTCTTGCCAGGAGTATGTATACATCACCACCGTTCTCGGCTCAGAAACCGTTGAATCCCCGCAGCGCACAGTGCGAGCGCTGGGGGGATTCATAAGTCTGCAGTCACACAGAGTATCCGTTGCCTGTTGTCTGAGTAATCCATATCTATCAGCAGAGACTCTAAGACGTATTACAAGTGGTGAAGGACTTTTTCTCTCTGTTCCTGCTCTGCTGTCTGTCAAACTACGTACAAATGTAAAAAACAGGCACCGACAGGCCAATGGCAGGTGCAGTGCTTGTTGGGCAGTAGTGGAAAAGGAAGTTCCAGGACCTAAGGTGCTGGCAACAAGCTGATAAAGAGAAAATGCCTGCTCAAAAAGAGTAGATGGCAAGTTATACAGCCTTGGAATCAGAACACTTACTGGACATAGCAGACTGGTATGTGCGTCAAAACAAGTTTAAACTTGTAGGGGATGAGGGTTGGGAGAATACTTTTCTACAGATTTTGTGTTAATGGATATTCATACTTATAAATTCCATGTTGCTTACCTGTATACCTTGCCCTATGAAAATAGTATTTTCCCTAGAGATGCCACCCACATAGAAGGGTAATATTCAGTCCTGCTTCTTACTTACAACAAACCATGTCAGTGTGACCCTGTCAAAAGATTAAAGGGGTTGTTCATGTGGCGCCCCTGAGGGTTCAGTCGCCACAGGGGTACTGCACCTCAGATAGAGGTGTGGTATCTCCTCTTCCAGGTAAGGATGGAGCATTACTCAGGACCCCACTTCACACTCAACACTATACCACTCCCGTCCTGTAGGGGGCCAGATAGCACCAGGGTGCTGCCCCGGGCCGGGATAGAGGATATGGGGGGGAACCAAAGAGAGGGGGAACCAAGTAGTGGGTGAGGGTGGAGGAAACACTTACAGGAAGCACTTATAGAATCATATATAATAGGTGGCCATCTTAAGTTCAGGGTCCTTTGATTGTGGTCTTCTGTCAGGGTCCAGCAAGAGTCTGTAGCTGGCTGAAGATTCACGGTCCTCGCTCTCTGGCCTTGAGACGAGGAGCGGGTCAGAGTTAACAAGTGTCTCTGCCCGGTCAGGGTCCCGTTCTAAGAAGGCCTTGGAGGGGAGCAGAGGAGATAGGCTCCACAGGCGAAAGGATCCCAGGAGGGTATGGACGGAGCGGAGTCGCCACCTATATTCTTGACTCTGGCCTTGCCAGAGGGACTCCTGCCGCAAGAGGGGTAACCGGCCCCCTATATCTGACTGTGTACTTCACGTCACTGTTGGAAAAGCCCGGCGGCTTAGTGGATACCAGGGAGGAACACAAGCGGGAGGAGATAAAAAGGAGAGGAACACACCAACGGGGTCTTGACAGGTGCTCCTGATCTACCTGGGAAGTGCTGAACCCCCTTCCTGGTGGTCGCAGTACGCCGTGTGTAGCAGAGAGAAGCTTTGCGGCTGAAAGTGCATCTAAAGTGAGTAAAGACCAGGATGACTTCATTTACCGCCTCCGCTTGTTTATTCCTGCACGGAACTGCACCCACCATACCTCCATACAGTGTACCGAACACTACCCTGAGGCCTACTCCGCCTGTGGGGAGTAGTACCAACCAAGCTGCCAGAACACCAGCCTCAGAGGACTGTTGCAGCGCTGGTGGCCTTCACCAGAAACCACATGTGGCGTAGTCGAACAACCACTCATCCCAAAAAGCCCATTTTTTTCAGGTGACAGCCCTGGGCACGGAACGGGCCGAGGCCACGACTGCATCCCCACGACATCTGCAAAGGCCCAGCTCCAAGTACCCCACTGCTCAGGGAGGGCGAGTCATTCACTACTCGAACAGCCCCTTCTCAATTACCATATTACTCCATGTAAAATTAAAACAGTCTGTATGAGCGTGGAGAGGATAGCTGAGCAAGGTGACAGCAAGTGTCGCATCGTTACTCAATTCCCAAGAAATGGGCTGGAGTATAGTAGCAATTGGAACAAGCACAGTTTAAAGTGGCGCTAACCAGGAAAAGAATGGAGGTTCCCGACTTAACCGCCTATTTCAGCAACAGTGATGCTGGTTATATCCATTGGGAAATGCACCACTGTTTTGTGCAAAGGAACATGACATTGTTAACTCCTGTTACTCTCTGGGCTGCAAGCCTGATTTCTAGTAAGGAGGACTTTGTTGTATTGGACTGGTCTGGTCTCCTTGTCGTGGAGTCTCAGGAAGCCGATGCCGCACTGCCAATGCTGTTGTGACGCCTCTACTCGAAAGCCCTTTTCTTTACCCTGGGAGATGGGGGACTCGGAGTGCTCAGGGCCGTCACAATTAAAAGGATGGTGTGGACTTATCCGGGTTGAGTGGCTGATTCCGACTACGCCACCTGTGGCACCTGGTGAAGGCCACCAGCGCCGCTGCAGTCCGCTGAGGCATGGTGGTATAGCGGCCATCGTTGTTACTACTCCCCACAGGCGGAGCAAGGCCTCAGGGCAGAGAGACAGGATGACAGGGGTAGTAGTAGAGGAGTATGGGCGCCGAGTCGTACGGTGTAGCGCAAAATAAACAGTCCGGAGGCCGTAGGGGTGAACTTCCAAGGCTTTACTCACATTAGAGATGGCAGAAGGAAGGCGACTCCCTGTTCCCCGCGGAGTCCTGCGGTCACCAGGGACGGGGGTCCGACTACCTCCGAGCAAGTCCAGCATTCAATCAGGACCCCGCACCAGAGTGTTCCTAAACTACAGACCGAGTCCTTTCCTGTCTGTGTGTGAAAATAGGCCGGGTCTCCCTCTGAACTCCTCTCAGAAAAAGGGCACGGGTGGCAGCTCCGCTCCGTCCGATACCCGGTGGGATCCTCAGGGCCTATTGGGCTTTCCCGACCAGGACATGGAGTAGCAAGGTCGGGTGTCGGGGGCCGGTACCCCTCTTGCAGCCGAACTCCCTCTGAATATATCAGGTTGGCGAGGACAGGTGGCGTACACCGCTCCGTCTGCATCCTCCCTGGGATCCATTTGCTGTGGAGCTACACTCTTAAGCTCCGGGCCTTCTTGGTCGTGGTCCTTGACCGGGTTGAGACATTCCTTGTCTCCAACCTACCCCTCGTCCCAAGTCCATGGTACGAGGGATGTGTCCCCATCGACTAAAGGTCCGCACAGGATCCACTTTCAGGGTAGGAGATCACAGTACATGGCAGCCAGGCAAGATGACTACCCAGGACCGTCAAGAACTCAACTACCAGGACCAGCGAAAGACCACGAACCAAGATGGCTTTTTTATTAAATATCAATTGTAAAGTGTCACTATATTGTGAGTCTTCCACCCTCGCCCACTAACTGGTTCCCCCTAACTCTTGGTTCCCTAGTCTCCCTGTAACCAGGAGGGCAGCACCTAGTGCATTCTAGCCCCCTCTGGTGGAGAAGTGTGGTGTTGGATGCAAAGGAAGGGTCCTGACCATTGCACTGCTCTTACCTCAGAGGAGGAAAACTACACTCCATTAAAGAAGTGCAGCATCCCTGTGGCGGTCGAACCCTCAGGGGCGCCACACTGTTCTTAACTGAAACATTGCTGCCAACACTGAAACTGGACACCGTTTTCCTCTAATGGGCCAGGGCACTGAAAACAAGTCCCTCGTCCATGGCTACTGCCCCGAGCCCCGTTACACCTGTATTCACCTCTGGTGCCGGTGCCATTCCGGCAATGTTCGTCGCTGAGTTTCCAGGGGCTCATTTTAACTGTTATATCACATTAGCCCTGTAGATAATCATGTTGCTAGACCCCAAAGGACCTCTTGATAAGTAGGACTTAGTAAAATTTAGAAGTGGTGACTACTTTTCTGGCAATGGTGGATTTTTATCTTTTATTTTTATTTATGGTGGATTTTTTGCAATAGGTTTTCATAAAGATCTTTACACTGTTTCCTAGCTCCTGTGTTGCTCTGTCTATTTCTGGCTGAGGAACGGGTTCACTGAGAATTTTTCATTGAGCTCATTTTGATAGTCTGATGGGGGAGATTGTAACTCTTTTATGTGTCTTTCTCAGCTGATTTCTGACCATAGTCCACATCAAAGTTGAATGTGCAGAGAAACAAAGAGCCTGTAAAAGCCAAACATGCAACATATTTAATGAAACCCTGTCACAAATATGACGTTTAGTCCTAAATAAACACATTTAAGTGAAAAAAAAAAAGATCGGAAAAGTGGACAACCCCTTTAAACATAAGAAGACAAGGGAAAAATGTCAGTGAAATTTCCATGTGATTTTGAAAAAAAACAAAGTTGGTCAGAATGCAAAAGATAAAATATTATAAAAGTCAATTACTAATCCAAAAAGGTTCAGTTAAGTTCCACATACCACTCTTTTATTAAAAACCCAGTTACGACCTCCCACCCGTGAATCATTATAAATGGGTTATATATCTTTTTTAGCACACCCTGGCAAACATTACTGTCTACTAAAGCAGTATGCCAATAACCAAATGGTATTAATTATTCTGAAATCTGATACAAAACAAAACAGAACCCTGGCAGCAGTACAGTCATCATTCACTATATAGCCTAATATATCAATGTAGTCTGCACCTAGGTTTGCTTTCAAACAATTTACCTTCTCAGAATGTAAGCCTGATGTGTGTAAAATGTCTGCTCATATGTGTACAAGGCATATGACATGGGAACAGTATATACTTTAGTGCCTACCATTTGTATTTTCTAGACCAGAGGATTCAGGCTGATTACATATTCTGGCTTTTACTACTGCTGGACAGAAGTACTGCCTATACAGTATGTGTTGTTCTATTGCAACCTTAAACACCAGTGAAATGGGTTCCTCAGTATGTCTTTGTGTGCTGGTGACCTCTGTAGATGTCTTCCTCTGTGGCCACATACTTGTACATTTATTGTAAGAAGCATTTCTGAGCCGCCCATACTTACAGACACACTTCCTTCTTCTGCCCACAGCGCTCTTCAGCGCTCCCAGCCTGGCAAGACCAATCTTACTTCACTAACAAATCCAGGTTTTGCATACATCTTGCCTCAGCCCCCTGACTTATACTTTTGCTGTTTCAGGGTCCCCACAAACACACAACTAAACAATACTTGGCTCTCAGCTCTGTACTGCTGCAGTGGCGCTCTCCTTTCTCTCTGCTCCACTGTGTCAGTGGTCCAGACTGCCACTTCTACAATCCAGTTACTTTCATGCCACATCTGTTTCTCCTTCTTGGCCCCCACACACAATTAGGCCTAACCACTCCACTCCATTGCATCTTTCTCTGAGAACTCACGAGTGCTCACTACTCGACCAAAACTTTCAAGCAAGCTCCTGTTTGTTACTTAAAGGGAATCTGTGACTTCCAAAATCACTATTTAACTGCCGATATATTAATAAGAATAAGGGTAAGTGCCCACGATGCAGAAATGCTGCATATTTTTTCCGCATCTCCCTGGCAGGAAAAAAGCATGCGGATTTTACATGCGTTTTTCCTGCCAGGTAGAAGCGTTTGTCAAGCGTCTTTGCATGCATTTCTGCATGCGGGTTATCAAGTGCTTTTCCAAGCGATTTTAGCATCACTTGTAAAAGTGCTTGACAACTTGGTTCCACTTGGTCCCACTTGGGTGGCCGGAATGACTCGCTTCTGGCCAGCTCGTGTTTAAATTTAACTGGTTAACAACAGCGGGGGAGAATCAACCCACCCGCAGCTATTAAAGGCACATGACAGCTGATTAAATCAGCAGTCGTGTGCGGTGAAAGATGAGGGCTCAGCGTCGAAGCCCGCATCAAAGTCAGGGACATGACATATGACGTAAATAAATTAAGTTAAAACCGAGAACACGGACGTGTGGATTCGTGTATGGAGATAAAAGAGCAGCTCAAGGTTAAATTATATATTTAATCACCTTAAGGGCACACTAGACAAAACACTATATACACAATGGTTATACATATACAATAGTATGCAAATGCAGGTGAAGTACATAAGATATAAGCAGATGAATCATGTCAGTTCATGTTCGGTCATGTGTGGTGGGCCACATGGGGGCAGTTCCCAGCAGTTCCTGGAACTGGTTCCAGTTCCTTCCAGCACGTTACTCGACGTGATCCCCCCCCTTTAGAAGTGAACAGCAAGCATGACAAAGAGAGTGAGCACATGGCTTTACACAAGTCTTTTAACCCCCTGGTCGATTACTCCCTGTTTCGCCCCCGGGATGGTCCTTATCCACCTTCCCTGGGGGTTTGTAGCTAAAACTCCCAAAACCTATGAAGATCATAACTTCCCAGCGGAAAGTCATAGGGCAGCGGTTCTGCCGCCATTGGATCCAGCCGGGTCCCCGTTACGCTTGGAGATCAAACATGGCTTTTCTGCCTGGCTTCTACTAGCAGTTCTGCTTATCTCCCCACCCTGAATGGATTGGGACCGTGGAAGGCGTTCGGCCCATGGGCAGGGCTCCTTTCTATATAAACCCCAGCAGACAGTCTCTAGTTGCCAGTTATTTCGTTAGTTTAGCTGGACTTGGCCACTCTGATCCTTTGCTCCTGTGTGCTATTTTGTACATCCTGAGGTCTGACCTCAGTTTTTATTTTGACCACCTGCCTTGTGGTTTTATCCCTGACACACTTTCTTGGTTTTGACTCTGTGTTATGACCCCTCTTGCCCTCTTGCCTCGGGTTCGCTCCTACGGATAGCAGCCCTTCTCTGGAAGCAATCCAGTGGACCCCATTGTAAAACCAGATCCCTGTACAGGGGTTAAAGGCTGAAGGTTGGGGTTCTTCTGGAATCTGCCAGACAGAGTGGCTTGTGCCATAGTAGCCTATTTGAGCCTGGGGCCTCTGACAAAAGTAACATTTGATTTCTAAATTACTTGGATGTCAGATATCATTAATACCAGTAACCCACTTCCGCACTGTTCCACCAAAATCCTTAAATAGATCCACCACCAAACTGCTCCAACAAATGCTGACAGCATCAAAATACTTAATCACCCTATAGAGGAAGCAACAGGCTCCCCTGACCAAAGCTGGTCTCTAAGAAGGAATCAAGGACATCCAAATAATGGAGTACTCAATAGCTTTGATCCACAATACAATGGACAGATTCAATCAGAGTTGTCTGGGATTCTTATTGTTTAGAAACAGTTTTTGTCCCTTATTAACATACCATGTATATCATGCACTATGGTACTGGGAGATGGAAATCTGCATCCTTTATATACTTTTTATGTGTTAGAATATTACATAAGGTAGGTTGGGAAAGATAACTTATTGTATAATATCTTTACTAAGCCTTGGTTCTATTGTGTAGTTACTTATTTCGCTTGCTTAGTATTCTTTTTATATTTTTCATCTTTGTTGAGAAGTCTTTGTTTTAAATAAAGATATAGTAAAGAAAAAAAAAGGATCTGGGTGCACTTGTAGATCACAGACGAAATAGCAGCAGCTTCAAAGGCTAGCAGAATCTGCAGCTTCGGAAGCCAGCAGAATATTGTCATGGACTCGCGGGACAGGGACACAACACTACCACTTTCGAAAATGGTACTGTGACCTCATATAGAATATGAGGTTCAGTTCTGGGTGACAAATCATAGAAAGGATGCCCTGAAGATAGGAAAGGTACAAAGAAGAGCCACAAAACTGAGCATGGAGTATCTTGGTTATATGTAAAGATTAAAAGAATTAAACCTATTTAGATTTGAGAAGAGATGTCTAAGTACATGAATGGCCCATTCAAAAAATATGGTCAAAAGCTGTTTCATGTACAACCCCCTCAAAATACATGGGGGAACTTTCTTTGTCGCGTTGCTCATCTTACTGTGAGCAGCCTGCGTGGGTTTAGTGCGCTACCATGGCCTGCAGCGTCTACGGACTTGTGTCCCATCGAGCACATCGCTAATAAAACTAATTTGCAACTGTAGTAAAAAAACACAGCTAACACCCGCAAATCTTTAGTCTGGATGGAAAATCCGCAGCATATCCACTGTGTGTATCAAAGTTGCCAAAGATCCCAATTTAGGCAGGACAATCCTATAAATCAGGGCTAGCAAACCCAACCATGTGCCATTAGGAAGGAAAATTATCATTTTTTTTTTAAATAGTTACAAAAACTTAACATTTTATATTTCTTAAAGAGTTTGCCAGGGTCCAGACTTAATTCACCTCTGTTGTTCATTGTTTTGAGCAGTCTGGCTCAGCCTGTACCCTTGCCCCGCAGCTGAGCTTTATTCCTATATCCGTGGGCCAGTGCAGATGGTGCATTCCCAGAGCTGATTAAATGCAACAGCAGGTTTGTGTTCTCCATCACTTTCAATAGAAAACATTGTACCTTCTCATCAGAGAGCGGCTTCTACGTACAGTGATTCGATGAAAACACAGATGAGATGTGACAGCCACATCTGTGTGTGTGCACCGCGCCTCTACATCGCGGGAAGCGGGAAATAAAATAAGAAAATTGTGTTTACAAGCTACAGTTCCACATAACCCATCTCTAAATCAATCACAGCAGCTAATACCGAGGTTCTCAGATGGTTAACTGGGTTAACCTGAGCTCTCGGGGAACTGTGAATATTGGCTTGATAATTGTGATCCCAACGAGAAATGGCATATGAGTCTATTTAAGGAAAAAGCCATCTTTGCTATGATTCGCTGAGCACACCAAATGTTTTCTGCACTGCGCGGTAAAGCCCTTAGGAATATTTTCAGCATAGTGACTTGCTGCACATCCAATGGTGGTTATCATTTCAGCCACTGAAATTTTACTGTATTTCAATGTACTATTTATATTTTTAGCGATGCTTCTTTTTAATGTAAAAATTGTTATTTGTTCTTGAAGAAAAACTACAAGAAAAAAAAGTTATTGACATCTCTAGAACTGTCTATTGTGAAATGAAAAAACTGACCATACAATACCAACTGACCAATGAGAAAACATACCATACCAGTTTGCCCATGTGTAAGGGTGGTGGACAATGGCTATCTCGTTTCTACCCCTGAAGACACCAATCGCGTTATGTATTTGCATGTATGTTAATGTGAATCATGTTGTAATATGTTATGTTGTGTGTACTGCGATACTGTAATGTAGTGTAAACAGTGCTATGTGTAGTATATAGTTAGTAGTATAGTATAGTATATATATATATATATATATATATATATATATATATATATATACAGTGCCTACAAGTAGTATTCAACCCCCTGCAGATTTAGCTGGTTGACACATGCGGAATTAACTTGGCATTGTGACATTTGTACTGTAGATCAGCCTGGAAGTGGGAAATGCACTGCAGCAAATTTTTTATTTTTTTTTAAAAACGTTAAAAGTTAATTCAGAGTGTCATTTATTATTCAACCCCTCAAACCACAAGAATTCTGTTTGGTCCCCCTAAAGTATTAAGAAGTAGTTCAGGCACCAAGAATAATGAGCTTCACATGTGTGGATTAAAGATCTCTTTTGCCAGCCTTTTCTGACTATTTAAGACCCTGCCCAAACTTGTGAACAGCACTCAGACATGGTCAACATGGGAAAGACAAAGGAGCATTCCAAAGCCATCAGAGACAAGATCGTGGAGGGTCACAAGGCTGGCAAGGGGTACAAAACCCTTTCCAAGGAGTTGGGCCTACCTGTCTCCACTGTTGGGAGCATCATCCGTAAGTGGAAGGCTTATGGAACTACTGTTAGCCTTCCACGGCCTGGACAGCCTTTGAAAGTGTCCTCCCGTGCCGAGGCCAGGCTTGTCCGAAGAGTCAAGGCTAACCCAAGGACAAGAAGGAAGGAGCTCCGGGAAGATCTCATGGCAGTGGGGACATTGGTTTCAGTCAATACCATAAGTAACGTACTCCACCGCAATGGTCTCCGTTCCAGACGAGCCTGTATGGTACCTTTACTTTCAAAGCGTCATGTCAAGGCTCGTCTACAGTTTGCTCATGATCACTTGGAGGACTCTGAGACAGACTGGTTCAAGGTTCTATGGTCTGATGAGACCAAGATCGAGATCTTTGGTGCCAACCACACATAAGACGTTTGGAGACTGGATGGCACTGCATACGACCCCAAGAATACCATCCCTACAGTCAAGCATGGTGGTGGCAGCATCATGCTGTGGGGCTGTTTCTCAGCCAAGGGGCCTGGCCATCTGGTCCGCATCCATGGGAAGATGGATAGCACGGCCTACCTGGAGATTTTGGCCAAGAACCTCCGCTCCTCCATCAAGGATCTTAAGATGGGTCGTAATTTCATCTTCCAACAAGACAACGACCCAAAGCACACAGCCAAGAAAACCAAGGCCTGGTTCAAGAGGGAAAAAGTCAAGGTGTTGGAGTGGCCTAGTCAGTCTCCTGACCTTAACCCAATTGAAAACTTGTGGAAGGAGCTCAAGAATAAAGTCCACATGAGACACCCAAAGAACCTAGATAGCTTGGAGAAGATCTGCATGGAGGAGTGGGCCAAGATAACTCCACAGACCTGTGCCGGCCTGATCAGGTCTTATAAAAGACGATTATTAGCTGTAATTGCAAACAAGGGTTATTCCACAAAATATTAAACATAGGGGTTGTATAATAATTGACCCACACTTTTATGTTTAAAATTTAATAAAATTCAACTGAGCAACATAACTTTTTGGTTTGTAAGATTTATGCTTCTGTTCATAAAACCTACTCTCGTTTGCAGTTTGAAGGCTCTAACTTATTTGCATCTTATCAAACCAGCTAAATCTGCAGGGGGTTGAATACTACTTGTAGGCACTGTATATAGTATATGGTTAGTATGTGTGTAGTTGACTAGTATAGGGAAAAGTGACTGCTTCTTGTTAAGAAGAGAGATATGTTCTCAAGTGCAGAGTGAGAGGATGGAGAGTCCAGAGCGTACAGTGCCGTATTGGAGGATGACCTTGAATAAGAGGAGACCGAAGAAGAGGTATAGCAAGATCTTGAGGATAAGTGACAGAAAGAAAGAGTGGACTTTAGGAGATGGGTCCTAGGCGAGGATGCCACGAGACCCTGATTTTGTAACGCAAAAGGTAATGACCTTAGCAGGACTGAGAGACTGGGACTAGTGAAGGATCCCGAATGGGAGTTCCAGGGCACCAGTAGTGAAAGAAATAGGACATGGAACTGCTGAACAAGTAGAGGCCACTTGCTGTTTAGAACTGTAGTGTTAAAGCTGGGTTGTGGCGAAGTAGTGAGAAACAGTGGATATAGAATGCCCTGGAGTATACTACTGAGGAATGAGACTGTGTGGAAATGCTTCATACTGTAAAGGAAACATTCACTAGACTTAGCTCCCTCTATCCCTTGTATATAACCTTTATGAAGTTACCATTCAGTGAAGAGTTTATTGCTGAACAATGGCCTCCCTCATTGAACTGTGAAACATCTGGTCCTGGCAAACCCACAATAATGGTTACATGCGGCCTGCACGGGTTTAATGCCCTCACAGCAGAAGTCCACACACCCAGCCAAGACCTCACAGCAGAAGTCCACACACCCAGCCAAGACCTCCACTTTCATATAACGTGCCGGGGCGCTGAAGACGAGTGCCTCGTCCACGGCTACTGCCCCGTGGTATGTTACACAGGGAAGAAAACTGTAAAAGCAAGTTGTCTGCCTTTTTCTGTTGAAAATAAGTGAGGAAAATAAGTATTTGATGCACTGCTGATTTTACAAGTTTTCCCACCTACAAAGCATGGAGAGGTCTGTATTTTTTATCGTAGGCACACTTCACCGGTGAGAGACAAAATCTGAAAAGAAAAAACAGAAAATCACATTGTATGATTTTTTTTTAGATTCTGTCTCTCACAGTTGAAGTGTACCTACGATAAAAATTACAAACCTCTCCATTCTTTGTAGGTGGTAAAACTTGCAAATTCGGCAGTGCATCAGTATAGGGAATGAAGGAAAGATCTGAGTCAAATATGACCCAAGACAGCGGGCATGTTGTTGGGGAGTAATGGTGGAGCCACACACAGAAACGGCAATATTGGGCATAGGTAGATGAGTGGAGGGAGGAAACACAAAGATGTCAGTTTTTGACAAATTCAGTTTCAGCGGGAGGAGATGATGTTATAGACAGGAGAAAGACAATCACTGGTATTTTGGTAATGAAGGGGTGATATCAGGAGACAATGTTTATAACTGGGTGTCATCAGCATATAGATGTTGCTGAAAACCAAATCTACAGATGGTTTATCCTATAGGGGCAGTATATAAGGAGAAGAGGAGGGGGCTTAGGACTGAGTAATTTCCATTTTAACAAATATATGTTTTCTATATTTGATGAAATGAGGGTAAAGAAATGTAGATTAAAAATGGGTTTTATCTGCATATCTAAATCTACAACCTTTGAAGATGTCTCTATGGACCTGAAACTAGTCATGCGCTTTGAAATGAGATAAGTGGTCCAGAAAGTGTAACCAACAGATGCAAAATCAAAGCAATTTGCATTTTGCAATCTCAGCAAGTCACAAATTACCCTCTCTGCTGAGCTCCTAAATAAGAGAAATGAATGGCTGAGAAAAGAATATCAAATTGTCCATAATAACAAGTCTTCCACACATTAACTTTTGAAAGTGCAAACATCATTATCTATATACATTTTCTGTAGTTCTATTAAATGCAATTTGTTTTATGCCATAAGACTCGTTTAATTCCGAGCAAATGAATATAGTCTTTCGGGGAAATATACTTTGAAATCCCGGGCGGATACTATGCATCTGACCAGTGCAGGGCAGGCCACACATACAGTATAGGGTGAAATCTGTCAGTGTAGGAGAGTAGGGAAGGGAGATGTCGCCGGGGACCTGCTTTACTCCCCATATACATAGTTCCCAGTCCAGTCGGCTTTTCAATGTATATTTTTTCAGAAACGCAGTACTTCGGAGTAAAACATGCATGACTGCAATATCGCTGCCAGTGTCTGATTCACGCGGCTTGTGGTTTGGGCAGCATGAACCTCTGGACAATTTAACTTTAAAAGTTCATACTTTAGAGCTTAAAGGGAACCTGACATGTAAAAAAATGCTATTAACCTGCAGATATGGGGTTAATCTGCAAGTTAATAGCGTTTTGAAGCTGCCCGGTGCCTGCACTGAGAGCCCCGCTGCTGGGAGGAAATTAACTTTATTCCTCCCAGCAGCCTCTGGCTTTCAGCTATAGGGGTGGGCCGGCGCAGCTCAGTCACCGCTCAGTGCATAGTGAGCAATGGGTATAACTGCCCAGGTACATCTGCTGCTCACTATGCACTGAGCGGTGACTGAAGCCGTGCCGGCACACCCCTATAGCTGAATTTTATTGAAGGAAATGAGGGTTCATTCAAAATTTTAGTTTCTTTTATTTAGAAAAACTTTTTTTTTTACTTTTTTCGTGGTCTTCTTATGGAACTTGTGAATATCTGATTGCTTGTTCTGTATACTGAAATTTAACTGTACTGCAGTTATATTGGTGTATATATGGTCTCTTATCAAGCCCAGTCACAGACTGGTTTTCGCTGGAATATCATCATGGCTCTGTGGCGTTCAACAGGCCCCTTTCTGTTATTCCAACCCAACGGTAACTCAAGATAACATTGCGGGGGGGGGGGGGGCAATGTGTGCGAAGTGCAGCACACCTCCTCTGGACCACGTGTCTTGAATGCGCTGTCAGAGATTGACAGTGGCATTTCAAGGGTTAACAGCAGCAATCAGACCCCATCTGCTGGGACCCGACATGAGCCATACATGTATGATGGATGTTGGTAAGGGGTTAAATATATAATACTTTTTTATGTCCAGGAGCTGTCTATAACCGTAGCTGAATATAGCACACATATTAATTAATAGAACTGCACTCTGACAGAGCTAAGATACATGTGAACAATAGGTGCAGGGGTTGCAATCACAGCCGGGCCCTAGAGCCTAGGGGGTTAGTCTAACATAAGAACAACCCCTTAAAATTTTTTCCTTTATTCGATATGCATTAAAAATCAAAACAAGGGCCCAAGAATGTGAATTACACCATCTCGGACCAATAGCTGACACTCTGTATTAAACTTATACACAAAGGTATCCAATATACTCACAGATGAAATACCTTAAACATTGAAAAGGAAAAGAGTCAGTGCTACTAAATCCCTCCAGAATAGCCTCAATCTCGCACCTACCTACCAGGGGAGGTTGGTACCCTATTTGACCAACGAGAATGGTGGCTCTCCCTCTGTAACCCTCAATAACCCTAGGACTACGGTGGGGTGTCAGTGTGCTTAGACTACTTTTCTTAACCCCTTCCCGACCCGTGTCACACAGTTTGTGACATGGAAAACAGTTCGTTCCCGACCCATGTCACAGCGTCTGTGACATGGAGGGATTGCACCCCTGCAGCGCCTGAGAGTGGGGTCGCTCAGGTGTCACAGTTGCTACTGCAACTGGACATCCTGAAGTCGACCCCACGGGGGGTGGATTAACCCCCCCGTGCCTGGGACCCCTCCGATTGGCAGTTTCATTTTCACTTCTAGTGAAACTGCCAATCGGAATGAATTAAATATTTCACCAATGAAAATTGGTGAAATATTTCAATCTGGGCATGGCCTGATGCTTACAACATCAGCCATTGGCTGGGGGGAGTGTCGCCTCTGTCCCCCCTCCCCCCAGATCTGATTGGGGGGCTAGCGTCACATGGATACTAGCCCCAATCAGATGTGGAGGGAGTTGTTAATGATGGCCGCAACTGCCCAGCTCCTACCCGTTCATGGATCGTGTGCTGTCGTTGTGGACCCTCTGCTGCTGCCCAGTGGACCCTCTGCTGCTGCCCAGTGGACCCTCTGCTGCTGCGCACGTGGATCGCTTCTGCCGCCGCCGATCGTCTGCTGCCGCCGCTGATCCGCAGCAGGTAGTATTGCCAAAATCCCCCCGACCGCCCCTCCACCTCTCTCCACTCCCCCCGACCCCCCCTCCACCCCAGTCCCAATTTCTCACCTGTACCCCAACCTCCGCTCCCTCCATCTTCCACGTCTTCATCCACCGGCTGCTCTCCTTCTGACAGCCGGTGGACTGTGATCACAGGCAGCAGCAGGCTCAGTGTAAATCTCCTGCGCCTGTGATCACACCACCATCCCCCCGTCCCAGGGATCACACCACCATCCCCCAGTCCCAGTGATCTCACCCACCATCCCCCAGTCCTAGTGATCTCACCCACCCCCCCAGTGATCACCCCCCCAGTGATCACCCCCCCCAGTGATCACCAGCCCCCCCCCTCGTCCGAGTGATCACCCCCCCTGCTGCTGCCAGCTACTGCCTGCCGGCTCCTACCCCCCTTGCTGCTGCCGGCTCCTACACCCCTTGCTGCTGCCGGCTCCTACCCCCCTTGCTGCTGCCGGCTCCTGCCCCCCTTTCTGCCCCCCTTCTGCCCCAGTGATCACCCCCCCTGCTGCTGCTGGCACTTCCGTCTCCTCAGCCCCCTCCTGCGCCCCGTACGCCTGAGCGCGCCCCCTCCTGCACCCCGTACGCCTGACCGCCCCCACACGTGATTTACACCAAGCACTCACACATACACACGTACACTCACACTATAATAAAGTGTCTTTTTTTTTTTAACACACGCACACAGCACACAAAATGTCCCGCCCGTCCCGCTCATCCCAGTCTAGGGCGTACTCAGCTGAGGAGGCTATGTCAGGTTGGTGTGTGTGTTGTAGTGTGTGTGTGGTGTATACACTACACTATACCACACCGCACACCAACCTGACATACACTACACAATTTGTGAAGCACATGGGGGTGCTCACTATGCATCTAGATAAGTTCCCTGGGGGGTCTAGTTTCCAAAGTGGGGTCACTTGTGGGGGAGCTCCGATGTTTAGGCACACGGGCTCTCCAAACACGACATGGTGTCCGCTAACAAATTGGAACCATGTTGCGTTTGCAGAGCCCCTGATATGCCTAAACAGTGGAGCTCCCCCACAAGTGACCCCATTTTGGAAACTAGACGCCCCAAGGCACCAATCTAGATGCATAGTGAACACTTGGAACCCCCAGGTGCTTCACAAATTGATTCGTAAAAATGAAAAAGTGGAAAAAAAAACTCATTTTTATTTTTACGGATTAATTTGTGAAGCACATGGGGGTTTCAAGTGCTCACTATGCATCTAGATAGGTGCCTTGGGGGATCTAGTTTCCAAAATGGGGTCACTTGTGGGGGAGCTCCACTGTTTAGTCACATCAGGGGCTCTCCAAACGTGACATGGTGTCCGCTAACAAATTGGAACCATGTTGCGTTTGCAGAGCCCCTGATATGCCTAAACAGTGGAGCTCCCCCACAAGTGACCACATTTTGGAAACTAGACCCCCCCAAGGCACCTATCTAGGTGCATAGTGAGCACTTGGAACCCCCAGGTGCTTCACAAATTGATTCGTAAAAATGAAAAAGTGGAAGAAAAAAAACACTTTTTTATTTTTACGGATTCATTTGTGAAGCACCTGGGGGTTCCAAGTGCTCACTATGCATCTAGATAGGTGCCTTGGGGGGTCTAGTTTCCAAAATGGGGTAACTTGTGGGGGAGCTCCACTATTTAGGCACATCTGGGGCTCTCCAAACGCGATATGGTGTCCGCTAACAAATTCAATGGAAAATCGGCTCAAATTGTTAGCGGACACCATGTTGCGTTTGGAGAGCCCCTAATATGCCTAAACAGTGGAGCTCCCCCACAAGTGACCCCATTTTGGAAACTAGACCCCCAAAGGCACCTATCTAGATGCATAGTGAGCACTTGGAACCCCCAGGTGCTTCACAAATTGATCTGTGAAAACAAAAAAGTACTTTTTTTTCACAAAAATTTTCTTTTAGCCTAAATTTTTGAATTTTCACATGGGTAACAGGATAAAATGCATCCTAAAATTTGTTGGGCAATTTCTCCTGAGTACACTGATACCTCATATGTGGTCATAAACCACTGTTTGGGCGCATGGCAGGGCTCAGAAGGGAAGGAGCGCAATTTGACTTTTGGAGCTAATTTTACATTCAAAAAGTGAAATGGCGCTCCTTCCCTTCTGAGCCCTGCCGTGTGCCCAAACAGTGGTTTATGACCACATATGAGGTATCAGTGTACTCAGGAGAAATTGCCCAACAAATTTTAGGATGCATTTTATCCTGTTACCCATGTGAAAATTAAAAAATTTAGGCTAAAAGAAAATTTTTGTTAGAAAAATTTAAATGTTCATTTTTTTCTTCCATGTTGCTTTAGTTCCTGTGGTGCACCTGAAGGGTTAATAATCTTCTTGAATGTAGTTTTGAGTAGCTTGAGGGGTGCAGTTTTTGGAATGGTGTCACTTTTGGGTGTTTTCTGTCATGTACACCCCTCAAAGGGACTTCAAATGTGATGTGGTCACTAAAAAAAATGGTTTTGTAAATTTTGCTGGAAAAAAGATAAATTGCTGATGAACTTTGAACCCTTCAAACTTCCAACCAAAATTTTTTTTTTTTTCCAAAATTGTGCTGATGTAAAGTAGACATGTGGGAAATGTTATTTATTAACTATTTTGTGTCACATCACTCTCTGGTTTAGCAGAATAAAAATTAAAAATTTTAAAATTGTGAAATTTTCACAATTTTTCCCATATTTTTGATTTTTTCACAAATAAACGCAAATATTATCGACCTAAATTTAATACTAACATGAAGCCCAATATGTCACGAAAAAACAATCTCAGAATTGCTAGGATCCGTTGAAGTGTTCCAGAGTTTTTACTTTGTAAAGGGACACTGGTCAGAATTGACAAAAATGCCAAGGTCTTTAGGGTCAAAATAGGCTGGGTCCTGAAGGGGTTTTAAATATAAAAAACATGTATCAGAAAAAAAGGTGCAAACGTGCAGATAGAAAGTGACTATGTGCAAAAACTATATACAATGAGCATAAGACATCCTCTATTCATTAATGAATTCTGCTGGTGACAATTTCAATTCTAAATCCCATAATTTGATAGATAAGTAACTTTCTGTGGCTTTCTGTGTACGTTGCGCATTGTCAGCAAGCAGCCAATCAGTGGTGGGGGCAGGATTACACATATTAGCTGGACTGCCTGGCACATGACACCTAGTCCTGCAATGATAATCTCCTGCTAATAAAACACTGGTTGTATTGAAACTACAGTAAACTGCTGAGCAAGTGACTCTTCCCTGGATCCGACTCTCTGCCCCTATATTATGCTGCTCACAGATTAAACAGCAAAAACCTGCTGATAGATTCCCTTCAATCCAGGGTGCATGCCCAGTATCTAAATTCCCGGTGATGCCCCTCACAGTTCTCAAGTGTACGGATTCTTGGCAGTTTAATAATAGGTAGTAGCAGTGATATCACTGTTGACATGGACTTTACCACTTTAATTTAGGAATATCTAATGCTAGTGTAACTTCTGTATGTTACCTGTTATTTTTGTTACTGGGCTGTGAATTATTTTATTTGTTCTGATCCAATACATCAAACATGCACGTGCAACAGAAATAGGAAATCATATACAGTGTCATTCAAAATAATAGCAGTGTGCTCAAAAATATGAGTTAAGCACAAAATCTTTATACTAGTTTTTATTTCCATGCATTGGGAACATCGCACACTGTTTTGTAATTCAAAACATGAAGAGAAATGTATATAATTTTTACCTACTTTACAGAAAATAACAAAAAATGAACATTGGGCTGTTCTAAAAAATAGCATTGTCTGCATTTGTCTTTACAAACTCACAATATGTACTTTTTTTTTTTGAGGATTTAGTATTCCTGTGACTCATTAACCTAATATTTAATTGTATACCTACAGTTTTTTAGAACTGCTTCACATCTATGTTGCATAGAGTCAACCAACCTCTGGCTGGCACCTGTCAACTGTTATTCCAGTCCGGGATGCTTTGATTACATCCCACAATTTTTTTGGCATTTGTTGGCTTTGACTCAGAAACGGCATTTTTGATGTCACCCAAACAAGTGTTCTATCGGATTAAGGTCCGGGAATTGGGCTGGCCACTCCATAACTTCAATTTCGTTGGACTGGAACCAAGGTTTTGCTCGTTTACTGGTGTGTTTAGGGTCGTTTTCTTGTTGAAACACTCATTTCAAGGGCATATCCTCTTCAGTGTAAGGCAACATAACCTCATCTAGTATTTTAATATATGCAAACTGGTCCATGATCCCTGGTATGAGATAAATAGGTCCAGCACCATAGTAAGACAAACATGCCCATATGATGCTTGCACTACCATGCTTCACTGTCTGCAGAGTGTACTGTAGCTTGAATGCAGAGTTTGGGGGTCATCTGACAAACTGTCTACGGCCCTTGGATCCAAAAAGAACAATTTTACTTTCATCAGTCCACAAAATGTTTCTCCATTTCTCTTTAGGCCAGTTGATGTGTTCTTTGGCAAATTGTATTCGCTTCAGTACATGTTTTTTTTTTAACAGTGGGACTTTGCGGGGACTTCTTGCTAAGACATTAGCTTCACACAGGCATCTTCTAACTGTCACAGTACTCACAGGTAACTTGAGACTGTCTTTGCTCATCCTGGTGCTGATCATTGGCTGAGCCTTTGCCATTCTGGCTATTCTTCAATCCATTTGAATGGTATCCTTCTGTTTTCTTCCATGTCTCTCTGGTTTTGCTTTCCATTTTAAAGCATTAGAGATCTTTTTAGCTGAACAGCCTATAATTACCTGCACTTCATTATAAGTTTTACCGTCTCCAATCAACTTTTTAATCAAAGTACGCTGTTCTTCTGAACAATGTCTCGGACGACTCATATTTCTCAAGCTTTCAAGGAGAAATGCATGTACAACATGTGACGGCTTCACCCTTAGATAAGGGCCACCTGATTCACACCTGTTTCTTCACAGAATGATTGACCTCACTAATTGAATTCCACACAGCTATTATTTTGAACATACCCCCTTTCAATTACTTATTCAAATACACAGACTCAGAAACATGCAAATCATGAATGCTGAGTCTGTTGGTTTTCTTAGAATCTACTGCCCCAACTGGTAAATTGTTTGACATGCGGTAATATAATTTATACCAAAAACAGTGATTAATCTGGTTAGTCATATTGGACTGCTATTATTTTGAACACTACTGTACATGTAGTTATTCCACGAGCAACATGTGAATGCTCATCACCAGTCGAACATCTGACCAGTTCTGTTACAAAGACAAGGCAGAAGCAGGCATTGTGATTTATGGGATTACGTGTTCCAATGTCATGACATTCCAAAACACAAAGTATAATCTGATTTGGTTTTCTTTGGACCTGAAGATGTTTAGTCCGGGTGATGATGATCATGAGTCATGTTGCAGATGTCCACTGTGGTTAGTTTGTTGAAAAATAGTCCTTCCAAACATGTTGATTGATTGGCAATCTCTTCTATCAAAACAGCCAAACTTTATTTACTTTGATTATCAAATTAGATCTTCATTATGTAAAACAAGAGCCATAGATGTTACGCTTCTCCTTGGGGTTTGATTAGTGATAGTAAACAGCCATACGGTTGGCAATTCATGTCCAAACAGAAGATGATCTGCGTGGCTATCTTGTTTCCTGGAAGTCATGTTCGTAATAACCAGGTCATGGGTTCACTTGGAGATCATTCAACAATCAGATGAAGCATGATCTCATTATTTTCAGATGAGGAATCCCTTATCTCTATTTATCTTGCTTTAATAATATTGTCATCTGTCCAAAATCATATCAAGTGCTGAATGTCATAAGAGCTTAAACAATGTGCAGGACTAACCATGAACGAAGACATTAATGACGGTATTATATACTTATAACACCTGAGGTTTCTACAAGCTCTTTGAAACAAGTGAAAAAAATGTTAATAAGGAATACTCCTTGAAAAAGTGATGGCAAAACATGTGTTGGTGATTAGCAGTGTATCCAGTGTCGGTCAGTATATTCCCTAGACGCTATTCATATTACTATGGTGAATGCAAATACATGTATTGCACTGTGAAGAATATTTGCAGGGTCTATGAATTATTCTGAAGATGGTATCTGTGGGAAAAATATACTGCACAGGCACTATGCTGTTACAGCTGACTTGATTATGAACGCTTACTAATCTAGTAGGGACTTATGTACAGAGGCGAAGCACAAGGTGGTTGCTCCAGGTGTCAAAATTTAGCTTCTTGCCCCCCCCCTCCCTAAGGTCAAAGCTCTCAGAGATTGCTAAACCTCTCAGTATTACTAGTACAGTGGCATGTAAAAGTTTGGGCACCCCTGGTCAAAATTACTGTTATTTTAAACAGTTAAGCAACTTAACAAAGAAATTATCTCTAAATGGCCTTTACATTTTAAAAATTATGAAAAGGAAAATGGGCACATGCAAAAGTTTGGGCATCCTGCATGGTTAGTACCTAGTAGCATCCCCTTTGAAAATATCACAGCTTGTAAATGCTTTTTGTAGCCAGCCAAGAGTCTTTCAATTCTTCTTTGAGGGATTTTCATCCATTCTGCCTTGGAAAATTCTTCCAGTTCTGTGAGATTTCTGGGTCATCTTGTATGCACTGCTATTTTGAGGTCTAGCCACAGATTTTCAATGATGTTCAGATCAGGGGACTGTGAGGGCAATTGTAAAACCTTCAGCTTGCGCCTTTTGAGGTAGGCTATTGTGGATTTTGATGTGTGTTTAAGATCATTATCCATTTGCTGAAGCCATCCTCTTTTCATCTGCAGCTTTATTACAGATGGTGTTATGATTGCATCCAGAATTTGTTAAAATGACATTGAATCCATTCTTTGCTCTACCCGTGAAATGTTCCCCGTGCCATTGGCTGCAACACAACCCCAAAGCATGATTGATCCACCCCGGTGCTTAATGGTTAGTGAGATGTTCTTTTTCTGAAATTCTGTGTTTTTTTCTCCACATATACCTTTGATCATTGTGGCCAAAGAGTTCTATTTTAACCTCATCGGTCCACAGGACTTGTTTCTAAAATGCATCCGGCTTGTTTAGATGTTCTTTTGCATAGTTCTAATGCTGAATTCGTGATGAGGACGCAGGAGACGATTTCTTCTGATGTCTCTTCCATGAAGGCCATATTTGTGTAGGTGTCTCTGAACAGTAGAACAATATACCACAATTCCAGAGTGTGCTAAATCTTTCTGAAGGTCTTTTGCAGTCAAGCGGGGGATCTTAATTGCCTCTTTAGCAATCCTACAAGCAGCTCTCACTGAAATTTTGCTTGGTCTTCCAGACCTTATCTTGACCTCCACTGCTCCTGTTAACTACCATTTCTTAATTACATTTTGAAGTGAGTAAAGGGCAACTTAAAATGCTTTGCTATCTTCTTATAGCCTTCTCCTTCTTTGTGGGCCTCCACCATTTTCATTTTCAGAGTGCTAGGCAACTGCTTAGCAGCACTCAAAGCTGCATTTTTTTGGCACAAGGTTAGAGGAGGCTGAGTTTTTATAAAGCTGGGAAATTTGCATCACCTGGCCTTTCCTAACGATGATAGTGAATAAGCCATAATCCTAACAGACTAATTAAAGTCTGAAACCTTTGTCAAAGTTATCTGAGAACACAAATCTCCAAGGGTGCTCAAACTTTTGCATCAGTCCACTTTCCTTTTTGTAATTTTTAAAATGTAAAAAATAACAAAATATATATATTTTTGCCAAAAATATAAAGGAAATGTGTCATCTTTAACTTTAGGCCTTTTAGAGGTCATTTCATCTTCAACATGCTTAAATGTTCACAATAACAGTAATTTTTACCAGGGGTGCCCAAACATTTACATGCCACTGTAAGTTTTGTCATCTTGGTTGCCTGAAACTCAGTTTGACTGCTGCGCTCTGCACAGGCAGCAACTGAGATGACTAAGGCTGAGCAGCTAATGAATGAAGACAGTATTGCATAATGTACAGTACTGCTCCTTAAAGGGGTTTTCCCATGAACAAAAGTTCATTTTAATCAGTAGATCTTGGAATCATAATAAGTTCCACAATCAGATGTGTTTAAATAAAATGTTCCTGTGCTGAGATAATCTTATAAATGTGTATAGTCCTTTTCTTCCTCCCCTGCCCAGGAGATGTGCTATGATCAGACCATGTCCCTGTACGGTCAGATACAGCCATTACACAGTACACAGCAGGGAAACATTTATAAGATTATCTCAGCACAGGAACATTTTATTTAAACACATCCAGTTGTGGAACTTAATATTATTCCAAGATCTATTGATTAAAATCAACTTTTGTTCATGGGAAAACCCATCTAAGTTTTTAGGAAGATATCAATCACTAAGTTTATTAACTGTTTCTTATGACCATAAGCATGTACTGTATTTACAAGGCTGCGTTGAAAGCTCAGATAAAGCTTCCGCCAAAAAAACTAAGTCAAAATACGGTAGTAACATGACAGGCACTATGTCACGAACCCGACAGATTCCATTACAGTCAATAAGATCTGTAGTGTATCAATGTTGTGAATTCCAACACTACTGATATTTTAATTTTTCATTTTCTATACTAGAATAGAAATGCGGAGATAATAGTGCAGATGTGATTAAAGCCTAATATAAGCAGTAATTATTAATAATTCTGGAAATTAACTGTCAACTGTATTCAAAACCAACCCAATAAATACAAAATATAATTTTTACAAGTATAACCACAAGCACAAATGCTACAGAGGTGCCCATTAACATTCCAGGTTCTTTGTATGGTGAGTACCTGCACAGAGTTAGGACTCATGCAGATGTCCATGCTAATCAGTCTGAGCATGGACCGCTAATGCATGGACTGGCCCGAGCATCACAGCCTTATAGAAATACACAAAACTGTCACACTCGGGTCGGGAGAACCGCGACCAGTCCATACATTGCGGTCTGTGATTAGACTGATTTGCACGGACGTCTGCATGACTCTTTATGGTCTCAACAAGTAGCAATGTAATTAAAAAAAAGCAATACACTCAATATGTGATTGGTGAATCCTGTCCTAAATTAAGCCCACCCTCATCTTAGTCTGTCTTGAAACAAGCCTTTGTTCCCTGTAAAATTTTCCCCTACTAATGTCATCTCTAATAAATATTGAAAACCCAAGTAGAATTTTGCAATTAAATGTAGTCTAGATATAAAGTCACTATTTACCAGTAGATTTTATTAGTTGATTTTACTGGACAATTCCCAAGTGTATGAGGTCATTCTAGATCTGAGAGACAGCAGGTTTAGTAGAGTCAAAGTAACACAACCCCGACTCTTTCCATTTCGCTCTAAGCTTCCCTGTTCTAGCAGAATTCTAAACATTTTCACCAATGTGTTCCTTTGTGCGTCTTGAAGATAAACACTTTGTAGTGCTCGCAGCTACAATGTCTCACAGCAAGCTCCTGCGTTTCAAGAGCCAACAAAGTTGAAATAAACAATTATAATCTTCCTGTAATGAATTACTTAACATTATCTGGCAAATCCCGCGGCAATTCATCATATAAAGGCCAGAGTAGAAATGCTCAGTGAATGTGACGGTACATCAAACTACCGAATCTGTTGTTCAGCTAATAAGAGGAATATTATTATAGCAGTCTATGCAACTTGATGGATGATTTGTTTAGTGTAATATCTCTCATTTCTGTATAGCATACATCTGTATATACATGTACTGTGGGCAGAACTGTGAACTTGCAGTCCTGGGGTCCTAAATTAAAATATAAAGGGTAAATCTGCATGGCGTTTTGAACATATTGATAGGAAATTCTCCTTTTAACTTGTTATTTAAATCAGGTTTTTGTGTTAAATATATATTTTTTTAAAGTTTTGCAATGTTTTTATGGTTTTCTTTTCATATCACTCACAATCTATATTAAAAATAAAAATATAAATCTTCCAATTTTCACACCGGCCACTGAGACTTTTTTAAATTCTAACTTCCTGTTGTTTCAGGAAACAACACGTGTACATAGCCACAATGGTCAGACCCAAACCCTATGTTTTGAAATTAAGCATCTAATGAGCTTGTGCAAAAGTCATTGTGAGTGGAGGGTGAGCAGGATCATCTGTGACATTGCCTAATGTGATTGGTGGATCCTGTGTTATTATTGTGTATAGAGATGTCACTTGTCATTGTAATCCTGTTTCTGCTGGTAAGGAGCCTGCTGAAAACTTTTCCTTATAAAACATAAAAGTTTAAGTCAAGAATAGCCCCCAGTGGCCAATGTGAAAATAGCAAGATTCCTCATTTTGTTTTTGTGTGTGTGTTTTTTTTTTAACACAGATCATGAGATGGATACAAAAAGAGCATTGACAAAAATGTAAAAAAAAAATAAAATACATGTAACACAAAAACCTGATTTAAACAGTAGGTCATTTTCTGATGACAACCTTTAAATGGCTTGCTATGAAATTGGCTCTTGATCCTGTGTCAGACATACACACGGAAAATACACTGTGACAGAACTGTGGAATATGTCGGTGCTTTATAAGTGACTTACAATAAGTAAATGTAAATGTATTGTACAATATCTTGGATTTTTTTATGTTTTAATGGGTAACAACTTTGAAAAATTTGCTAGGAGTTTTGACACATGTGAGCAAAAATTCAGTTTTATAGTCTTTATTGTTCACAATGCATTTTTTTGGCCATTTTCCTTCCTTAAAAGGATGAAAAGAGACTGAGCTACTTGGAAAGAATAATGTATAATGGGGGTTCCTACCCAGAAATAAGCATTGTAAAGAGGTTGTTGAATACCATAGAATAGGTCATCAACATCAGTTTGCTGGAGGTGTGACACCCGGCACTGCTGTTGATCAGCTTTTTCTGCTTCCGATCAGCTTTTCCTGCTTCTGGTGATCAGTTGCGGAGCTGCCCAGCACAGCTCTGTCTACTCTATAGTGGCCATGGCCATGGATAAAGAGATGGATGTGCAGTACCCCCTGCGACCACTATACAATTCACGGAGCTGTGCTGTTCCTCTCTACAACTGATCACATCTGTCCACCGCCAGCACCAGAAACAGCGGATCAGTGGGGGTGCCAGGTGTGGCTCCCCCACCAATCTGATATTGATGAGCTAGGCCATCAATATAAAAGTACTGCGCAACCCCTTTCATATATCAAGATGGCCATCAAATTTTTCACATGATTTTTATGTCTATGTCTAATATTTCTTTAATTGATCAGTCAAGATCTATTACAATTCCTGTATACATAACACAATTGACCATATTTACTTTACGATTGAGGAAAACACATGCAAAGTTACTATTTTCCCATAGAGAAAACCATTTGATCATTTATATTTCCCAATTTCCAGAAAGCAAAAGATATTAAAGCCTTTTTCAGAATGAAGACTTTTTTATGTCTATCTCCAGCTTTTTGTATAGACGTAGTAAATGCATGTAAGAACTCAATATGATTATTAATTATACTGTGTGAATATTGAAAAATATCTACATGATTAATAGATGTGAGAGGTAATTACAGATAGACTTAGTCAGGTAGCTATAATTTATAATGATAGCCTTGAGTAGGGTTTAGTTTAATAAGTTCTGTACCATGCAGAAGCACAATTAGTGCCTGTAGAAATTAAAGAGAATGTGTCATTAAAAAATATTTATTATTTAATCAATGCATTCATTAGAAAAATATATTTTATATTATTTTGTGGTTTCATTTTAATTGTTTTAAGTATCTTGAGATATTCCAGGTATCATACTGGCTACTAGAGTAGATTTAATAATCTAACACTTTTCACTGCTCACATCTCAGCTTTGCTTTGTAGATTGGGACATGTTGAGCAGAGTCATCTCATTATCATTATAAAGTTGATTAATAATAGATTTATTGTTCTGCTTGAAGCCTAGATAATGTAGGATAAGTAAACTATACAAACTATTTTCAGTGTGTTACTCTGGTCTCTTGGGTAGGGGCTGTACTCAAGGAGACTGTAATAGTCTATGACATTTCTCAAATAACTCATTTGTTTCAGATGCCATTAAGTACCGTACATACACCCTGCTGCACACACCCAGCATACACTGCATACATATCCAGCATATACTGTTTAATATGGTAGCCCCAGGAAAGTTTCTAAAAATACAAAATTATATAGCTTTAACGTTTGAAAAAACGAATAGATACTTTACTCATTAAATAACATATTACTTCTTTTTTTATTGACCTATTTTTAATTAAAGGGTTTTTTAATTAATTTAATTAAAGTGCTGTTTAATCCTTTTCTGATGTGAGGCGTAATAATACGTCCCTGTGCCCTGGGCCATAATGACTAAGCATGTATTATTATGCCTTGGCGATCAAGCCCGCACGGAGGCTGTGCGGGCAAGATCGCCGCCAGGTGTCTGCTGATTCTGACAGCTGACACCCGGCACTCAGTGCCAGGAGCAGTCCTGCACCACTCCCGGCACGTTAACCCCCGAAATGCTGCGATCGAATTCGATCGCAGCATATCGGGAGCAGGCAGAGGTAAAACAGCCCCTCTTACCTTGAATCGTAGTCCCTGCGATGTCATTGCGGGGTCTCGATCGTTGCCAGGGTGACCCGATGTCATCATGACGACATCCGGGTCACCAGGCATCAGCAAGTCAGTTAGATCATGCACAGTGCATGATCTATCTAACTTGTCAGTGTGCGGCACCCCAGGGGTCTGGTTGCCACAGTAATAGGAATATTACGTCTGAGAGCAAGTGGGAGGTTTCTGTGGTCAGGAGCCCCTAAGCATGCAACACTGCCCGCCCAGACCTGGGACGGGAGGAATCTGCCCTTATAAACTGGGTCTGGGGCGGGATTAGGGAGTCAGAGCCTGGAGAGGGAAAGTTACAGCAGGAGCTCATTAGGAGCAGTAGCTGAAGACCAGGGGCTGAATCTAAGCAGAGATATATCTCGCCCTGGCAGAAGAATCTAGGAACCGGACACAGGAGTCCGAGGCTGTGGGGACTGATATCCACCCAGCAGCAGAAACCAGCCGGCAGGGGATTCCAGGTCCTCTGGCCATAGAAGCCCAGAGGCTCAGTCACAAGGAAGGGACCAGCACCGCCATCCAGGAGCGGAGGCTAACAGAAGGCCCCAAGTCACCAGCCATACGGGTGAGCACCACACGGTATACTCAGGGACGTGGGCTACTTCTACCCACTTACAGCAAGGTAGCCAGAAAGAGTGCAGATAGACGGGGAGGCCTACAACTCCACCTGGCCAGGGGAACTCCTGTTTGCTCGCAGACTGACCAGGCCCTTTATGCTAGCCAGTACTCCCGGGAGGCTCTGCCTTCATATCACCAGTAAAGACCCTGAACTGCACTGCAAAGACTGTGAGTCATTCCTGCTCATCGCCGCACCAGCACTACTAGCACTGGGACGCCCGCGCACCATCACTCCCATCATCCACATTCACTGTGTTATGATCTGCTACAAGCACTAAGGAAAGACAGGAGATCTGTCCCTACAATAGAACTAAGCTGGATCCCTACGATGTAACGGGGAACCTGATCCTGCGATCAGACCCGCTAAAGTCCTCGGCTAGTCTGAACGAAGACCTATAGATGTGAGGAAGGGATCCTTACCAGAACTAGGAACTGGGAGAAAGATGGACACCTCCTAGCAGAAATTGTAGCAGAAATAAGACAAACAAACAACATAGAACATAGAGGTCCGAAGACCTAGCAAAACTGACTGAGAAAGGTAACAGAGCACCAAGCTAGCTCAAGAGTAGAAATTACAATGAAGTCTGGCAAGGCCAGGAGGGCGGAGCAGGATTAAATAGGCAAAAAAGGTCATGTGACCAGAAACTAGAAAAAACCTAACAGGAGAGTTCTAACAGTACCCCCTCTTCTAAGAGGATCCTCCGGATCCCCTAGGCCCGGGCTTATCAGGAAACCTCCTGTGAAACGCTCTGACAAGTCTGGAAGCAGAAACATCATCCGCCCTCACCCATGAGTTATCCTCGGGTCCGAAACCCTTCCAAGCGACGAGATACTGCAAACTCCCTCTATACCGTCTAGAATTTAGGATGCGGGAAATTTCATATTCCCCGTCCTCCACCACCGGAGGAACAGTGGCAGAGGCGTCACCATCCGACACATCAGCTCTTTTCAACAGAGAAACATGAAACACCGGATTAATCTTCCAGGAGGTAGGAACCTCCAACCTAACAGCAGATTGGCTAACTATCTGAAGCACCTTAAAGGGCCCTACAAACTTGGGACCCAATTTTTTAGAAGGAATCCTCAATCGCAGATTCTTAGAGGACAACCAAACCATGTCACCAATAGCAAACAAAACCTCTTGCCGTTTCCTATCAAAGTACCTCTTAGATTTTTTGTTAGCCTCCTGAAGATTACCACGCACATCCGTCCAAACTTGTCACGGGTGTGTCGCCACGAAGATCGTCACGATTACACAGCCTGATTTCTCGCAGCTGAGTTTTTGGTGCTTTGTGTTTTTCGGCAGTGAGGGAGTTAACTCTCTCTCTCTCTGTGCTAGACGAGGTCCAGCCTCGCCCAGCTGCAATCAATGCTGCTGTAGTGGGACTCCTTCAAATGCCTGCCGGTCTGTTAGGGAAGTGTCGGTGAAAGCATTTCATACAGACATACAGAGCGGATCGTGGTGTTTTGGAGTTCTGAGCTAAGTGTATTTGGTGTGATTTTTCCCTTCCTCGCTTTATCATTTATCTCCTTTCCCGTTGGTGTTCCCTCTGTTGTTGTGAATAGTTTTTGTATGCAAGGTGGTTTTTGGTTTGACCCTTGTACTGTCTCGTTCATCTAAGTACTGAGTGTTGGCATATTATTTCCTGTCCCCTATTGTTGTGATCGGGGTCCTTCTCAGGACTAGATTACTGAGGTGCAGGGATCCTCAGGAGGTAGGGGTTACGCTGGCGGCCTGGACCTCTGTACCTTTAACAGTACCTCCAGGTAGAGGGATTAGTCAGGGCCCCAGCTTAGGGTCAGCTTAGGCCCCTGACCTCCAGTACGCAGAGACAGCGTGACAAAACTCTCTCCAAATCACCGGAAAAACTCTCCTCCTCAGGCACAGCCGATACCAATTTGGAGAATGACCCAAAAGACGGATGTCTCCCAGAACAACAAAAAAAAGGCGAACACCCAGCAGAAGAGGATGTATTGTTGATAAGAGCAAATTCAGCAAGTGGCAGAAACTCAGACCACCCCTCTTGATTGTCTGCCACAAAACAACGCAAGAACTGCTCAACATCCTGGTTCTTTCTTTCTGTCTGGCCATTAGACTCAGGATGATATCCGGATGAAAACGACAAATGAACTCCCAACCTGTCACAAAAGGCACGCCAAAAATGAGCCACGAACTGAGGTCCCCTATCAGATACAATGTCAGTAGGAATGCCATGTAGTCTGACAATTTCCTTGACAAAGACCTTAGCGAGTGTCTTAGCGCAGGGCAGTTTGATGAAGGGAACCAAGTGACACATCTTGCTAAAACGGTCCACGACCACCCAGATGACCGTGAAACCCTCAGAGGGGGGAAGGTCAGTAATAAAGTCCATAGCCAGATGTGTCCAAGGTGCACTAGGAACCTCCAGAGGGCAAAGCAACCCCGCAGCAGGAGCATGCGAAGACTTAGATCTAGCACACACAGTACATTGACGCACCCACTTAATGACTTCCTTCTGCCATCCAGGCCACCAAAAACTGCGACCCACAAGTCTCTTGGTCTCAGAAATTCCTGGATGACCTGCCAACCAAGACTCATGACACTCAACAAACAAATCTCTCCTAAAGGTCCTAGGCACAAACAACCTCCCAATGGGAGTGTTAGATGGGGCATTCTCCTGCGCTTTAAGAATCTCATCCTCCAAAACGGAGTCCAAAGCAGCAATCACAACACCTTCTTGTAAAATGCTCTCCTCCTCCTCAGCACCGACCATGGGAGAAAAGCTGCGAGACAAAGCATCAGCTTTAATATTCTTGGTACCCGGGATGTAAGTAACGGAAAAATTAAACCGCGAGAAAAAAAGTGCCCACCTAGCCTGAGGGGCATTCAAGCGCTTGGCAGCATCAAGATAGATCAGATTTTTATGATCAGTGAAAACCTGAATGGGAAATTCAGCACCTTCCAAGAGATGACGCCAGTGTTCAAATGCGAGTTTAATAGCCAGCAATTCCCGATTACCAATATCGTAATTAAGTTCAGTCTCAGAAATTTTTTTTGAAAAAAAGGCACAGGGATGTACTCCATCCTTGTTTTCCTGAGACAACAACGCACCGACCCCCACAGAAGAAGCATCAACCTCAACCAAAAACGGCTTAGTCACATCAGGCTGCATAAGGATGGGAGCAGAGGTGAACCTCTCCTTTAGAAACACAAAAGCTTCAATGGCCTCAGAAGTCCACTGAACCGCATTAGCACCTTTCCTGGTGAGATCGGTCAGTGGTTTGACAATAATAGAAATTTTTTTTATGAATTTTCTGTAATAATTGGCGAAACCCAAAAACCTCTGTATCGATTTCAAACCAATAGGCCTAGGCCATTCCTGCACAGCTTGAACTTTCACCGGGTCCATCTCAAAGCCCTCGCTGGAGATAATGTAGCCCAAAAAACTAATTCTCTGAACAGCGAACTCACATTTCTCCAGCTTAGCAAAAAGAGAGTTGTCAATCAATAACTGCAATACCTCACGTACACTCCGCCAATGAGACTCCAGATCCGGCGAATAAATCAAAATGTCATCCAAATACACAACCACATTTTTGCCGATCAAAGGTCTAAGGATGTCATTAATAAGATTCTGAAAAAATGCTGGAGCATTGGTAAGACCAAAAGGCATAACCAGATTCTCAAAATGACCCACAGGAGTGTTAAAAGCAGTCTTCCATTCATCACCCTCCTTCATACGCAACAAATTGTATGCCCCCCGGAGATCAATTTTAGAGAACCACTTGGCCCCCACTAACTGGTTAAACAAATCAGGAATCAATGGCAGTGGGTAAGGATTGTGTACAGTAATTTTATTAATCTCACGAAAGTCCAGACAAGGACGTAAACCGCCGTCCTTTTTTTTAACAAAAAAAAATCCAACAGCCACAGGAGACTTGGAAGGCCTAATGTGACCGGCGGCCAAGCTTGTCTGTATGTATTCCTCCAAAGCCTTTCTCTCAGGAATAGTAAGATTAAATAAACGACTTTTAGGAAGAGTCGCTCCAGGGACAAATTCAATGGTACAATCATAGTCTCTATGGGGAGGCAAAATTTGCTCTTCCTTCTCAGAAAAAACTTTCCAAAAATCCTGAATAGGTACAGGTAATTTCCCTTTATCCACAGCAGCAATGCGCCCGTTACAATCATTGGTAGACCAATCCAATACAGGATTGTGCAATTTTAACCAGGGTAACCCCAACACTACTGGAGAAGGCAAATTATTTAATACTACCAAATCCAAATTCTCTTGGTGAATACCATTAATAGTGAGGGGAAATTCACAGACCTTGTGAGTAACACTTTTTAAGGGAGAGCCATCGACAGAAACCACGGCAATAGGGGATGACAAAGGTTTGGGTTTTAATTTAAGTTTTTCCAAGAATCCCCCATCAATCACATTCAGAGTAGAACCACAATCCACAAATACCCGAAATTCAATTAATTCTTCCTGAGCTGCGGTAGTAGCAGAAAGAAGTACACCCTTAGTATTTAAACAGGCTATATGGGCGTAACTGACCTTTTTTTTTCTTTGTTCATACGAAGCACACAGTTCTTAATGAAATGGTCAGATCCATTGCAATAAAAGCACAAACCTTCAGAAAATCTGCGGTCTTTTTCCTGAGAGCGGGGTGACATCGCCCCAATCTCCATCGGCTCTCCAATGTCAGTACAGACCCTCTCAAGACTCAGAGCTGACATGGCAGAGGATTTACTCTCATTAACCCTTGCATGCAGTCTCCTGTCCACCCGTATAGCTATTTGCATTGCCTCCTGCAAGTTTCCAGGTGAAGGATAAGCAATCAGCAGATCCTTAACCCTTTCACCTAGCCCCGCAAGAAACAAACTTTTCAAAGCTGAATCGTTCCACCCCACCTGAGCAGACCACCGACGGAAGTGAGTACAATAATTTTCCACATTACCTGATCCCTGCCTCAAACGTCTTAATTCAGACTCAGCAGATGAGACACGATCAGAATCATCATACAACAACCCCAAAGCAGAAAAAAAACTATCCACTGATCTAAAGCATGGATCACTAGGTTGGAGAGAAAAGGCCCATCCCTGAGGTTCTTTGCGCAAAAGTGACATTATGAACCCTATGCACTGTGATTCATCACCAGAGGATCTGGGCCTCAAACGAAAATACAGCAAACAAGCATTTTTAAAGGAAAAAAAATCTCGCTGTTCACCAAAAAATAGATCAGGCAGACGTAACTTTGGCTCCACAAAATGCGCTCCAAAACAGCTACTCACGTGTTGTTGGAGCTCGGCCACCTCCAGAGAGAGTCCCTGCAAGTGTTGAGCCAAATCCTGAACCGAGACCATGATGGAAACTGGAGGTCTTTCCTTAGAGAATTTTTTTTTTTTTGGCTGGACTTACTGTTATGATCTGCTACAAGCACTAAGGAAAGACAGGAGATCTGTCCCTACAATAGAACTAAGCTGGATCCCTACGATGTAACGGGGAACCTGATCCTGCGATCAGACCCTCTAAAGTCCTCGGCTAGTCTGAACGAAGACCTATAGATGTGAGGAAGGGATCCCTACCAGAACTAGGGACTGGGTGAAAGATGGACACCTCCTAGCAGAAATTGTAGCAGAAATAAGACAAACAAACAACATAGAACATAGAGGTCCGAAGACCTAGCAAAACTGACTGAGAAAGGTAACAGAGCACCAAGCTAGCTCAAGAGTAGAAATTACAATGAAGTCCAGCAAGGCCAGGAGGGCGGAGCAGGATTAAATAGGCAAAAAAGGTCATGTGACCAGAAACTAGAAAAAAACTAACAGGAGAGTTCTAACACACTGTCCTGGGGCTGCACTCCTCCCGTGGGGAGTCACACTACCTCAGCTGCATACCCCATCAGCCCCAGCGGTCTGCCTTGCAGCGGCGGTCCGCACTGACCGCAATCCACGGGTGGCGTAGTCAGACAATTAACTTAAAACCTTACAAATAGACTGCCACTGGTTTGACCACCCTGAGCCACGGGACCGGGTCGCCGCCACGGAGACTACAAACCCCAGCATCCCCCAGAGACCAGGTTCCGGGTAACCCACCACATGTGTACGCGGGGCCCAGGGAGGGAGTCAACTTTGGCGTAGCCGGCAGGATTTAAACCAACCCGCCACAAACGGGTATTGCGTGCCTGAAAGAGACTTTGCACTTACCTGAAAAAATAGTTTTCCGGGCGAGTCAAGTGCAGCGCTGACAGCCTGCATGGCATAGGAATGCTGCTGCATCCCTATGCTATACAAGCGATCAGCCTGCAAAAAATAGAAAGTGAAAAAGTGAAAGAAAGTGAAATTTTTTTTTACAAATTTTAAAAAAAGAAAAAGAAAAAGTAATCCAAAAAAATATGGAAAAAAACAAAACAAAAACAATAAAAGTACACATATTTGGTATCCCGCATCCAGAATGACCTGACCTATAAAACTGTTCCACTAGTTAACCCCTTTAGTGAACACAGTAAAAAAAAAAAAAAAAAAAAAAGCAAAAAACGGTGCTTTGTCATCATACCGCTGAACAAAAAATGCAATAAAACGTGATCAAAAAGACAAATGTAAATAAAAATGGTACTCCTAGCACTTAGGGGCTCTGTATATGTGGTGCCCCTGCGGGTTCAGTCGCCAAAGAGGTACTGCATCTCACCCAGAGATGTGGTGCCCCACTCTCAGGTAAGGAGGAAGTGCTGCCCGGGACCCACCCACCTGCATCCAACACTATACCATTCCAGACCAGCAGGCGGGGCAAAATGCACTGGCTTCAGCTGAGCCCTGTCCCTGGTTGGAAGTGGGGGGAACCGAGTGAGGGGGAACCATGTAGTGGGTGTGGGTGGAGGAAGCAAAACAGGGGAGCACGTTAAGCAGGAGTATAAAAAGGGGAACCATCTTGGGAGTTCAGTTGAGTGGAGTGAAGTCAGACAAAGGAGTCGAGTCTGCACAGGAACCCCCTGCCCCGGGCGCCTGCAGCGACAGCCTGCTCCTGGGCCCTCTACAGGAACCTCCTTTCCCTGCACCCACATGGGTGTACGGGTGCCCTGCATGGGACTGGTCAGCCAAGTATGAGGACCAGCAGAGAGCCCCTCTAGTACCCACGCCCGCGCCCCCGGTTGCCTGCCAAGGAGGAGAAGCGTAACGGTGGGACAATCCAGAGGGTAACCTTATGGGGTTTCCAAGGGAGACAGAGGCCCTCAGGAGGGAAGAGCAGTGTGAATGGGAACTCCGGAAGCTGACCGCAGAGCGCCGGGAGCGGCAACAAAGAAGAGGATGGAGGCCCGCAACATGGCAGCCAAAACCCAGGCCCGCAAGACTAAGACGGCCACACCCAGTCCCCGTTCAGAAGGGACTGTCCTGAGGTTCGACCTGGAAGCCGGGTGGGGCTTCATCAAAGAACCGCAAGTAGCAAAGGATCTCTTTGTCAACAGGAGGGACGTGGAGTCCTACCTCCAGCAAGGACATCCCGGCAGAGATCTGTACCCTGGTGACCGTGTCACCTATACCCGGCATAAGGGAGAGCACGGGTGGTATGCCCTCCATGTGAAAAGGGTAGTGGAGGAGGAAGAGGACATGCCCCTGCAGTCTGAGGCTGATTACCCGGCTGGGCCAGCCTATGCAGGACAGGTGTCTCCCAGGAGGGAGCACCATTATTGAACTCCCGTTTTTGCAAACTGAACTGTAATTAGTTACCCGGAAGGATATAGAGAGTAATCATTTAATGTGTTTGCAAAGTTACTGTTTGTTTAGTGTACCTAGTTAAGGTACAAGGACTGATAGGTTGTGGACAGTGAGCAGCCAAAAACTTTTAACTGTAAATAGTTTGCACTTCTTAAAGTGCTTCTTATTGGTTTTATATAGACCGCAGAACAAAAACCCATTTGGCGTGGCCGAAGATGTGGTACAACAACTGGATCACCTATGCCCTGCAGCCACGCCCAGGGCTTACGGTGAGGGTTTTTAGACGGATCCCTCAAATTGCGCCTTCTTCAGTGAGATGGACACCTGGTTACAGATCTCGCTACAGTTTGCTGAACTTACTTGAAAGTAATAAAAATGTTTTATGTGTGAAGAAAAATGTTATTTAAAAAGAAGTTTTATATAGTAACCTGTAACGTTTAAGAAAAGAGCCTCCCATAAAGGGAAGAAAAAGTTGTGTGATGTTCTTCTATGTGATGCATCTAAAAATGTTGTATGTCTAAACTACCTTGTTTTTACTCTGTTCCAGCCCGCGGAGAAGCTGTGTTTTACCAGGGGGGTATGTGGCGCCCCTGCGGGTTCAGTCACCACAGAGGTACTGCATCTCACCCAGAGGTGTGGTGCGCCACTCTCAGGTAAGGAGGGAGTACTGCCCGGGACCCACCCACCTGCATCCAACACTACACCATTCCAGACCAGCAGGTGGGGCAAGATGCACTGGCTTATGCTGAGCCCTGTCCCTGGTTGGAAGTGGGGGGAACCGAGTGAGAGGGAACCATGTAGTGGGTGTGGGTGGAGGAAGCAAAACAGGGGAGCACGTTGAGTAGGAGTATAAAAAGGGGACCCATCTTGGGAGTTCAGTTGAGTGAAGTGCAGTCAGAGGAGTTGAGTCTGAGAGGAGAAGGAGTGGGAGCATGAGCTCTGTAGGAGCTCTGCTCAGGAGGGAGGAGCGGGCTTAGACGGAGAGGCCCAGGAGAACAGGCTGGAAGAGGACGGAAGCAGAAGGAAGGCTCCAGGAATAAGGGGATCCCAGGGGCACGGCGAGTGCGGAAGCCACCCGTGCGCCTGAATCTACCAGGACGTGGAGGGCTCAGGCCGCAGAGGGGACCGGCCCCTAACTATTTGAGAACTACAAGGCTCAGCTAGAAACCGGAGGCTACTGTACTTTTAGGGTGCAGCTGCTCACTACCGCAACTATATCGTCAAAAAGGTGGCCGCATAGGATTCAGGGGACTGCAGGTTGCCCGGCAAGATCCGAGGCTACCGGCTTGGGACACTGATTGCGAGGCGCGGGGCAGGAGGGTGAGAGCCAGCGCAGGAAGACGACCGAGGAAGGCACACAGAATGGGGTCCCGTTAAGTATTCCTGAGATACCTGGGAGATTGCTGAACCCCTCCCTGGGCGAACACAGAACGACGTGGGAGGTTACTCTGGCGCTGGTAACCTGGAATCTGACAACTGTGGGTAAATCTGAAGACTGCACCCCCACTGTGTCCTAGAATTGTTATCTGCTTCATCACCTGCACCACACTGCACAGCAACATCTTTAAAATCACCATCTATACTGCCCTGGAGCTTAGCTCTACCTGTGGAAAGCTGAACCAACTCTGCTGCGTCACCATCAGCTCCAGAGGATCTGCACCGCAGCGGCGGCCCCATATAGCCGCATACCACAGGTGGCGTCACGAACATTATCAATATAAAAACTTTATTCCTTTTATTTTCTTCCCCTTTAATTGACCGCCCTGGGTCCGAGTACCCTACTGCCCAGGGGGCGCGTCATATATGGATTCCACAAACTATTCTAGGAAAATCTCCAGGAGGCAAAAAGCGCTCCGTCCCTCCCGAGTCTCTCCGCGTGGCTAAGCAGTACTGTACAGCCACATATGGGGTGTTTACATTCAGCCGAAATTGTGGGACAAGTTTTGATGCCATTTTCACCCATTTCCCAGTGTGAAAATGTAAAATCTGGGGTTAAACAAAATTTTGTGGTAAAAATGTAATTATTTTTTCTTCACTGCCCAGTGGTATAAAATGCTGTGACACACCTGTGGTGTCAATATGATCACTGCACCCCTAGATGAATTAATTGAGAGATGTAGTTTGTAAAATAGGGTCACCTATGGGGGGGTTCGGCTGATCTAGCATTTCAGGGGCTCTGCCAATGTGACATGGCACCCTCAAACCAGTCCAGCAAAATCTGAACTCCAATATGGCGCTTCTTCCCTTCTGAGCTTTGCACTATGCCTCAAAAATAGTTTTCGACCATATATGGGGTATCTGCGTACTCAGGAGAAATTGCAAAACAAATTTGGGGGTCCATTTTCTCCTGTTACCTTTGTGAAAATGCAAAATTTTGTGCTAAAAAAATTCTAGCGGGAAAAATGTGTTTTTTTATTTTCACGGCTCAATGTTATAAACTTCTGCTAAGCACCTGGGGGTTCAAAGTCCTCAGCACACATCTAGATAAGTTCCCTGAGGGGTCTAGTTTCCAACATGGTGACCCTTGTGGAGGGTTCCCACTTTTTAGGCACGTCAGGGGGTCTCCAAACACGACATGGCCTCTGCTAATTATTCCAGAAAATTTTACATTCAAAAAGTCAAATGATGCTCCTTCACTTCCAAGCCCTGCTGTGCACCCAAACAGTAGTTTTCCTCCACATATTGGGTACCTGCATACTCAGGAGAAATTGCCAAATAAATTTTATGGTGCAATTTTTCCTGTTACCCTGATACTCTAATAAAAAAGCAAAATTTTGGGCTAAAAATTTTTTTTGTGGAAAAATGTGATTTCTTTATTTTCACGGCTCAAAGTTATAAACTTCTGTGAAGCACCTGGTGGTTCAAGGTGCTCACTACACATCTATATAAGTTCCCTGAGGGGTCTAGTTTCCAAAATGGTGTCACTTGTGGGGGGTTTCCACTGTTTAGCACATCAGCGACACTCCAAACGTGACATGGCATCAGTTAATTATGCTTGCAAATTTTGCATTCAAAAAGTCAAATGGCGCTCATTCCCTTCCGACCCTGCCGTGCGCCCAAACAGTGGTTTTCCCCGACATAGTGAGTATCGGTGTCCTCAGGGGAAGTTGCACAACAAATTTTGGGGTCCATTTTCTCCTGTTACACTTGTGAAAGTAAAAAAATTGGGTCTAAAGTAAAATACATTTTTGCTAAAAAAAAATTAAATATTTTTTCCTTACACATTCCATTAATTCCTGTGAAGCACCTTAAAGGTTAATAAACTTCTTGAATGTGGTTTTGAGTACCTTGAGGGCTGCAGTTTTTAGAGTGATATCACTTTAGAGTATTTTCTGTCATATATACCCCTTAAAGTCGCTTCAAACGTGACGTGGTCCCTAAAAAAATGGTTTTGTAAATTTTGTTGGAAAAATTAGAAATCGCTGGTCAACTTTTAACCCATATAACTTCCTAACAAAAAAAAATTGTTTCCAAAATTGTGCTGATGTAACGTAGACATGTGGGAAATGTTATTTATGAACTATTTTGCGTGACATATCTCTCTAATTTAAGGGCATAAAGATTAAAAGTTTGAAAATTGCTAAATTTTCACAATTTCCAATTTTTTTCACAAATAAACATAAGTCATATCAAAGAAATTTTACCACTATCGTGAAGTACAATATGAAAAAACAATCTCAGAATCTGTTGAAGCATTTCACAGTTATTACCTCATAAAGTGACAGTGGTCAGAATTCAAAAACACTGGCCTGGTCAGGAAGGTGAAAACAGGCTTTGGGGTGAAGGGGTTAAAGTATAGAGTAAGCTTTCGGCAACCATTCCATAGATTGTAGCCCCTTCACAGCCCTGTGAATCATATGGATGTCCTGAGATCCCCACTAATTGCTCAAACTACCAAGCAGAAGTGCTCAACCCATTCATGATTATGAACAAAACTTTTACATAAGTATGCACAATGTAGTGTACAGACTCATAAACCATTGAGTTTGTACACCATTGTGCACCCACTCATGTTTAAGCTGAGCTCTTCTACTATGTAGTTTTACCGATCAGTGGCAGTCTCAGGACCAGAACCAATTTACAGGGATTTTATAAGGCTACAAAAAGATACAAAAATTTTATCAAAAGTTTAGTTAAACTTTAAGACTTCTTAAATGAAATGAATGAGATTTTCCCTTTAATTGCAGATTCCTAGTGACATAGCGAGTCCTTATATTTATTTTGCATCACTTCATGTAAGATATTAAACAATTGATTTTTAACCTCAGACAATTCATGGGCTCACAAATTAAAAAGCAATTGAAATCTGACACGGAGAATAGGCTCAGCATAGCACTTGATCCAAGTAGTAATAAAAATTGTAATACTTCAACTCTTGCATTCACTTACATCTAAAATATTAATGATCATTTATCCTCACTATCAAAGTTTACTAACAGAAATAATATTTCACAGTGATAAGCAATTGTATAATTTTCCTAAAGGAAAAAAGCATTTTCAGCCATTGGATTTTCTATAATCCTATCGATACATTTGTCCTTTCATCATGATGTGTCTTGCAATGATGAAACTGCCATCTTGCGCCATATAAGAAAGATATTGACGTTATGTTACTACTGTTCCTCCCATACTATTGATCTCATTATCTATCTTAATGTCATCATTTTGGTTAACTTTTCCATTTGCTTTTTAGTAATGATCTGCTTCCATTCTTCAGCAGAAACAAATATGTTTTGTCTAATCAAGACTGTGTACTCAGCACTGTGTAAGCAAATCGCTGGCCAGCAATAATAACTCTAAACAGCCTCCAACCATTGATGTTCATGAGGGTTAGTGTTCCGTCCTACATAAATTCACGTCTAGGAAACAGAGACATTCCCTTTGCTGACACAATAATTTTAGCACAAATTTTTACTAGTCTCTACATTGATACAAAAAGGACAAGGCTGTATATAAACATAATACAGTAGATAAAGAAATACTTCATTAAATCTTATTAATCTTTTTTCCTTTAGCATATACATACAGGTGCTTCTCATAAAATTAGAATTTCCTCAAAATTTTTTATTTATTTCAGTTCTTCAATACAAAAAGTGAAATTCGTATATTATATAGTCATTACAAACAGAGGGATCTATATCAAGTGTTTATTTCTGTTAATGTTGATGAATGAAAACACAAAAGTCATTATCTCAGTAAATTAGAATACTTTATAACAACAGCTTGCAAAATGTTTTTAAAATCTGAAATGTTGGCCTACTGAAATGTATGTTCAGAAAATGCACTCAATACTTGGTCGGGGCTCCTTTTGCATCAATTACTGCATCAATGCGGCGTGGCATGGAGGCGATCAGCCTGTGGCACTGCTGAGGTGTTATGGAAGCCCAGGTTGCTTTGATAGCAGCCTTCAGCTCGTCTGCATTGTTGGGTCTGGTGTCTCATCTTCCTCTTGACAATACCCCATATATTCTCTATGGGGTTAAGGTCAGGCGAGTTTGCTGGCCTATCAAGCACAGTGATACTGTTGTCTGTAAACCAAGTATTGGTACTTTTGGCAGTGTGGACAGGTGCCAAGTCCTGCTGGAGAATGAAATTTTCTTCTCCAAAAAGCTTGTCGGCAAAGGGAAGCATGAAACGCTCTAAAATTCCCTGGTAGACGGCTGCGCTGACTTTGGTCTTGATAAAACACAGTGGACCTACACCAGCCGATGACATGGCTCCCCAAACCATCACTGATTGTGGAAACTTCACACTAGACCTCAAGCAGCTTGGATTGTGGCCTCTCCACTCTTCCTCCAGACTCTGGGACCTCGATTTCCAAATGAAATGCAAAATTTACTTTCATCTGAAAACAACACCTTGGACCACTGAGCAACAGTCCTGGTCTTTTTCTCCTTGGCCCAGGTAAGACGCTTCTGGCGTTGTCTATTGGTCATGAGTGGCTTGACACAAGGAATGTGACACTTGTAGCCCATGTCCTGGATACATCTGTGTGTGGTGACTCTAGAAGCAATGACTCCAGCAGCAGTCCACTCCATGTGAATCTCCTCCAAATGTTTGAATGGCCTTTTCTTAACAATCCTTTCAAGGCTGTGGTTATCCCGGTTGCTTGTGCACCTTTTTCTACCACACTTTTTCCTTCCACTCAACTTTCCATTAATATGCTTGGATACAGCACTCTGTGAACAGCCAGCTTCTTTAGCAATGACCTTTTGTGGCTTACCCTCCTTGTGGAGTGTGTCAATGACTGCCTTCTGGACATCTGTCAAGTCAGCAGTCTTCCCGATGATTGTGGAGCCTACTAAAACAGACTAAGGGACCTTTTTAAAAGCATGGTGTTTTTTGTTAATTATTCTAATTTACTGAGATAATGACTTTGGTGTTTTCATTGGCTGTAAGCCATAATCATCAACATTAACAGAAATAAACACTTGGAATAGATCACTCTGTTTGTAATGACTCTATATAATATATGAGTTTCACTTTTTGTATTGAAGAACTGAAATAAATTACATTTTTGATATTCTAATTTTGTGAGAAGCATCTGATATATCATGCCAGACTATTGAAGGGGTTGTCCCCTTTCAGACAACTTTCTGATATAAGCTGCAGCAGTTTTAAAAAACAAAATGAGTATTGCTGATGAGCACATTGATCGGCTGCAGTACTGTTAACGTGATGTCAGCACTGCAGACAAACAACAAATAGAACCTAGGATAAAAACAAAATGAGCAAATACCGTGAAGTAAATAAAGAAATAGTAATAGTACATATTTATAACATAGGATACTTAGTTGACACTATTTTGATCAAAAGAGCGTAAAAGTCACCCCATTGCGACAAGGTTTAACCAATCAGGATGGTCTCTATTTCTTGTAGTTCACCACATTATGTGTCAGCAAACCTTAAAGTAGACAGGGGCAGAGAAGGACCCAGGCCTGACTGTTTTGCACCTGCCTGTGGAAAGCTTTATAGACCCGATGCACAACCCAAAAAGGGGGAAGCACACCCCTCTATATACAAAGTGCAAAAAAACTAAAGCAAAACCAAAAAAATTAGTCGGCACACATGTTGGTATAAGTGCAATGTGTGGGTGCAGGGCCGCCATCAGGGCATTACTGCCTCACTGCAATATGGGGCCCGGTGAACAAAAGTAAAGAGGAGGGGTCCGGACCCAGTGTGGGCCCCCACCTCTTGTGCTAGTGCTCACCAGGTCCCGGAGTATTTTGTATCAGGGCCCCGGGGTATCTTGAGCACCGCAGCCGCCAGCGTACATCTCCTCCATGCAGGGAACCTTAGAGCTCTCACAGCCATCAAAACTGAACGGCCGTGCAGCTCCAAGGAAGTCCCTCTGCCTCTTCTGTGACGCACTGGTGAAGTTCTGTAATTGCTAAAGTTGATCCAGAGGAGGGCAAAATCCCCAAATGATTTAGCCAATCTTCACCTGAGGAAAAATTCCCTCCCGACTCTGAAACCAGCAGTCAGAATAAATCCCTGTATCAACCTACTATTTTATTTTATTTTTAAGTATACGCTGAAATCTGCCTGGTATCTAGAAATGCATCCAGTCCCCGCTTGAACTGGTATAGTGAATCCGACATTACCGTCTCCTCACTCAGTGAATTCCATATTCTCACTGCTCTTACCGTAAAGAACCCCTTCCTATGCTGGTGCTGAAACCTTTTCTCTTCCAGTCTTAGTGAATGCCCTCTTGTTACCGTAATATCCCTCCTTTTGAACAAATCCCTGGCAAGATCTCTATACTGTCCCCTAACATATTTGTACACATTTATTATGTCCCCCCTCAACCTTCTCTTTTCCAGGCTGAATAGTCCTAGTTTTGCCAACCTCTCTGGGTATTGCAGTCCCTCCATTCCCTTTATTAATTTTGTTGCTCTCCTTTGTACCTTTTCAAACTCATTTATATCCTTTCTATATATTGGGGCCCATAACTGAGCACAGTATTCCAAGTGTGGTCTGACCAATGCTTTGTACAGTGGAAGAACAATGTTCTCATCCTTTGCAGCTATACCTCTTCTGATACATCCCATTACCCTGTTTGCCCTTACAGCAGCGGCCTGACTTTGGGCACTCCAATTTAGTTTGCTATCAATCAAGATGCCCAAGTCCTTCTCCATCTCTGAATTCCCCAATGATTTCCCATTCAGTGAGTACTGGTGACTTCCATTTTTCCTTCCCATATGTATGACCTTACATTTCTCCTCATTAAACCTCATTTGCCATTTAATGCTCCACATACCCAGCTTATCCAAATCCCTCTGTAGGTCTGCACTGTCCTCTTTTGTATTAATTGTTTTACATAACTTTGTGTCATCTGCAAATATTGATATTTTACTATTTATCCCGTTGACTATGTTGTTAAAAAAGATATTAAATAACATTGGGCCTAGTACAGACCCCTGTGGTACCCCACTAGTGACGCTTACCCAATCTGAGTATATTCCATTTATAACCACCCTCTGCCTTCTATCCCTTAGCCAGTTAGCTACCCACTTGCAAACATTTTCCCCCAGCCCCATCATTCTCATTTTGTATACCAACCTATTATGTGGCACGTTATCGAACGCTTTTGAGAAGTCGAGATACACGACATCCACTGGTTCCCCCTGATCTACTCGAGAGCTAACCTCCTCGTAGAAGTCAATCAGGTTTGTTTGGCAGGAGCGATTCCTCATGAATCCATGTTGGTTCGGGGTTAAAAGATTATTAGCATCAAGATGCTGCGTAATCGCCTCTTTATTGAAGCTTTCAAAAATTTTGCCCACAACGGACGTCAGACTCACCGGCCGATAGTTTCCGGCGTCACTTTTTGCTCCCTTTTTGAATATTGGCACGACATTCGCCTGTCGCCAATCAAGTGGCACAGACCCAGTCTCAACAGAGTCCTTAAATATAAGATATAACGGTCTGTCTATCACATTACTTAGTTCCCTTAGTACCCTTGGGTGTATGCCATCAGGTCCTGGTGATTTGTTTATTTTAATGTTACTGAGGCGTTTCTGTACCCCAGCTTGGGTTAGATTTGTCATACTTAGTGGAGGATTAAGCTTGTCACTTCTCATTTCGCCTGTTAGTTCTATTTCCTTTGTGAAAGTTGTCGAAAAAAAATTATTTAATAGATTAGCTTTATCCTCATCTTTCTCTATGATTTTGCCTTCATCACTTTTTATCGGTCCAATATTATCCGATTTAATCCTTTTACTATTTATATACGTAAAGAACAGTTTGGGATTTGATCTACTTTCCCTAGCAATACGTCTCTCTGTTTCCTCCTTCGCTATTTTTATTTGTTTTTTGCAGATTCTCGTTTTTTCCTTGTAACACTTTAGTGCCTCCTTACTGTTTTCTTGTTTTAACCTCTTGAATGCCTCTTTTTTGCTATTTAACGCCCCTTTTACGTTCTAATTCAACCATATTGGTTTCCTCTTATTTCTGGCCCTTTTATTCCCATACGGTATATATCTCTCGCACTGAGTATTCAGAATTCTTTTGAAGGTTTCCCATTTACTATTCGTATTCCTTTGATTAAGAACTTTGTCCCAGTCAATAAGTTGGAGGTTTTCTATCAGCTGATCAAACTTCGCCCTCCTAAAGTTTAATGTTTTTGTTGTTCCCTTATTGATAACTCTACTGAAGGGCATTTTGAAATCGATAATATTATGATCGCTATTACCTAGGTGCCCCCCTATCTGTACCTCAGTTATTCTATCAGGCCTATTAGTCAATATTAAGTCCAACACGGCCTTCCCTCTCGTTGGTTCCTGCACTAGTTGGGAGAGATAATTATCCTTAATATTTGTCAAGAACCTTTTTCCTTTCTGAGATCTACAGGTTTCTGTTTCCCAGTCAATATCCGGGTAGTTGCAATCCCCCATTACAATCACTTCATTATGTTTTGCTACTTTGTCTATTTGTCCTAATAGCAGATTCTCATTCTCCTCTGTTATATTTGGTGGCTTATAGCAGACCCCCAGTAATATTTTATTATTATTTTTTGCCCCCTCTATCTCTACCCACATGGACTCGACCCCCTCTTCTCCCTCTCCTATATCTTCCCTTAGTCTGGGTTTTAGACATGACTTTACATATAAGCAGACTCCTCCGCCTTTCCCCTGTTTCCGGTCCCTTCTAAATAAACTATAATCTAATAAATTTACCGCCCAGTCGTAGCTATCGTCTAGCCAAGTCTCTGTTATACCTACGATGTCATACCTCTCCTCCGATATAAGCGCCTACTTAGAAGTGGAGCTGCAGGGGATCGTATAAGAGGTAAGTATGAAAACTTTTTTTTTTAATAGAATTAATTAAATGGTCTTGGTAGACAGCAAATGATGACTTTCGAGTGGGGGCGGGGGGGGCGCAAACGACAAATTAAGAGGGGGGGTGGAATTATGAACTGGGAGTGGGAGGGAGAGCAAATGATGAATAGAGAGTGAGGGGGTGCCACAAATTATGTATTGGGAGTGGGGGGGGGGCACATTATGAATTGCAAGTGGGGGAGGAGAACAAATGACGAATTGGAAGTGGGGGGGGAGCAAATTATGAATTGGGAGTTGGGGGAGAGCTAGATAATAGATTACAGTGCCAGTATAGAAGGCACAATATCTATATCATAGATAACAGTACCAGTATAGAGTGCAAAGTACCTATGTAATAGATAGCAGTACCAGAATAGACAGCAAATTACCTATATATTAGTTGGCAGTAAGAGGACACAATACCCAGATAGTAGATGACAGTAACAGTATAGAGGGCACAGTACCTATATAATAGATGACAGTGCCAGTTTAGAAGGCACAATACCTAGATAATAGATGACAGCGCCAGTATAGAAGGCACAGTACCTATATAATAGATCACAGTGCCAGAATAGAAGGCACAATATCTATATAATAGATGACAATACCAGATTAGAGTGCAAAGTACCTATATAATAGATGGTAGTACAATATACTGCTCAGTATTAATTAATTAATTAATTAATTAATTAATATATCCAGATCCATGGCTTCTTGTAAAGAAAGATTATGCACCATTTTTAGATGTTGCTTATTATCCAGCTGTATAAGTTTTTTCTCTAATATTTTTTGGAATTGGTGCAATACTGTAGGTCTGGACTGTATGGGATAAAAATAGGGATTAGAAATGGTGAATGTATTAAAGGAGAACGAAATTGGGTATTCTGCCAGGAGAGCTCCAACTATACAACCTCAGAGACATGGTTGTCACTAAAAGAATTTTTAAATGCGTTTATATATATAAATGTTCCAAAAATACATTCCTAGTTTCTAGTAAACCGGGCTAGTGCCCTGCATTGAAGCTATGCAACTCATATGAATATGCGAAAAAGGAGGAGAACACTGAGTTAAAGCTAAAACATATAATTTTATTAATTCATTTCATTAAAAAGATTGCATAAATATTTAAGATCATTCAAAGAATCAAGATGTAGAGGTGAGTGGCCCAGTGCAAGGCTGGAATCACCCAGTCGCAGTACGCAAACATAGGTTGCTGACATCAGCTGCATGATAGTAAAAGGAGTTTCAAATAACAATATTACACGTAATACACTTAGAAATTAGTGATTACACAGGTGCTTCATGCAGCACGTACTCTGCTAGTGTCAAGAGGTAACAAACAACTACAGATGGAGAGCCCACATAATAATCACAAAGGTGATATGTATCACCAGGGTATAAGTATAAATGGGGACTCCATCCACAGTTAATATAAATCAAATTGATAACACAAGAGTCAAGAAGTCAAACATACCCATGTCTGCAATAGTCAGTGGCGGGTCCCCAGCCCCAAACATACGCTTTCGCCGTCTGGCTTCCTCAGGGGGCGTGGTTATACACATGTCTAACTTGTGTTATATAGCTGCAAGGACCTACCGTCCACGTGTTGTAATGCAGCCAATGGCAGTGGGATAAGCGGTGCATGCGCCCTCAATCGCCGTGTCCGCGGAAGCCCCGCCCCCGTCAATCACCCGAGCGATCACGTGGTTCGGCCGGCACCAGGCACGAACCACGGAGCGCAGGAGAGACCTGAGACAGGGAGCAGGGCGCAGCAAAACAGGGCAGAGAGGGTGCATGCGCACCACGGCACGCCATCCAGCAGTCCCCAACGCAGAAAGGCAACAACCCCATATGTGTACCCATGTTACAGTGAGTTTAAAGGGGGAGGTTACCCAACTTAAAATTGCCCATAAGGAAAGTGCAGTTGTGCCTAGAAATGACTGCCACTCAAGGTGTGTGTATCCAATCCAAGTCTAAGGTGTGAGTGTACAGTACACTTCAGTGATAGGAATATAAAATTCAGGTACATAATTGGTATGGATACTTCACACCTGATGTGCAGTTTAAAAGCAATAAATATAATATACATTATTCATAATCACTTTATGCTGTGTTTCAAGTTTCATTGATGCTACATTGAACAGTGTATATACTATAATAGACATTAAATGTAACTTCATATCCACTTTGTGCTACGTTTCAAATTTCATTGATGATGAGTTGAGAGTCCTAATATGATGAAGTTCAGATATAGTCTGTCCCAGAAAAAGGGATCCTCAAAACACGTAGCCATAAAGTGCAGCAGGGCAAAAAGGAGGGAGAGGGGAGGAGGGACATGAAAGACCCTAGTCCTTGCAGACTGTAAACATTATCTTGAGAAAAAATGAAATAAATATCAGAGTTGGCAAAATACAATAAATAATGTTAAAACCGAATAAAAACAACACAAGATAAATATATTAAAAACCCATGGCTACAAGTAGGGACAAGGCAGAGACACACAAATTATAAATATGATGCAAAGCCCAGTGCCTCATTAAGGCCATGCGGTACCATGGTTCCCAGAAGTGTGATCCAGCGGCATTCCTTTTGTGCCAAGAGGGGTTTTATGTTACCCCCTCTAATGCCACACTGTATATGTTCAATACCGCGCACCATAAAGCATTTGGGGTTACAATTGTGGGTTTTCTATAGTGGTGGGGTATTGTTTTTAATTGAGAGGGGTCTATGGCTGTTGCAGCTGCACAAATATCCCGCACATGTTCACGCGTGCGTATCCTCAGTTGTCTTGAGGTTAGCCCGACATAGATTTTAGGGCAGCTGCACACAGCATAATAGATTACCTGTGAGGTGGAGCATGTAATATGCTGCTTGATCATATAGGTCTTCTTCCCACTAGCCGTAGTAAAGCTCGTCGATCTCAATATATCGTCGGGGGGGCGGGGCTTCCGCGGACACGGCGATTGAGGGTGCAAGCGCCGCTTATCCCACTGCCATTGGCTGCATTGCAACACATGGACGGTAGGTCCTTGCAGCTATATAACACAAGTTAGACATGTGTATAACCACACCCCCTGAGGAAGCCAGACGGCGAAAGCGTATGTTTGGGGCTGGGGACCCGGCACTGACTATTGCAGACATGGGTATGTTTGACTTCTTGACTCTTGTGTTATCAATTTGATTTATATTAACTGTGGATGGAGTCCCCATTTATACTTATACCCTGGTGATACATATCACCTTTGTGATTATTATGTGGGCTCTCCATCTGTAGTTGTTTGTTACCTCTTGACACTAGCAGAGTACGTGCTGCATGAAGCACCTGTGTAATCACTAATTTCTAAGTGTATTACGTGTAATATTGTTATTTGAAACTCCTTTTACTATCATGCAGCTGATGTAAGCAACCTATGTTTGCGTACTGCGACTGGGTGATTCCAGCCTTGCACTGGGCCACTCACCTCTACATCTTGATTCTTCGAATGATCTTAAATATTTATGCAATATTTTTAATGAAATGAATTAATAAAATTATGTTTTAGCTTTAACTCAGTGTTCTCCTCCTTTTTCCAATTTTTAAATGCGGTAGCGCAAGAAGCATCTGTTGTGAGCATGTTTTAAAATCTAATGAGTTTACCTCCTTTTCTACAAATAAAACTTACCATATTTACCACTTTATGAATTGCAGTACCGCAGCGGTAGTTTACTTAATAGACTGTGTTCAGTGCCGCATTCAGTATGTCAGATGCACTATTAGGGTATGTGCACACCGTCAGGAATGGTAGCGCTTTGAACGCAGCATACTTGATACTGCGCTCAAAGCGCTGGACGCAGGTGAAGCCACATGTGTTCATTGAACACATGCGGCTTCACCGCATCCTATATATTGCACTGGTAGAATTTCTCTTGCGGAGACCAGCGTCTCCGCAAGAGAAATTGACATGCTGCGGTCTGTAAAGACGCGCCGCATGTCCATCTCCGTGGGTGAGCCACAGGAGCACGGGAACGCATAGTTGACATGGGATTTGTATAAATCCCATCCACTATGCTGTAACATCTGGCCGCAGTGGATTGCACGCAGCGCAAGTGTGCTGCGACCAATCCGCAACGTTTACTGATCATCTGCACATACCCTTACACCGCTCAAAAAGAGTATCAGACATATGTCGGATGCAACTAGCAAAACATCACTGAATGTTTCTGCAGTGTCCCATCATTTTGCAAATATACATAAAGGTGATCTGTCAGGATTGAAATTTAGGGCTATTGAGAAGGTTAAGAAACCCAAGAGGGGTGGAAATTATAGAAGAACTGTATTAAATCGTGAATCTTATTGGATTTTTCAACTTGGCACTAGAGTGCCGCTAGGTCTGAATGTTAGGTAGGACTTGATTTTGCAGTATGTTTAAATTATATCAATATGTGAAGTGATCTAATTATTATGTGTGCCATTGTTTATCGTATATGGCATACTGGATCTATAATATCATTATAAGAGATCACATAATAGCTTGCCAGCCTGCAGCATACAGGTGCAATGTGATCAGCATAATTAACCAGTAATAATTAACCAGCATAATTAATCAGCATAATTAACCAGTTATTTTCATTGGTGGTGACGAACCTGTGATTTGTGTGCTTTATATTTTAAATGGTATCATTGTATTTGCAGCAGTAACCATGAGTAAGACCGTATAGGTCGAAACGCGTTGGTTTTTGTACCTGCTGGTCGTGCTGCTGCCGTGTATTTTTTAACTGTTTTGTGAATAAATTGGATTTCAATCACTTTTCTTCCGCTGGAACGTCTATCTTAACATTCCATTTGAGGGCTGAATCTCGTAGAAAGAGGTAAGTCGGCTCTATGTCACCCCTTGTTGTGTCCTTCATTCTCTTCTATCATCTATTTCTCATTTATTTTTTATTCATTAAGGAGTCTTTATTCTATATAATACAAGCAGGTCCAAAACAAATGGTGAACCCCTCAGATTAGGTGATGTCCAAGTGTTACAGCATTTCTTCCAATAGTAAAGGGATATATAGGATGTCACAGGATATATTTCGAAGTACAGAAATGACAATGATTTATCGATTATCTATCACATTTTGCTGGTTTCTGACTTTTTTGCTCATCCGATCCATAGAATAGTTATAATTGAGAGAATCCCCTCAGTCATAACTGGAACATGACGACTTCTCAAGTTTTGGGTCATGTATTGTTTTAGAATCATCCAAATCTGGGAGATTAAAGTTATATCCTGTAAGGGAACACATGTAACCTGAAGATAATTATGTAATGTCGGGTGTTATTGAGACATACAGTTGTGCTCAAAAGTTTAAATACCCCGGCAGAATTTTTCCTTTCTTGGCCTTGTTTCAGAGAATATGAATGATAACAAAAAAACTTTTTCGCCAACTCATGGATATTGGTTGGGTGAAGCCATTTATTGTCAAACTACTGTGTTTTCTCTTTTTAAATGTTAATGACAACCAAAAACATCCAAATGACCCTGATCAAAAGTTCCCTTACCCCAGTTCTTAATACCGTGTATTGCTTCCTCTAACATCAATGACAGCTTGAAGTCTTTTGTGGTAGTTGTGGATGAGGTTCTTTATTTTCTCAGATGGTAAAGCTGCCCATTCTTCTTGGCAAAAAGTCTCCAGTTCCTTTAAATTCCTGGGCTGTCTAGCATGAACTGCGCGCTTGAGATCTCCTCAGAATGGCTCAATGATATTGAGGTCAGGAGACTGAGCTGGCCACTCCAGAACCTTCACTTTGTTCTGCTGTAGCCAATGACAGGTTGACTTAGCCTTCTGTTTTGGATCGTTGTCATGTTGGAACCATGCGCAGCTTCCAGGCTGATAAGTCCAAATTTGCCTCCAGTATTTGCTGATATTGTGCTGCATTCATCTTTCCTTCAACTTTTACCAAGTTTCCTGTACCTGTTGTAGCGCACACATCCCGAAAACATCAGCGATCCACCTCCATGCTTTACTGTAGGAATGGTGTTCCTTTCATCATAGGCCTTGTTGAGCTCTCTCCAAATGTAACGTCTTTGATTGTGGCCAAAAAGTAAAATTTTGGTCTCATCAATCCAAATTACCTTGTTCCAGAAGTTTTGAGGTTTGTCTCTGTGCTGTTTGGCGTATTGCAGGGGAGATACTTTGTGGCATTTGCGCAGTAATGGCTTTCTTCTGGCGCCTCCACCATGCAGCCCATTTTTCTTCAAGTGCCTCCTTTTTGTGCATCTTAATACAGCCACACCACTAGTTTTCAGAGAGTCCTGAATTTCAGCTGATGTTATTTGTGAGTTTTTCTTTGCATCCTGAACAATTTTCCTGGCAGTTGTGGCCGAAATTTTTATTGGTCTACCTGACCGTGGTTAGGTTTTGGCAGAGCCCCTGATTTTCCATTTGCTAATCACAGTTTGAACGCTGCTGACTGGCATTATCAATTCCTTGGATATCTTTTTGTATCCCTTTCCTGTGTTATACAGTTCAACTACCTTTTCCCATAGCTCCGTTGACAATTCTTTTGCTTTCCCCATGACTCACAATCCTGAAACGTCAGTGGTTGGATGAAAGATGCAAGAGTCTGTCTGGATCCCAGAAACTCACTCAGCTTTTATGCACACAAACTGATTACAAGCAAACAGGTCACAGGTGAGGATGTTACCTTTAGTAGCCATTCAAACCCATTTGTGTCAAATTCTGTGCATATTATCAGGCCAAAATCACCAGGGTATGTGAACTTTTGATCAGGGTCATTTGGATGTTTTTGTTTGTCATTAAGATTTAAAAAGAGAAAACACAGTAGTTTGACAATAAATGGCTTCAACTAACCAATAGCCATGAGTGGAGAAAAAGTTTTCTTGTTCTCATTCATATTCTCTGAAACAAGGCCAAGAAAGCAAAAATTCTGCCGGGGTGTGTAAACTTTTGAGCACAACTGTATAGTAATATACAGTCCAGATCAAAAATATAAATCCAACCAATATTGGGAAATCCTTGGACAACACCAATGTATATATAGTATGTACATATTAGCTCCACATATAGTGAAACTATTCAAATATTCCTCCACATTGGTAGGTTTCACATTGTTTGATATCTAATATATTGGGCAATGCCCTTCAATGGAAGCTGGCAGTAACAGCCAACACTTGTAAGGTCATGGAATGACTCAATACCTCTAATAAATAATGGTCAACTCATAATAGCTCTTCATAGGATACAATATCCCCAGTGTTCTATTGGGTCCTTTACTGCAGGTCATGGTGCACATTGCAGGCACCATTGCATCTTACCACTATCCCCTGATGAACCCCCCTAAAATGGAGAAAGGGGGAAAAGCGTTGGGACTTGATTCTTATGCAATATTCAGATAAGTGGATATTTTCTATGAATTTCATTGCACATCAAGTGATATTTTGGGGATATTGTATCTTATGACGAGCTGTTATGACCATTGTTTATTAAAGGGATTGAGTCTAATCCTTAGGTTTTTTACTCAAAAATTGGGCATGCATTAGGATTATTGTATATGGAGTATCTTTGGATGTTGTTCATGGTTTTATAGTCTGTACACACATATGTATATATTTGGTATTATAGCATTACTGGGGTATTTCAATGTTTAAGATGTTTTTGATATTTGGTTGGTGCTCAGTTTAAGAATAGGGTTATATAGGAACCATCAAAACAGGAGAACACGGAGTATATGATGTAGAAAAAACCTAAATAATTTTTATTAAATCTATTAGCAAGAATAACATGTCTAGAAAAGACTCTCTTTAAAACAGGACATACTAGAGGGAATGAAAACTCTGTACATTTTACAAGCACCGCAAAGTAACAAATACCCCATTAATTCCCAATGGGGGTATATGGGAAAGTGGCACCTTGGGGGATATGTTGTTACAAATAACAGCAGGTAGAAGGAGATCAGACTTTTATTATAGATACCTACATAATGTTACTGCCAAGTGGCCAAAAGAGGGGTAACAACAGCTCGGCAGCTCCTACCAGGATATGTACAGGGGTTGCCCAGAAGAACTGGGTGAGAATAGGTCCCCACAAGGCCCCCAACACACGTTTCATAGACTTTGCTTTCTCAAGGGGGTGGTTCCAGAAAGCAAAGTATACCACACACGAAACGCATTGGGGGCCATTTCCACCCAAGCTTCAACTTCCTGACTGATGTCTTGAGATGTTGCTTTAGTATTGCCACATAATCTTCTTTTCACATGAGGACATCTATTTTGTAAAGTGCACCAGTTCCTCCTGCAGCAAAACAACCCCACAACATGATGCTGCCATCCCTGTGTTTCACAGTTGGGATGGTGTTCTTAGGCTTCCAATATTCTCCCTTTTTCGTTCAAACGTAACGATGGTCATTATGCCCAAAAAGTTAAATTTTAGTTTCATCAGACCATAGGACATGTCTCTAAAAATTGAGGTCTTTGTCTTGGACTGTGGGGGGGCGCTCTATCTGGTGCTCTGCTTGCATATTTATCTGTATGCTCTTATGACAGCTCACTGTGCCTTCACTGACCTGCCTCCTATTTTACATAATGCATCTAGTAGTGCGGGGCTAGGTAAAATAGGAGGCAGTGAGCTGTCATAAGAGCATACAGATAAATATGCAAGCAGAGCACCAGATAGAGCGCCCCACACAGTCCCACCCTGAAGCACGAGCATATCATTATTAGTGTTGAGCCACCCCCGTAGTGTTCGAGTTCGGTTCGGTTCGTCGAACACCCGTGTGTTCGCCGAACTGTTCGTCGAACTGTTCGTCGAACACCTTCGAACACCGTTAAAACCAATGGCAGGCAAACAAAAACACATAGAAACACATAGAAAACACCTTCAAAGGTGTCCAAAAGCTGACAAACTGCTCAGAAGACACAACTAACACATGGAAAAGTGACAAGTACATATAGTCATGCGAAAAGAAAAGAGGTGGAGGAGTAAAAGGAGGGGGAGACACAGATATAGGCATGTCATGCCCTTCTAAAATCCAAAAAGTGAGAAGCCGAGACGGCCAGTCCGCTCCTGCCCGTGCCACCTCCGTGTCGCCGGGTTTGTGCCAGAGCCGCGGTGAACCCTGACGGCCAGCCCCCCTCTCCCAATACTGGTGCCTGTCCGCTGGTGGGTCGAGAGAGCCCCCCTGTGGTGGAGGCAGCTCTAAGCTTTTTAATTTAAATTGTCCCTCTAATTTGAATGAATACACTTTAAATCCATTTACAAGGATCTATTGGAGGGCAAGTCTCATGCCAGCAGCCGCGTAATTCCAGCTCCAGTAGCGTCCACTAAAGCTGCTGCAGTTAAAAAGCTTTTATAAGGATCGAGCTCGGCTGTCCACCGCAAGGCATCCTAGTGCCAGTCCCAGCCCCTATGCCTTGGGGTGCCTCCTGATGCTCTTCACTAAGTATCCCGTGGTCCCGAAGCATTTCCTTTGAAAAAATTAAGTGTCCAAACTACAGGTGGTGTAGCTTGCTTAACAGCCGGGATAATCCGCTGACTAGCAGACACTGCTACTAGGCACAAAGTATTTCCTGGGCTAGATGCAGTTAAAAATTTGTAAGTAGATACTCTCGTTGGATGCTGAGAAAGCATTCCATAGAGTCTCCTGGCACGCCATATATGATTCTCTTAAAAAGCTTGGGGTAGGGGTCTAGGGGACCCTTTTATAGCCAAAATCACGGCCCTGTATCACAATACGTCACCTAGGCTGAAGATAAATGGAACTGTAGCACCGAGGGCTCGGTTGCTACAGACGTATTGCACCTCACCCAGAGGTGTGATATCTCACTCTCAGATAAGGATGGAGTGTGGATCAGGACCCGACACCTGCATGCATTACACCACATTGCCGTGGGGCAGGGCGACCAATATGCCCCTGAGATGGGCACGACAGTCCCTGTCCCTGGCTGGAGTGGGGGGAGGGAACACTGAGGAAGGGGAACCCTGCAGTGCAGGAGCAGGGAGGAAGCAGTTCCTGGGTGCATTGAGAAGGGAGTATAAAAGGTGGGCACCATCTTAGTTCAGTGCAGAGAAGTCTGAGCAGAAGTGGCAGGGAGCAGGGGCTCTGCATGAGCTCTGCTCCGAAGGCGGGCCTAGTAACAGAGGCCCAGGCCTGCAAGAGGGAGAAGGAAGGAAGAGGAGCGGAGAAGGCTCCAGGAACGAGGAATGAAGGGATCCCAGGGGTGCGGACGGGCGAGTCGCCACCGCACGCCCGAATCCACCTGCGTGGAGGGGTCAGGCCAAAGGGGGAGACCGGTCCCCGAACTAGTGGAGGCAGGAAACGACCCTCAGCTAGAAACCGGAGGCTCTGACATTTTATGTGGCGCAGCCCCTTGCTCCACCCGCTAGGAAGGCACCACATAGGGTCAGGGAAACTGGCGCCAAGTTTACCAAGAGGAGGCCCGAGGCAGCCGGACAGAAGTGTTGGTAAGAAAGGCCAGACAAAGGACACACAAAGGGGGTCCTGTGAAGCGCTCCAAAGTTATCTGGGAGTTGTCTGAGCCCCTCACCTGGTGAGCACAGTACGACGTGGGCAGCCGTTACCTGCAGACGTGGTCTGGATAATAAGAACTGTGAGTAAAGGCCCTGAACTGCATCACTGACTCCGTGTCGTTACTGCTGCTGCCCTGCACCATCACCCCCATCCTCCGCATACACTGCCCTGAGGCTATACTCCTCCCGTGGGGAGTTATGCTACGCTCTGCTGCACCCACAACACCAGCCTTAGCGGTCTGCCCTGTAGCGGCGGTTCACTCTGACCGCAATCCACGGGTGGCGTAGTCGGACATTTAAACAACAAAACCACATAAATAGTTCCGCCACTGCTTTGACCGCCCTGAGCCACGGAACCGGATCGCCGCCACGAAGACTACAACCACCAGCATCCACCAAAAAGGGTCCGGCTCCGGGTGTCCCAAGGCCCAGGGGGTGCGTCAGAACATTTTCATCACCTTTCACAATCACCAATGGGACAAGGCAGGGATGTCCTCTGTCCCCTCTCTTATACATCCTAGTGACGGAGCACCTGCTCTCATCAATTCGCCATAACCCCAATATTAGGTGGATTGAGGTGGGAGGCACCGAGTACAAGTGCTCTCTATTTGCTGATGATGTCCTAGTATATATCACTCAATCACATATATCCATCCCTGCTGTTATGGCTGAAATAGATCACTTTGTTACATGGTAAAATTTTAAAATCAATGCAGCGAAGTCTGAGGCCCTCGATGTCTCCCTCCCTAAATCCATATAGGATTCCATCCAGTCCAACATTCCCTTTGCCTGGCCCTCACAGGGTATCAAATACTTAGGAATTCCTATTCATAGAGACCTCTCCCATCTATGTTATCTTAATTTTGGGCCCTTTATTGAACAATTACATACAGACCACGGTTGGCAAGTTAGAACTGTAAGATTCACTACGTGAACCACTGGTGTTTTGTGGAAAAGCACATGTACACCGCGTTCCAAATTATTATGCAAAAAGTGTTTAGGAGTGATAAGGGAAGAATTTGTTTGTTTGTCAGTTAAACTCATTGATGGTGATGTGTGTCAGGGCTCTTTATATCACTGTAAGCAATTGCAGACACCTGTGCTAATTAGTTTGGCAGGTGTGTCCAATGAAAGGCAAGACTACTTAAGAAGGCTCTCTCACATTATTAAGCAGCCTACATTTTCTGCCAAAATGGGAAAGAAAAAGGATGTGTCGGCTGCTGAGAAGCAACAAATTGTGGAGTGTTTAGGTCAAGGCATGACTACAATCAACATTGTGCGATGATCAGGATGAAGTGTCTTGGCAATCAAGAAGTATGTAGCTGATTCACAGTACACACGTGTGCGTGCTGATAAGGGCAAATTGAGGACTCTTTCCTACAGGCAATTACGTCAGGTTGAAAGAGCAGCGGCAAAAAAGCCTTGTCATAGCAGCAGACAAGTTTTTGAAGCTGCTTGTGCCTCCAACGTCCCCCGAACAACAAGATGCAGGGTCCTTCAGAGGTTTGCAGCTGTGCATACGCCATCCTGTCGACCTCCTCTATCCACTTCACACAAGCAGAAACGGCTCCAGTGGGCCAAACATTACATGAAGACTGATTTCAAAACTGTTTTGTTCACGGATGAGTGCCGTGCAGCGCTCGATGGTCCAGATGAATGGAGTGGAGGATGGCTGGTTGATGGACACCCCACGCAAACACGGCTACAGCGCCAACAAGGAGGAGGTGGAGTAATGTTTTGGGCTGGAATCATGGGGAGAGAGATTGTCGGCCCCTTTAGGATCCCTGAAGGCGCTAAAGATGAACTCCATAATGTATGTGGATTTTCTCAAACAGCACTTCCTGCCATGGTTCAAGAAGAAGAACCGTGTATTTCACAGCAAGATCATTTTTCTGCATGATAATGCACCATCTCATGCTGCACATAAAACATCTGCATCTCTGGCTGATATGGGCATAAAAGGGGACAAACTTATGGTGTGACCCCCATGCTCCCCTGACCTCTACCCCATTCAGAACCTTTGGAGCATCATTAAAAGGAGTGTCTATGATGGCGGGAGGCAGTTCACATCTAAGCAACAGCTCTGGGAGGGTATTCTGTCCTCATGCAAAACAATTGAAGCAGAAACCATCCAAAACCTGACAAATTCAATGGACGAGAGAGTTCAGAAGCTCCTTTCGAACAAGGGGTCCTATGTGAAAATGTAACATCACCTAGAATAAAGTTTTGAGTTGAAAACTGTTTGATTTCAGTTTCTAACAACCTGCTAATGCTTATAATTTCAAAAATGACCATTTTTTTGGTCTTTATTAAAATGAAAAGGTTGATCGAAAAGTTTGGGGGATCTAAGAGTGTGGCAACCCAGTAGTCATGATTACTTCGAATTCTGACAATATGAGGGTCATGCTGCAGGTAGTGCAGCAAGAAGGCACTTATGTGTCTTGCGCATCTCGGAGCCCCAAAATTATTTTCCGGGCTAGATGCAGCTAAAAATTATTTTTAATTTTAAATCTGGTGAAGCTTATTATAGATGGCCTAATAGGATCAGTGCTGCACACTGCTACAAAGCCCAAATTATTTTCCAGTCAAGATACAGATAAACATGATTAGTAATTTGAAAGCTTAAAACGGTTGGTAGGGTGATTTTAACCAATCATCAAGCTTTTACTCTCCCCAGGATGACACAGGGGTAGAAAAGTCGTTTCGGATCCATGATTTGTTCATCTTTATAAACGTGAGTCTGTCTACATTATCAGTGGAGAGCCGCGTGCGCTTATCTGTCAGCACACCACCAGCAGCGCTGAACACACGTTCAGACAGAACGCTGGCTGCGGGGCATGACAAGATCTCCAAGGCGTAAGTGGCTAGCTCCGGCCATTTATCCAGATTGGAAGCCCAAAAAGAGCAAGGGTCCAGTGACACAGTCGTGGCTTCAATGTTTACTTGGAGATACTCCTGTACCATCGTCTCTAGGCGTTGACTATGTGTCAGACTTCTTGTCTCCTGTGGCCTTGCAAAGGATGGGCTAAAAAAGTGGTGAAATGATTCCGCAAAATTGATGTTACCAGCAGATACTGTGGTTCTGTTACGGTTTGAGTGCTGAACACTTGACGGTCCCACGGTTGGCAAGTTGGAACTGTGAGATTCACTACGTGCACCACTGGTATTTTGTGGAAAAGCACATGTAAGATTCTGCAACAGTCTCTGCTGATACTCCTGCATGCGTGCATCCCTTTCTATGGCAGGAATAATTTCTGCAAATTTACTTTTGTATCGGGGATCTAACAGTGTGGCAACCCAGTAGTCAGGATTATTTCTAATTCTCACAATTCGAGGGTCATGTTGCAGGTAGTGCAGCAAGAAGGCACTCATGTGTGTTGCGCATCCAGGAGCACCAAGTCCCTGTTGTGTTGGTGGCGAGGTAACAATCATGCTTCCTTCCTCTGTCCTCTCCCCCCAACCTCGCACAACAGAAATGTGATCAAGGTCTCCCTCATCTGATGAGTCTTCCATCAGTTCGTCCTCCACTTCTTCCTGGGCTCCTGCACCTTCCTCACTAGTTTGGCTGCTACCATGCGCCCTGGTAAAATCATCTCCCCCACCCTCACATGCCTGCCGCCCTGGTGCTGCCGACCGTCTGGACCTTGCAGATGTTAGCCCTTCCGCATACAACTCCTCCTCTACTTCCTCCACCTCCTCTGCTGACCTCATCTCTTGGCTGACTGTGGGTTGACAGTAAGTGGGATCTCCGACCTCATCATCATCACCCTGTGCGTTATCACACCCATCGTCCTCAGAGCCAACCTGTGCCTGCCCTGACAAAAAACTAAAGTTGTCGCTCCAATCAGGTATTTGAGTCTTATCATCGTCTTCCTCATTGTCTCTACCAACAGGAGTTACAGTTTGGGAATGAGGGTCTACATTATGGTCAGAACCTTCTGCGTCTGGTCCTGGATCCGACTCATAAAGATTCTGGGCATCAGTGCAGATCATTTCCTCGTCTGGATTCACAGAAGCGCTGGAGTCGACCTCTGATTCCCAGGCTATAGTATGAGTAAACAGCTCTGCAGACTCAACCATCTGTTCTACCTCATACTCAGACGGGCAGCTGGAGATTTGGGAGCTGTGAGGAAGCAAGTGCGATTTGGGTGACACCTTTGAGGACTGGAGTATTTGTGATGTTGAAGTTGATGTGGAGGAGAGCCCACTTAAAGGAGCACTTGATATCCGTTGAAGCACCTGCCGTTTTTGTGCCTCATCTGGAATTTGTAGCGATTGGCGTGGCCGTAAGAAAGGGATCTTATCACATTGTCCGCTAAAAGAAGTAGACATTTTAGTTTGGCTGGAAGATGGTCTTTCTTCTGCACCTACCCCACGGACACAACCTTTTTTCCCCTTCCCAACACGCCTATTCCCCTTTCCACCAGCAGCAGGCCTTTTTCCACTCATTTTGGTGGTTAACTAATTCACAACTCTGGAGTTGTTTGCACAAAAAAACAATGGATGGTAACCGAGCAGAGCTGAGTGGCCAAACTGTGGTATTAGGCCAAAACTATTGGCTGGGTTAGATGCAGAAAAAAAATATTTTTAATTTGCAACCTGATGGAGGTCAGTATAGATGGACTAATAGACCAAGTCCCACACACCGCTAGAAGCCCAAATATTTTTTCAGAGCTAGATGCAGAAAAAAATTATATTCAATTTGCAACCTGCTGGAGGTCAGTATAGAAGGACTAATAGAACAAGTCCCACACACTGCTAGAAGCCCAAATATTTTTTCAGAGCTAAATGAAGAAAAAAATTATTTTTAATGTGCAACCTGATGGAGGTCAGTATAGATGGACTAATAGACCAAGTCCCACACACTGCTAGAAGCCCAAATATTTTTTCAGAGCTAGATGCAGAAAAAAATTATTTTTAATTTGCAACCTGATGGAGGTCAGTATAGATGGACTAATAGACCAAGTCCCACACACTGCTAGAAGCCCAAATATTTTTTCAGAGCTAGATGCAGAAAAAAATTATTTTTAATTTGCAACCTGATGGAGGTCAGTATAGATGGACTAATAGACCAAGTCCCACACACCGCTAGAAGCCCAAATATTTTTTCAGAGCTAGATGCAGAAAAAAATTATATTCAATTTGCAACCTGCTGGACGTCAGTATAGAAGGACTAATAGAACAAGTCCCACACACTGCTAGAAGCCCAAATATTTTTTCAGAGCTAAATGAAGAAAAAAATTATTTTTAATTTGCAACCTGATGGAGGTCAGTATAGATGGACTAATAGACCAAGTCCCACACACTGCTAGAAGCCCAAATATTTTTTCAGAGCTAGATGCAGAAAAAAATTATTTTTAATTTGCAACCTGATGGAGGTCAGTATAGATGGACTAATAGACCAAGTCCCACACACCGCTAGAAGCCCAAATATTTTTTCAGAGCTAGATGCAGAAAATTTTTTTATTCAATTTGCAACCTGATGGAGGTCAGTATAGATGGACTAATAGACCAAGTCCCACACACTGCTAGAAGCCCAAATATTTTTTCAGAGCTAGATGCAGAAAAAAATTATTTTTAATTTGCAACCTGATGGAGGTCAGTATAGATGGACTAATAGACCAAGTCCCACACACCGCTAGAAGCCCAAATATTTTTTCAGAGCTAGATGCAGAAAATTTTTTTATTCAATTTGCAACCTGATGGAGGTCAGTATAGATGGACTAATAGACCAAGTCCCACACACTGCTAGAAGCCCAAATATTTTTTCAGAGCTAGATGCAGAAAAAAATTATTTTTAATTTGCAACCTGATGGAGGTCAGTATAGATGGACTAATAGACCAAGTCCCACACACTGCTAGAAGCCCAAATATTTTTTCAGAGCTAGATGCAGAAAAAAATTATTTTTAATTTGCAACCTGATGGAGGTCAGTATAGATGGACTAATAGAACAAGTCCCACACGCTGCTAGAAGCCCAAATATTTTTTCAGAGATAAATGAAGAAAAAAATTATTTTTAATTTGCAACCTGATGGAGGTCAGTATAGATGGACTAATAGACCAAGTCCCACACACTGCTAGAAGCCCAAATATTTTTTCAGAGCTAGATGCAGAAAAAAATTATTTTTAATTTGCAACCTGATGGAGGTCAGTATAGATGGACTAATAGACCAAGTCCCACACACCGCTAGAAGCCCAAATATTTTTTCAGAGCTAGATGCAGAAAAAAATTATATTCAATTTGCAACCTGCTGGATGTCAGTATAGAAGGACTAATAGAACAAGTCCCACACACTGCTAGAAGCCCAAATATTTTTTCAGAGCTAAATGAAGAAAAAAATTATTTTTAATTTGCAACCTGATGGAGGTCAGTATAGATGGACTAATAGACCAAGTCCCACACACTGCTAGAAGCCCAAATATTTTTTCAGAGCTAGATGCAGAAAAAAATTATATTCAGTTTGCAACCTGATGGAGGTCAGTATAGATGGACTAATAGAATGATGCTATGCCCAAAAGATTTTACTTCACTAGGTGCAGTAAAAAAATTGGTATTCTATACACAGGTGGTATATCTTGCAACACAGATAGGCTACTCCACTGACTAACACACTCTGCAATAGGCCAAAAAGGATTAGCTTTGCTAGATTCAGCCAAATGCTGTGAAAAAAACTTGCACAGCACTGGCACAGACCTGCCTGGCAAAAACTGATAGGAACTGATGTAACCTAGTCCTGAAAAGGACTCCAATTACAATTAGTCTTTACTCCCACAATCTATTTAAGAGCACAGACCTGCCTGATAAAAGTCGTAGGAAATGCTGTAACCTAGTCCTTAAAAGGACTGCAATCACAACTATTCCCTACTCCCAAGCTATCTGTATATTTGTGCGAAAATTGGCTTGAAATTAACAAGGTATAGCGCACACAGCAACAGCGGTGCCGTCTAACACGCAGCTGCAGCAGTGAGAAAATGGTGGCGACGGGGAAAATGGCTTGGTCTTATAGGGCAAGGACATGTGACATACACTGCCAATCACACATGCCCTTGCTTGTGTGAAAAAAAGCACTTCGCTCCGTGTGTGCGCTGCTGATAGGCTGACAGATTGCACCTCCCCACTGCAAATGCGGGAAAGAGAAAAAAAAATGGAGATCTTCATTGTTCCTGCAGAGATCCATCCCCTGCCCCTCCCCCCGCCCCGCTGTACACTCAAACTGCGTATTAACATTAATTTTCATCATTACTGAGAAAAAATCCAGTTATGATTTTGGTGCACGAACAGTTATCGAACATAACCTCGAACAGCCGAATTTTTCTCAAATTGTTCGTGTTCGCCGACCGGCTCGAACACCGCCCAAAACAGCTCGAATTTGAGATTGGCGAACAGTTCGAGTAGAACAACGCTCATCTCTAATCATTATCTCCAAACTGAAAGTAAAGATTACACAAGAACCACAGGACAGATTTCATCAACCAAGGTATCATATTAATCAGTGTAATGTCGCCCACCTGACAGTGTATGTAGTTTACTGAGCACAATCCTGCTGACAGGTGCGCTTTAAAACATTCTCTCTCTCTCTCATTATTCTGGCATTCGGTGAATATTAAAAATTATGGTAATCCTAATTGACCTAAAACGGGAAAAGGTTTATTCTGATTTCATGTCAGATATTGAGAAAAAACATGCATATGTGTTTTTTTTATATAGTGTATGTAAACTTCTGGTTTCAACTGTATGTGATATGGTTCGATGAGAACTGTTAGGCTGTGTGCTCACTATGCGTTTTTTAAGCGTTTCCACAGCGGCAATTCCGCCGCAAAAACGCTTAAAAAACGCTTGTTAGTAGGTCTGCTATGTTCCCCAATGATAATCCGCATGTGCTGTGCACATGGTGCGGAAGTTTCCGCTGCGGATCATCATTGCGGAAAAATCCGCAGCACTACCAATTATTTTGCGGAATCGCTGCATTTTTGCCGCCATAGACTTGCATTGAATCGCTTAATATCCGCATAACTACATGTGCACATGCGGATATCATGCGGTTCAATGTGCGGATGGTACCTGGGTTGGGAGAAGAGGAGACTCTCCTCCAGACCGGGGTACCATAGTATCTATAAAAAAAAAAGAATTTAAAATAAAAAAATACATTATACTCACCTTCTGATGGCTCCCGGTCTCCATAGTGATGCGTCCTGGCACTCCGGCAGCTCGCGATGGTCTAAAGGGACCTGCCATGACGTCGTTTAGTCATGTGACGGGTACACAACCGCAAGACACTGTGGAGACCGGACGCACTGGTTAAGGAGACCGGGGGCAATCGGAAGGTGAGTATAATGTTTTTTTGTTTTTTTTTTACCATTTTTATCTTTTTTTTTAACTAATTTGGTCACACTTTATAAAATCCATGCCGGTTGCATGGATTTATATAGTGTGACCAAGTTGTCAAGCGCTTTCCAAGTGATGCTAAAATCGCTTGGAAAGCGCTTGACAACCCGCATGCGGAAATGCATGCGAAGAACGCTTCACATCCGCATGTCCCTGGCAGGAAAAACGCATGTACAATCCGCATGTACAATCCGCATGTGTTTTTTCTGCCAGAGAGATGCAGAAACGCTCAGGAAAAAATCCGGAGCATTTCTGCATCATGGGCACATAGCCTAAATGTGTGATTGGTGAGGATGTGGTGCACAAGTGGAGTTTTTCCAAGCGGGGGGATGGGACTGTGGAAAAATTGAGGGGTGGAAGCGGAGCTGGGGTGGAGGCGGAAATAGGGGGAAGCCTGGGTGGAGTGTCAAGGGGGCACGAAAATTTTGACAGTATGGGGCACTGAAATTCCTAGTGGCAGTCCTGTGTAGGTGTGCATTCACACTGTGGCCATTTAACAGACAGAATTTAGGAGAAAAACAAAATAAGCAAATACTCGGCAGTAAATAAATGAATAAATAGTAAATAACAAAAACTGGGGCAATGGTGGAGAATCAGTGCTGAACCCAATGAGTGTAAACAATGCTCTGTTTATTTTTTAATAAATGACAAAATATATAACAGATAGTTTTATGAAAAGAAACAACCCCTTTAGTGTACAGTTCATGTATAGTGAATTTTATTCTAACTGAGCTTTTATTTTGTTGTTTTAGTTTTTGCATAGTCTTAAGTGCAGTGGCAATGAAAGTTAATTACAAATGAAATAAAATGTAATGAAAAGCTGTGTACATCTTTATACTGTTTTTTCATTGTTCAATTGATTCCTAAATGTAATATTTTTGAAATAGTTTTCATTAAAAAATATCTTATGATTTTGTTTCTATAGAGTATGTGAAAGTCCTTCACTTAGCCAGCTAATTTACAAAATCTGACACAAATCTATTAGAGTTAAGCTTCTGGATCTGACATTTCTCTCTGCTTTTATAATTTATTCTCTCAGTGTTAGATGTAGCAGCAGAGTTGTACATAGCCGACCCTATAGGATAGAGGGCGGAAAGCATTAAAGTTATTAGAGAAGGGAATTCACTTAGGTTGTAGATGGGTCAGAAAGCACATGATCCTTCATTAACTGTAAAAAGGGAAATCACTCCAGGAATAAAGCTGTGCTGACACATAAGAGCTGATAAGGACAACAGCATTCCTGGTTGCCCAGATGCCACGTCCAGTATGTTTTACTGGGAGGGACATATCCAAATAAAATAGATCTGAAAATAAGAGCAGGTTGCAAACTGACATTAAGTACACCCTTTAAACCAAATATAACCACTAACATGTTTTAAAATATTTTTTTTTGTGGCAGAGGTGCCGATAACCTTTAATGGATTATTCTCAAGTTGTGTCTTGAGCAGCTCATAGCTATGCAGTCTCCTCACTTCCTGGTTTCTGGTAGGGCAGGCTCTCCTACTTGAGTGACAGTTCTGGTTAGTAGCAGAGCTGTAGTATTAGTAGAAACATAACGCTCAGCACAAGCTCCTTTGTAACTTGTCTACACTGAGTCTACACTGTTATCAATATACTTACATATAAAGATAACAGGGCATTTGAACAAGCACACAGATTGGAACAGCAAGAGATGAGAGCCATGATTAGGATACCAACTCTGAGAGAAGTTGATGCTGTGGGCTGTTGATTTTGCAAGAGTGGGAGCTTGTCAGTGGCTGAAAGGCAGACGGTGGGAGGTAAACAGATAACTGCTGTATGTCAATTAATGGACTGAATAGAGGTGGCTGGGGTATTAGGAGGTACCCTCTCGTCTAGAATGTAAGTACTGCGCACACTCAGACAGAGACTGTGCAGCAACTAGTTGCTGAGCTCCATGGAAACCAGCTGTACACTATGAAAGATAAAAGCCTTCACTGCAGGATAATGGCAGCAGATAGAAAAAGTAAGTAAATTGCAAACTTGTTTACTTTCATGCTGTCTAGATAACTAAAGCAATTTAAAAACTTGAGAATGACCCTTTAAGCTGCCAGGACACATAAATTTAAGTGAGTTGATACTCTCTTGATAATGGTAGATCAACCCAAAGGTGTACATACCATACAGGTAAGGCAATGGATCATTTTGAGAACTGTGGAGGAAAAACATAATAACCTCCTGCAGTCACCACCAGGAGGGAGGGGGGGGGGGGGGGCTCACTATACCTTACTTATAGAGCTCCCCTTGAGTATAATGAGGACCTATCATTAAAGTCATGATGGCAATGGTTAAAAACACTGACAAGCTTTCAAGTTACAATGAACAATGTTCTACTGTGAAATGCTTCTGCATTTCAGAGAGAACATAGTTTAAAAAGGAGCCTGGCATGCGGAGACGTATCAGCTCCGCATCTTTACTCCGGGCTTCCTTGTTTTATTCTATTTAAAGTGTTTTAAAACTTGGTAAAACTTTGCTTTTATGTACAGATCTGTTTTGGTCTTTTTAATCTCATCACTAAAGAGCAGAAAATCCTGGTATGCCATGTCAAATCCTGTCTAAACAACTTCACTAAAATACTGGGCCATGCTAGGAAGTCAATTTTGATTAAATAAAAGAGTAAAAGAGAAATTACAAAGGACAGAGAGAGGAATGACGAAATAAAGCAGAAATAGGTATGTTGATAAGTTAAAGACGCTCTCCAATCAAAGTTTTTACCATTTTTATTTATTACAATCATCATATTATATAGCACTATGTACTTACAATTGCTCATTTTTCCTTTCTACCCAGATATTTTTTTTCCATTAGGTCTATGACATCAAATGATTAAAAACTGACTAGCTGAATCATTCTAAGCTTTATGTAGAAACAGTAAGTATCTTTTCCCTGTATGAGTCATAAGTCACTGCAAAAGTCCCTGGCAAGGGGAGGAGGGAGCCGCTGGGTCAGGAGTTGAAGAATAGAATAATAAATGCAGCAACAAGAGACTTTGTGTTTCTACATAGAGCAGAGAAAAAAGAAGAATTAACTGGGAACTGGGTAGAAAGGCAAAATGAGCAGTTGTAAGTACACAGTGCTATATAATATGATGATTGCAGTTTATTAAGAGGATACAAACTTTGATGGGAGTGCTTCTTTAAATTTTTGTATTGTTGTGTATTTAGGGGTATTTAAAACTCAAAAAAAAACCTCTCCCATGTTTTAAAAAAAACAAACTGGGCTTTACTTACCTTCCCCGGGGTCCAGAACTGAGTTCTCCAATGCTACTCCCGATGTCTGTTAGATAAAGTTCCAACAATGAGAGCTACTATTTTCCCTGTGCAAAAAACACACAGTCTTACAATTCTAACACAGTGGATGGGATTTATAGAAATTTAATTCCCACTGTACTATTTTTTATGCTGTGTAAACTGACTTGCAGTGCATGTTTGAAATCTGCTTCATGTCAGTTTCTCTTGCGGGTACACTGAGTTTTATGTGTGGATTTTCCCCATAAAATTGCATTAGATGCAAAAAATCCACAGGTAAAAAACACTTGACTGTATCAATAAAGTTTGTCAACAGCAAATAACATGAAATATGAAGAACAAAGTAGCTTAAAGGGGTTGTCCGGTCCATACTCTGTGTGACTGCAGACTTCTGAATCCCCCAGAGCACGCACTGTGGGGATTCGTCATTTTCATACTCGGGACCGGAGGGAATGTATGAGTTATACATATTCTCGCTCCATCCACATACGCGCCCACTGGTCGGGAGTATGTATAACTCATACATACCCTCAAGTCCTGGGCCTGAAACCGGAGAATTCCCACAGCGCACAGTGAGTGCTGGGGAAATTCATAAGTCTGCAGTCACACAGCGTGACTGCAGACTTATCGGTTTGGACCGGACAACCCCTTTAATTTAAAACATGACATACCAAAAAAAAAACAAAAAGTGCATCATCAAAAGTGCAATAAAAATACATTAAAAAATGCAATGAAAAAAAAACAACCCCAAGTAACCTAATTTAGCTAATAGTGGAATGTCGCTTACACATAGAATTTTATCTTTAAGGCGTGAAACCCCTCTCAAGCACCCCTTCATTATCGAAGTGCCATGTATCCATATTTTTATAATTCAGCTAATAGGTGCAGAAAGGCTGCAGAATATCTCCAACATCTAAAATTCACCAAATACTCATCATGGGACATAGCCTTATAGTCTGCAGCACTAACGTGACATGGATAGTGCTGCACCCAATTACTGAGCCCAGCGGCTCTGCCCAAGTTGACGGCACAAGCCGTTCAGAACCGCTGAGCTTAGTAATTGTCTGCAGTGCTGTCAATGTGACGTCTGTGCTGCAGACAATAACAGACATGGGTAGCAGCAGTGGAGAGTCAGCGCTGGTCCCGGGGAGGGTAAGTAAAGATCTTTTTTTAAAAACAAACTGCAGCCAGGGGACAGGGGCTTTCTAAAACAGATTTAAAGTTCTTACTTGGACATACCATCTTTACAGTATTGGACTCCAATGATCCAACTCCACATATTAAGATGAGTGAATAGGAAATTATATAGGCCACCCTGTTGCTTAACCCTTTAACAACTGCTGATACGCATTAAACCGACAGCCGTTAAGTGGCCTTAGTCCCTCCTCGTAATTTTAAAACCTCAATCGGGAATAAGAGAATAGCTTTGAAATACGCGTGGGTGACAGTTGTACTGTACATGACAGCTGACACCCTGTGGTATCGGGCGATTTTGAAGCCAATTGGGGCAATTTAACACCTTAAATATAGCTGTCAATCATTAGAGCGCTCTCTAAGTGGTTAAAAGGGAGTTAAAAGACCCCCTATGGCAGGATCGACCCTGCGATCGTAATCATGGGTACCGATCGTTGCCATCCATGGTACCTTGAGGTCATCTGATGACCCCAGGGTATGGTGGCCTTTGAGATGCAGCTATAAGCAGGGGCTCAGCTAATGGACCCCACAATCTATTCAAACGGAATCTGCCTTCTAAAAGCCAACTTGCGCTTCTTCCCATCCGATCCCTGCCATGTGCTTAGACAACTGTGTACAACAATATTTGGTGTACTACCACATTTGGTAACAAATTGCGTAACAAATTGTGGGGTCCATTTTCTATTATTATCCCTTGTGAAAATTATAAATTTGGTGCTAAATAGTATTTTTTTTTAAGTATTTTAGTAGAAAAAGTTTCATTTTTTGTTTTTACATCTAAATGTTATAATGTTTCGTGAATCACCTGTAGGTAAAAATGCTCAGTACACCCCTAGAAGAATTCCTTTAGGGGTCTAGATTCCAAAATGGGATCACTTGTGGGGGTTTTCTGCGGTTTTGGCATGTCAGGACCTCTGAAAATGCAACATGGCATTCACAATCTATTCTAGAGAAATGACATTCCAAAAATCAAATAGCTCTCTTTCCTTTCCGAGCCCTGCCATGAGCCCAAACAATATTTTTAATCACATATGAGGTATCTTTGTGTTCGGAAGAAATTGCATAACGAATTATGGGGTCCTTTTTTCCCTTTATCATTGTGAAAAATACAAATTTGGGGCTAAAACAACATTTTAACAGAAAAAACTTAATTTTCGTTTTCACATCCACATTTTAAAAAGTTCTATGAAGCTCAACATCCCCCTAAATTAATTTCTCGATGGGTCTATTTTCCAAAATGGGGTCACTTGTGGCAGGTTCTGCTGTTTTGGTACATCAGGGGTTCTGCAAATGAGACATGGTGTCTGTAAACTATTCCAGCCATATTTACTGTCATGTCTCGGTTTCGGGATTCGGGATCCGGTGACCTTTTGCTGCATCGTCTGTTTCCCATTCTGCTGGGCTACAGTTCATTTTGCCTCTGTCCAAATGCGGTTTCTTTTGTCTTGGTTTTCCTTTCTTGGTTGGCTTCTCTCCAGGTGTTTTCCATTTTTCTTTTTGGCTCTGTCCTATCACATTTTGAGATGGGCTTTATATGTTCACCTTTCACTTACTTCACTTGCTGGCTATATTTCCATGTATATTGGTATTTGGAGTTCAAGCTAGGTGTGTGGTAAGCCTCAGTTGTTTTACCTGTTGTAAATCTGTGAGTTTTCCTCCACCGCACCTTTTCCTTCTCTACGTTTGAGGGTCTGGGAAGTTTCACTTATTCTGTTTGTTTTTTAGTCATCCTTATTTATCCATGTCTATCCTTTGTGTTTTAGTTTCTCACCCTGGGTTCTCGTGTCTTCCTGCATTCTTTCCTCTACCTTTGTTGAATTTGTGTTACGGCACCATCCTCTAGTTCCACAGGGGGTATGAGAAACCCCAAAACAGCCTTTTAGAGAGCCAGGTCCGTGGAGGTGTATTTAGTTGTTTGGCTAGGGCCTTTTCTAGTGCGGCTTCTCTCTTTGGTAGTTATTTCCTTCCTCTGTTACCCATGTGAGTGTGTGAGCATGACCATAGCATTTACATTACAAATACCAAATGTAGCTTCTTCCCTTTCGAGCCTTGCCATGTTTCCAAACAGAACTTTTTGACTACATGTGGAGTATCGCCATGCTGTGAACAATGTAAGTAACTTTGTGGTCTACATTTTCATGTTGCCTCTTGCAAAATTGAAAAATTTGGGACTAAAGCAACATTTTCGTGAAAAAAATAAAAATTTTCAATATGACGACCTAATATTATCAAATTCTGTGTAGTACATGTGAGTTCAAAATGCTCACTTCATCCCTGAATAAAATCCTTGAGGGGTGTTGTTTCTAAAATAGGGTTACTTGTGGAGGTTCTCTGCTGTTTGGGAGCCTTAGAAGCTGTGCAAATGCAACATGGCACCTGCAATCTATTTCAGCTAAATTTGTATTCCAAAATTCAAATGGTGCTCCTTCCCATCCAAGCCCTGCCGTTTGTCCAAACAGAGATTTCTGGCCATAGGTGGGGTGTGGCACCCCAGGGGACTGGTTGCCACAGTGGTAGAAATACCATGTCTGAGAGCGAGCATGGGTTTTCCTGGTCAGGAGCATTATTGCATGCAACGCCTCCTGCCCCAGTCCAGGGAGGGGAGGAACCTGCCCTTTATAAACTGGATCTGGGGCGGGGTTAGTTAGTGAGTTCCAGAGGAAGGGACAGAGCAGAGCAGCAAGGAGCTCTGTAGGAGACAGGAGCTGAAGGCCAGGGATTGGAGCTGATAGAGCTCATCCTGGCAGAAGACGCAGAGAACCGGACACCGGAGTCCGAGGCTGTGAGGATATCCACATCCAGCAGCAGAAACCACCTAGCAGGGGATTTCAGGTCCTCTGGCCATAGAAAGCCCGGAGGCTCAGTCACACGCAAGGGACCGGCACCGCCATCGAGGAGCGGAAGGTACCAAAGGCCCCAAGTCACCAGCCATACGGGTGAGCACCACACGGTACACTCAGGGACGTGGGCTACTACACGACTACAGCAAGGTAGCCAGGAAGAGTGCAGTCAGACGGGAAGGCCTACACCTCCACCTGGCCAGGGGGACTCTTGTTCGCTCACAGACTGACCAGGCCTCTAATGTTAGCCAGTACTCCCGGCAGGGCCTTATTCATTACCAACAGTAAAGACCCTGAACTGCACTGCACGGACTCTGAGTCATTTCTGCTGCGCCCATGCACCACGACCCTCACCATCTATACACGCTGCCCTGAGGCTATGCTCCTCCCGTGGGGAGTTATACTACTCTCTGCTGCGCACACAACATCAGCCTCAGCGGTCTGCCCCGCAGCGGCGGTTCTTAGTGACCGCAATCCACGGGTGGCGTAGTCGGACATTTAAACATTGAAAACCAAATAAACAGATCCGCCACTGGTTTGACCACCCTGAGCCACGGGACCGGGTCGCTGCCACGGAGACTACAACCCCCAGCATTACACAGAGATCCGGCTCCGGGTATTCCCCCACACACGGCCCAGGGGGCGCGTCATGGGGTATCAGAGCACTCAGAAGAATCTAGGTAACAAATTGTGAGGTCCATTTTCCTGTGCTATTTCTTGTAAAAGTGAAAAAATTGGGGCTAATGCAACATTTTAGAGTAAAAATTGTAATTATTTTTTTTTCATTTGACTTTGCATTAATTCCTGGATAGCACTTGAAGGGTTAAAACTAATTCCTGACAGCAGTTTTGAAGTAGTTGATGGGTGCGTTTTTTAAAATGGTATCACTTTTGGGGAGTTCACAATATACAGTATAGGCAAAGTCCATTTAAATCTGAATAGGTCCCTAAAGAAAGAGGTTTTGTAAATTTCTTGAAAAAATGAGAAATTGCTTCTAAATTTTTAACCCTTCTAACATTCTAACAAAATAAAATAACATTTGAAAGTTTATGCATATGTAAATTAGACATATGAGAAATGTTGTTTATCAATCATTTTGTATAGCATGACTAACTGGTTTAAGGATATAAAGATTGAAAATTTGAAAACTGCGAATTTTTCAAGATGTTTGCCAAAATTCTGATATTTTCACAAATAAACGCAAAACATCAACCTAAATTTACCACTAACAGGACGTACAATGTGTCACGAAAAAAACTGTCTCTGATTCGCTGAGATACATTGAAACGTTCCATAGTTATTACCACATGAAGTGACACTGGTCAGATTTAAAAAATTTGGCCTGGTCATTAACCCCTTAATAACATCTGACGTACTAATACGCGTCTGTGCCCTGGGACTTAAGAGCCAGACCCGTATTAGTACGTCATCGCGATCGCGCGCGCACACAGGCTGTGCGGGCGCGATCGCCGCCGGGTGTCAGCTGATTGTCACAGCTGACACCCGGTACTATGTGCAGGGAGCGGTCACGCAACGCTCCCAGCACATTAACCCCCGCGATGCTGCGATCGAAGTCGATCGAAATCGATCGCGGCATTGCGGGGGCAAGGGGAGGTGATCGGCGATACTCACCTCCTCTTCCGGCTTCCAGCGCAGTCTGCAAAGGCTTCCCGGGTGTTGCCATGACGACCCGATGTCATCATGACAACATCCGTGTCACCAGAGAGCAGGAAGATTGCTTGGACATGCGCAGTGCATCTCCAAGCAATCTTCACACTGTGCACTTCTGACAGCCTTCATGGCATAGGGATGGTGCTCCATTCCTGTGCCATGCAGGCGATCAGAAAAAAAAAAGTGAAAGTCCCAGAGTGGGACAAAGTAATAAAGTGTATAAACTGTGTGAAAGTGGAAAAAAAAAAAAAAAAAATGTGCAAAAATATTATAAAAAAATAAAAAAAATAATACACCAAAAATAAAAATATAATGTACCCATCAATAAATATTATTATAAAAAAAATAAAAAAAAACAATAAAAGTACACATATTTGGTATCGCCGCGTCCGGAACAACCTGACCTATAAAACTGTCCCACTAGTTAACCCCTTCAGTGAACACGGTAAAAAAAAAAAAAAAAAAAACAAGCAAAAAACAATGCTTTATCACCATACCGCCAAACATAAAGTGGAATAACACGCGATCAAAAAGACGCATATAAATAAAAATGATACCGCTGAAAACGTCATCTCGTCCCGCAAAAAACAAGCCGCCATATAGCTCCATCAGCCGAAAAATAAAAAAGTTATAGCTCTCAGAATAAAGCGATACTAAAAAATATTTTTTTCTATAAAATAGCTTTTATTGTGTATAAGCGCCAAAACATAGAAAAATGATACAAATGTGGTACCGCTGTAAACGTACTGACCCGAAGAGTAAAGCTGCCTCATCAATTTTACCACACGCGGAACAGAATAAAAAAAAAAAAAAAAAAACAATTCCTGAATTGTTGGTTTTTGTTTATTCTGCCTCCCAAAAATCGGAATAGAAAGCGATCAAAAAATGTCACGTGCCTGAAAATGGCACCAATAACAACGTCAAGTCATCCCGCAAAAAACGAGCCGTCACATGACTGTCTGCCAAAATCTGGAAAAATTATAGCTCTCAAAATATGGCGATGCAAAAACTAGATTTTACAAAAAATGCGTCTTTTAGTGTGTGACAGCTGTCAGTCATAAAAACCCCATATGATTCTGGCATTGCTGTAATCACACCGACCCGAAGAATAAAGTCGTCTAATCACTTATACCGCACAAGGAACGGCGTCAAAAATAAACTCTTGAGTTAGGATTGGGCTAGGGTTAGGGCTGGGTTTGGGGCTAGGGTTGTGCTGGGGCTAGGGTTGTGCTGGGGCTAGGGTTGTACTAGGGTTAGGGCTGGGGTTGGGATTTTTTTCAAAAGTAAGAAAAAAAGATGACGATATGGCGACTAGTGTTGAGAGCAAGTGCTCGCTACTTGAGTTTGCATCGGGTGCTCTGGTATGCATTTAGTATCGTGGGTATTTGAGTGACATGCTCGAGTCTCTGCCCCATATGCTTCGCGGCCAAAAAACTTTACGGGGATTGCCTGCCATGCACGAGCGATCCCCGCATGGTTTTTTTTGGGTGTATAATAACCGTGAAAACATGCGGAGCAGGGACTCGAGCATGTCACTCGAGCACACGCTGTACATGGTGCATACCTGAGTACCCGATGCAAACTCAAGTAGCGAGCACTTGCGCTCAAGAATAATGACAACTTATTCAATATGATGACCTAATGTAAACAAATAATGTGCCGTACCTCTGGGTTCAAAATGTTCACTATACACCTTAATAAAATCTTTGAGGGGTATAGTTTCCAAAATGGGGACACTTGTGGGGGAGCTCCACTGTTTAGGCACATCACGGGCTCTCCAAACGCGACATGGTGTCCGCTAACAAATTGAATGGAAAATCGGCTCAAATTGTTAGCGGACGCCATGTTGCGTTTGGAGAGCCCCTGTGTGCCCAAACATTGGAGCTCCCCCACAAGTGACCCCATTTTGGAAACTAGACCCCCCAAGGCACCTATCTAGATGCATAGTGAGCACTTAGAACCCCCAGGTGCTTCACAAATTGATTCGTAAAAATGAAAAAGTGAAAATAAAACACTTTTTCATTTTTATGAATCAATTTGTGAAGCACCTGGGGTTCCAAGTGCTCACTATGAATCTAGATAGGTGCCTTGGGGGTCTAGTTTCCAAAATGGGGTCACTTGTGGGGGAGCTCCAATGTTTGGGCACACAGGGACTCTCTAAATGCAACATGGTATCCGCTAACAAATTGAATGGAAAATCGGCTCAAATTGTTAGCGGACACCACATTGCGTTTGGAGAGCCCCTCTGTGCCCAAACTTTGGAGCTCCCCCACAAGTAACCCCATTTTGGAAACTAGACCCCCCAAGGCACCTTTCTAGATGCATAGTGAGCACTTGGAACCCCCAGGTGCTTCACAAATTGATTCGTAAAAATGAAAAAGTGAAAAAAAAAACACTTTTTCATTTTTATGAATCAATTTGTGAAGCACCTGGGGTTCCAAGTGCTCACTATGAATCTAGATAGGTGCCTTGGGGGGTCTAGTTTCCAAAATGGGGTCACTTGTGGGGGAGCTCCAATGTTTGGGCACACAGGGACTCTCCAAATGCAACATGATATCCGCTAACAAATTGTCGGCTCAAATTGTTAGCGGATATCATGTTGCATTTGGAGAGTCCCTGTGTGCCCAAACATTGGAGCTCCTCCACAAGTGACCCCATTTTGGAAACTAGACCCCCCAAGGCACCTATCTAGATGCATAGTGAGCACTTGGAACCCCTAGGTGCTTCACAAATTAATTCGTAAAAATGAAAAAGTGTTTTTTTTTTCACTTTTTCATTATTACGAATCAATTTGTGAAGCACCTGGGGGTTCCAAGTGCTCACTATGCATCTAGAAAGGTGCCTTGGGGGGTCTAGTTTCCAAAATGGGGTCACTTGTGGGGGAGCTCCAAAGTTTGGGCACAGAGGGGCTCTCCAAACGCAATGTGGCGTCCGCTAACAATTTGAGCCGATTTTCCATTCAATTTGTTAGCGGATACCATGTTGCATTTAGAGAGTCCCTGTGTGCCCAAACGTTGGAGCTCCCCCACAAGTGACCCCATTTTGGAAACTAGACCCCCCAAGGCACCTATCTAGATGCATAGTGAGCACTTGGAACCCCTAGGTGCTTCACAAATTGATTCGTAAAAATGAAAAAGTGTTTTTTTTTTCACTTTTTCATTATTACGAATCAATTTGTGAAGCACCTGGGGGTTCCAAGTGCTCACTATGCATCTAGAAAGGTGCCTTGGGGGGTCTAGTTTCCAAAATGGGGTCACTTGTGGGGGAGCTCCAAAGTTTGGGCACAGAGGGGCTCTCCAAACGCAATGTGGTGTCCGCTAACAATTTGAGCCGATTTTCCATTCAATTTGTTAGCGGATACCATGTTGCATTTAGAGAGACCCTGTGTGCCCAAACATTGGAGCTCTCCCACAAGTGACCCCATTTTGGAAACTAGACCCCCCAAGGCACCTATCTAGATGCATAGTGAGCAGTTGGAACCCCCAGGTGCTTCACAAATTGATTCATACAAATGAAAAAGTGTTTTTTTTTTCACTTTTTCATTGTTACGAATCAATTTGTGAAGCACCTGGGGGTTCCAAGTGCTCACTATGCATCTAGATAGGTGCCTTGGGGGGTCTAGTTTCCAAAATGGGGTCACTTGTGGGGGAGCTCCAATGTTTGGGCACACAGCAGCTCTCCAAACACAACATGGTGTCGCTAACAATTTGAGCCAATTTTGCGTTAAATTTGTTAGCGGACACCATGTTGCATTTAGAGAGCCGCTATGTGCCCAAATATTGGAGCTCCCCCACAAGTGACCCCATTTTGGAAACTAGACCACCCAAGGCACCTATCTAGATGCATAGTGAGCACTTGGAACCCTCAGGTGCTTCACAAATTGATTCATACAAATGAAAAAGTGTTTTTTTTTTCACTTTTTCATTGTTACGAATCAATTTGTGAAGCACCTGGGGGTTCCAAGTGCTCACTATGCATCTAGATAGGTGCCTTGGGGGGTCTAGTTTCCAAAATGGGGTCACTTGTGGGGGAGCTCCAATGTTTGGGCACACAGGGACTCTCTAAATGCAACATGGTGTCCTCTAACAAATTTAACGGAAAATCGGCTCAAATTGTTAGCGACACCATGTTGCGTTTGGAGAGCCGCTGTGTGCCCAAACATTGGAGCTCCCCCACAAGTGACCCCATTTTGGAAACTAGACCCCCCAAGGCACCTATCTAGATGCATTGTGAGCACTTGGAACCCTCAGGTGCTTCACAAATTGATTCACAAAAATGAAAAAGTGTTTTTTTTTTTCACTTTTTCATTGTTACGAATCAATTTGTGAAGCACCTGGGGGTTCCAAGTGCTCACTATGCATCTAGAAAGGTGCCTTGGGGGGTCTAGTTTCCAAAATGGGGTCACTTGTGGGGGAGCTCCAAAGTTTGGGCACACATGGGCTCTCCAAACACAACATGGCGTCCGCTAATTATTCAAGCAAATTTTACAATCAAAAAGTCAAATGGCGCTCCTTCCCTTCCGAGCCCTGCCGTGCGCCCAAACAGTATTTTTTCCCCAAATATTGGGTATCTGCGTGCCCAGGGGAAATTGCACAACAAATTTTGGGGTCCATTTTTTCTTGTTACCCCTGTGAAAATAAAAAACATTGGGTCTAAAGTAACATTTTTGTGAAAAAAGTTAAATGTTCATTTTTTTCTTCCACATTCAAAAAATTCCTGTGAAGCACCTGAAGGGTTAATAAAGTTCTTGAATGTGGTTTTGAGCACCTTGAGGGGTGCAGTTTTTAGAATGGTGTCACTTTTGGGTATTTTCTGTCATAAAGACCTCTCAAAGTGACTTCAAATGTGATGTGGACCCTAAAAAAATGGTTTTGTAAATTTTGTTGGAAAAATGAGAAATCGCTCGTCAACTTTTAACCCTTATAGCTCCCTAACAAAAAAAAATTTTGGTTCCAAAATTGTGGTGATGTAAAGTAGACATGTGGGAAATGTTATTTATTAACTCTTTTGTGTGACATATCGCTCTGATTTCAGGGCTTAAAAATTCAAATTTTGAAAATTGCAAAATTTTCAAAATTTTTGCCAAATTTCCGTTTTTTTCACAAATAAACGCAAGTGATATCAAAGAAATTTTTCCACAATCATGAAGTACAATATGTCACGAAAAAACAATCTCAGAATCAGGGGGATCCGTTGAAGCGTTCCAGAGTAATTACCTCATAAAGTGACAGTGGTCAGAATTGTAAAAATTGGCCCGGTCATTAACGTGCAAACCACCCGCGGGGCTTAAGGGGTTAAGGTCAAAATTGGCTCAATCACTAAGGGGTTAAAAATAGTAGCACCAAAGGGTGATGAGACAAGGATATGGTCTTCATGCAAATTGCATAAGATGTATTCGTACTGGAGCCCATCAAGATCCTATGTACACATTCACAGTATAAACTGGAGAAAATAAAAGGTTTCCATAAAGGAAATTCATAAAGAATAAATATATATATTTCCTTATCTAAAAATAATTTCTGAATGTATGAAGTACAGGTATGTACATTGATCTGATTGCCTGTAAAGCAATAGAACTGAAGCTTTATACAGTAATAGATTGATTATAAGGAGCACAGGGCTATATAAAATGTTTGTGTATATACAATGAAGGAAATAATTATTTGATCCCTTGCTGTTTTTGTAAGTTTGCCCACTGACAAAGACATGAACAGTCTATAATTTTAAGGGTAGGTTAATTCTAACATTGAGAGATAGAATATCCCCAAAAAATCAAGAAAATCACATTGTATCAATTAGATAAATTTATTTGCATTTTGCAGTGAGAAATAAGTATTTGATTCCTCTGGCAAACACTTAATACTTGGTGGCAAAACCCTTGTTGGCAAGCACAGCAGTCAGACATTTTTTGTAGTTAATGATGAGGGTTGCGCACATGTCAGGAGGAATTTTGGTCCACTCCTCTTTGCAGATCATCTCTAAATCACTAAGATTTTGAGGCTGTCGCTTGGCAACTCGGAGCTTCAACTCCCTCCATAAGTTTTCTATGGGATTAAGGTCTGGAGACTGGCTAGGCCACTCCATGACCTTAATGTGCTTCTTTTTGAGCCACTCCTTTGTTGCCTTGGCTGTATGTTTTGGGTCATTGTCTTGCTGGAAGACCCAGCCACGACCCATTTTTAATGTCCTGGCGGAGGGAAGGAGGTTGTCACTCAGGGTTTTACGGTACATGGCTCCATTAATTCTCCCATTGATGCGGTGAAGTAGTCCTGTGCCCTTAGCAGAGAAACACCCCCAAAACATAATGTTTCCACCTTCATGCTTGACAGTGGGGATGGTGTTCTTTGGGTCATAGGCAGCATTTCTCTTCCTCCAAACACGGCGAGTTGAGTTAATGCCAAAGAGTTCAATTTTTGTCTCATCTGACCACAGCACCTTCTCCCAATAACTCACAGAATCATCCAGGTGTTCATTGGCAAACTTCAGACGGGCCTGCACATGTGCCTTTTTGAGCAGGGGGACCTTGTGGGCACAGCAGGATTTTAAACCTTTAAGGCGTAATGTGTTACCAATGGTTTTCTTGGTGACTGTGGTCCCAGCTGCCTTGAGATCATTAACAAGTTCCTCCCGTGTAGTTTTAGGTTGATCTCTCACCTTCCTCATGATCAAGGATACCCCACGATGTGAGATTTTGCATGGTGCCCCAGATCGATGTCGATTGACAGTCATTTTGTATTTCTTCCATTTTCTTACTATTGCACCAGCAGTTGTCTCCTTATGGTTTTGTAGGCCATTCCAGCTTTTTCAGGTCTATGATCTTGTCCCTGATGTCCTTAGAAAGCTCTTTGGTCTTGCCCATGTTGTAGAGGTTAGAGTCTGACTGATTAATTGAGTCTGTGGACAGGAGTCTTCTATACAGGTGACTATGTAAGACAGCTGTCTTTAATGCAGGTAACGAGTTGATTAGGAGCGTGTAACTGGTCTGTAGGAGCCAGAACTCATAATGGTTTGTAGGGGATCAAATACTTATTTCTCACTGCAAAATGCAAATAAATTTATCTAATTTATACAATGAGATTGTAATGATGATATCAAGAATAAAAAAATGCTAAAAAAAATACTTAATTATCTTAGTTAATGTTTATTGATGAAATTACTTTGGCTATTTTCACTTTCCCAAGAATGAGCAGATATAAACATTGTTACTATTTCATCATCATATCCAAAGCTTCTTGTGTATCACAGCCACAGTAATCAATAACTTCAATCCAGAGCTGACATTGATTCAATCAGTAGGAATACAGCATACACAATAATATTGTAGAGCGCAGTGGCTGTTCCCAGTCACTTCTGCAGATTGGAACCATTCAGCCTACAATTTATAGAATGATTAGATCACTATACAGAGTCTCTGCGGCTCCAGACTTTGCTACTGTTCCTGGCAGATTTGTCCTAAAATAGGTTTCGCACATAACTCAAAATAATAGCAGCAGAACAGAATCCCGTTGTTATTATACTGTTATTATTTCAGATGAAACGATCTATATTTACATACAGGTCTTCTTAAACGGAATCTGTCAGCAGGTTTTTTCTGTGCAATCTGATTGCACAATGATGTAGCTGAAGAGAGCCTGATTCCAGAGATGGGTCACTTATTAGGCTGTGTTGTGCTGTTTCATTACAATCAGTGTTTTATCAGCAGGAAATTATCACTATAGGACAACTGGTCTCGTGCCTGATAGTCCAACCACTCCCCCAGCACTGATTATCAGCTCTCTGTCACTATACAATGTACACAGAAAGCTGTGGTATGGTCGAGGCTATACACAGTTCAACAACTGACCTCTGCTAGATCTTCAGGAAAGAAAACTGTTATTCTGTCATAACTGTTACACCCAGTAAACTAAGTGACACATTGCTGGAATCAGGGTCTCTGTCCCTACCTCATGCTGCTGTCAGCTGTTTTTGGTATTTGTTTTGTTTTTAAATCTGTCATATGGTTTCAGAGAATATAGTCCTTTTTATTTAGTGCTAATTGTTATGGTCTTTTTCATGGTATTTGTTGGTCACATGATTCTCTGGGGGGTGTATTTAGGCTGCTCTGCATTATTACCCAATGAGCACCGTCTCCTTGGTAAAGGCAATAAAAATTAGCACTATATAAAAAGGCCCATATCTCTGGAACTGTATAACAGATTTTAGAGAAATCTACAGTTGGCACGGAAAGTATTCAGACCCCTTTAAATTTTTCACTCTTTGTTTCATTGCAACCATTTGGTAAATTCTAAAAAGTTCATTTTTTTCTCATTAAAGTACACTCTGCACCCATCTTGACTGAAAAAAAACAAAAATGAAGAAATTTTTGTAAATTTATTAAAAAAGTAAAACTGAAATATCACATGGTCATAAGTATTCAGACCCTTTGCTCAGTATTGAGTAGAAGCACCCTTTTGAGCTAGTACAGCCATGAGTCTTCTTGGGAATGATGCAACAAGTTTTTCACACCTGGATTTGGGGATCTTCTGCCATTCTTCCTTGCAGATCCTCTCCAGTTCCGTCAGGTTGGATGGTGAAAGTTGGTGGACAGCCATTTTCAGGTCTCTCCAGAGATGCTCAATTGGGTTTAGGTCAGGGCTCTGGCTGGGCCAGTCAAGAATGGTCACAGAGTTGTTCTGAGGCCACTCCTTTGTTATTTTAGCTGTGTGCTTAGGGTCATTGTCTTGTTGGAAGGTGAACCTTCGGCCAAGTCTGAGGTCCAGAGCACTCTGGAAGAGGTTTTCATCCAGGATATCGGATATCTCTGTACTTGGCCGCATGCATGTTTCCTTCAATTGCAACCAGTCATCCTGTCCCTGCAGCTGAAAAACACCCCCATAGCATAATGCTGCCACCACCATGTTTCACTGTTGGGATTGTATTGGGCAGGTGATGAGCAGTGCCTGGTTTTCTCCACACATACCGCTTAGAATTATCACTAAAAAGTTCTATCTTTGTCTCATCAGACCAGAAAATTTTATTTCTCATAGTCTCCTTCATGTGTTTTTGAGCAAACTCTGTGCAGGCTTTCATATGTCTTGCACTGAGGAGAGGCTTCCGTCGGGCCACTCTGCCATAAAGGCCGGACTGGTGGAGGGCTGCAGTGATAGCTGACTTTGTGGAACTTTCTCCCATCTCCGTACTGCATCTCTGGAGATCAGCCACAGTGATCTTGGGGTTCTTCTTTACCTCTCTCACCAAGGCTCCTTTCCCACGATTGCTTAGTTTGGCTGGACGACCAGGTCTAGGAAGACTTCTGGTGGTCCCAAACTTCTTCCATTTAAGGATTATGGAGGCCACTGTGCTCTTAGGAACCTTGAGTAATGCAGAAATTCTTTTTTAACCTTGGCCAGATCTGTGCCTTGCCACAATTCTGTCTCTCAGCTCCTTGGGCAGTTCCTTTGAGCTCATGATTCTCATTTGGTCTGACATGCACTGTGAGCTGTGAGGTCTTATATAGACAGGTGTGTGCCTTTCCAAATCAAATCCTATCAGTTTAATTAAACACAGCTGGACTCCAATGAAGGAGTAGAACCATCTCAAGGAGGATCACAAGGAAATGGACAGCATGTGACTTAAATATGAGTGTCTGAGCAAAGGGTCTGAATACTTATGACCATGTGATACTTCAGTTTTTCTTTTTTAATAAATTTGCAAAAATGTCTTTCTGTTTTTTCTCAATCAAGATGGGGTGCATAGTGTACTTTAATGAGAAAAAAAATGAACTTTTTAGAATTTACCAAATGGCTGCAATGAAACAAAGCGTGAAAAAAATTTAAAGGGGTCTGAATGCTTTCTGTACCCACGATATATGAAATATATATAATCAGAGGAGCAGCAAAATAAAATAAGAGCAAAAACTGGCCCCTTTTGACCTGGTGATAGGTTCTGTTTAAATATGCACTGTACCCAACAAGTACCCACAACAGCTCTCCATCCTCATTTCATCCATTTACAATTCTTCATAAGGGGTAGTTGGAACATGAGTATAATAAATCATCAACACATCCATTCCCAGGAGTTTGCTTCTGAATTTGGCTGCTTAGTATTTATTCTTTATTTCTGTGCTGCCACATAACTAACTCCATTCAGCCAATGTTATGTGAGGTCAACCCATGAAGCCGCGAGTCAGACGGAGCAGTTCTAGTGCTCCAAGGACAGGTGGTTCTGGTGTAGCGTAGAGGACAAGTAGGTACAATGGAGGCAGAAGTGATAGATCTGAAATAGCAACTACAGTAGCAGAACTGGCACTATGATATAACAGAGTACAAAGGCAGAGCTAGCCCAGCAATGTAGCAGAGTAACCCAGCAACAAGGCTCAGATGTAGTGTAGCTGAGTTTGCAATAATATCCAGTGGCAAAACCAGCACAGCTGTGTAGCAGAGCTGTGTGTGAGTGAGGGGGCTACAGGGCTATTAAACTGTGTGTGTGGGTCCCCACATTTAGTTGGGGGATGTGGGGGCCATTATACTGAGTGGAGGGCTGTGGGAACCTTCAAACTACATGTTGGGGCTGTAGGGGGCCTCATACTTTGTGGAGGGGCTATAATACCGTGTGGAGGATTGTTGGGGCCCTCATATTGTTGGGGCTGTGGGGGACATCATATTGTGTGCGGGGGTCCTCATACTTTATGGGGGGCTGTGGGTAACATACTGAGTATGGGATATGTTGTAGACATTCTATTGTGTGAGGGCCCTAATACTGTGTGTGTAGGCTGTTGGGGCTATCATACATTGTATAGGGGGCTATGGGGCCATTATGCTATATATAGGGGTGCTGTGGGACCATCATACTATGTAGGAGGCAATTTAGGGGTATTATGATGTGGGAGGAATTATACTGTGTTGGGGTCACTGTGGCAGCATCACATTTTGCTGGTGGTGTTGTCATAATGTGCGTGAGAGGCGACTGTGTCACCCAGGGGGATGTAGGGGACTCAGTACCCGGGCCTTTTACCTTGCTTAGGATGTCACGGCAGTCGGCTCCCGGGCCCGTACTCTGGGGTCTCTCTTGAAAAAGGGATTTTTATTGTATGGTTTGTTTCGTGACGCCACCTCTGGCTTCCGGTAATGGTTACCGGCACTGCTGCAGACCTCTGAGGTTGATGAAATGGCAGCTGGGATGTTTCTGCTCCCCACAGGCGGAGCAGAGCCCCGGGGCAAAGTTGATGGAAGGGATGCAGGTGAGAGATGGCCAGGTCAGGGGGAATGACGGACACTCACACAGGGGATTCACTTCAGTACCTTTAGTGGTGTAACGGCAGGTATGGTCCAGGGTACTTGCTAGGAAGGGTGCACTTCAGGACTTCTCCCCAGTGGGTATAAGGCCTCCTGATCCATGTCTTCCTCTCTCTAAGCTTCTAGCCAGCCTGGAACTTGGCCTAGCTTCTGTGTTGTGTTGCTCTCTCACCTGACCGCTTGGTAGTAGGACCTTTCTTTGGCAACCACTATCCCTGGACGCCGGGGCCTTCGTGGTTCCTAGTCCGGTTACTGCTGGTAGCTTCAGGATGACCAGGGGTCTGGAAGCCTGCTGGTATGCCGGTTGTCCCTACTGGGTATAGAGGACCCTGTAGGCGTGGACCCGGTGTCCGGATTATGTCTTGGGGTGAGCCTATGATGCTCCTCTGCCCCCTCAACTCCTCTCTCCTCTCCTCTTTGCCTCCGGCCACACTCGGGGCCCTCAATTCAGCAGCAGACGTGCTGCGTCTTCACTGCTCTCAGTGGCAGCACACTCTCTGAACTACTAACTCACTGCCTGGCTCCACCCCCCCCATATATATATCCCTATCAGGGCTCCCTCTGGTGGTATGAGGTGGAAAGGTGGAGGTGTCTGCATGTAATGAGGGCCTCTTGTGGAGAAGTCCATCCATGCACCCTTTTGGATCCTGTGGTACCTGTGAACAGCAGGGTGCCATATGACTGGGGGAATTCATTGTAGGGGTATCATGCAGAATGGGGGGCATTTTTTAGGACATTATACTCTAAAAGGGCCATGAAAGGGATATATCAGTGGGTAAGAACACTAAGGGGCTTTAGTATTGGCATAATTACTGTGTATCTGCCATAATACATGTCCCTATCCCTGATTTTAAGAGTTGGGAGGTATGACCCCGCCTACTCTTTTGAATATTTTTTGGGGGGTTGTAGAGGGGGAGACAATTTTGCTATGGGGCCCCTTGAATTCTATGAACGCCACTGAATCTGTAGCCTACATTCCCCATGAGAAGTTGACCTCGGCCCCAGTGCAGGAGAAATTCAGATAATATAAGAACAAGTTAGTACAAAACTATTGCTATTTAAACACGATCCTAACATATCCCTTTAAATGGAGCTTGAATTTTTTTAAATATAGTTTGCTTTATACTTTTATGCCAAACTACACCCTATGACGCTGAACATTCAGTTACAGAGCTGCACACGAACATGAGATGAGGGGACACATTTACTTCACTGCGACTCATGGAAGCTATTGCAAGAAAAATGTAAACACAGCAGAAAGAAAATCCTCCGTGAAACATTTGTGTATCTTGCAGGACTTAATGTTTGGATGTCGAGGAAAGATGCAGAGAGAACCTCCCGTCATGTTTGTTGTTTCAGGCTTGATACAGTTTGCATTCCCCTGCTTTTTCTCATCATTTTCACCCTTCATGTTATCTTTAGTCTCCTTGTAATTTGTAATCATAATTGTAGTTAAATAGATGGAAACGATATGGGTCCCGGGCAGTTGAATATGTATTGATTTTCCAGCATGGCACAAAAATGCCTTATTTTAAGAATTGATCAGAAGGCAATGATTAAATATTTCCAATCTATTGATTAATTCTGTTTTTTCCCAGTAAGGATTTGTAATTTTTTTAAATATATTTTTTGATAAATTCTTTACACGCCAATGAAATCAGACGAATGGAAAGGTAACAATGGGGCCCCGATGTTAGATTAGGATTTTGTACAACTCAGAAGTTGTATGAAGACATATCAGTATTATGGGCCCCATATACTGGGTGGCAGGTCTCTTGGTGGGGATTAAAGCGAGACAGGTGGGGTGGCAAGGCTATTGGTGTGGATTATATGGAAACAGTGGGTGGCAGGGGCTCTTGGTAGGGATTATAGTCAGAGACTGGGAGGTAGGGGCTCTCTTTTTCGGTTAGAGGGAAATAATGGGTGGCAGGCACTCTTGCTAGGGATTAGGGGGAGACAATAGGTGGCAGGGGCTCTTGGTGGGGATTAAAGGTAGACAGTGGGTGGCAGGGGCTCTTGATAGGGATTACAGAGAACACTGGGAGACAGGGGCTCTTGGTGGGGGTTAGAGGAAGACAATAGGTAGCAGGGTCTCTTTTTGGGGATTAAAGGAAGATAGTTGGTGGCAGGGGCTCTTAGTAGGGATTATAGCAGACACTGGGAGAAAGGGGCTATTGGTGGGGATTATAGGGTTATACTGGGTAGCAGTGGATCTTGGTGGGTATTAGACGGGTACTGGGTGGCAGGGGTTCTTGGGAGGGATTAGAGGGAAATAGTGGGTGGCAAGGGCTCTTGGCAGGAATTAGAGGGGAACACTTGGTGGCAGGGTCTCTTGGTGGGATTAGGGGGAAACAGTGAGTGTCAGGGGCTCTTGATAGGAATTAGGCTGCGTGCACACGATGCGTTTTTCATGCGTTTCCGCTGCTGCATTTCCGTAGCGGAAATGCTTCAAAAACGCATGGTAATCCGCACCCCATGGTCCCCAATGGCATTCCGCAATGTCAATGCACATGCACGTTTCTGCAGCGCTCATAAATCTGCAGCATGTTCATTAATTTTGCGGAAGCGCAGCGGAAGCGCCGCCATTGACTTGCATTGAGACGCATAATATCCGCGTCTGTACATTTGTACAAGCGGATAACATGCGTCTCAATGTGCGGATGGTACCCAGGTCAAGAGGAGAGAAGACTCTCATCCAGACCTGGGTACCATTGTACCTGTAAAAAAAAGAATAAATAAAAAATAAAGTTTATATTCACCTGTCCGGCGGCTTCTCTCTGCTTGCCGGCAGCGCTTCTCCTTCCAGGACCTGAGATGACGTCGCGGTCATGTGACCGCAGGCTGTCTCGCGATGTGCCGGCTACCCGGAAGAAGCCAGGACGAGCGCTGCAGCACACGCCGGGGCATCGGGGGTGAGTATAGCTTTATTTTTTTTATTTTTACAGTCACACTGTATAAATCCATGCTGTTTGCATGGATTTATACAGTGTGACCTAGTTGTCAAGCACTTTCCAGGTGATGAAGTTGACGCGCCCCCCTGGGCCTGTGTTGTGCGGGGAATACCCGGAGCCGGATCGCTGGGGGTTGTAGTCTCCGTGGCGTTAACCCGGTCCGTGCCCAGGGTGGTCAATTCAGTGGCAGTCTTATTAGTGAGATAATAGTCCGACTACGCCACCCGTGGATCGCGGTCAGTGGGGGCCGCCGCTGCAAGGCAGACCGCTGAGGCCGGTGTTATGTGTGCAGCTAAGAATGGGATGACTCCCCACGGGAGAAGTATAGCCTCAGGGCAGTTAGTGTGGATGATGGGAGTGATGGTGCACGAGCGTCCCAGCACTGGTAGTGCTGGTGCGGCGAAGAAGCACAGAGACGTGTGGTTGCAGTTTCCAATGCTTTACTCACAGTTCTTTACTGGTCCTAGTCACCTCGGTACCGGCGGTGACTGCCCAAGTCGTGCTGCGTCCACCAGGCAAGGGGCTCGACCAACTCCCAGGCAATTCCAGAGCGTGGCACAGGGCTCCCTTCTCTTCCCTTCTCTGGCCGTGCCCCACCAGTGACTCTACGTTTGTCCGGCTGCCTCGGGCCTTCTCTTGGTACGCTGATCTCTGCGTCCCTGACCCTATGTGGTGTGCCGCTATGAGGGGTCGCACCGAGATATAGTCACGACCGCCGGTCTTTGGCTGAGGATTAGTCGCCTCCACCAATTTGGGATCCGGTACCCTGTTCTGCCAACCCGTCACCCGCAATCTCCTGGGCCTATGGGGTTCCTTCTTCTCTCGTGTCTCTGGGCCTCTCTTAATGTGCTGTTCCTTGTTTCCTTTCCCTTCTGTTCCTGTTCTCTCTGCTGTTTCTGGCCTCCACTCCAGGCCTGCCTCGTGGAGCTGGGCCCAGACTGAGCCACAGCTCCCTGTCAGCCCTCTCTGGCTGAACTCCTCTCTGAACAGACTCCCCGGACTGAACACTGTTCTAAGATGGTGCCCACCTTATATACCTCTCTCTATGTGTGAGCCCAGGTGACTAGCAACCAATGGGCTCCTACCTTTGCCCAGAGACCCACCCCTATCTGCTCCTACACCACTGGGTTTTCCTCCCCCTCCCCACTCCAGCCAGGGACAGATGCTGTCGTGCCTGCACTTCTGTCTAGTGGGAGCACCGTTGAGCTGTCCCTTGGAAATGGGGTGTGTGTGGTGCATGCAGCCTACCGAGTCCTGGTCACACTCCATCCTTACCCGGGAGTGGAATATCACACCTCTGGTTTGAGGTGCAATACCCCTGTAGCAGCCGAGCCCTCGGGGTGCTACACTATTGCCTGGAAAGTGCTTGTCAGTCCGCATGCGGAAACACATGCGTTAACGCATGTGGATAAGCATGTGAATCCGCATGTATTCTGCAGGAAAAACGCATGTACAATCTGCATGTGTTTTTTTCTGCCAGGGAGATGCAGAAATACTGCAGAAATTTTCTGCTTCATTTCTGCATCGTGGGCACATAGCCTTAGAGGGGAACACTGGGTGGCAGGAGCTGTTGTGAGGATTAGAGGGGGACACTGGGTGTCAGGGGCTTATGGTGGGGATTAGAGGGGGACACTGGCTGGTAGGGGCTTCTGAGTGCGGGAAGGGACACTGAACAACTAATTTCACTGAAGCAACTACCTGTACAGAACACACAGAGGCAGGATCTTCATCAGCTCCATGACCTTCCTGTAAAGTTAGTAAACAAATAAAGCAACTGACCTGAGTAGTCAGCTCTGTACTGCAGAGGAGTCCATTTAAAATGGCGGCTGGGCTGGAAGAAGGACTCCTTCACACTTCCCATCCTTCTCTCTCCTCTCTCTGCAGCATGGACTAATCTCACTACTGACCCCAGCCTGTGTTATGACACCAGTAGGAGGCGTCATGGCAATGCTGCCACCTACTGGACACAATATCTCTCCTGCAAAGCAGAGGAAAGAATTGATGCTGATGAAGCAGCCTGTGACCCACACCCTCTTCTCTTCATTCTTTTATCTCCATGCTGCTAGGAGACAGCTAAAGACGTAACATCTCCCCAGACCTCCCAGGACAGCGGGACAGCTCACCAAATTCAGGACAGTCCTGCTGGTTCCGGGACAGTTGGAAGGGATGCTCTAGCCTTTCTCAAGTTGAAACTTTTAACACAAGAGAAATTTAGAAAAACTAGTGCAAACATTTTTTTCCAATAGTAACAAACCTGCTCTAGTTGCTGCTGTTATAGGTAGATGATGGCGGTATAACAAAGGAGGCACCTTCCATGTGTGAAGCAGGCTCAGCTGCTGAGACCACTCCACTCATGTGGACCCAGGTGCGGACATATTGTTACGTTCATATGCGCCAAGGGTTTAATGTTTTGTAATATTTTTAGTGCTATGTACAACAAGGGGACTTTTCTTGGTGAAAATTGGTGTGGTTTAGCTGGAAAGAGGAGTAGGTTAAGGTGCCGCAAAATTTTGAAGCAAAAAAAAAGTTAGCGCATCTTTAGAAAGTTTTTTCTAAATTTTGAATCCACTATGAGCCACTTTGTCTAATCTGAGTTTGCAATGTCTGTATAGTACATGGGATTAATGTAAGCCCGCAAGGGCAGGGTCCTCTTCCCTCTGTACTAGTCTATCATTGTTAGTTTGTTTACTGTAAGTGATATCTGTATTTGGTATGTAACCCCTTCTTATGTACAGCATCATGGAATCAATAGCGCTTTATAAATAAATAATACTAATAATTATTAAATAAAACAGCGAATGGGAAGGTCCAGCATAGAAAATTCTGTCCTATATGCCTACTGTGACTATGGCTATACGCCGAAACGCATAGGTCCTCTACCTTATTGTGTCCAGTACTGTAAGAATTGAGTTTTTAATTAAACTTAATAAATGTGAAGTTTTATAAAGCCAAGAGAGAATTTTCCACTCTGGTTATCTTACAATAGGCAGTTTCCAATTCAGATGACAGATTTTCTAGTAGAAAAGTATACATGTCACATCCTGTGATGTAATACATTTTCTCACAATTTCAGGGGTAATTTATAATGCTGTGATTTCTCATTTCATTGTAATCTTCAAAGAGTCTCTATGTAAAGTAATATTACACTTGTCCACAGATCTCATAATAACAAGTTGTACAGAGGATGACTGAAAGAATAAAGGATTTCTAATTCACACTTTCAATTAATAGTATCATCATCTATAGGCATGTTATTTATCACCCTTTATGGTGATTTATAACAGGGTTCACATACTTAAAAACTCTTGAGCAACGATGAGCGAATTGATCTCTGTAGAGAATTGAGTACCAGTCGAATTTCCTGAAATCCGTGATTCCATATGAATTTGAATAATATTTGATCGAATAGTGATTCGATTCATAAGAGTTGAAAAAAAAAAGCATGCCTGGCACAATTTCACACACTGCTGAAGACTTAGGGTGCGTGGTAATGGCGTCAGTGAGTCTATGTAGGCTTCCCCATAATGCCCTTGAGCAGTCAGTTCACATGGTCTAGCCCAGCCAATCAGTGGGGATTATCACAGCCAGTATAAAAGATAGATGCCATTTTATGCCTGTACTGTGTAGGGATAAGAGCTCAGAGCACACAGCATAAGGATAGAAAAAGACCTAATGTGATTGTCGTGTACTACTTCTGTAAAGACCGGAGGTCCGAGAGAGATCCAGTGAGTCACAAACTGAGACAGAGACAGAAATAAACAACACTTTCTTTACTAAAACAGGGATTAGACTAAAATTCAGTATTGCATGAATCAGTCTCAGGTTCCACCTGGGACACTGTCTCTACTAACTACACACAATCAGCAAAAGCTGAAATCAATGTGCCAATCTCAAGGTTTCCAGTTTATGTGAATTATACTAAAGATCTGGAACAATTTTACCTAAACACTGTGTCAATCTAGTGTGGGTGATCTATAGGGACCCCTGAGATGGCACACTGAGTACAATCCTACCACTATTAACAATAACAATGCATGAAACTATACTAATTGCTCTTATTCCCCTAGTATAGGGATACCCTGGTATCTTACAGTTACGGTACTGTTAACCTCAGATGTGGCCTGTGAATCGCGGTGGCTGCAGCTAGTCCCGGAAAACTTTGGCGCCAAATAAAAAGCAATGTTTACAAAAACAGCAAAGGTTCCTTGTCTTATCAGCCAATGCCGAGCCCACACGCCGGAGACTTTAGTCCTGTAGCCTCTGGTTAAGGTCTGGGAAAAACTCTTCACAAGGCTTGTCAGTATCCTCTCAATGTGAATGGCAACGGACCCCGTCTCTCCTCTCGCAGTCACTCACTGTTTTCCAGACCACCGACCATGCTCTCTGTCACAGAGATGATATCCTCAGTCTCTTTCCCTCTCACTCGACACTTGGCTCGTTCAGCACAGAGTCTCTAGTCCACTCATCATGGACTTTCACAAAACTCCAGAACCACACAGCTTTCCCCAGCTCAGCAGTCGTTCTTAAGCAGGGAGACAGCTTTAACAGGGCCAGGGGTTAACAACCCCCTGTTATGCACACGCCCGGGCTAAGCGGCGTGTGCGTGTGATTGGTAGTGATTCCACTGGACCGTGCCGGAGAGTGAATGCCTGGAGGGGCGTGACTAAGTATTCACCCGATCCGACCAGGGTCGCACGACGGCATACGACGCCAGTGCACCAAGGAGGAACCGAGCAGAGGGACCAGGTGCTACTCCAGGACAGACCCCGGACACGGCTGTTGACCCACACAGGGAAATACAGGAACAGGCTGGTAGGCTGGCACACAGACTGGAGGGTATAGGCAGGCACGACTGGTATGCAGGCAGGCGGGTATGCAGGCAGGGGGGTAAAGGCAAGCACAGCTAGAGTGCAGACAGGGAGGCACTAGCAGGTAGGAACACAGGCGGGATAGGACCCAGTACACACCGGGACTCAGGAACAATACAGGCAGAGGGTTACAGGCAAGCACAGCTAGAGTGCAGACAAGGCTGAGCAGGGAGGACAGGGCTCTGTTCACACGGAACAGACAGGAAGGGAAAGACAGAGCCAGATACTCACACAGTACTTGCAGAAGCAACAAGCAGGAGTTAGGTACGAGTTCAGACTCTGCAGAAAAAGGAAGGGAACGGACATAGAGGCAAAACAGGTAAAGGACAGGAGAGAGTTCAGACTGGAACTGAGTGTACGGAGGAGACCGACACTGCAGCGGGATACAGGAGCGGGTCTGGGAATACGGCCCCCAGAGAGGCGGAACGAACAGGCAAGGAGCGTGTTCAGACAGGACAGACCAGAAACAGGAGCGGGTCTAGGAAATCGGCCACTAGAAGGCGGAACGAACAGGCAAGGAGCGTGTTCAGACAGGACAGACAAGAGAACACAGAAAGGACTCCGTTCAGACACGGGAACTAATACCGCAAAGCAGGAGACATACAGGACTTAGTTCAGACACGGGAACTAATACCGCAAAGCAGGAGACATACAGGACACAGTTCAGACACGGGAGCTGATACCGCAAAGCAGGAGACATACAGGACTCAGTTCAGACACGGGAACTGATACAAAAAGCAGGAGACATACAGGACTCAGTTCAGACACGGGAACTGATACAAAAAGCAGGAGACATACAGGACTTAGTTCAGACACGGGAACTAATACCGCAAAGCAGGAGAAATACAGGACTTAGTTCAGACACGGGAACTAATACCGCAAAGCAGGAGACATACAGGACTAAGTTCAGACAGGCCTGGAAATACAGCCTCCAAGAAAGGCAGACAAGGAAACAAAGACGGGACCTGGCACCTTCAGAGTGCAAGCACACACTGAAGGAAAACACTTATGCTCAGGCAGGGATAGAAGGGAGCTGCTGAGCTATATACCAAGTGTCAGACAGCAATAGGCTGAGGACGCACAAGGGGTGTGACCCACAGCAGGTACAAAAAGCAGGAAGTGATCGGGCGCCGCCCTTAAGCAGCAGAGACAGACACAAACAGACAGCATGGAGGGAAGCCAGAGAGACATTCCGGACAGGAGATCAAGTGCGCGCTCCTGCACAGTGGGAAATGGACCACTATGCAAGGACGCCGCCAGGTATGTTACAGTACCTCCCCCCTTACGCCCCCTCTTCTTCAGACCTGCCAGAATCTTCCGCAGGGAATTCGAGGACCAGTCGTTCACTGGGTTGGAGGGGGACAGAGACTTGAGGGTAATCTCTGCTTCGAGGTACATCTTGTCAAGCTCACAGGAAAAAATAGACGGGTTATCAGGTACATAATGAGGAAAAGTCACTGTCTCTTTGTTATCTGGTGGTACCCCGGAGGATTCAGGAAACAACTGGAGGTCCTCCGCCGGGTCAGAAGAGTGCAGAGGCTCAGAGAAAACAACTGCTTCAGAGTACACTAGGTCGGACTCACTGGAGGAAGCAGGCGAGGTATCGGGTACTGAGTATAGGAAAGTCTCTGTCCATTCACCACCAGGTGGCACCCCGAAGGGTTCTGAACACAACTGGAGGTCCTCCGCCTGGTCGGAGGGGTGTAGAGACTCGGGAGTAACCTCTGCTTCGGAGTACACTAGGTTGGACTCACTGGAGGAAGCAGGCGAGGTATCGGGTACAGAGTATAGGAAAGTCTCTGTCCATTCACCACCAGGTGGCACCCCGAAGGGTTCTGAACACAACTGGAGGTCCTCCGCCTGGTCGGAGGGGTGTAGAGACTCGGGAGTAACCTCTGCTTCGGAGTACACTAGGTTGGACTCACTGGACGAAGCGAGCGAGGTATCAGGTACAGAGTATAAGAGAGTCTCTGTCCTTTCACCACCAGGTGGCACCCCAAAGGGTTCTGAACACAACTGGAGGTCCTCCGCCTGGTCGGAGGGGTGTAGAGACTCGGGAGTAACCTCTGCTTCGGAGTACACTAGGTTGGACTCACTGGACGAAGCGAGCGAGGTATCAGGTACAGAGTATAGGAGAGTCTCTGTCCTTTCGCTACCAGGTAGCACCCCGAAGGGTTCAGGAGACAACTGGAGATCCTCCGCCTGGTCGGAGGGGTGTAGAGACTCGGGGGTAACTACCACTTTGGGGTACCCATTGTCAGGCTCACAGGACGAAGCGGACAAAGTATTGAGTACCGGGTGTAGAGAAGTCTCTCTCCATTTGTCATCGAGTGGTATCCCGGAGGATTCAGGAGGCAACAGGGGATCCTCCGCCAGGTAGTAGAGGTGCACAGACTCAGAGGTAACCACAGCTTTGGAGCATCCTTGGACATGCACACCGGTTAAAGAGAGAGAAGCATCTGATGCCGGGTGCAGGAAGTTCTCCTGTGTGGAGTCTGGATGGGCAGAAGTCTCTTCGGGCAGGAGAACTGGTGCACTACCCACGCACATTACCCATTGGGGTTTCTCCGGGATACAGGGAGATGAAGCTTCAGTAGGGACTTCAAGGTTGGGGTCAGGAGGTCTCAGGGAGGACAGACCCTGGCGTGACGGCTTGCCTCTACGTCTAGCACGTCTGGACTGCCTCTTGAGGTTGAGAGAAGTATTCCGGAAAGCGTAGTCACCCTGTGAGGATTCTGGGTGGGCAGTAGTCTCATTGGGCTGGAGGACTATTGCGCTACCCACACACATTACCCATCGGGGCTGCTCCGGGATATTGGGAGGTGAAGCTTCAGCAGGAGCCTCCGGGTTAGGATCATCGAAGACCATTAGAAAGGCCACCAGGAAGGCCATTAGGTCCCGGAGGATCGGATCCTGTGTTTCATATAGGGGGTTGATCCATTCCAAGGCATCACCCGCCAGGTAAGACATCATAAAGGCCACTTTAGCCCAATCGGAAGGAAAGTAGAGAGGGTAGGCCTTAAAGTGTAGCATGCATTGCTCCACAAATGCACGACACTGTCTTGGATCCCCATAGTAACGTGGCGGATCCGCAGGAACGAGAGCTGATAGATCCATCTGGACGGTGCGTAATTTCGCCTGGAACTCAGCTAAGAGAAAAAAAATTTATTTATTCATTTTAATGCATATATTCGCTGGAAAACTTCTCAGAGGGCGAAGGCCGTGGGGCTCAACGGGAACCATGGCCTGAGCATGCTGTTATGCACACGCCCGGGCTAAGCGGCGTGTGCGTGTGATTGGTAGTGATTCCACTGGACCGTGCCGGAGAGTGAATGCCTGGAGGGGCGTGACTAAGTATTCACCCGATCCGACCAGGGTCGCACGACGGCATACGACGCCAGTGCACCAAGGAGGAACCGAGCAGAGGGACCAGGTGCTACTCTAGGACAGACCCCGGACACGGCTGTTGACCCACACAGGGAAATACAGGAACAGGCTGGTAGGCTGGCACACAGACTGGAGGGTATAGGCAGGCACGACTGGTATGCAGGCAGGCGGGTATGCAGGCAGGGGGGTAAAGGCAAGCACAGCTAGAGTGCAGACAGGGAGGCACTAGCAGGTAGGAACACAGGCGGGATAGGACCCAGTACACACCGGGACTCAGGAACAATACAGGCAGAGGGTTACAGGCAAGCACAGCTAGAGTGCAGACAAGGCTGAGCAGGGAGGACAGGGCTCTGTTCACACGGAACAGACAGGAAGGGAAAGACAGAGCCAGATACTCACACAGTACTTGCAGAAGCAACAAGCAGGAGTTAGGTACGAGTTCAGACTCTGCAGAAAAAGGAAGGGAACGGACATAGAGGCAAAACAGGTAAAGGACAGGAGAGAGTTCAGACTGGAACTGAGTGTACGGAGGAGACCGACACTGCAGCGGGATACAGGAGCGGGTCTGGGAATACGGCCCCCAGAGAGGCGGAACGAACAGGCAAGGAGCGTGTTCAGACAGGACAGACCAGAAACAGGAGCGGGTCTAGGAAATCGGCCACTAGAAGGCGGAACGAACAGGCAAGGAGCGTGTTCAGACAGGACAGACAAGAGAACACAGAAAGGACTCCGTTCAGACACGGGAACTAATACCGCAAAGCAGGAGACATACAGGACTTAGTTCAGACACGGGAACTAATACCGCAAAGCAGGAGACATACAGGACACAGTTCAGACACGGGAGCTGATACCGCAAAGCAGGAGACATACAGGACTCAGTTCAGACACGGGAACTGATACAAAAAGCAGGAGACATACAGGACTCAGTTCAGACACGGGAACTGATACAAAAAGCAGGAGACATACAGGACTTAGTTCAGACACGGGAACTAATACCGCAAAGCAGGAGAAATACAGGACTTAGTTCAGACACGGGAACTAATACCGCAAAGCAGGAGACATACAGGACTAAGTTCAGACAGGCCTGGAAATACAGCCTCCAAGAAAGGCAGACAAGGAAACAAAGACGGGACCTGGCACCTTCAGAGTGCAAGCACACACTGAAGGAAAACACTTATGCTCAGGCAGGGATAGAAGGGAGCTGCTGAGCTATATACCAAGTGTCAGACAGCAATAGGCTGAGGACGCACAAGGGGTGTGACCCACAGCAGGTACAAAAAGCAGGAAGTGATCGGGCGCCGCCCTTAAGCAGCAGAGACAGACACAAACAGACAGCATGGAGGGAAGCCAGAGAGACATTCCGGACAGGAGATCAAGTGCGCGCTCCTGCACAGTGGGAAATGGACCACTATGCAAGGACGCCGCCAGGTATGTTACACCCCCACAGGAAAGCTTGTAGAGAGAGAGTCTTGTTGCAGTTCAGTCCTCACAGTTCTCCTCAGACTCCCTATCCAGTGTCTCACACAGCAGACACCCTCAGAACACACAGGGTCTCCCGATCTGCCCCTGCTCTGAGCTCAGTGAGGCAAAACCCACAGGGTCCTAATGCTCTCCTGCTGCTATCACAGTTCACACTCTCACAACTTCAATGCTGATCTAGAGGTTTGAAAATGGGAGTGATAGTCTCAGTCTGTGAATACTAATCCAAATATATAAGTGATATATAGGGACTTTTGTAGCAATATTATCCTCATCACTCAATGTGCCACCATGAATTCATTGATCTGTGATATACAGCAGCAACAGCACCTTAAAGGGAATCTGTCACCAGGTTTTTGCTACCTCATCTGAGAGCCGACACCACACCTTTCTGGGTACATTGTATATTAACATTAACAACTGATTTCACTATCATATAAGTGACCATTTCTTTCCCCATCTTGGGGCTCACAATGTACATTCCCTATCAGTATGTCTTTGGAGTGAGGAAGGAAACCGGAGGAAAATCACGCAAGCACAAGGAGAACATAAAACTCCATACAGATGTTGTCCTTGGTGGGATTTGAACCCAAGACCCCAGGGCTACAGTGCTAACCACTGAGCAATCAGCATTTCTTGAAAGTGTAAACCAGTTTCTGACATTGGTAGAGTTTTTTTCCCACACTTCCAACAAAATGTTTTCGTTTGATGTGATTTTGCATTGATGACCCATTTCACATTCCCTTACAGCATATCGGTGCAAAATAAATCTAGGTTTTAAATTTACTTTCATGTTACAAGGCCCACTTCATGTTTTATTTTAATCTTGTGGAATATGGGTTCACGTTACCCTCAAACACCTTCTGGTGCAATTTAGAACCCACAGTGGATTATCGGCATACTTTTCAACTCACAAACCTCTCAGACTTTTGGAAAAATTGGCAAATCTCCAGTGCGTTTCTGCAAAGTGTCACTTGGTTGCTATGTCATCAGAGTCACAGCATCCAGATGCACATTTTGGAGTTGGAAAACAAGGTGGTAGAACGAGTGTGACTTTAAAAAGGTGACATCTCTGCTTCACGATCCAAGATCTCCTGCACGACCTTTTGTAAAAGTTGCCAAGTATGATTATAGGATGGAGTGTTGTCCAGACTGTGGTACAGCAAAGCAGCCCCAAATCATAAATTTTCCACCTTCATATTTTACATTTGGTATCTGATTGTTAGAATGAAATAATGTCTTTCAACTCATGAGTAAGCTTTAGACTTGTCCTTATACTCTTTTTGAACATTTAAGGTTTCCTCCTGGCCCACCTCTCATGTAGAGCTAAATAGTGGAGCATCTTTGGATTTTAGACTGTACTGTAATATCAGTAGTAATATATAATAATGTAATATCAGATGAAAGACACATCATGCGTACTTTCCTCCAAAATGGAAGATGTCCAGCAGTGCCATCAGCTCAGAACTGGTAGCAACCAGTGGAACCCACCTACACCCATCTACAGTATGGTTCAGAGAAGTCTGGCCAAAAGTGGTCTTCATGAAAGAATTGTGGCCAAAAAACATATTTTCAACATGTAAACAAAGTTTATTGACCAACCTATGCACATAAATATAGGAACTGGGGTGCAGAAAAATGGCAGCAGGTGCACTGGACTGAAGACTTTAGTCTGTGTCCATCACCTTAAGTGTGGCCATTGCTGAAGTGTGAGAAATATGAATTAATCCTGAATAATATGATACATGCAGACTGTACCTTACCTGCCACCACCGCACTCTAATAAGCATCTCTGTTTATCCATTCCTCTTACAGGTACGTGACTCAGCTTTCCCATCCTGACTTCCATGCAGACTTCTCTATACCTCTCTGCTCCTATTTACTAATGTTACGTGACTCAGCTTTCCCATCCTGACTTCCATGCAGACTTCTATATACCTCTCTGCTCCTATTTACTAATGGTACGTGACTCAGCGTTCCCATACTGACTTCTATGCAGACTTCTCTATACCTCTCTGCTCCTATTTACTAATGGTACGTGACTCAGCTTTCCCATACTGACTTCCATTCAGACTTCTCTATACCTCTCTGCTCCTATTTACTAATGGTATGTTCTTCAAGTTACACCAGCTACCCCCCACTTTCATTTATGACCTTGTTTATTTAGCCTTTGACTATCCAGCATCTGATTCAGCCTTAATCAGCTGATCAAGATGAGCACAGACCACTCCCCTCTGGTTCACAGCTGAATGCATTGTGTTACAAATATATTGTGTGCCAGGAGTCTGTTAGACTTTAGTCTGTGTCCATCACCTTAAGTGTGGCCATTGCTGAAGTGTGAGAAATATGAATTAATCCTGAATAATATGATGCATGCAAACTGTACCTTACCTGCCACCACCGCACTCTAATCAGCATCTCTGTTTATCCATTCCTCTTACAGGTACGTGACTCGGCTTTCCCATGATGACTTCCATGCAGACTTCTCTATATCTTTCTGCTCCTATTTACTAATAGTACGTGACTCCTCTTTCCCATCCTGACTTCCATGCAGACTTCTCTATACCTCTCTGCTCCTATTTACTAATGGTACATGACTCAGCTTTCCCATCCTGACTTCCATGCAGACTTTTCTATACCTCTCTGCTCCTATTTACTAATGGTACGTGACTCAGCTTTCCCATCCTGACTTCCATGCAGACTTCTCTATACCTCTCTGCTCCTATTTACTAATGGTATGTTCTTCAAGTTACACCAGCTAACCATCCTTTCATTTATGACCTTGTTTACTTAGCTTTTGACTATCCAGCATCTGATTCAGCCTTAATCAGCTGATCAAGATGAGCACAGACCACTCCCCTCTGGTTCACAGCTGAATGCATTCTGTTACAAATATATTGTGTGCCAAGAGTCTGTTAGACTTTAGTCTGTGTCCATCACCTTAAGTGAGGCCATTGCTAAAGTGTGAGAAATATGAATTAATCTTCTCTATATCTTTCTGCTCCTATTTACTAATGGTACGTGACTCAGCTTTCCCATCCTGACTTCCATGCAGACTTCTCTATACCTCTCTGCTCCTATTTACTAATGGTACGTGACTCAGTTTTCCCATCCTGACTTCCATGCAGACTTCTCTATACCTCTCTGCTCCTATTCACTAATGGTATGTTCTTCAAGTTATACCAGCTACCCCCCACTTTCAATTATGACCATGTTTACTTAGCCTTTGACTATCCAGCATCTGATTCAGCCTTAATCAGTTGATGAAGATGAGCACAGACCACTCCCCTCTGGTTCACAGCTGAATGCATTCTGTTACAAATATAGTGTGTGCCAGGAGTCTGTTAGACTTTAGTCTGTGTCCATCTCCTTAAGTGTGGCCATTGCTAAAGTGTGAGAAATATGAATTAATCCTGAATAATATGATGCATGCAGACTGTACCTTACCTGCCACCACCGCACTCTAATCAGCATCTCTGTTTATTCATTCCTCTTACAGGTACGTGACTCAGCTTTCCCATCCTGACTTCCATGCAGACTTCTCTATACCTCTCTGCTCCTATTTACTAATGGTACGTGACTCAGCTTTCCCATCCTGACTTCCATGCAGACTTCTCTATACCTCTCTGCTCCTATTTACTAATGGTACGTGACTCAGTTTTCCCATCCTGACTTCCATGAAGACTTCTCTATACCTCTCTGCTCCTATTCACTAATGGTATGTTCTTCAAGTTACACCAGCTACACCCCACTTTCACTTATGACCATGTTTACTTAGCCTTTCACTATCCAGCATATGATTCAGCCTTAATCAGCTGATCAAGATGAGCACAGACCACTCCCCTCTGGTTCACAGCTGAATGCATTCTGTTACAAATATCTTGTGTGCCAGGAGTCTGTTAGACTTTAGTCAGTGTCCATCACCTTAAGTGTGGCCATTGCTGAAGTGTGAGTAATATGAATTAATCCTGAATAATATAATGCATGCAGACTGTACCTTACCTGCCACTACCACACTCTAATCAGCATCTCTGTTTATCCATTCCTCTTACAGGTAAGTGACTCAGCTTTCCCATCCTGACTTCCATGCAGACTTCTCTATACCTCTCTGCTCCTATTTACTAATGGTATGTGACTCAGCTTTCCCATCCTGACTTCCATGCAGACTTCTCTATACCTCTCTGCTCCTATTTACTAATGGTATGTTCTTCAAGTTACACCAGCTACCCCCCACTTTCATTTATGACCTTGTTTACTTAGCCTTTGACTATCCAGCATCTGATTTAGCCTTAATCAGCTGATCAAGATGAGCACAGACCACTCCCCTCTGGTTCACAACTGAATGCATTCTGTTACAAATATATTGTGTGCCAGGAGTCTGTTAGACTTTAGTCTGTGTCCATCACCTTAAGTGTGGCCATTGCTGAAGTGTGAGAAATATGAATTAATCCTGAATAATATGATGCATGCAGACTGTACCTTACCTGCCACCACCGCACTCTAATCAGCATCTCTGTTTATCCATTCCTCTTACAGGTACGTGACTCAGCTTTCCCATCCTGACTTCCAGGCAGACTTCTCTATACCTCTCTGCTCCTATTTACTAATGGTACGTGACTCAGCTTTCCCATCCTGACTTCCATGCAGACTTCTCTATACCTCTCTGCTCCTATTTACTAATGGTACGTGACTCAGCTTTCCCATCCTGACTTCCATGCAGACTTCTCTATACCTCTCTGCTCCTATTTACTAATGGTGTGTTCTTCAAGTTACACCAGCTACCCCCCCTTTCATTTATGACCTTGTTTACTTAACTTTTGACTATCCAGCATCTGATTCAGCATTAATCAGCTGATCAAGATGAGCACAGACCATTCCCCTCTGGTTTACAGCTGAATGCATTCTGTTACAAATATATTGTGTGCCAGGAGTCTGTGAGACTTTAGTCTGTGTCCATCACCTTAAGTGTGGCCATTGCTAAAGTGTGAGAAATATGAATTAATCTTCTCTATATCTTTCTGCTCCTATTTACTAATGGTACGTGACTCAGCTTTCCCATCCTTACTTCCATGCAGACTTCTCTATACCTCTCTGCTCCTATTTACTAATGGTACGTGACTCAGTTTTCCCATCCTGACTTCCATGCAGACTTCTCTATACCTCTCTGCTCCTATTCACTAATGGTATGTTCTTCAAGTTACACCAGCTACCCCCCACTTTCATTTATGACCATGTTTGCTTAGCCTTTGACTATCCAGCATCTGATTCAGCCTTAATCAGTTGATGAAGATGAGCACAGACCACTCCCCTCTGTTTCACAGCTGAATGCATTCTGTTACAAATATATTGTGTGCCAGGAGTCTGTTAGACTTTAGTCTGTGTCCATCACCTTAAGTGTGGCCATTGCTAAAGTGTGAGAAATATGAATTAATCCTGAATAATATGATGCACGCAGACTGTACCTTACCTTCCACCACCGCACTGTAATCAGCATCTCTGTTTATCCATTCCTCTTACAGGTACGTGACTCAGCTTTCCCATCCTGACTTCCATGCAGACTTCTCTATACCTCTCTGCTGCTATTTACTAATGGTACGTGACTCAGCTTTCCCATCCTGACTTCCATGCAGACTTCTCTATACCTCTCTGCTCCTATTTACTAATGGTGTGTTCTTCAAGTTACACCAGCTACCCCCCTTTCATTTATGACCTTGTTTACTTAGCTTTTGACTATCCAGCATCTGATTCAGCATTAATCAGCTGATCAAGATGAGCACAGATCATTCCCCTCTGGTTCACAGCTGAATGCATTCTGTTACAAATATATTGTGTGCCAGGAGTCTGTTAGACTTTAGTCTGTGTCTATCACCTTAAGTGTGGCCATTGCTAAAGTGTGAGAAATATGAATTAATCTTCTCTATATCTTTCTGCTCCTATTTACTAATGGTACGTGACTCAGCTTTCCCATCCTGACTTCCATGCAGACTTCTCTATACCTCTCTGCTCCTATTTACTAATGGTACGTGACTCAGTTTTCCCATCCTGACTTCCATGCAGACTTCTCTATACCTCTCTGCTCCTATTCACTAATGGTATGTTCTTCAAGTTACACCAGCTACCCCCCACTTTCATTTATGACCATGTTTACTTAGCCTTTGACTATCCAGCATATGATTCAGCCTTAATCAGTTGATGAAGATGAGCACAGACCACTCCCCTCTGGTTCACAGCTGAATGCATTCTGTTACAAATATATTGTGTGCCAGGAGTCTGTTAGACTTTAGTCTGTGTCCATCACCTTAAGTGTGGCGATTGCTAAAGTGTGAGAAATATGAATTAATCCTGAATAATATGATGCATGCAGACTGTACCTTACCTTCCACCACCGCACTCTAATCAGCATCTCTGTTTATCCATTCCTCTTACAGGTACGTGACTCAGCTTTCCCATCCTGACTTCCATGCAGACTTCTCTATACCTCTCTGCTCCTATTTACTAATGGTACGTGACTCAGCTTTCCCATCCTGACTTCCATGCAGACTTCTCTATACCTCTCTGCTCCTATTTACTAATGGTGTGTTCTTCAACTTACACCAGCTACCCTTCCTTTCATTTATGACCTTGTTTACTTAGCTTTTGACTATCCAGCATCTGATTCAGCATTAATCAGCTGATCAAGATGAGCACAGATCATTCCCCTCTGGTTCACAGCTGAATGCATTCTGTTACAAATATATTGTGTGCCAGGAGTCTGTTAGACTTTAGTCTGTGTCCATCACCTTAAGTGTGGCCATTGCTAAAGTGTGAGAAATATCAATTAATCCTGAATAATATGATGCATGCAGACTGTACCTTACCTTCCACCACCGCACTCTAATCAGCATCTCTGTTTATCCATTCCTCTTACAGGTACGTGACTCAGCTTTCCCATTCTGACTTCCATGCAGACTTCTCTATACCTCTCTGCTCCTATTTACTAATGGTACGTGACTCAGCTTTCCCATCCTGACTTCCATGCAGACTTCTCTATACCTCTCTGCTCCTATTTACTAATGGTACTTGACTCAGTTTTCCCATCCTGACTTCCATGCAGACTTCTCTATACCTCTCTGCTCCTATTCACTAATGGTATGTTCTTCAAGTTACACCAGCTACCCCCCACTTTCATTTATGACCATGTTTACTTAGCCTTTGACTATCCAGCATCTGATTCAGCCTTAATCAGCTGATCAAGATGAGCACAGACCACTCCCCTCTGGTTCACAGCTGAATGCATTGTGTTACAAATATATTGTGTGCCAGGAGTCTGTTAGACTTTAGTCTGTGTCCATCACCTTAAGTGTGGCCATTGCTGAAGTGTGAGAAATATTAATTAATCCTGAATAATATGATGCATGCAGACTGTACCTTACCTGCCACCATCGCACTCTAATCAGCATCTCTGTTTATCCATTCCTCTTACAGGTACGTGACTCAGCTTTCCCATCCTGACTTCCAGGCAGACTTCTCTATACCTCTCTGCTCCTATTTACTAATGGTACGTGACTCAGCTTTCCCATCCTGACTTCCATGCAGACTTCTCTATGCCTCTCTGCTCCTATTTACTAAAGGTACGTGACTCAGCTTTCCCATCCTGACTTCCATGCAGACTTCTCTATACCTCTCTACTCCTATTTACTAATGGTACGTGACTCAGCTTTCCCATCCTGACTTCTATGCAGACTTCTCTATACCTCTCTGCTCCTATTTACTAATGGTATGTTCTTCAAGTTACACCAGCTACCCCCCACTTTCATTTATGACTTTGTTTACTTAGCTTTTGACTATCCAGCATCTGATTCAGCCTGAATCAGCTGATCAAGATGACAAGAGACCACTCCCCTCTGGTTCACAGCTGAATGCATTCTGTTACAAATATATTGTGCGCCAGTAGTCTGTTAGACTTTAGTCTGTCTCTATCACCTTAAGTGTGGCCATTGCTGAAGTGTGAGAAATATGAATTAACCCTGAATAATATGATGCATGCAGACTGTACCTTACCTGCCACCACCGCACTCTAATCAGGATCTCTGTTTATCCATTCCTCTTACAGGTACGTGACTCAGCTTTCCCATCCTGACTTCCATGCAGACTTCTCTATACCTCTCTGCTCCTATTTACTAATGGTACGTGACTCAGCTTTCCCATCCTGACTTCCATGCAGACTTCTCTATACCTCTCTGCTCCTATTTACTAATGGTAAGTGACTCAGCTTTACTATCCTGACTTCCATGCAGACTTCTCTATACCTCTCTGCTCCTATTTACTAATGGTATGTTCTTCAAGTTACACCAGCTACCACCCACTTTCATTTATGACCTTATTTACTTAGATTTTGACTATCTAGCATCTGATTCAGCCTTAATCAACTGATCAAGATGAGAACACACCACTCCCCTCTGGTTCACAGCTGAATGCATTCTGTTACAAATATATTGTGTGCCGGGAGTCTGTTAGACTTTAGTCTGTGTCCATCACCTTAACTGTGGCCATTGCTGAAGTGTGAGAAATATGAATTAATCCTGAATAATATGATGCATGCAGACTGTACCTTACCTGCCACCACCGCACTCTAATCAGCATCTCTGTTTATCCATTCCTCTTACAGGTACGTGACTCAGCTTTCCCATCCTGACTTCTATGCAGACTTCTCTATACCTCTCTGCTCCTGTTTACTAATGGTACGTAACTCAGCTTTCCCATCCTGACTTCCATGCAGACTTCTCTATACCTCTCTGCTCCTATTTACTAATGGTACGTGACTCAGCTTTCCCATCCTGACTTCCATGCAGACTTCTCTATACCTCTCTGCTCCTATCTACTAAAGGTACGTGTCTCAGTTTTCCCGTCCTGACATCCATGCAGACTTCTCTATACCTCTCTGCTCCTATTTACTAATGGTATGTTCTTCAAGTTACACCAGCTACCCCCCACTTTCCTTTATGACCTTGTTTACTTAGCCTTTGACTATCCAGGATCTGATTCAGCCTTAATCAGCTGATCAAGATGAGCACAGACCACTCCCCCCTGGTTCACAGCTGAATGCATTCTGTTACATATATATTGTGTGCCAGGAGTATGTTAGACTTTAGTCTGTGTCCATCACCGTAAGTGTGGCCATTGCTGAAGTGTGAGAAATATGAATTAATCCTGAATAATATGATGCATGCAGACTGTACCTTAACTGCCACCACCGCACTCTAATCAGCATCTCTGTTTATCCATTCCTGTTGCAGGTACATGACTCAGCTTTCCCATCCTGACTTCCATGCAGACTTCTCTATATCTCTCTGCTCCTATTTACTAATGGTACGTGACTCAGCTTTCCCATCCTGACTTCCATGCAGACTTCTCTATACCTCTCTGCTCCTATTTACTAATGGTACGTGACTCAGTTTTCCCATCCTGACTTCCATGCAGACTTCTCTATACCTCTCTGCTCCTATTCACTAATGGTATGTTCTTCAAGTTACACCAGCTACCCCCCACTTTCATTTATGACCATGTTTACTTAGTCTTTGACTATCCAGCATCTGATTCAGCCTTAATCAGTTCATCAAGATGAGCACAGACCACTCCCCTCTGGTTCACAGCTGAATGCATTCTGTTACAAATATATTGTGTGCCAGGAGTCTGTTAGACTTTAGTCAGTGTCCATCACCTTAAGTGTGGCCATTGCTGAATTGTGAGAAATATGAATTAATCCTGAATAATATGATGCATGCAGACTGTACCTTACCTGCCACCACCGCACTCTAATCAGCATCTCTGTTTATCCATTCCTCATACCGGTACATGACTCAGCTTTCCCATCCTGACTTCCATGCAGACTTCTCTATACCTCTCTGCTCCTATTTACTAATGGTACGTGACTCAGCTTTCCCATCCTGACTTCCATGCAAACTTCTCTATACCTCTATGCTCCTATTTACTAATGGTACATGACTCAGCTTTCCCATCCTGACTTCCATGCAGACTTCTCTATACCTCTCTGCCCCTATTTACTAATGGTACGTGACTCAGCTTTCCCATCCTGACTTCCATGCAGACTTCTCTATACCTCTCTGCTCCTATTTACTAATGGTACGTGACTCAGTTTTCCCATCCTGACATCCATGCAGACTTCTCTATACCTCTCTGCTCCTATTTACTAATGGTATGTTCTTCAAGTTAAACCAGCTACCCCCCACTTTCATTTATGACCTTGTTTACTTAGCCTTTGACTATCCAGCATCTGATTCAGCCTTAATCAGCTGATCAAGATGAGCACAGACCACTCCCTTGGTTCACAGCTGAATGCATTCTGTTACAAATATATTGTGTGCCAGGAGTCTGTTAGACTTTAGTCTGTGCCCATCACCTTAAGTGTGGCCATTGCTAAAGTGTGAGAAATATGAATTAACCCTGAATAATATGATGCATGCAGACTGTACCTTACCTGCCACCACCGCACTCTAATCAGGATCTCTGTTTATCCATTCCTCTTACAGGTACGTGACTCAGCTTTCCCATCCTGACTTCCATGCAGACTTCTCTATACCTCTCTGCTCCTATTTACTAATGGTACGTGACTCAGCTTTCCCATCCTGACTTCCATGCAGACTTCTCTATACCTCTCTGCTCCTATTTACTAATGGTACGTGACTCAGTTTTCCCATCCTGACTTACATGCAGACTTCTCTATACCTCTCTGCTCCTATTCACTAATGGTATGTTCTTCAAGTTACACCAGCTACCACCCACTTTCATTTATGACCATGTTTACTTAGCCTTTGACTATCCAGCATCTGATTCAGCCTTATTCAGCTGATCAAGATGAGCACAGACCACTCCCCTCTGGTTCACAGCTGAATGCATTCTGTTACAAATATATTGTGTGCCAGGAGTCTGTTAGACTTTAGTCTGTGTCCATCACCTTAAGTGTGGCCATTGCTGAAGTGTGAGAAATATGAATTAATCCTGAATAAGATGACGCATGCAGAATGTACCTTACCTGCCACCACCACACTCTAATCAGCATCTCTGTTTATCCATTCCTCTTACAGGTACGTGACTCAGCTTTCCCATCCGGACTTCCATGCAGACTTCTCTATACCTCTCTGCTCCTATTTACTAATGGTACGTGACTCAGCTTTCCCATCCTGACTTCCATGCAGACTTCTCTATACCTCTCTGCTCCTATTTACTAATGGTACGTGACTCAGCTTTCCCATCCTGACTTCCATGCAGACTTCTCTATAACTCTCTGTTCCTATTTAGTAATGGTATGTTCTTCAAGTTACACCAGCTACCCCCACTTTCATTTATGACCTTGTTTACTTAGCCTTTGACTATCCAGCATCTGATTCAGCCTTAATCAGCTGATCAAGATGACAACAGACCACTCCCCTCTGGTTCACAACTGAATGCATTCTGTTACAAATATATTGTGTGCCAGGAGTCTGTTAGACTTTAGTCTGTGTCCATCACCTTAAGTGTGGACATTGCTGAAGTGTGAGAAGTATAAATTAATCCTGAATAATATGATGCATGCAGACTGTACTTTACCTGCCACCACCGCACTCTAATCAGCATCTCTGTTTATCCATTCCTCTTACAGGTACGTGACTCAGCTTTCCCATCCTGACTTCCAGGCAGACTTCTCTATACCTCTCTGCTCCTATTTACTAATGGTACGTGACTCAGCTTTCCCATCCTGACTTCCATGCAGACTTCTCTATAACTCTCTGCTCCTATTTACTAATGGTATGTTCTTCAAGTTAGACCAGCTACCCCCACTTTCATTTATGACCTTGTTTACTTAGCCTTTGACTATCCAGCATCTGATTCAGCCTTAATCAACTGATCAAGATGAGCACAGACCACTCCCCTCTGGTTCACAGCTGAATGCATTCTGTTACAAATATATTGTGTGCCAGGAGTCTGTTAGACTTTAGTCTGTGTCCATCACCTTAAGTGTGGCCATTGCTGAAGTGTGAGAAATATGAATTAATCCTGAATAATATGATGCATTCAGACTGTACCTTACCTGCCACCACCGCACTCTAATCAGCATCTCTGTTTATCCATTCCTCTTACAGGTACGTTACTCAGCTTTCCCATCCTGACTTCTATGCAGACTTCTCTATACCTCTCTGCTCCTGTTTACTAATGGTACGTAACTCAGCTTTCCCATCCTGACTTCCATGCAGACTTCTCTATACCTCTCTGCTCCTATTTACTAATGGTACGTGACTCAGCTTTCCCATCCTGACTTCCATGCAGACTTCTCTATACCTCTCTGCTCCTATTTACTAATGGTACGTGACTCAGCTTTCCCATCCTGACTTCTATGCAGACTTCTCTATACCTCTCTGCTCATATTTACTAATGGTATGTTCTTCAAGTTACACCAGCTACCCCCCACTTTCATTTATGACCTTGTTTACTTAGCTTTTGACTATCCAGCATCTGATTCAGCCTTAATCAGCTGATCAAGATGAAATCAGACCACTCCCCTCTGGTTCACAGCTGAATGCATTCTGTTACAAATATATTGTGTGCCAGGAGTCTGTTAGACTTTAGTCTGTGTCCATCACCTTAAGTGTGGCCATTGCTGAAGTGTGAGAAATATGAATTAACCCTGAATAATATGATGCATGCAGACTGTACCTTACCTGCCACCACCGCACTCTAATCAGCATCTCTGTTTATCCATTCCTCTTACAGGTACGTGACTCAGCTTTCCCATCCTGACTTCCATGCATACTTCTCTATACCTCTCTGCTCCTATTTACTAATGGTACGTGACTCAGCTTTCCCATCCTGACTTCCATGCAGACTTCTCTATACCTCTCTGCTCCTATTTACTAATGGTACGTGACTCAGCTTTCCCATCCTGACTTCCATGCAGACTTCTCTATAACTCTCTGCTCCTATTTAGTAATGGTATGTTCTTCAAGTTACACCAGCTACCCCCACTTTCATTTATGACCTTGTTTACTTAGCCTTTGACTATCCAGCATCTGATTCAGCCTTAATCAGCTGATCAAGATGACAACAGACCACTCCCCTCTGGTTCACAGCTGAATGCATTCTGTTACAAATATATTGTGTGCCAGGAGTCTGTTAGACTTTAGTCTGTGTCCATCACCTTAAGTGTGGCCATTGCTGAAGTGTGAGAAATATAAATTAACCCTGAATAATATGATGCATGCAGACTGTACCTTACCTGCCACCACCGCACTCTAATCAGCATCTCTGTTTATCCATTCCTCTTACAGGTACGTGACTCAGCTTTCCCATCCTGACTTCCATGCAGACTTCTCTATACCTCTCTGCTCCTATTTACTAATGGTACGTGACTCAGTTTTCCCATCCTGACTTCCATGCAGACTTCTCTATACCTCTCTGCTCCTATTTACTAATGGTATGTTCTTGAAGTTACTCCAGCTACCCCCCACTTTCATTTATGACCTTGTTTACTTAGCTTTTGACTATCCAGCATCTGATTCAGCCTTAATCAGCTGATCAAGATGAGCACAGACCACTCCCCTCTGGTTCACAGGTGACTGCATTCTGTTACAAATATATTGTGTGCCAGGAGTCTGTTAGACTTTAGTCTGTGTCCATCACCTTAAATGTGGCCATTGCTGAAGTGTGAGAAATATGAATTAATCCTGAATAATATGATGCATGCAGACTGTACCTTACCTGCCACCAACGCACTCTAATCAGCATCTCTGTTTATCCATTCCTCTTACAGGTACGTGACTCAGCTTTCCCATCCTGACTTCCATGCAGACTTCTCTATACCTCTCTGCTCCTATTTACTAATGGTATGTGACTCAGCTTTCCCATCCTGACTTCCATGCAGACTTCTCTATACATCTCTGCTCCTATTTACTAATGGTATGTTCTTCAAGTTACACCAGCTACCCCCCACTTTCATTTATGACCTTGTTTACTTAGCCTTTGACTATCCAGCATCTGATTCAGCCTTAATCAGCTGATCAAGATGACAACAGACCACTCCCCTCTGGTTCACAACTGAATGCATTCTGTTACAAATATATTGTGTGCCAGGAGTCTGTTAGACTTTAGTCTGTGTCCATCACCTTAAGTGTGGACATTGCTGAAGTGTGAGAAGTATAAATTAATCCTGAATAATATGATGCATGCAGACTGTACCTTACCTGCCACCACCGCACTCTAATCAGCATCTCTGTTTATCCATTCCTCTTACAGGTACGTGACTCAGCTTTCCCATCCTGACTTCCAGGCAGACTTCTCTATACCGCTCTGCTCCTATTTACTAATGGTACGTGACTCAGCTTTCCCATCCTGACTTCCATGCAGACTTCTCTATAACTCTCTGCTCCTATTTACTAATGGTATGTTCTTCAAGTTAGACCAGCTACCCCCAGTTTCATTTATGACCTTGTTTACTTAGCCTTTGACTATCCAGCATCTGATTCAGCCTTAATCAACTGATCAAGATGAGCACAGACCACTCTCCTCTGGTTCACAGCTGAATGCATTCTGTTACAAATATATTGTGTGCCAGGAGTCTGTTAGACTTTAGTCTGTGTCCATCACCTAAAGTGTGGCCATTGCTGAAGTGTGAGAAATATGAATTAATCCTGAATAATATGATGCATTCAGACTGTACCTTACCTGCCACCACCGCACTCTAATCAGCATCTCTGTTTATCCATTCCTCTTACAGGTACGTTACTCAGCTTTCCCATCCTGACTTCTATGCAGACTTCTCTATACCTCTCTGCTCCTGTTTACTAATGGTACGTAACTCAGCTTTCCCATCCTTACTTCCATGCAGACTTCTCTATACCTCTCTGCTCCTATTTACTAATGGTACGTGACTCAGCTTTCCCATCCTGACTTCCATGCAGACTTCTCTATACCTCTCTGCTCCTATTTACTAATGGTACGTGACTCAGCTTTCCCATCCTGACTTCTATGCAGACTTCTCTATACCTCTCTGCTCCTATTTACTAATGGTATGTTCTTCAAGTTACACCAGCTACCCCCCACTTTCATTTATGACCTTGTTTACTTAGCTTTTGACTATCCAGCATCTGATTCAGCCTTAATCAGCTGATCAAGATGAAATCAGACCACTCCCCTCTGGTTCACAGCTGAATGCATTCTGTTACAAATATATTGTGTGCCAGGAATCTGTTAGACTTTAGTCTGTGTCCATCACCTTAAGTGTGGCCATTGCTGAAGTGTGAGAAATATGAATTAACCCTGAATAATATGATGCATGCAGACTGTACCTTACCTGCCACCACCGCACTCTAATCAGCATCTCTGTTTATCCATTCCTCTTACAGGTACGTGACTCAGCTTTCCCATCCTGACTTCCATGCATACTTCTCTATACCTCTCTGCTCCTATTTACTAATGGTACGTGACTCAGCTTTCCCATCCTGACTTCCATGCATACTTCTCTATACCTCTCTGCTCCTATTTACTAATGGTACGTGACTCAGCTTTCCCATCCTGACTTCCATGCAGACTTCTCTATAACTCTCTGCTCCTATTTAGTAATGGTATGTTCTTCAAGTTACACCAGCTACCCCCACTTTCATTTATGACCTTGTTTACTTAGCCTTTGACTATCCAGCATCTGATTCAGCCTTAATCAGCTGATCAAGATGACAACATACCACTCCCCTCTGGTTCACAGCTGAATGCATTCTGTTACAAATATATTGTGTGCCTGGAGTCTGTTAGACTTTAGTCTGTGTCCATCACCTTAAGTGTGGCCATTGCTGAAGTGTGAGAAATATAAATTAACCCTGAATAATATGATGCATGCAGACTGTACGTTACCTGCCACCACCGCACTCTAATCAGCATCTCTGTTTATCCATTCCTCTTACAGGTACGTGACTCAGCTTTCCCATCCTGACTTCCATGCAGACTTCTCTATACCTCTCTGCTCCTATTTACTAATGGTACGTGACTCAGTTATCCCATCCTGACTTCCATGCAGACTTCTCTATACCTCTCTGCTCCTATTTACTAATGGTATGTTCTTGAAGTTACTCCAGCTACCCCCCACTTTCATTTATGACCTTGTTTACTTAGCTTTTGACTATCCAGCATCTGATTCAGCCTTAATCAGCTGATCAAGATGAGCACAGACCACTCCCCTCTGGTTCACAGGTGACTGCATTCTGTTACAAATATATTGTGTGCCAGGAGTCTGTTAGACTTTAGTCTGTGTCCATCACCTTAAATGTGGCCATTGCTGAAGTGTGAGAAATATGAATTAATCCTGAATAATATGATGCATGCAGACTGTACCTTACCTGCCACCAACGCACTCTAATCACCATCTCTGTTTATCCATTCCTCTTACAGGTACGTGACTCAGCTTTCCCATCCTGACTTCCATGCAGACTTCTCTATACCTCTCTGCTCCTATTTACTAATGGTATGTGACTCAGCTTTCCCATCCTGACTTCCATGCAGACTTCTCTATACATCTCTGCTCCTATTTACTAATGGTATGTTCTTCAAGTTACACCAGCTACCCCCCACTTTCATTTATGACCTTGTTTACTTAGCCTTTGACTATCCAGCATCTGATTCAGCCTTAATCAGCTGATCAAGATGACAACAGACCACTCCCCTCTGGTTCACAACTGAATGCATTCTGTTACAAATATATTGTGTGCCAGGAGTCTGTTAGACTTTAGTCTGTGTCCATCACCTTAAGTGTGGACATTGCTGAAGTGTGAGAAGTATAAATTAATCCTGAATAATATGATGCATGCAGACTGTACCTTACCTGCCACCACCGCACTCTAATCAGCATCTCTGTTTATCCATTCCTCTTACAGGTACGTGACTCAGCTTTCCCATCCTGACTTCCAGGCAGACTTCTCTATACCTCTCTGCTCCTATTTACTAATGGTACGTGACTCAGCTTTCCCATCCTGACTTCCATGCAGACTTCTCTATAACTCTCTGCTCCTATTTACTAATGGTATGTTCTTCAAGTTAGACCAGCTACCCCCACTTTCATTTATGACCTTGTTTACTTAGCCTTTGACTATCCAGCATCTGATTCAGCCTTAATCAACTGATCAAGATGAGCACAGACCACTCCCCTCTGGTTCACAGCTGAATGCATTCTGTTACAAATATATTGTGTGCCAGGAGTCTGTTAGACTTTAGTCTGTGTCCATCACCTAAAGTGTGGCCATTGCTGAAGTGTGAGAAATATGAATTAATCCTGAATAATATGATGCATTCAGACTGTACCTTACCTGCCACCACCGCACTCTAATCAGCATCTCTGTTTATCCATTCCTCTTACAGGTACGTTACTCAGCTTTCCCATCCTGACTTCTATGCAGACTTCTCTATACCTCTCTGCTCCTGTTTACTAATGGTACGTAACTCAGCTTTCCCATCCTTACTTCCATGCAGACTTCTCTATACCTCTCTGCTCCTATTTACTAATGGTACGTGACTCAGCTTTCCCATCCTGACTTCCATGCAGACTTCTCTATACCTCTCTGCTCCTATTTACTTATGGTACGTGACTCAGCTTTCCCATCCTGACTTCTATGCAGACTTCTCTATACCTCTCTGCTCATATTTACTGATGGTATGTTCTTCAAGTTACACCAGCTACCCCCCACTTTCATTTATGACCTTGTTTACTTAGCTTTTGACTATCCAGCATCTGATTCAGCCTTAATCAGCTGATCAAGATGAAATCAGACCACTCCCCTCTGGTTCACAGCTGAATGCATTCTGTTACAAATATATTGTGTGCCAGGAATCTGTTAGACTTTAGTCTGTGTCCATCACCTTAAGTGTGGCCATTGCTGAAGTGTGAGAAATATGAATTAACCCTGAATAATATGATGCATGCAGACTGTACCTTACCTGCCACCACCGCACTCTAATCAGCATCTCTGTTTATCCATTCCTCTTACAGGTACGTGACTCAGCTTTCCCATCCTGACTTCCATGCATACTTCTCTATACCTCTCTGCTCCTATTTACTAATGGTACGTGACTCAGCTTTCCCATCCTGACTTCCATGCAGACTTCTCTATACCTCTCTGCTCCTATTTACTAATGGTACGTGACTCAGCTTTCCCATCCTGACTTCCATGCAGACTTCTCTATAACTCTCTGCTCCTATTTAGTAATGGTATGTTCTTCAAGTTACACCAGCTACCCCCACTTTCATTTATGACCTTGTTTACTTAGCCTTTGACTATCCAGCATCTGATTCAGCCTTAATCAGCTGATCAAGATGACAACATACCACTCCCCTCTGGTTCACAGCTGAATGCATTCTGTTACAAATATATTGTGTGCCAGGAGTCTGTTAGACTTTAGTCTGTGTCCATCACCTTAAGTGTGGCCATTGCTGAAGTGTGAGAAATATAAATTAACCCTGAATAATATGATGCATGCAGACTGTACCTTACCTGCCACCACCGCACTCTAATCAGCATCTCTGTTTATCCATTCCTCTTACAGGTACGTGACTCAGCTTTCCCATCCTGACTTCCATGCAGACTTCTCTATACCTCTCTGCTCCTATTTACTAATGGTACGTGACTCAGTTATCCCATCCTGACTTCCACGCAGACTTCTCTATACCTCTCTGCTCCTATTTACTAATGGTATGTTCTTGAAGTTACTCCAGCTACCCCCCACTTTCATTTATGACCTTGTTTACTTAGCTTTTGACTATCCAGCATCTGATTCAGCCTTAATCAGCTGATCAAGATGAGCACAGACCACTCCCCTCTGGTTCACAGGTGACTGCATTCTGTTACAAATATATTGTGTGCCAGGAGTCTGTTAGACTTTAGTCTGTGTCCATAACCTTAAATGTGGCCATTGCTGAAGTGTGAGAAATATGAATTAATCCTGAATAATATGATGCATGCAGACTGTACCTTACCTGCCACCAACGCACTCTAATCAGCATCTCTGTTTATCCATTCATCTTACAGGTACGTGACTCAGCTTTCCCATCCTGACTTCCATGCAGACTTCTCTATACCTCTCTGCTCCTATTTACTAATGGTATGTGACTCAGCTTTCCCATCCTGACTTCCATGCAGACTTCTCTATACATCTCTGCTCCTATTTACTAATGGTATGTTCTTCAAGTTACACCAGCTACCCCCCACTTTCATTTATGACCTTGTTTACTTAGCCTTTGACTATCCAGCATCTGATTCAGCCTTATTCAGCTGATCAAGATGAGCACAGACCACTCCCCTCTGGTTCACAGCTGAATGCATTCTGTTACAAATATATTGTGTGCCAGGAGTCTGTTAGACTTTAGTCTGTGTCCATCACCTTAAGTGTGGCCATTGCTGAAGTGTGAGAAATATGAATTAATCCTGAATAATATGACGCATGCAGAATTTACCTTACCTGCCACCACCACACTCTAATCAGCATCTCTGTTTATCCATTTCCCTTACAGGTACGTGACTCAGCTTTCCCATCCGGACTTCCATGCAGACTTCTCTATACCTCTCTGCTCCTATTTACTAATGGTACGTGACTCAGCTTTCCCATCCTGACTTCCATGCAGACTTCTCTATACCTCTCTGCTCCTATTTACTAATGGTACGTGACTCAGCTTTCCCATCCTGACTTCCATGCAGACTTCTCTATACCTCTCTGCTCCTATTTACTAATGGTACATGACTCAGCTTTCCCATCCTGACTTCTATGTAGACTTCTCTATACCTCTCTGCTCATATTTACTAATGGTATGTTCTTGAAGTTACACCAGCTACCCCCCACTTTCATTTATGACCTTGTTTACTTAGCTTTTGACTATCCAGCATCTGATTCAGCCTTAATCAGCTGATCAAGAAGACAACAGACCACTCCCCTCTGGTTCACAGCTGAATGCATTCTGTTACAAATATATTGTGTGCCAGGAGTCTGTTAGACTTTAGTCTGTGTCCATCACCTTAAGTGTGGCCATTGCTGAAGTGTGAGAAATATGAATTAATCCTGAATAATATGATGCATGCAGACTGTACCTTACCTGCCACCACCACACTCTAATCAGCAGCTCTGTTTATCCATTCCTCTTACAGGTACGTGACTCAGCTTTCCCATCCTGACTTCCATGCAGACTTCTCTATACCTCTCTGCTCCTATTTACTAATGGTACGTGACTCAGCTTTCCCATCCTGACTTCCATGCAGACTTCTCTATACCTCTCTGCTCCTATTTACTAATGGTACGTGACTCAGCTTTCCCATCCTGACTTCTATGCAGACTTCTCTATACCTCTCTGCTCCTATTTACTAATGGTATGTTCTTCAAGTTACACCAGCTACCCCCCACTTTCATTTATGACCTTGTTTACTTAGCTTTTGACTATCCAGCATCTGATTCAGCCTTAATCAGCTGATCAAGATGAGCACAGACCACTCCCCTCTGGTTCACAGCAGAATGCATTCTGTTACAAATATATTGTGTGCCACGAGTCTGTTAGACTTTAGTCTGTGTCCATCACCTTAAGTGTGACCATTGCTGAAGTGTGAGAAATATAAATTAATCCTGAATAATATGATGCATACAGACTGTACTTTACTTGCCACCACCGCACTCTAATCAGCATCTCTGTTTATCCATTCCTCTTACAGGTACGTGACTCAGCTTTCCCATTCTGACTTCCATGCAGACTTCTCTATACCTCTCTGCTCCTATTTACTAATGGTATGTGACTCAGCTTTCCCATCTTGAATTCCATACAGACTTCTCTATACCTCTCTGCTCCTATTTACTAATGGTACGTGACTCAGCTTTCCCATCCTGACTTCCATGCAGACTTCTCTATACCTCTCTGCTCCTATTTACTAATGGTATGTTCTTCAAGTTACACCAGCTACCCCCCACTTTCATTTATGACCTTGTTTACTTAGCTTTTGACTATCCAGCATCTGATTCAGCCTTAATCAGCTGATCAAAATGAGCACAGACCACTCCCCTCTGGTTCACAGCTGAATGCATTCTGTTACAAATATATTGTGTGCCAGGAGTCTGTTAGACTTTAGTCTGTGTCCATCACCTTAAGTGTGGCCATTGCTGAAGTGTGAGAAATATGAATTAATCCTGAATAATATGATGCTTACAGACTGTACTTTACCTGCCACCACCGTACTCTAATCAGCATCTCTGTTTATCCATTCCTCTTACAGGTACGTGACTCAGCTTTGCCATTCTGACTTCCATGCATACTTCTCTATACCTCTCTGCTCCTATTTACTAATGGTACGTGACTCAGCTTTCCCATCCTGACTTCCATGCAGACTTCTCTATACCTCTCTGCTCCTATTTACTAATGGTATGTTCTTCAAGTTACACCAGCTACCCCCCACTTTCATTTATGACCTTGTTTACTTAGCTTTTGACTATCCAGCATCTGATTCAGCCTTAATCAGCTGATCAAGATGAGCACAGACCACTCCCCTCTGGTTCACAGGTGACTGCATTCTGTTACAAATATATTGTGTGCCAGGAGTCTGTTAGACTTTAGTCTGTGTCCATCACCTTAAATGTGGCCATTGCTGAAGTGTGAGAAATATGAATTAATCCTGAATAATATGATGCATGCAGACTGTACCTTACCTGCCACCAACGCACTCTAATCAGCATCTCTGTTTATCCATTCCTCTTACAGGTACGTGACTCAGCTTTCCCATCCTGACTTCCATGCAGACTTCTCTATACCTCTCTGCTCCTATTTACTAATGGTATGTGACTCAGCTTTCCCATCCTGACTTACATGCAGACTTCTCTATACATCTCTGCTCCTATTTACTAATGGTATGTTCTTCAAGTTACACCAGCTACCCCCCACTTTCATTTATGACCTTGTTTACTTAGCCTTTGACTATCCAGCATCTGATTCAGCCTTATTCAGCTGATCAAGATGAGCACAGACCACTCCCCTCTGGTTCACAGCTGAATGCATTCTGTTACAAATATATTGTGTGCCAGGAGTCTGTTAGACTTTAGTCTGTGTCCATCACCTTAAGTGTGGCCATTGCTGAAGTGTGAGAAATATGAATTAATCCTGAATAATATGACGCATGCAGAATTTACCTTACCTGCCACCACCACACTCTAATCAGCATCTCTGTTTATCCATTTCCCTTACAGGTACGTGACTCAGCTTTCCCATCCGGACTTCCATGCAGACTTCTCTATACCTCTCTGCTCCTATTTACTAATGGTACGTGACTCAGCTTTCCCATCCTGACTTCCATGCAGACTTCTCTATACCCCTCTGCTCCTATTTACTAATGGTACGTGACTCAGCTTTCCCATCCTGACTTCCATGCAGACTTCTCTATACCTCTCTGCTCCTATTTACTAATGGTACGTGACTCAGCTTTCCCATCCTGACTTCTATGCAGACTTCTCTATACCTCTCTGCTCATATTTACTAATGGTATGTTCTTCAAGTTACACCAGCTACCCCCCACTTTCATTTATGACCTTGTTTACTTAGCTTTTGACTATCCAGCATCTGATTCAGCCTTAATCAGCTGATCAAGATGACAACAGACCACTCCCCTCTGGTTCACAGCTGAATGCATTCTGTTACAAATATATTGTGTGCCAGGAGTCTGTTAGACTTTAGTCTGTGTCCATCACCTTAAGTGTGGCCATTGCTGAAGTGTGAGAAATATGAATTAATCCTGAATAATATGATGCATGCAGACTGTACCTTACCTGCCACCACCACACTCTAATCAGCATCTCTGTTTATCCATTCCACTTACAGGTACGTGACTCAGCTTTCCCATCCTGACTTCCATGCAGACTTCTCTATACCTCTCTGCTCCTATTTACTAATGGTACGTGACTCAGTTTTCCCATCCTGACTTCCATGCAGACTTCTCTATACCTCTCTGCTCCTATTTACTAATGGTACGTGACTCAGCTTTCCCATCCTGACTTCCATGCAGACTTCTCTATACCTCTCTGCTCCTATTTACTAATGGTATGTTCTTCAAGTTACACCAGCTACCCCCCACTTTCATTTATGACCTTGTTTACTTAGCCTTTGACTATCCAGCATCTGATTCAGCCTTAATCAGCTGACCAAGATGAGCACAGACCACTCCCCTCTGGTTCACAGCTGAATGCATTCTGTTACAAATATATTGTGTGCCAGGAGTCTGTTAGACTTTAGTCTGTGTCCATCACCTTAAGTGTGGCCATTGCTGAAGTGTGAGAAATATGAATTAATCCTGAATAATATGATGCATGCAGACTGTACCTTACCTGCCACCACCACACTCTAATCAGCAGCTCTGTTTATCCATTCCTCTTACAGGTACGTGACTCAGCTTTCCCATCCTGACTTCCATGCAGACTTCTCTATACCTCTCTGCTCCTATTTACTAATGGTACGTGACTCAGCTTTCCCATCCTGACTTCCATGCAGACTTCTCTATACCTCTCTGCTCCTATTTACTAATGGTACATGACTCAGCTTTCCCATCCTGACTTCTATGCAGACTTCTCTATACCTCTCTGCTCCTATTTACTAATGGTATGTTCTTCAAGTTACACCAGCTACCCCCCACTTTCATTTATGACCTTGTTTACTTAGCTTTTGACTATCCAGCATCTGATTCAGCCTTAATCAGCTGATCAAGATGAGCACAGACCACTCCCCTCTGGTTCACAGCTGAATGCATTCTGTTACAAATATATTGTGTGCCAGGAGTCTGTTAGACTTTAGTCTGTGTCCATCACCTTAAGTGTGACCATTGCTGAAGTGTGAGAAATATAAATTAATCCTGAATAATATAATGCATACAGACTGTACTTTACTTGCCACCACCGCACTCTAATCAGCATCTCTGTTTATCCATTCCTCTTACAGGTACGTGACTCAGCTTTCCCATTCTGACTTCCATGCAGACTTCTCTATACCTCTCTGCTCCTATTTACTAATTGTATGTGACTCAGCTTTCCCATCTTGAATTCCATGCAGACTTCTCTATACCTCTCTGCTCCTATTTACTAATGGTACGTGACTCAGCTTTCCCATCCTGACTTCCATGCAGACTTCTCTATACCTCTCTGCTCCTATTTACTAATGGTATGTTCTTCAAGTTACACCAGCTACCCCCCACTTTCATTTATGACCTTGTTTACTTAGCTTTTGACTATCCAGCATCTGATTCAGCCTTAATCAGCTGATCAAAATGAGCACAGACCACTCCCCTCTGGTTCACAGCTGAATGCATTCTGTTACAAATATATTGTGTGCCAGGAGTCTGTTAGACTTTAGTCTGTGTCCATCACCTTAAGTGTGGCCATTGCTGAAGTGTGAGAAATATGAATTAATCCTGAATAATATGATGCATACAGACTGTACTTTACCTGCCACCACCGTACTCTAATCAGCATCTCTGTTTATCCATTCCTCTTACAGGTACGTGACTCAGCTTTCCCATCCTGACTTCCATGCAGACTTCTCTATACCTCTCTGCTCCTATTTACTAATGGTATGTGACTCAGCTTTCCCATCCTGACTTACATGCAGACTTCTCTATACATCTCTGCTCCTATTTACTAATGGTATGTTCTTCAAGTTACACCAGCTACCCCCCACTTTCATTTATGACCTTGTTTACTTAGCCTTTGACTATCCAGCATCTGATTCAGCCTTATTCAGCTGATCAAGATGAGCACAGACCACTCCCCTCTGGTTCACAGCTGAATGCATTCTGTTACAAATATATTGTGTGCCAGGAGTCTGTTAGACTTTAGTCTGTGTCCATCACCTTAAGTGTGGCCATTGCTGAAGTGTGAGAAATATGAATTAATCCTGAATAATATGACGCATGCAGAATTTACCTTACCTGCCACCACCACACTCTAATCAGCATCTCTGTTTATCCATTTCCCTTACAGGTACGTGACTCAGCTTTCCCATCCGGACTTCCATGCAGACTTCTCTATACCTCTCTGCTCCTATTTACTAATGGTACGTGACTCAGCTTTCCCATCCTGACTTCCATGCAGACTTCTCTATACCCCTCTGCTCCTATTTACTAATGGTACGTGACTCAGCTTTCCCATCCTGACTTCCATGCAGACTTCCCTATACCTCTCTGCTCCTATTTACTAATGGTACGTGACTCAGCTTTCCCATCCTGACTTCTATGCAGACTTCTCTATACCTCTCTGCTCATATTTACTAATGGTATGTTCTTCAAGTTACACCAGCTACCCCCCACTTTCATTTATGACCTTGTTTACTTAGCTTTTGACTATCCAGCATCTGATTCAGCCTTAATCAGCTGATCAAGATGACAACAGACCACTCCCCTCTGGTTCACAGCTGAATGCATTCTGTTACAAATATATTGTGTGCCAGGAGTCTGTTAGACTTTAGTCTGTGTCCATCACCTTAAGTGTGGCCATTGCTGAAGTGTGAGAAATATGAATTAATCCTGAATAATATGATGCATGCAGACTGTACCTTACCTGCCACCACCACACTCTAATCAGCATCTCTGTTTATCCATTCCACTTACAGGTACGTGACTCAGCTTTCCCATCCTGACTTCCATGCAGACTTCTCTATACCTCTCTGCTCCTATTTACTAATAGTACGTGACTCAGTTTTCCCATCCTGACTTCCATGCAGACTTCTCTATACCTCTCTGCTCCTATTTACTAATGGTACGTGACTCAGCTTTCCCATCCTGACTTCCATGCAGACTTCTCTATACCTCTCTGCTCCTATTTACTAATGGTATGTTCTTCAAGTTACACCAGCTACCCCCCACTTTCATTTATGACCTTGTTTACTTAGCCTTTGAATATCCAGCATCTGATTCAGCCTTAATCAGCTGATCAAGATGAGCACAGACCACTCCCCTCTGGTTCACAGCTGAATGCATTCTGTTACAAATATATTGTGTGCCAGGAGTCTGTTAGACTTTAGTCTGTGTCCATCACCTTAAGTGTGGCCATTGCTGAAGTGTGAGAAATATGAATTAATCCTGAATAATATGATGCATGCAGACTGTACCTTACCTGCCACCACCACACTCTAATCAGCAGCTCTGTTTATCCATTCCTCTTACAGGTACGTGACTCAGCTTTCCCATCCTGACTTCCATGCAGACTTCTCTATACCTCTCTGCTCCTATTTACTAATGGTACGTGACTCAGCTTTCCCATCCTGACTTCCATGCAGACTTCTCTATACCTCTCTGCTCCTATTTACTAATGGTACGTGACTCAGCTTTCCCATCCTGACTTCTATGCAGACTTCTCTATACCTCTCTGCTCCTATTTACTAATGGTATGTTCTTCAAGTTACACCAGCTACCCCCCACTTTCATTTATGACCTTGTTTACTTAGCTTTTGACTATCCAGCATCTGATTCAGCCTTAATCAGCTGATCAAGATGAGCACAGACCACTCCCCTCTGGTTCACAGCTGAATGCATTCTGTTACAAATATATTGTGTGCCAGGAGTCTGTTAGACTTTAGTCTGTGTCCATCACCTTAAGTGTGACCATTGCTGAAGTGTGAGAAATATAAATTAATCCTGAATAATATAATGCATACAGACTGTACTTTACTTGCCACCACCGCACTCTAATCAGCATCTCTGTTTATCCATTCCTCTTACAGGTACGTGACTCAGCTTTCCCATTCTGACTTCCATGCAGACTTCTCTATACCTCTCTGCTCCTATTTACTAATGGTATGTGACTCAGCTTTCCCATCTTGAATTCCATGCAGACTTCTCTATACCTCTCTGCTCCTATTTACTAATGGTACGTGACTCAGCTTTCCCATCCTGACTTCCATGCAGACTTCTCTATACCTCTCTGCTCCTATTTACTAATGGTATGTTCTTCAAGTTACACCAGCTACCCCCCACTTTCATTTATGACCTTGTTTACTTAGCTTTTGACTATCCAGCATCTGATTCAGCCTTAATCAGCTGATCAAAATGAGCACAGACCACTCCCCTCTGGTTCACAGCTGAATGCATTCTGTTACAAATATATTGTGTGCCAGGAGTCTGTTAGACTTTAGTCTGTGTCCATCACCTTAAGTGTGGCCATTGCTGAAGTGTGAGAAATATGAATTAATCCTGAATAATATGATGCATACAGACTGTACTTTACCTGCCACCACCGTACTCTAATCAGCATCTCTGTTTATCCATTCCTCTTACAGGTACGTGACTCAGCTTTGCCATTCTGACTTCCATGCAGACTTCTCTATACCTCTCTGCTCCTATTTACTAATGGTACGTGACTCAGCTTTCCCATCCTGACTTCCATGCAGACTTCTCTATACCTCTCTGCTCCTATTTACTAATGGTATGTTCTTCAAGTTACACCAGCTACCCCCACTTTCATTTATGACCTTGTTTACTTAGCCTTTGACTATCCAGCATCTGATTCAGCCTTAATCAGCTGATCAAGATGACAACAGACCACTCCCCTCTGGTTGACAGCTGAATGCATTCTGTTACAAATACATTGTGTGCCAGGAGTCTGTTAGACTTTAGTCTGTGTCCATCACCTTAAGTGTGGCCATTGCTGAAGTGTGAGAAATATGAATTAACCCTGAATAATATGATGCATGCAGACTGTACCTTACCTGCCACCACCCCACTCTAATCAGCATCTCTGTTTATCCATTCCTCTTACAGGTACGTGACTCAGCTTTCCCATCCTGACTTCCATGCAGACTTCTCTATACCTCTCTGCTCCTATTTACTAATGGTACGTGACTCAGCTTTCCCATCCTGACTTCCATGCAGACTTCTCTATACCTCTCTGCTCCTATTTACTAATGGTATGTTCTTCAAGTTACACCAGCTACCCCCCACTTTCATTTATGACCTTGTTTACTTAGTTTTTGACTATCCAGCATCTGATTCAGCCTTAATCAGCTGATCAAGATGAGCACAGACCACTCCCCTCTGGTTCACAGCTGAATGCATTCTGTTACAAATATATTGTGTGCCAGGAGTCTGTTAGACTTTAGTCTGTGTCCATCACCTTAAGTGTGACCATTGCTGAAGTGTGAGAAATATAAATTAATCCTGAATAATATGATGCATACAGACTGTACTTTACTTGCCACCACCGCACTCTAATCAGCATCTCTGTTTATCCATTCCTCTTACAGGTACGTGACTCAGCTTTCCCATTCTGACTTCCATGCAGACTTCTCTATACCTCTCTGCTCCTATTTACTAATGGTATGTGACTCAGCTTTCCCATCTTGAATTCCATGCAGACTTCTCTATACCTCTCTGCTCCTATTTACTAATGGTACGTGACTCAGCTTTCCCATCCTGACTTCCATGCAGACTTCTCTATACCTCTCTGCTCCTATTTACTAATGGTATGTTCTTCAAGTTACACCAGCTACCCCCCACTTTCATTTATGACCTTGTTTACTTAGCTTTTGACTATCCAGCATCTGATTCAGCCTTAATCAGCTGATCAAAATGAGCACAGACCACTCCCCTCTGGTTCACAGCTGAATGCATTCTGTTACAAATATATTGTGTGCCAGGAGTCTGTTAGACTTTAGTCTGTGTCCATCACCTTAAGTGTGGCCATTGCTGAAGTGTGAGAAATATGAATTAATCCTGAATAATATGATGCATACAGACTGTACTTTACCTGCCACCACCGTACTCTAATCAGCATCTCTGTTTATCCATTCCTCTTACAGGTACGTGACTCAGCTTTGCCATTCTGACTTCCATGCAGACTTCTCTATACCTCTCTGCTCCTATTTACTAATGGTACATGACTCAGCTTTCCCATCCTGACTTCCATGCAGACTTCTCTATACCTCTCTGCTCCTATTTACTAATGGTATGTTCTTCAAGTTACACCAGCTACCCCCACTTTCATTTATGACCTTGTTTACTTAGCCTTTGACTATCCAGCATCTGATTCAGCCTTAATCAGCTGATCAAGATGACAACAGACCACTCCCCTCTGGTTGACAGCTGAATGCATTCTGTTACAAATATATTGTGTGCCAGGAGTCTGTTAGACTTTAGTCTGTGTCCATCACCTTAAGTGTGGCCATTGCTGAAGTGTGAGAAATATGAATTAACCCTGAATAATATGATGCATGCAGACTGTACCTTACCTGCCACCACCCCACTCTAATCAGCATCTCTGTTTATCCATTCCTCTTACAGGTACGTGACTCAGCTTTCCCATCCTGACTTCCATGCAGACTTCTCTATACCTCTCTGCTCCTATTTACTAATGGTACGTGACTCAGCTTTCCCATCCTGACTTCCATGCAGACTTCTCTATACCTCTCTGCTCCTATTTACTAATGTATGTTCTTCAAGTTACACCAGCTACCCCTCACTTTCATTTATGACCTTGTTTACTTAGCTTTTGACTATCCAGCATCTGATTCAGCCTTACTCAACTGATCAAGATGAGCACACACCACTCCCCTCTGGTTCACAGCTGAATGCATTCTGTTACAAATATATTGTGTGCCAGGAGTCTTTTAGACTTTAGTCTGTGTCCATCACCTTAAGTGTGGCCATTGCTGAAGTGTGAGAAATATGAATTAATCCTGAATAATATGATGCATGCAGACTGTACCTTACCTGCCACCACCGCACTCTAATCAGCATCTCTGTTTATCCATTCCTCTTACAGGTACGTGACTCAGCTTTCCCATCCTGACTTCCATGCAGACTTCTCTATACCTCTCTGCTCCTATTTACTAATGGTATGTTCTTCAAGTTACACCAGCTACCCCCCACTTTCATTTATGACCTTGTTTACTTAGCTTTTGACTATCCAGCATCTGATTCAGCCTTAATCAGCTGATCAAGATGAGCACAGACCACTCCCCTCTGGTTCACAGGTGACTGCATTCTGTTACAAATATATTGTGTGCCAGGAGTCTGTTAGACTTTAGTCTGTGTCCATCACCTTAAATGTGGCCATTGCTGAAGTGTGAGAAATATGAATTAATCCTGAATAATATGATGCATGCAGACTGTACCTTACCTGCCACCAACGCACTCTAATCAGCATCTCTGTTTATCCATTCCTCTTACAGGTACGTGACTCAGCTTTCCCATCCTGACTTCCATGCAGACTTCTCTATACCTCTCTGCTCCTATTTACTAATGGTATGTGACTCAGCTTTCCCATCCTGACTTCAATGCAGACTTCTCTATACCTCTCTGCTCCTATTTACTAATGGTACGTGACTCAGCTTTCCCATCCTGACTTCCATGCAGACTTCTCTATACCTCTCTGCTCCTATTTACTAATGGTATGTTCTTCAAGTTACACGAGCTACCCCCCACTTTCATTTATGACCATGTTTACTTAGCCTTTGACTATCCAGCATCTGATTCAGCCTTAATCAGCTGATCAAGATGAGCACAGACCACTCCCCTCTGGTTCACAGCTGAATGCATTCTGTTACAAATATATTGTGTGCCAGGAGTCTGTTAGACTTTAGTCTGTGTCCATCCCCTTAAGTGTGGCCATTGCTGAAGTGTGAGAAATATGAATTAATCCTGAATAATATGATGCATGCAGACTGTACCTTACCTGCCACCACCACACTCTAATCAGCATCTCTGTTTATCCATTCCTCTTACAGGTACGTGACTCAGCTTTCCCATCCTGACTTAAATGCAGACTTCTCTATACCTCTCTGCTCCTATTTACTAATGGTACGTGACTCAGTTTTCCCATCCTGACTTCCATGCAGACTTCTCTATACCTCTCTGCTCCTATTTACTAATGGTACGTGACTCAGCTTTCCCATCCTGACTTCCATGCAGACTTCTCTATACCTCTCTGCTCCTATTTACTAATGGTATGTTCTTCAAGCTACACCAGCTACCCCCACTTTCATTTATGACCTTGTTTACTTAGCCTTTGACTATCCAGCATCTGATTCAGCCTTAATCAGCTGATCAAGATGAACACAGACCACTCCCCTCTGGTTCACAGCTGAATGCATTCTGTTACAAATATATTGTGTGCCAGGAGTCTGTTAGACTTTAGTCTGTGTCCATCACCTTAAGTGTGGCCATTGCTGAAGTGTGAGAAATATGAATTAATCCTGAATAATATGATGCATGCAGACTGTACCTTACCTGCCACCACCACACTCTAATCAGCAGCTCTGTTTATCCATTCCTCTTACAGGTACGTGACTCAGCTTTCCCATCCTGACTTCCATGCAGACTTCTCTATACCTCTCTGCTCCTATTTACTAATGGTACGTGACTCAGCTTTCCCATCCTGACTTCCATGCAGACTTCTCTATACCTCTCTGCTCCTATTTACTAATGGTACGTGACTCAGCTTTCTCATCCTGACTTCCATGCAGACTTCTCTATACCTCTCTGCTCCTATTTACTAATGGTATGTTCTTCAATTTACACCAGCTACCCCCCACTTTCATTTATGACCTTGTTTACTTAGCTTTTGACGATCCAGCATCTGATTCAGCCTTAATCAGCTGATCAAGATGAGCACAGACCACTCCCCTCTGGTTCACAGCTGAATGCATTCTGTTACAAATATATTGTGTGCCAGGAGTCTGTTAGACTTTAGTCTGTGTCCATCACCTTAAGTGTTACCATTGCTGAAGTGTGAGAAATATAAATTAATCCTGAATAATATGATGCATACAGACTGTACTTTACCTGCCACCACCGCACTCTAATCAGCATCTCTGTTTATCCATTCCTCTTACAGGTACGTGACTCAGCTTTCCCATTCTGACTTCCATGCAGACTTCTCTATACCTCTCTGCTCCTATTTACTAATGGTCTGTGACTCAGCTTTCCCATCTTGACTTCCATGCAGACTTCTCTATACCTCTCTGCTCCTATTTACTAATGGTACGTGACTCAGCTTTCCCATCCTGACTACCATGCACACTTCTCTATACCTCTCTGCTCCTATTTACTAATGGTATGTTCTTCAAGTTACACCAGCTACCCCCCACTTTCATTTATGACCTTGTTTACTTAGCTTTTGACTATTCAGCATCTGATTCAGCCTTAATCAGCTGATCAAGATGAGCACAGACCACTCCCCTCTGGTTCACAGCTGAATGCATTCTGTTACAAATATATTGTGTGCCAGGAGTCTGTTCGATTTTAGTCTGTGTCCATCACCTTAAGTGTGGCCATTGCTGAAGTGTGAGAAATATGAATTAATCCTGAATAATATGATGCATACAGACTGTACTTTACCTGCCACCACCGCACTCTAATCAGCATCTCTGTTTATCCATTCCTCTTACAGGTACGTGACTCAGCTTTCCCATTCTGACTTCCATGCAGACTTCTCTATACCTCTATGCTCCTATTTACTAATGGTACGTGACTCAGCTTTCCCATCTTGACTTCCATGCAGACTTCTCTATACCTCTCTGCTCCTATTTACTAATGGTACGTGACTCAGCTTTCCCATCCTGACTTCCATGCAGCCTTCTCTATACCTCTCTGCTCCTATTTACTAATGGTATGTTCTTCAAGTTACACCAGCTACCCCCCACTTTTATTTATGACCTTGTTTACTTAGCCTTTGACTATCCAGCATCTGATTCAGCCTTAATCAGCTGATCAAGATGAGCAGAGAACACTCCCCTCTGGTTCACAGCTGAATGCATTCTGTTACAAATATATTGTGTGCCAGGAGTCTGTTAGACTTTAGTCTGTGTCCATCACCTTAAGTGTGGCCATTGCTGAAGTGTGAGAAATATGAATTAATCCTGAATAATATGATGCATGCAGACTGTACCTTACCTGCCACCACCACACTCTAATCAGCAGCTCTGTTTATCCATTCCTCTTACAGGTACGTGACTCAGCTTTCCCATCCTGACTTCCATGCAGACTTCTCTATACCTCTCTGCTCCTATTTACTAATGGTACGTGACTCAGCTTTCTCATCCTGACTTCCATGCAGACTTCTCTATACCTCTCTGCTCCTATTTACTAATGGTACGTGACTCAGCTTTCCCATCCTGACTTCCATGCAGACTTCTCTATACCTCTCTGCTCCTATTTACTAATGGTATGTTCTTCAAGTTACACCAGCTACCCCCCACTTTCATTTCTGACCTTGTTTACTTAGCTTTTGACTATCCAGCATCTGATTCAGCCTTAATCAGCTGATCAAGATGAGCACAGACCACTCCCCTCTGGTTCACAGCTGATTGCATTCTGTTACAAATATATTCTGTGCCAGGAGTCTGTTAGACTTTAGTCTGTGTCCATCACCTTAACTGTGCCATTGCTGAAGTGTGAGAAATATGAATTAATCCTGAATAATATGATGCATACAGACTGTACTTTACCTGCCACCACTGCACTCTAATCAGCATCTCTGTTTATCCATTCCTCTTACAGGTACGTGACTCAGCTTTCCCATTCTGACTTCCATGCAGACTTCTCTATACCTCTCTGCTCCTATTTACTAATGGTACGTGACTCAGCTTTCCCATCTTGACTTCCATGCAGACTTTTCTATACCTCTCTGCTCCTATTTACTAATGGTACGTGACTCAGCTTTCCCATCCTGACTTCCATGCAGACTTCTCTATACCTCTCTGCTCCTATTTACTAATGGTATGTTCTTCAAGTTACACCAGCTACCCCCCACTTTCATTTATGACCTTATTTACTTAGCCTTTGACTATCCAGCATCTGATTCAGCCTTAATCAGCTGATCAAGATGAGCACAGACCACTCCCCTCTGGTTCACAGCTGAATGCATTCTGTTACAAATATATTGTGTGCCAGGAGTCTGTTAGACTTTAGTCTGTGTCCATCACCTTAAGTGTGGCCATTGCTGAAGTGTGAGAAATATGAATTAATCCTGAATAATATGATGCATACAGACTGTACTTTACCTGCCACCACCGCACTCTAATCAGCTTCTCTGTTTATCCATTCCTCTTACAGGTACGTGACTCAGCTTTCCCATTCTGACTTCCATGCAGACTTCTCTATACCTCTCTGCTCCTATTTACTAATGGTATGTGACTCAGCTTTCCCATCTTGACTTCCATGCAGACTTCTCTATACCTCTCTGCTCCTATTTACTAATGGTACGTGACTCAGCTTTCCCATCCTGACTTCCATGCAGACTTCTCTATACCTCTCTGCTCCTATTTACTAATGGTATGTTCTTCAAGTTACACCAGCTACCCCCCACTTTCATTTATGACCTAGTTTACTTAGCTTTTGACTATCCAGCATCTGATTCAGCCTTAATCAGCTGATCAAGATGAGCACAGACCACTCCCCTCTGGTTCACAGCTGATTGCATTCTGTTACAAATATATTGTGTGCCAGGAGTCTGTTAGACTTTAGTCTGTGTCCATCTCCTTAAGTGTGGCCATTGCTGAAGTGTGAGAAATATGAATTAATCCTGAATAATATGATGCATACAGACTGTACTTTACCTGCCACCACCGCACTCTAATCAGCATCTCTGTTTATCCATTCCTCTTACAGGTACGTGACTCAGCTTTCCCATTCTGACTTCCATGCAGACTTCTCTATACCTCTCTGCTCCTATTTACTAATGGTACGTGACTAAGCTTTCCCATCTTGACTTCCATGCAGACTTCTCTATACCTCTCTGCTCCTATTTACTAATGGTACGTGACTCAGCTTTCCCATCCTGACTTCCATGCGGACTTCTCTATACATCTCTGCTCCTATTTACTAATGGTATGTTCTTCAAGTTACACCAGCTACCCCCCACTTTCATTTATGACCTTGTTTACTTAGCCTTTGACTATCCAGCATCTGATTCAGCCTTAATCAGCTGATCAAGATGAGCACAGACCACTCCCCTCTGGTTCACAGCTGAATTAATTCTGTTACAAATATATTGTGTGCCAGGAGTCTGTTAGACTTTAGTCTGTGTCCATCACCTTAAGTGTGGCCATAGCTGAAGTGTGAGAAATATGAATTAATCCTGAATAATATGATGCATGCAGACTGTACCTTACCTGCCACCACCACACTCTAATCAGCATCTCTGTTTATCCATTCCTCTTACAGGTACATGACTCAGCTTTCCCATCCTGACTTCCATGCAGACTTCTCTATACCTCTCTGCTCCTATTTACTAATGGTACGTGACTCAGCTTTCCCATCCTGACTTCCATGCAGACTTCTCTATAACTCTCTGCTCCTATTTACTATTGGTATGTTCTTCAAGTTACACCAGCTACCCCCACTTTCAATTATGACCTTGTTTACTTAGCCTTTGACTATCCAGCATCTGATTCAGCCTTAATCAGCTGATCAAGATGACAACAGACCACTCCCCTCTGGTTCACAGCTGAATGCATTCTGTTACAAATATATTGTGTGCCAGGAGTCTGTTAGACTTTAGTCTGTGTCCATCACCTTAAGTGTGGCCATTGCTGAAGTGTGAGAAATATGAATTAACCCTGAATAATATGATGCATGCAGACTGTACCTTATCTGCCACCACCCCACTCTAATCAGCATCTCTGTTTATCCGTTCCTCTTACAGGTACGTGACTCAGCTTTCCCATCCTGACTTCCATGCAGACTTCTCTATACCTCTCTGCTCCTATTTACTAATGGTACGTGACTCAGCTTTCCCATCCTGACTTCCATGCAGACTTCTCTATACCTCTCTGCTCCTATTTACTAATGGTATGTTCTTCAAGTTACACCAGCTACCCCCCACTTTCATTTATGACCTTGTTTACTTAGCTTTTGACTATCCAGCATCTGATTCAGCCTTACTCAACTGATCAAGATGAGCACACACCACTCCCCTCTGGTTCACAGCTGAATGCATTCTGTTACAAATATATTGTGTGCCAGGAGTCTTTTAGACTTTAGTCTGTGTCCATCACCTTAAGTGTGGCTATTGCTGAAGTGTGAGAAATATGAATTAATCCTGAATAATATGATGCATGCAGACTGTACCTTACCTGCCACCACCACACTCTAATCAGCATCTCTGTTTATCCATTCCTCTTACAGGTACGTGACTCAGCTTTCCCATCCTGACTTCCATGCAGACTTCTCTATACCTCTCTGCTCCAATTTACTAATGGTATGTTCTTCAAGTTACACCAGCTACCCCCCACTTTTATTTATGACCTTGTTTACTTAGCTTTTGACTATCCAGCATCTGATTCAGCCTTAATCAGCTGATCAAGATGAGCACAGACCACTTCCCTCTGGTTCACAGGTGACTGCATTCTGTTACAAATATATTGTGTGCCAGGAGTCTGTTAGACTTTAGTCTGTGTCCATCACCTTGAATGTGGCCATTGCTGAAGTGTGAGAAATATGAATTAATCCTGAATAATATGATGCATGCACACTGTACCTTACCTGCCACCAATGCACTCTAATCAGCATCTCTGTTTATCCATTCCTCTTACAGGTACGTGACTCAGCTTTCCCATCCTGACTTCCATGCAGACTTCTCTATACCTCTCTGCTCCTATTTACTAATGGTATGTGACTCAGCTTTCCCATCCTGACTTCCATGCAGACTTCTCTATACCTCTCTGCACCTATTTACTAATGGTACGTGACTCAGCTTTCCCATCCTGACTTCCATGCAGACTTCTCTATACCTCTCTGCTCCTATTTACTAATGGTATGTTCTTCAAGTTACACCAGCTACCCCCCACTTTCATTTATGACCTTGTTTACTTAGCCTTTGACTATCCAGCATCTGATTCAGCCTTAATCAGCTGATCAAGATGAGCACAGACCACTCCCCCCTGGTTCACAGCTGAATGCATTCTATTACAAATATATTGTGTGCCAGGAGTCTGTTAGACTTTAGTCTGTGTCCATCACCTTAAGTGTGGCCATTGCTGAAGTGTGAGAAATATGAATTAATCCTGAATAATATGATGCATGCAGACTGTACCTTACGTGCCACCAACGCACTCTAATCAGCATCTCTGTTTATCCATTCCTCTTACAGGTACGTGACTCAGCTTTCCCATCCTGACTTCCATGCAGACTTCTCTATACCTCTCTGCTCCTATTTACTAATGGTATGTGACTCAGCTTTCCCATCCTGACTTCCATGCAGACTTCTCTATACCTCTCTGCTCCTATTTACTAATGGTACGTGACTCAGCTTTCGCATCCTGACTTCCATGCAGACTTCTCTATACCTCTCTGCTCCTATTTACTAATGGTATGTTCTACAAGTTACACCAGCTACCCCCCACTTTCATTTATAACCTTGTTTACTTAGCCTTTGACTATCCAGCATCTGATTCAGCCTTAATCAGCTGATCAAGATGAGCACAGACCACTCCCCTCTGGTTCACAGCTGAATGCATTCTGTTACAAATATATTGTGTGCCAGGAGTATGTTAGACTTTAGTCTGTGTCCATCACCTTAAGTGTGGCCATTGCTGAAGTGTGAGAAATATGAATTAATCCTGAATATTATGATGCATGCAGACTGTACCTTACCTGCCACCACCACACTCTAATCAGCATCTCTGTTTATCCATTCCTCTTACAGGTACGTGACTCAGCTTTCCCATCCTGACTTCCATGCAGACTTCTCTATACCTCTCTGCTCCTATTTACTAATGGTACGTGACTCAGCTTTCCCATCCTGACTTCCTTGCAGACTTCTCCATACCTCTCTGCTCCTATTTACTAATGGTACGTGACTCAGCTTTCCCATCCTGACTTCCATGCAGACTTCTCTATACCTCTATGCTCCTATTTACTAATGGTATGTTCTTCAAGTTACACCAGCTACCCCCCACTTTCATTTATGACCTTGTTTACTTAGCCTTTGACTATCCAGCATCTGATTCAGCCTTAATCAGCTGATCAAGATGAGCACAGACCACTCCCCCCTGGTTCACAGCTGAATGCATTCTATTACAAATATATTGTGTGCCAGGAGTCTGTTAGACTTTAGTCTGTGTCCATCACCTTAAGTGTGGCCATTGATGAAGTGTGAGAAATATGAATTAATCCTGAATAATATGATGCATGCAGACTGTACCTTACCTACCACCAACGCACTCTAATCAGCATCTCTGTTTATCCATTCCTCTTACAGGTACGTGACTCAGCTTTCCCATCCTGACTTCCATGCAGACTTCTCTATACCTCTCTGCTCCTATTTACTAATGGTATGTGACTCAGCTTTCCCATCCTGACTTCCATGCAGACTTCTCTATACCTCTCTGCTCCTATTTACTAATGGTACGTGACTCAGCTTTCGCATCCTGACTTCCATGCAGACTTCTCTATACCTCTCTGCTCTTATTTACTAATGGTATGTTCTTCAAGTTACACCAGCTACCCCCCACTTTCATTTATGACCTTGTTTACTTAGCTTTTGACTATCCAGCATCTGATTCAGCCTTACTCAACTGATCAAGATGAGCACACACCACTCCCCTCTGGTTCACAGCTGAATGCATTCTGTTACAAATATATTGTGTGCCAGGAGTCTGTTAGACTTTAGTCTGTGTACATCACCTTAAGTGTGGCCATTGGTGAAGTGTGAGAAATATGAATTAATCCTGAATAATATGATGCATGCAGACTGTACGTTACCTGCCACCACCACACTCTAATCAGCATCTCTGTTTATCCATTCCTCTTACAGGTACGTGACTCAGCTTTCCCATCCTGACTTCCATGCAGACTTCTCTATACCTCTCTGCTCCTATTTACTAATGGTACGTGACTCAGCTTTGCCATCCTGACTTCCATGCAGACTTCTCTATACCTCTCTGCTCCTATTTACTAATGGTACGTGACTCAGCTTTCCCATCCTGACTTCCATGCAGACTTCTCTATACCTCTCTGCTCCTATTTACTAATGGTATGTGACTCAGCTTTCCCATCCTGACTTCCATGCAGACTTCTCTTTACCTCTCTGCTCCTATTTACTAATGGTACGTGACTCAGCTTTCCCATCCTGACTTCCATGCAGACTTCTCTATACCTCTCTGTTCCTATTTACTAATGGTATGTTCTTCAAGTTACACCAGCTACCCCCCACTTTCATTTATGACCTTGTTTACTTAGCTTTTGACTATCCAGCATCTGATTCAGCCTTACTCAACTGATCAAGATGAGCACACACCACTCCCCTCTGGTTCACAGCTGAATGCATTCTGTTACAAATATATTGTGTGCCAGGAGTATGTTAGACTTTAGTCTGTGTCCATCACCTTAAGTGTGGCCATTGATGAAGTGTGAGAAATATGAATTAATCCTGAATAATATGATGCATGCAGACTGTACCTTATCTGCCACCAACGCACTCTAATCAGCATCTCTGTTTATCCATTCCGCTTATAGGTACGTGACTCAGATTTCCCATCCTGACTTCCATGCAGACTTCTCTATACCTCTCTGCTCCTATTTACTAATGGTACGTGACTCAGCTTTCCCATCCTGACTTCCATGCAGACTTCTCTATACCTCTCTGTTCCTATTTACTAATGGTATGTTCTTCAAGTTACACCAGCTACCCCCCACTTTCATTTATGACCTTGTTTACTTAGCCTTTGACTATCCAGCATCTGATTCAGCCTTAATCAGCTGATCAAGATGAGCACAGACCACTCCCCCCTGGTTCACAGCTGAATGCATTCTATTACAAATATATTGTGTGCCAGGAGTCTGTTAGACTTTAGTCTGTGTCCATCACCTTAAGTGTGGCCATTGCTGAAGTATGAGAAATATGAATTAATCCTGAATAATATGATGCATGCAGACTGTACCTTACCTGCCACCAACGCACTCTAATCAGCATCTCTGTTTATCCATTCCTCTTACAGGTACGTGACTCAGCTTTCCCATCCTGACTTCCATGTAGACTTCTCTATACCTCTCTGCTCCTATTTACTAATGGTATGTGACTCAGCTTTCCCATCCTGACTTCCATGCAGACTTCTCTATACCTCTCTGCTCCTATTTACTAATGGTACGTGACTCAGCTTTCCCATCCTGACTTCCATGCAGACTTCTCTATACCTCTCTGTTCCTATTTACTAATGGTATGTTCTTCAAGTTACACCAGCTACCCCCCACTTTCATTTATGACCTTGTTTACTTAGCCTTTGACTATCCAGCATCTGATTCAGCCATACTCAACTGATCAAGATGAGCACACACCACTCCCCTCTGGTTCACAGCTGAATGCATTCTGTTACAAATATATTGTGTGCCAGGAGTCTTTTAGACTTTAGTCTGTGTCCATCACCTTAAGTGTGGCCATTGCTGAAGTGTGAGAAATATGAATTAATCCTGAATAATATGATGCATGCAGACTGTACCTTACCTGCCACCACCGCACTCTAATCAGCATCTCTGTTTATCCATTCCTCTTATAGGTACGTGACTCAGCTTTCCCATCCTGACTTCCATGCAGACTTCTCTATACCTCTCTGCTCCTATTTACTAATGGTACGTGACTCAGCTTTCCCATCCTGACTTCCATGCAAACTTCTCTATACCTCTCTGCTCCTATGTACTAATGGTATGTGACTCAGCTTTCCCATCCTGACTTCCATGCAGACTTCTCTATACCTCTCTGCTCCTATTTACTAATGGTATGTTCTTCAAGTTACACCAGCTACCCCCCACTTTCATTTATGACCTTGTTTACTTAGCTTTTGACTATCCAGCATCTGATTCAGCCTTAATCAGCTGATCAACATGAGCACAGACCACTCCCCTCTGGTTCACAGCTGAATGCATTCTGTTACAAATATATTGTGTGCCAGGAGTCTGTTAGACTTTAGTCTGTGTCCATCACCTTAAGTGTGGCCATTGCTGAAGTGTAAGAAATATGAATTAATCCTGAATAATATGATGCATGCAGACTGTACTTTACCTGCCATCACCGCACTCTAATCAGCATCTCTGTTTATCCATTCCTCTTACAGGTACGTGACTCAGCTTTCCCATCCTGACTTCCATGCAGACTTCTCTATACCTCTCTGCTCCTATTTACTAATGGTATGTTCTCCAAGTTACACCAGATATCCCCCACTTTCATTTATGACCTTGTTTACTTAGCTTTTGACTATCCAGCATCTGATTCAGCCTTAATCAGATGATCAAGATGAGCACAGACCACTCCGCTCTGGTTCACAGGTGACTGCATTCTGTTACAAATATATTGTGTGCCAGGAGTCTGTTAGACTTTAGTCTTTGTCCATCACCTTAAGTGTGGCCATTGCTGAAGTGTGAGAAATGTGAATTAATCCTGAATAATATGATGCATGCAGACTGTACCTTACCTGCCACCACCACACTCTAATCAGCATCTCTGTTTATCCATTCCTCTTACAGGTACGTGACTCAGCTTTCCCATCCTGACTTCCATGCAGACTTCTCTATACCTCTCTGCTCCTATTTACTAATGGTACGTGACTCAGCTTTCCCATCCTGACTTCCATGCAGACTTCTCTATACCTCTCTGCTCCTATTTACTAATGGTATGTGACTCAGCTTTCCCATCCTGACTTCCATGCAGACTTCTCTATACATCTCTGCTCCTATTTACTAATGGTATGTTCTTCAAGTTACACCAGCTACCCCCCACTTTCATTTATGACCTTGTTTACTTAGCTTTTGACTATCCAGCATCTGATTCAGCCTTAATCAGCTGATCAAGATGAGCACAGACCACTCCCCTCTGGTTCACAGCTGAATGCATTCTGTTACAAATATATTGTGTGCCAGGAGTCTGTTAGACTTTAGTCTGTGTCCATCACCTTAAGTGTGGCCATTGCTGAAGTGTGAGAAATATGAATTAATCCTGAATAATATGATGCATGCAGACTGTACTTTACCTGACACCACCGCACTCTAATCAGCATCTCTGTTTATCCATTCCTCTTATAGGTACGTGACTCAGCTTTCCCATCCTGACTTCCATGCAGACTTCTCTATACCTCTCTGCTCCTATTTACTAATGGTACGTGACTCAGCTTTCCCATCTTGACTTCCATGCAGACTTCTCTATACCTCTCTGCTCCTATTTACTAATCGTACGTGACTCAGCTTTCCCATCCTGACTTCCATGCAGACTTCTCTATACCTCTCTGCTCCTATTTACTAATGGTATGTTCTTCAAGTTACACCAGCTACCCCCCACTTTCATTTATGACCTTGTTTACTTAGCCTTTGACTATCCAGCATCTGATTCAGCCTTAATCAGCTGATCAAGATGAGCACAGACCACTCCACCCTGGTTCACAGCTGAATGCATTCTATTACAAATATATTGTGTGCCAGGAGTCTGTTAGACTTTAGTCTGTGTCCATCACCTTAAGTGTGGCCATTGCTGAAGTGTGAGAAATATGAATTAATCCTGAATAATATGATGCATGCAGACTGTACCTTACCTGCCACCAACGCACTCTAATCAGCATCTCTGTTTATCCATTCCTCTTACAGGTACGTGACTCAGCTTTCCCATCCTGACTTCCATGCAGACTTCTCTATACCTCTCTGCTCCTATTTACTAATGGTATGTGACTCAGCTTTCCCATCCTGACTTCCATGCAGACTTCTCTATACCTCTCTGCTCCTATTTACTAATGGTATGTTCTTCAAGTTACACCAGCTACCCCCCACTTTCATTTATAACATTGTTTACTTAGCCTTTGACTATCCAGCATCTGATTCAGCCTTAATCAGCTGATCAAGATGAGCACAGACCACTCCCCTCTGGTTCACAGCTGAATGCATTCTGTTACAAATATATTGTGTGCCTGGAGTCTGTTAGACTTTAGTCTGTGTCCATCACCTTAAGTGTGGCCATTGCTGAAGTGTGAGAAATATGAATTAATCCTGAATAATATGATGCATGCAGACTGTACCTTACCTGCCACCACCACACTCTAATCAGCATCTCTGTTTATCCATTCCTCTTACAGGTACGTGACTCAGCTTTCCCATCCTGACTTCCATGCAGACTTCTCTATACCTCTCTGCTCCTATTTACTAATGGTACGTGACTCAGCTTTCCCATCCTGACTTCCATGCAAACTTCTCTATACCTCTCTGCTCCTATGTACTAATGGTATGTGACTCAGCTTTCCCACCCTGACTTCCATGCAGACTTCTCTATACCTCTCTGCTCCTATTTACTAATGGTATGTTCTTCAAGTTACACCAGCTACCCCCCACTTTCATTTATGACCTTGTTTACTTAGCTTTTGACTATCCAGCATCTGATTCAGCCTTAATCAGCTGATCAAGATGAGCACAGACCACTCCCCTCTGGTTCACAGCTGAATGCATTCTGTTACAAATATATTGTGTGCCAGGAGTCTGTTAGACTTTATTCTGTGTCCATCACCTTAAGTGTGGCCATTGCTGAAGTGTAAGAAATATGAATTAATCCTGAATAATATGATGCATGCAGACTGTACTTTACCTGCCATCACCGCACTCTAATCAGCATCTCTGTTTATCCATTCCTCTTACAGGTACGTGACTCAGCTTTCCCATCCTGACTTCCATGCAGACTTCTCTATACCTTTCTGCTCCTATTTACTAATGGTATGTTCTCCAAGTTACACCAGATATCCCCCACTTTCATTTATGACCTTGTTTACTTAGCTTTTGACTATCCAGCATCTGATTCAGCCTTAATCAGATGATCAAGATGAGCACAGACCACTCCGCTCTGGTTCACAGGTGACTGCATTCTGTTACAAATATATTGTGTGCCAGGAGTCTGTTAGACTTTAGTCTTTGTCCATCACCTTAAGTGTGGCCATTGCTGAAGTGTGAGAAATGTGAATTAATCCTGAATAATATGATGCATGCAGACTGTACCTTACCTGCCACCAACGCACTCTAATCAGCATCTCTGTTTATCCATTCCTCTTACAGGTACGTGACTCAGCTTTCCCATCCTGACTTCCATGCAGACTTCTCTATACCTCTCTGCTCCTATTTACTAATGGTATGTGACTCAGCTTTCCCATCCTGACTTCCATACAGACTTCTCTATACCTCTCTGCTCCTATTTACTAATGGTACGTGACTCAGCTTTCCCATCCTGACTTCCATGCAGACTTCTCTATACCACTCTGCTCCTATTTACTAATGGTATGTTCTTCAAGTTACACCAGCTACCCCCCACTTTCATTTATGACCTTGTTTACTTAGCCTTTGACTATCCAGCATCTGATTCAGCCTTAATCAGCTGATCAAGATGAGCACAGACCACTCCCCTCTCGTTCACAGCTGAATGCATTCTGTTACAAATATATTGTGTGCCAGGAGTCTGTTAGACTTTAGTCTGTGTCCATCACCTTAAGTGTGGCCATTGCTGAAGTGTGAGAAATATGAATTAATCCTGAATAATATGATGCAGCAGACTGTACCTTACCTGCCACCAACGCACTCTAATCAGCATCTCTGTTTATCCATTCCTCTTACAGGTACATGACTCAGCTTTCCCATCCTGACTTCCATGCAGACTTCTCTATACCTCTCTGCTCCTATTTACTAATGGTACGTGACTCAGCTTTCCCATCCTGACTTCCATGCAGACTTCTCTATACCTCTCTGCTCCTATTTACTAATGGTACGTGACTCAGCTTTCCCATCCTGACTTCCATGCAGACTTCTCTATACCTCTCTGTTCCTATTTACTAATGGTATGTTCTTCAAGTTACACCAGCTACCCCCCACTTTCATTTATGACCTTGTTTACTTAGCCTTTGACAATCCAGCATCTGATTCAGCCTTAATCAGCTGATCAAGATGAGCACAGACCACTCTCCCCTGGTTCACAGCTGAATGCATTCTATTACAAATATATTGTGTGCCAGGAGTCTGTTAGACTTTAGTCTGTGTCCATCACCTTAAGTGTGGCCATTGCTGAAGTGTGAGAAATATGAATTAATCCTGAATAATATGATGCAGCAGACTGTACCTTACCTGCCACCAACGCACTCTAATCAGCATCTCTGTTTATCCATTCCTCTTACAGGTACGTGACTCAGCTTTCCCATCCTGACTTCCATGCAGACTTCTCTATACCTCTCTGCTCCTATTTACTAATGGTATGTGACTCAGCTTTCCCATCCTGACTTCCATGCAGACTTCTCTATACCTCTCTGCTCCTATTTACTAATGGTATGTGACTCAGCTTTCGCATCCTGACTTCCATGCAGACTTCTCTATACCTCTCTGCTCCTATTTACTAATGGTATGTTCTTCAAGTTACACCAGCTACCCCCCACTTTCATTTATGACCTTGTTTACTTAGCTTTTGACTATCCAGCATCTGATTCAGCCTTAATCAGCTGATCAAGATGAGCACAGACCACTCCCCTCTGGTTCACAGCTGAATGCATTCTGTTACAAATATATTGTGTGCCAGGAGTCTGTTAGACTTTAGTCTGTGTCCATCACCTTAAGTGTGGCCATTGCTGAAGTGTGAGAAATATGAATTAATCCTGAATAATATGATGCATGCAGACTGTACTTTACCTGACACCACCGCACTCTAATCAGCATCTCTGTTTATCCATTCCTCTTACAGGTACGTGACTCAGCTTTCCCATCCTGACTTCCATGCAGACTTCTCTATACCTCTCTGCTCCTATTTACTAATGGTACGTGACTCAGCTTTCCCATCTTGACTTCCATGCAGACTTCTCTATACCTCTCTGCTCCTATTTACTAATGGTACGTGACTCAGCTTTCCCATCCTGACTTCCATGCAGACTTCTCTATACCTCTCTGCTCCTATTTACTAATGGTATGTTTTTCAAGTTACACCAGCTACCCCCCACTTTCATTTATGACCTTGTTTACTTAGTCTTTGACTATCCAGCATCTGATTCAGCCTTAATCAGCTGATCAAGATGAGCACAGACCACTACCCCCTGGTTCACAGCTGAATGCATTCTATTACAAATATACTGTGTGCCAGGAGTCTGTTAGACTTTAGTCTGTGTCCATCACCTTAAGTGTGGCCATTGCTGAAGTGTGAGAAATATGAATTATTCCTGAATAATATGATTCATGCAGACTGTACCTTACCTGCGACCAACGCACTCTAATCAGCATCTCTGTTTATCCATTCCTCTTACAGGTACGTGACTCAGCTTTCCCATCCTGACTTCCATGCAGACTTCTCTATACCTCTCTGCTCCTATTTACTAATGGTATGTTCTTCAAGTTACACCAGCTACCCCCCACTTTCATTTATGACCTTGTTTACTTAGCTTTTGACTATCCAGCATCTGATTCAGCCTTAATCAGCTGATCAAGATGAGCACAGACCACTCCCCTCTGGTTCACAGCTGAATGCATTCTGTTACAAATATATTGTGTGCCAGGAGTCTGTTAGACTTTAGTCTGTGTCCATCACCTTAAGTGTGGCCATTGCTGAAGTGTAAGATATATGAATTAATCCTGAATAATATGATGCATGCAGACTGTACTTTACCTGCCATCACCGCACTCTAATCAGCATCTCTGTTTATCCATTCCTCTTACAGGTACGTGACTCAGCTTTCCCATCCTGACTTCCATGCAGACTTCTCTATACCTCTCTGCTCCTATTTACTAATGGTATGTTCTCCAAGTTACACCAGATATCCCCCACTTTCATTTATGACCTTGTTTACTTAGCTTTTGACTATCCAGCATCTGATTCAGCCTTAATCAGATGATCAAGATGAGCACAGACCACTCCGCTCTGGTTCACAGGTGACTGCATTCTGTTACAAATATATTGTGTGCCAGGAGTCTGTTAGACTTTAGTCTTTGTCCATCACCTTAAGTGTGGCCATTGCTGAAGTGTGAGAAATGTGAATTAATCCTGAATAATATGATGCATGCAGACTGTACCTTACCTGCCACCACCACACTCTAATCAGCATCTCTGTTTATCCATTCCTCTTACAGGTACGTGACTCAGCTTTCCCATCCTGACTTCCATGCAGACTTCTCTATACCTCTCTGCTCCTATTTACTAATGGTATGTGACTCAGCTTTCCCATCCTGACTACCATGCAGACTTCTCTATACCTCTCTGCTCCTATTTACTAATGATACGTGACTCAGCTTTCGCATCCTGACTTCCATGCAGACTTCTCTTTACCTCTCTGCTCCTATTTACTAATGGTATGTTCTTCAAGTTACACCAGGTACCCCCCACTTTCATTTATAACATTGTTTACTTATCCATTGACTATCCAGCATCTGATTCAGCCTTAATCAGCTGATCAAGATGAGCACAGACCACTCCCCTCTGGTTCACAGCTGAATGCATTCTGTTACAAATATATTGTGTGCCAGGAGTCTGTTAGACTTTAGTCTGTGTCCATCACCTTAAGTGTGGCCATTGCTGAAGTGTGAGAAATATGAATTAATCCTGAATAATATGATGCAGCAGACTGTACCTTACCTGCCACCAACGCACTCTAATCAGCATCTCTGTTTATCCATTCCTCTTACAGGCACGTGACTCAGCTTTCCCATCCTGACTTCCATGCAGACTTCTCTATACCTCTCTGCTCCTATTTACTAATGGTATGTGACTCAGCTTTCCCATCCTGACTTCCATGCAGACTTCTCTATACCTCTCTGCTCCTATTTACTAATGGTACGTGACTCAGCTTTCGCATCCTGACTTCCATGCAGACTTCTCTATGCCTCTCTGCTCCTATTTACTAATGGTATGTTCTTCAAGTTACACCAGCTACCCCCCACTTTCATTTATAAACTTGTTTACTTAGCCTTTGACTATCCAGCATCTGATTCAGCCTTAATCAGCTGATCAAGATGAGCACAGACCACTCCCTTCTGGTTCACAGCTGAATGCATTCTGTTACAAATATATTGTGTGCCTGGAGTCTGTTAGACTTTAGTCTGTGTCCATCACCTTAAGTGTGGCCATTGCTGAAGTGTGAGAAATATGAATTAATCCTGAATAATATGATGCATGCAGACTGTACCTTACCTGCCACCACCACACTCTAATCAGCATCTCTGTTTATCCATTCCTCTTACAGGTACGTGACTCAGCTTTCCCATCCTGACTTCCATGCAGACTTCTCTATACCTCTCTGCTCCTATTTACTAATGGTATGTGACTCAGCTTTCCCATCCTGACTTCCATGCAGACTTCTCTATACCTCTCTGCTCCTATTTACTAATGGTACGTGACTCAGCTTTCGCATCCTGACTTCCATGCAGACTTCTCTATACCTCTCTGCTCCTATTTACTAATGGTATGTTCTTCAAGTTACACCAGCTACCCCCCACTTTCATTTATAAACTTGTTTACTTAGCCTTTGACTATCCAGCATCTGATTCAGCCTTAATCAGCTGATCAAGATGAGCACAGACCACTCCCTTCTGGTTCACAGCTGAATGCATTCTGTTACACATATATTGTGTGCCTGGAGTCTGTTAGACTTTAGTCTGTGTCCATCACCTTAAGTGTGGCCATTGCTGAAGTGTGAGAAATATGAATTAATCCTGAATAATATGATGCATGCAGACTGTACCTTACCTGCCACCACCACACTCTAATCAGCATCTCTGTTTATCCATTCCTCTTACAGGTACGTGACTCAGCTTTCCCATCCTGACTTCCATGTAGACTTCTCTATACCTCTCTGCTCCTATTTACTAATGGTACGTGACTCAGCTTTCCCATCCTGACTTCCATGCAGACTTCTCTATACCTCTCTGCTCCTATTTACTAATGGTATGTGACTCAGCTTTCCCATCCTGACTTCCATGCAGACTTCTCTATACCTCTCTGCTCCTATTTACTAATGGTATGTTCTTCAAGTTACACCAGCTACCCCCCACTTTCATTTATGACCTTGTTTACTTAGCTTTTGACTATCCAGCATCTGATTCAGCCTTAATCAGCTGATCAAGATGAGCACAGACCACTCCCCTCTGGTTCACAGCTGAATGCATTCTGTTACAAATATATTGTGTGCCAGGAGTCTGTTAGACTTTAGTCTGTGTCCATCACATTAAGTGTGGCCATTGCTGAAGTGTGAGAAATATGAAATAATCCTGAATAATATGATGCATGCAGACTGTACCTTACCTGCCACCACCACACTCTAATCAGCATCTCTGTTTATCCATTCCTCTTACAGGTACGTGACTCAGCTTTCCCATCCTGACTTCCATGCAGACTTCTCTATACCTCTCTGCTCCTATTTACTAATGGTACGTGACTCAGCTTTCCCATCCTGACTTCCATGCAGACTTCTCTATACCTCTCTGCTCCTATTTACTAATGGTACGTGACTCAGCTTTCCCATCCTGACTTCCATGCAGACTTCTCTATACCTCTCTGCTCCTATTTACTAATGGTATGTTCTTCAAGTTACACCAGCTACCCCCCACTTTCATTTATGACCTTGTTTACTTAACTTTTGACTATCCAGCATCTGATTCAGCCTTAATCAGCTGATCAAGATGAGCACAGACCACTCACCTCTGGTTCACAGCTGAATGCATTCTGTTACAAATATATTGTGTGCCAGGAGTCTGTTAGACTTTAGTCTGTGTCCATCACCTTAAGTGTGGCCATTGCTGAAGTGTGAGAAATATGAATTAATCCTGAATAATATGATGCATGCAGACTGTACTTTACCTGACACCAACGCACTCTAATCAGCATCTCTGTTTATCCATTCCTCTTACAGGTACGTGACTCAGCTTTCCCATCCTGACTTCCATGCAGACTTCTCTATACCTCTCTGCTCCTATTTACTAATGGTACGTGACTCAGCTTTCCCATCCTGACTTCCATGCAGACTTCTCTATACCTCTCTGCTACTATTTACTAATGGTACGTGACTCAGCTTTCGCATCCTGACTTCCATGCAGACTTCTCTATACCTCTCTGCTCTTATTTACTAATGGTATGTTCTTCAAGTTACACCAGCTACCCCCCACTTTCATTTATAACATTGTTTACTTAGCCATTGACTATCCAGCATCTGATTCAGCCTTAATCAGCTGATCAAGTTGAGCACAGACCACTCCCCTCTGGTTCACAGCTGAATGCATTCTGTTACAAATATATTGTGTGCCAGGAGTCTGTTAGACTTTAGTCTGTGTACATCACCTTAAGTGTGGCCATTGGTGAAGTGTGAGAAATATGAATTAATCCTGAATAATATGATGCATGCAGACTGTACGTTACCTGCCACCACCACACTCTAATCAGCATCTCTGTTTATCCATTCCTCTTACAGGTACGTGACTCAGCTTTCCCATCCTGACTTCCATGCAGACTTCTCTATACCTCTCTGCTCCTATTTACTAATGGTACGTGACTCAGCTTTGCCATCCTGACTTCCATGCAGACTTCTCTATACCTCTCTGCTCCTATTTACTAATGGTACGTGACTCAGCTTTCCCATCCTGACTTCCATGCAGACTTCTCTATACCTCTCTGTTCCTATTTACTAATGTTATGTTCTTCAAGTTACACCAGCTACCCCCCACTTTCATTTATGACCTTGTTTACTTAGCCTTTGACTATCCAGCATCTGATTCAGCCTTAATCAGCTGATCAAGATGAGCACAGACCACTCCCCCCTGGTTCACAGCTGAATGCATTCTATTACAAATATATTGTGTGCCAGGAGTCTGTTAGACTTTAGTCTGTGTCCATCACCTTAAGTGTGGCCATTGCTGAAGTGTGAGAAATATGAATTAATCCTGAATAATATGATGCAGCAGACTGTACCTTACCTGCCACCAACGCACTCTAATCAGCATCTCTGTTTATCCATTCCTCTTACAGGTACGTGACTTAGCTTTCCCATCCTGACTTCCATGCAGACTTCTCTATACCTCTCTGCTCCTATTTACTAATGGTACGTGACTCAGCTTTCCCATCCTGACTTCCATGCAAACTTCTCTATACCTCTCTGCTCCTATGTACTAATGGTATGTGACTCAGCTTTCCCATCCTGACTTCCATGCAGACTTCTCTATACCTCTCTGCTCCTATTTACTAATGGTATGTTCTTCAAGTTACACCAGCTACCCCCCACTTTCATTTATGACCTTGTTTACTTAGCTTTTGACTATCCAGCATCTGATTCAGCCTTAATCAGCTGATCAAGATGAGCACAGACCACTCCCCTCTGGTTCACAGCTGAATGCATTCTGTTACAAATATATTGTGTGCCAGGAGTCTGTTAGACTTTAGTCTGTGTCCATCACCTTAAGTGTGGCCATTGCTGAAGTGTAAGAAATATGAATTAATCCTGAATAATATGATGCATGCAGACTGTACTTTACCTGCCATCACCGCACTCTAATCAGCATCTCTGTTTATCCATTCCTCTTACAGGTACGTGACTCAGCTTTCCCATCCTGACTTCCATGCAGACTTCTCTATACCTCTCTGCTCCTATTTACTAATGGTATGTTCTCCAAGTTACACCAGATATCCCCCACTTTCATTTATGACCTTGTTTACTTAGCTTTTGACTATCCAGCATCTGATTCAGCCTTAATCAGATGATCAAGATGAGCACAGACCACTCCGCTCTGGTTCACAGGTGACTGCATTCTGTTACAAATATATTGTGTGCCAGGAGTCTGTTAGACTTTAGTCTTTGTCCATCACCTTAAGTGTGGCCATTGCTGAAGTGTGAGAAATGTGAATTAATCCTGAATAATATGATGCATGCAGACTGTACCTTACCTGCCACCACCACACTCTAATCAGCATCTCTGTTTATCCATTCCTCTTACAGGTACGTGACTCAGCTTTCCCATCCTGACTTCCATGCAGACTTCTCTATACCTCTCTGATCCTATTTACTAATGGTACGTGACTCAGCTTTCCCATCCTGACTTCCATGCAGACTTCTCTATACCTCTCTGCTCCTATTTACTAATGGTATGTGACTCAGCTTTCCCATCCTGACTTCCATGCAGACTTCTCTATACATCTCTGCTCCTATTTACTAATGGTATGTTCTTCAAGTTACACCAGCTACCCCCCACTTTCATTTATGACCTTGTTTACTTAGCTTTTGACTATCCAGCATCTGATTCAGCCTTAATCAGCTGATCAAGATGAGCACAGACCACTCCCCTCTGGTTCACAGCTGAATGCATTCTGTTACAAATATATTGTGTGCCAGGAGTCTGTTAGACTTTAGTCTGTGTCCATCACCTTAAGTGTGGCCATTGCTGAAGTGTGAGAAATATGAATTAATCCTGAATAATATGATGCATGCAGACTGTACTTTACCTGACACCACCGCACTCTAATCAGCATCTCTGTTTATCCATTCCTCTTATAGGTACGTGACTCAGCTTTCCCATCCTGACTTCCATGCAGACTTCTCTATACCTCTCTGCTCCTATTTACTAATGGTACGTGACTCAGCTTTCCCATCTTGACTTCCATGCAGACTTCTCTATACCTCTCTGCTCCTATTTACTAATCGTACGTGACTCAGCTTTCCCATCCTGACTTCCATGCAGACTTCTCTATACCTCTCTGCTCCTATTTACTAATGGTATGTTCTTCAAGTTACACCAGCTACCCCCCACTTTCATTTATGACCTTGTTTACTTAGCCTTTGACTATCCAGCATCTGATTCAGCCTTAATCAGCTGATCAAGATGAGCACAGACCACTCCACCCTGGTTCACAGCTGAATGCATTCTATTACAAATATATTGTGTGCCAGGAGTCTGTTAGACTTTAGTCTGTGTCCATCACCTTAAGTGTGGCCATTGCTGAAGTGTGAGAAATATGAATTAATCCTGAATAATATGATGCATGCAGACTGTACCTTACCTGCCACCAACGCACTCTAATCAGCATCTCTGTTTATCCATTCCTCTTACAGGTACGTGACTCAGCTTTCCCATCCTGACTTCCATGCAGACTTCTCTATACCTCTCTGCTCCTATTTACTAATGGTATGTGACTCAGCTTTCCCATCCTGACTTCCATGCAGACTTCTCTATACCTCTCTGCTCCTATTTACTAATGGTATGTTCTTCAAGTTACACCAGCTACCCCCCACTTTCATTTATAACATTGTTTACTTAGCCTTTGACTATCCAGCATCTGATTCAGCCTTAATCAGCTGATCAAGATGAGCACAGACCACTCCCCTCTGGTTCACAGCTGAATGCATTCTGTTACAAATATATTGTGTGCCTGGAGTCTGTTAGACTTTAGTCTGTGTCCATCACCTTAAGTGTGGCCATTGCTGAAGTGTGAGAAATATGAATTAATCCTGAATAATATGATGCATGCAGACTGTACCTTACCTGCCACCACCACACTCTAATCAGCATCTCTGTTTATCCATTCCTCTTACAGGTACGTGACTCAGCTTTCCCATCCTGACTTCCATGCAGACTTCTCTATACCTCTCTGCTCCTATTTACTAATGGTACGTGACTCAGCTTTCCCATCCTGACTTCCATGCAAACTTCTCTATACCTCTCTGCTCCTATGTACTAATGGTATGTGACTCAGCTTTCCCACCCTGACTTCCATGCAGACTTCTCTATACCTCTCTGCTCCTATTTACTAATGGTATGTTCTTCAAGTTACACCAGCTACCCCCCACTTTCATTTATGACCTTGTTTACTTAGCTTTTGACTATCCAGCATCTGATTCAGCCTTAATCAGCTGATCAAGATGAGCACAGACCACTCCCCTCTGGTTCACAGCTGAATGCATTCTGTTACAAATATATTGTGTGCCAGGAGTCTGTTAGACTTTATTCTGTGTCCATCACCTTAAGTGTGGCCATTGCTGAAGTGTAAGAAATATGAATTAATCCTGAATAATATGATGCATGCAGACTGTACTTTACCTGCCATCACCGCACTCTAATCAGCATCTCTGTTTATCCATTCCTCTTACAGGTACGTGACTCAGCTTTCCCATCCTGACTTCCATGCAGACTTCTCTATACCTTTCTGCTCCTATTTACTAATGGTATGTTCTCCAAGTTACACCAGATATCCCCCACTTTCATTTATGACCTTGTTTACTTAGCTTTTGACTATCCAGCATCTGATTCAGCCTTAATCAGATGATCAAGATGAGCACAGACCACTCCGCTCTGGTTCACAGGTGACTGCATTCTGTTACAAATATATTGTGTGCCAGGAGTCTGTTAGACTTTAGTCTTTGTCCATCACCTTAAGTGTGGCCATTGCTGAAGTGTGAGAAATGTGAATTAATCCTGAATAATATGATGCATGCAGACTGTACCTTACCTGCCACCAACGCACTCTAATCAGCATCTCTGTTTATCCATTCCTCTTACAGGTACGTGACTCAGCTTTCCCATCCTGACTTCCATGCAGACTTCTCTATACCTCTCTGCTCCTATTTACTAATGGTATGTGACTCAGCTTTCCCATCCTGACTTCCATACAGACTTCTCTATACCTCTCTGCTCCTATTTACTAATGGTACGTGACTCAGCTTTCCCATCCTGACTTCCATGCAGACTTCTCTATACCACTCTGCTCCTATTTACTAATGGTATGTTCTTCAAGTTACACCAGCTACCCCCCACTTTCATTTATGACCTTGTTTACTTAGCCTTTGACTATCCAGCATCTGATTCAGCCTTAATCAGCTGATCAAGATGAGCACAGACCACTCCCCTCTCGTTCACAGCTGAATGCATTCTGTTACAAATATATTGTGTGCCAGGAGTCTGTTAGACTTTAGTCTGTGTCCATCACCTTAAGTGTGGCCATTGCTGAAGTGTGAGAAATATGAATTAATCCTGAATAATATGATGCAGCAGACTGTACCTTACCTGCCACCAACGCACTCTAATCAGCATCTCTGTTTATCCATTCCTCTTACAGGTACATGACTCAGCTTTCCCATCCTGACTTCCATGCAGACTTCTCTATACCTCTCTGCTCCTATTTACTAATGGTACGTGACTCAGCTTTCCCATCCTGACTTCCATGCAGACTTCTCTATACCTCTCTGCTCCTATTTACTAATGGTACGTGACTCAGCTTTCCCATCCTGACTTCCATGCAGACTTCTCTATACCTCTCTGTTCCTATTTACTAATGGTATGTTCTTCAAGTTACACCAGCTACCCCCCACTTTCATTTATGACCTTGTTTACTTAGCCTTTGACAATCCAGCATCTGATTCAGCCTTAATCAGCTGATCAAGATGAGCACAGACCACTCTCCCCTGGTTCACAGCTGAATGCATTCTATTACAAATATATTGTGTGCCAGGAGTCTGTTAGACTTTAGTCTGTGTCCATCACCTTAAGTGTGGCCATTGCTGAAGTGTGAGAAATATGAATTAATCCTGAATAATATGATGCAGCAGACTGTACCTTACCTGCCACCAACGCACTCTAATCAGCATCTCTGTTTATCCATTCCTCTTACAGGTACGTGACTCAGCTTTCCCATCCTGACTTCCATGCAGACTTCTCTATACCTCTCTGCTCCTATTTACTAATGGTATGTGACTCAGCTTTCCCATCCTGACTTCCATGCAGACTTCTCTATACCTCTCTGCTCCTATTTACTAATGGTATGTGACTCAGCTTTCGCATCCTGACTTCCATGCAGACTTCTCTATACCTCTCTGCTCCTATTTACTAATGGTATGTTCTTCAAGTTACACCAGCTACCCCCCACTTTCATTTATGACCTTGTTTACTTAGCTTTTGACTATCCAGCATCTGATTCAGCCTTAATCAGCTGATCAAGATGAGCACAGACCACTCCCCTCTGGTTCACAGCTGAATGCATTCTGTTACAAATATATTGTGTGCCAGGAGTCTGTTAGACTTTAGTCTGTGTCCATCACCTTAAGTGTGGCCATTGCTGAAGTGTGAGAAATATGAATTAATCCTGAATAATATGATGCATGCAGACTGTACTTTACCTGACACCACCGCACTCTAATCAGCATCTCTGTTTATCCATTCCTCTTACAGGTACGTGACTCAGCTTTCCCATCCTGACTTCCATGCAGACTTCTCTATACCTCTCTGCTCCTATTTACTAATGGTACGTGACTCAGCTTTCCCATCTTGACTTCCATGCAGACTTCTCTATACCTCTCTGCTCCTATTTACTAATGGTACGTGACTCAGCTTTCCCATCCTGACTTCCATGCAGACTTCTCTATACCTCTCTGCTCCTATTTACTAATGGTATGTTTTTCAAGTTACACCAGCTACCCCCCACTTTCATTTATGACCTTGTTTACTTAGTCTTTGACTATCCAGCATCTGATTCAGCCTTAATCAGCTGATCAAGATGAGCACAGACCACTACCCCCTGGTTCACAGCTGAATGCATTCTATTACAAATATACTGTGTGCCAGGAGTCTGTTAGACTTTAGTCTGTGTCCATCACCTTAAGTGTGGCCATTGCTGAAGTGTGAGAAATATGAATTATTCCTGAATAATATGATGCATGCAGACTGTACCTTACCTGCGACCAACGCACTCTAATCAGCATCTCTGTTTATCCATTCCTCTTACAGGTACGTGACTCAGCTTTCCCATCCTGACTTCCATGCAGACTTCTCTATACCTCTCTGCTCCTATTTACTAATGGTATGTTCTTCAAGTTACACCAGCTACCCCCCACTTTCATTTATGACCTTGTTTACTTAGCTTTTGACTATCCAGCATCTGATTCAGCCTTAATCAGCTGATCAAGATGAGCACAGACCACTCCCCTCTGGTTCACAGCTGAATGCATTCTGTTACAAATATATTGTGTGCCAGGAGTCTGTTAGACTTTAGTCTGTGTCCATCACCTTAAGTGTGGCCATTGCTGAAGTGTAAGATATATGAATTAATCCTGAATAATATGATGCATGCAGACTGTACTTTACCTGCCATCACCGCACTCTAATCAGCATCTCTGTTTATCCATTCCTCTTACAGGTACGTGACTCAGCTTTCCCATCCTGACTTCCATGCAGACTTCTCTATACCTCTCTGCTCCTATTTACTAATGGTATGTTCTCCAAGTTACACCAGATATCCCCCACTTTCATTTATGACCTTGTTTACTTAGCTTTTGACTATCCAGCATCTGATTCAGCCTTAATCAGATGATCAAGATGAGCACAGACCACTCCGCTCTGGTTCACAGGTGACTGCATTCTGTTACAAATATATTGTGTGCCAGGAGTCTGTTAGACTTTAGTCTTTGTCCATCACCTTAAGTGTGGCCATTGCTGAAGTGTGAGAAATGTGAATTAATCCTGAATAATATGATGCATGCAGACTGTACCTTACCTGCCACCACCACACTCTAATCAGCATCTCTGTTTATCCATTCTTCTTACAGGTACGTGACTCAGCTTTCCCATCCTGACTTCCATGCAGACTTCTCTATACCTCTCTGCTCCTATTTACTAATGGTATGTGACTCAGCTTTCCCATCCTGACTACCATGCAGACTTCTCTATACCTCTCTGCTCCTATTTACTAATGATACGTGACTCAGCTTTCGCATCCTGACTTCCATGCAGACTTCTCTTTACCTCTCTGCTCCTATTTACTAATGGTATGTTCTTCAAGTTACACCAGCTACCCCCCACTTTCATTTATAACATTGTTTACTTATCCATTGACTATCCAGCATCTGATTCAGCCTTAATCAGCTGATCAAGATGAGCACAGACCACTCCCCTCTGGTTCACAGCTGAATGCATTCTGTTACAAATATATTGTGTGCCAGGAGTCTGTTAGACTTTAGTCTGTGTCCATCACCTTAAGTGTGGCCATTGCTGAAGTGTGAGAAATATGAATTAATCCTGAATAATATGATGCAGCAGACTGTACCTTACCTGCCACCAACGCACTCTAATCAGCATCTCTGTTTATCCATTCCTCTTACAGGCACGTGACTCAGCTTTCCCATCCTGACTTCCATGCAGACTTCTCTATACCTCTCTGCTCCTATTTACTAATGGTATGTGACTCAGCTTTCCCATCCTGACTTCCATGCAGACTTCTCTATACCTCTCTGCTCCTATTTACTAATGGTACGTGACTCAGCTTTCGCATCCTGACTTCCATGCAGACTTCTCTATGCCTCTCTGCTCCTATTTACTAATGGTATGTTCTTCAAGTTACACCAGCTACCCCCCACTTTCATTTATAAACTTGTTTACTTAGCCTTTGACTATCCAGCATCTGATTCAGCCTTAATCAGCTGATCAAGATGAGCACAGACCACTCCCTTCTGGTTCACAGCTGAATGCATTCTGTTACAAATATATTGTGTGCCTGGAGTCTGTTAGACTTTAGTCTGTGTCCATCACCTTAAGTGTGGCCATTGCTGAAGTGTGAGAAATATGAATTAATCCTGAATAATATGATGCATGCAGACTGTACCTTACCTGCCACCACCACACTCTAATCAGCATCTCTGTTTATCCATTCCTCTTACAGGTACGTGACTCAGCTTTCCCATCCTGACTTCCATGCAGACTTCTCTATACCTCTCTGCTCCTATTTACTAATGGTATGTGACTCAGCTTTCCCATCCTGACTTCCATGCAGACTTCTCTATACCTCTCTGCTCCTATTTACTAATGGTACGTGACTCAGCTTTCGCATCCTGACTTCCATGCAGACTTCTCTATACCTCTCTGCTCCTATTTACTAATGGTATGTTCTTCAAGTTACACCAGCTACCCCCCACTTTCATTTATAAACTTGTTTACTTAGCCTTTGACTATCCAGCATCTGATTCAGCCTTAATCAGCTGATCAAGATGAGCACAGACCACTCCCTTCTGGTTCACAGCTGAATGCATTCTGTTACACATATATTGTGTGCCTGGAGTCTGTTAGACTTTAGTCTGTGTCCATCACCTTAAGTGTGGCCATTGCTGAAGTGTGAGAAATATGAATTAATCCTGAATAATATGATGCATGCAGACTGTACCTTACCTGCCACCACCACACTCTAATCAGCATCTCTGTTTATCCATTCCTCTTACAGGTACGTGACTCAGCTTTCCCATCCTGACTTCCATGTAGACTTCTCTATACCTCTCTGCTCCTATTTACTAATGGTACGTGACTCAGCTTTCCCATCCTGACTTCCATGCAGACTTCTCTATACCTCTCTGCTCCTATTTACTAATGGTATGTGACTCAGCTTTCCCATCCTGACTTCCATGCAGACTTCTCTATACCTCTCTGCTCCTATTTACTAATGGTATGTTCTTCAAGTTACACCAGCTACCCCCCACTTTCATTTATGACCTTGTTTACTTAGCTTTTGACTATCCAGCATCTGATTCAGCCTTAATCAGCTGATCAAGATGAGCACAGACCACTCCCCTCTGGTTCACAGCTGAATGCATTCTGTTACAAATATATTGTGTGCCAGGAGTCTGTTAGACTTTAGTCTGTGTCCATCACATTAAGTGTGGCCATTGCTGAAGTGTGAGAAATATGAAATAATCCTGAATAATATGATGCATGCAGACTGTACCTTACCTGCCACCACCACACTCTAATCAGCATCTCTGTTTATCCATTCCTCTTACAGGTACGTGACTCAGCTTTCCCATCCTGACTTCCATGCAGACTTCTCTATACCTCTCTGCTCCTATTTACTAATGGTACGTGACTCAGCTTTCCCATCCTGACTTCCATGCAGACTTCTCTATACCTCTCTGCTCCTATTTACTAATGGTACGTGACTCAGCTTTCCCATCCTGACTTCCATGCAGACTTCTCTATACCTCTCTGCTCCTATTTACTAATGGTATGTTCTTCAAGTTACACCAGCTACCCCCCACTTTCATTTATGACCTTGTTTACTTAACTTTTGACTATCCAGCATCTGATTCAGCCTTAATCAGCTGATCAAGATGAGCACAGACCACTCCCCTCTGGTTCACAGCTGAATGCATTCTGTTACAAATATATTGTGTGCCAGGAGTCTGTTAGACTTTAGTCTGTGTCCATCACCTTAAGTGTGGCCATTGCTGAAGTGTGAGAAATATGAATTAATCCTGAATAATATGATGCATGCAGACTGTACTTTACCTGACACCAACGCACTCTAATCAGCATCTCTGTTTATCCATTCCTCTTACAGGTACGTGACTCAGCTTTCCCATCCTGACTTCCATGCAGACTTCTCTATACCTCTCTGCTCCTATTTACTAATGGTACGTGACTCAGCTTTCCCATCCTGACTTCCATGCAGACTTCTCTATACCTCTCTGCTCCTATTTACTAATGGTACGTGACTCAGCTTTCGCATCCTGACTTCCATGCAGACTTCTCTATACCTCTCTGCTCTTATTTACTAATGGTATGTTCTTCAAGTTACACCAGCTACCCCCCACTTTCATTTATAACATTGTTTACTTAGCCATTGACTATCCAGCATCTGATTCAGCCTTAATCAGCTGATCAAGTTGAGCACAGACCACTCCCCTCTGGTTCACAGCTGAATGCATTCTGTTACAAATATATTGTGTGCCAGGAGTCTGTTAGACTTTAGTCTGTGTACATCACCTTAAGTGTGGCCATTGGTGAAGTGTGAGAAATATGAATTAATCCTGAATAATATGATGCATGCAGACTGTACGTTACCTGCCACCACCACACTCTAATCAGCATCTCTGTTTATCCATTCCTCTTACAGGTACGTGACTCAGCTTTCCCATCCTGACTTCCATGCAGACTTCTCTATACCTCTCTGCTCCTATTTACTAATGGTACGTGACTCAGCTTTGCCATCCTGACTTCCATGCAGACTTCTCTATACCTCTCTGCTCCTATTTACTAATGGTACGTGACTCAGCTTTCCCATCCTGACTTCCATGCAGACTTCTCTATACCTCTCTGTTCCTATTTACTAATGTTATGTTCTTCAAGTTACACCAGCTACCCCCCACTTTCATTTATGACCTTGTTTACTTAGCCTTTGACTATCCAGCATCTGATTCAGCCTTAATCAGCTGATCAAGATGAGCACAGACCACTCCCCCCTGGTTCACAGCTGAATGCATTCTATTACAAATATATTGTGTGCCAGGAGTCTGTTAGACTTTAGTCTGTGTCCATCACCTTAAGTGTGGCCATTGCTGAAGTGTGAGAAATATGAATTAATCCTGAATAATATGATGCAGCAGACTGTACCTTACCTGCCACCAACGCACTCTAATCAGCATCTCTGTTTATCCATTCCTCTTACAGGTACGTGACTTAGCTTTCCCATCCTGACTTCCATGCAGACTTCTCTATACCTCTCTGCTCCTATTTACTAATGGTACGTGACTCAGCTTTCCCATCCTGACTTCCATGCAAACTTCTCTATACCTCTCTGCTCCTATGTACTAATGGTATGTGACTCAGCTTTCCCATCCTGACTTCCATGCAGACTTCTCTATACCTCTCTGCTCCTATTTACTAATGGTATGTTCTTCAAGTTACACCAGCTACCCCCCACTTTCATTTATGACCTTGTTTACTTAGCTTTTGACTATCCAGCATCTGATTCAGCCTTAATCAGCTGATCAAGATGAGCACAGACCACTCCCCTCTGGTTCACAGCTGAATGCATTCTGTTACAAATATATTGTGTGCCAGGAGTCTGTTAGACTTTAGTCTGTGTCCATCACCTTAAGTGTGGCCATTGCTGAAGTGTAAGAAATATGAATTAATCCTGAATAATATGATGCATGCAGACTGTACTTTACCTGCCATCACCGCACTCTAATCAGCATCTCTGTTTATCCATTCCTCTTACAGGTACGTGACTCAGCTTTCCCATCCTGACTTCCATGCAGACTTCTCTATACCTCTCTGCTCCTATTTACTAATGGTATGTTCTCCAAGTTACACCAGATATCCCCCACTTTCATTTATGACCTTGTTTACTTAGCTTTTGACTATCCAGCATCTGATTCAGCCTTAATCAGATGATCAAGATGAGCACAGACCACTCCGCTCTGGTTCACAGGTGACTGCATTCTGTTACAAATATATTGTGTGCCAGGAGTCTGTTAGACTTTAGTCTTTGTCCATCACCTTAAGTGTGGCCATTGCTGAAGTGTGAGAAATGTGAATTAATCCTGAATAATATGATGCATGCAGACTGTACCTTACCTGCCACCACCACACTCTAATCAGCATCTCTGTTTATCCATTCCTCTTACAGGTACGTGACTCAGCTTTCCCATCCTGACTTCCATGCAGACTTCTCTATACCTCTCTGCTCCTATTTACTAATGGTACGTGACTCAGCTTTCCCATCCTGACTTCCATGCAGACTTCTCTATACCTCTCTGCTCCTATTTACTAATGGTATGTGACTCAGCTTTCCCATCCTGACTTCCATGCAGACTTCTCTATACATCTCTGCTCCTATTTACTAATGGTATGTTCTTCAAGTTACACCAGCTACCCCCCACTTTCATTTATGACCTTGTTTACTTAGCTTTTGACTATCCAGCATCTGATTCAGCCTTAATCAGCTGATCAAGATGAGCACAGACCACTCCCCTCTGGTTCACAGCTGAATGCATTCTGTTACAAATATATTGTGTGCCAGGAGTCTGTTAGACTTTAGTCTGTGTCCATCACCTTAAGTGTGGCCATTGCTGAAGTGTGAGAAATATGAATTAATCCTGAATAATATGATGCATGCAGACTGTACTTTACCTGACACCACCGCACTCTAATCAGCATCTCTGTTTATCCATTCCTCTTATAGGTACGTGACTCAGCTTTCCCATCCTGACTTCCATGCAGACTTCTCTATACCTCTCTGCTCCTATTTACTAATGGTACGTGACTCAGCTTTCCCATCTTGACTTCCATGCAGACTTCTCTATACCTCTCTGCTCCTATTTACTAATCGTACGTGACTCAGCTTTCCCATCCTGACTTCCATGCAGACTTCTCTATACCTCTCTGCTCCTATTTACTAATGGTATGTTCTTCAAGTTACACCAGCTACCCCCCACTTTCATTTATGACCTTGTTTACTTAGCCTTTGACTATCCAGCATCTGATTCAGCCTTAATCAGCTGATCAAGATGAGCACAGACCACTCCACCCTGGTTCACAGCTGAATGCATTCTATTACAAATATATTGTGTGCCAGGAGTCTGTTAGACTTTAGTCTGTGTCCATCACCTTAAGTGTGGCCATTGCTGAAGTGTGAGAAATATGAATTAATCCTGAATAATATGATGCATGCAGACTGTACCTTACCTGCCACCAACGCACTCTAATCAGCATCTCTGTTTATCCATTCCTCTTACAGGTACGTGACTCAGCTTTCCCATCCTGACTTCCATGCAGACTTCTCTATACCTCTCTGCTCCTATTTACTAATGGTATGTGACTCAGCTTTCCCATCCTGACTTCCATGCAGACTTCTCTATACCTCTCTGCTCCTATTTACTAATGGTATGTTCTTCAAGTTACACCAGCTACCCCCCACTTTCATTTATAACATTGTTTACTTAGCCTTTGACTATCCAGCATCTGATTCAGCCTTAATCAGCTGATCAAGATGAGCACAGACCACTCCCCTCTGGTTCACAGCTGAATGCATTCTGTTACAAATATATTGTGTGCCTGGAGTCTGTTAGACTTTAGTCTGTGTCCATCACCTTAAGTGTGGCCATTGCTGAAGTGTGAGAAATATGAATTAATCCTGAATAATATGATGCATGCAGACTGTACCTTACCTGCCACCACCACACTCTAATCAGCATCTCTGTTTATCCATTCCTCTTACAGGTACGTGACTCAGCTTTCCCATCCTGACTTCCATGCAGACTTCTCTATACCTCTCTGCTCCTATTTACTAATGGTACGTGACTCAGCTTTCCCATCCTGACTTCCATGCAAACTTCTCTATACCTCTCTGCTCCTATGTACTAATGGTATGTGACTCAGCTTTCCCACCCTGACTTCCATGCAGACTTCTCTATACCTCTCTGCTCCTATTTACTAATGGTATGTTCTTCAAGTTACACCAGCTACCCCCCACTTTCATTTATGACCTTGTTTACTTAGCTTTTGACTATCCAGCATCTGATTCAGCCTTAATCAGCTGATCAAGATGAGCACAGACCACTCCCCTCTGGTTCACAGCTGAATGCATTCTGTTACAAATATATTGTGTGCCAGGAGTCTGTTAGACTTTATTCTGTGTCCATCACCTTAAGTGTGGCCATTGCTGAAGTGTAAGAAATATGAATTAATCCTGAATAATATGATGCATGCAGACTGTACTTTACCTGCCATCACCGCACTCTAATCAGCATCTCTGTTTATCCATTCCTCTTACAGGTACGTGACTCAGCTTTCCCATCCTGACTTCCATGCAGACTTCTCTATACCTTTCTGCTCCTATTTACTAATGGTATGTTCTCCAAGTTACACCAGATATCCCCCACTTTCATTTATGACCTTGTTTACTTAGCTTTTGACTATCCAGCATCTGATTCAGCCTTAATCAGATGATCAAGATGAGCACAGACCACTCCGCTCTGGTTCACAGGTGACTGCATTCTGTTACAAATATATTGTGTGCCAGGAGTCTGTTAGACTTTAGTCTTTGTCCATCACCTTAAGTGTGGCCATTGCTGAAGTGTGAGAAATGTGAATTAATCCTGAATAATATGATGCATGCAGACTGTACCTTACCTGCCACCAACGCACTCTAATCAGCATCTCTGTTTATCCATTCCTCTTACAGGTACGTGACTCAGCTTTCCCATCCTGACTTCCATGCAGACTTCTCTATACCTCTCTGCTCCTATTTACTAATGGTATGTGACTCAGCTTTCCCATCCTGACTTCCATACAGACTTCTCTATACCTCTCTGCTCCTATTTACTAATGGTACGTGACTCAGCTTTCCCATCCTGACTTCCATGCAGACTTCTCTATACCACTCTGCTCCTATTTACTAATGGTATGTTCTTCAAGTTACACCAGCTACCCCCCACTTTCATTTATGACCTTGTTTACTTAGCCTTTGACTATCCAGCATCTGATTCAGCCTTAATCAGCTGATCAAGATGAGCACAGACCACTCCCCTCTCGTTCACAGCTGAATGCATTCTGTTACAAATATATTGTGTGCCAGGAGTCTGTTAGACTTTAGTCTGTGTCCATCACCTTAAGTGTGGCCATTGCTGAAGTGTGAGAAATATGAATTAATCCTGAATAATATGATGCAGCAGACTGTACCTTACCTGCCACCAACGCACTCTAATCAGCATCTCTGTTTATCCATTCCTCTTACAGGTACATGACTCAGCTTTCCCATCCTGACTTCCATGCAGACTTCTCTATACCTCTCTGCTCCTATTTACTAATGGTACGTGACTCAGCTTTCCCATCCTGACTTCCATGCAAACTTCTCTATACCTCTCTGCTCCTATGTACTAATGGTATGTGACTCAGCTTTCCCACCCTGACTTCCATGCAGACTTCTCTATACCTCTCTGCTCCTATTTACTAATGGTATGTTCTTCAAGTTACACCAGCTACCCCCCACTTTCATTTATGACCTTGTTTACTTAGCTTTTGACTATCCAGCATCTGATTCAGCCTTAATCAGCTGATCAAGATGAGCACAGACCACTCCCCTCTGGTTCACAGCTGAATGCATTCTGTTACAAATATATTGTGTGCCAGGAGTCTGTTAGACTTTATTCTGTGTCCATCACCTTAAGTGTGGCCATTGCTGAAGTGTAAGAAATATGAATTAATCCTGAATAATATGATGCATGCAGACTGTACTTTACCTGCCATCACCGCACTCTAATCAGCATCTCTGTTTATCCATTCCTCTTACAGGTACGTGACTCAGCTTTCCCATCCTGACTTCCATGCAGACTTCTCTATACCTTTCTGCTCCTATTTACTAATGGTATGTTCTCCAAGTTACACCAGATATCCCCCACTTTCATTTATGACCTTGTTTACTTAGCTTTTGACTATCCAGCATCTGATTCAGCCTTAATCAGATGATCAAGATGAGCACAGACCACTCCGCTCTGGTTCACAGGTGACTGCATTCTGTTACAAATATATTGTGTGCCAGGAGTCTGTTAGACTTTAGTCTTTGTCCATCACCTTAAGTGTGGCCATTGCTGAAGTGTGAGAAATGTGAATTAATCCTGAATAATATGATGCATGCAGACTGTACCTTACCTGCCACCAACGCACTCTAATCAGCATCTCTGTTTATCCATTCCTCTTACAGGTACGTGACTCAGCTTTCCCATCCTGACTTCCATGCAGACTTCTCTATACCTCTCTGCTCCTATTTACTAATGGTATGTGACTCAGCTTTCCCATCCTGACTTCCATACAGACTTCTCTATACCTCTCTGCTCCTATTTACTAATGGTACGTGACTCAGCTTTCCCATCCTGACTTCCATGCAGACTTCTCTATACCACTCTGCTCCTATTTACTAATGGTATGTTCTTCAAGTTACACCAGCTACCCCCCACTTTCATTTATGACCTTGTTTACTTAGCCTTTGACTATCCAGCATCTGATTCAGCCTTAATCAGCTGATCAAGATGAGCACAGACCACTCCCCTCTCGTTCACAGCTGAATGCATTCTGTTACAAATATATTGTGTGCCAGGAGTCTGTTAGACTTTAGTCTGTGTCCATCACCTTAAGTGTGGCCATTGCTGAAGTGTGAGAAATATGAATTAATCCTGAATAATATGATGCAGCAGACTGTACCTTACCTGCCACCAACGCACTCTAATCAGCATCTCTGTTTATCCATTCCTCTTACAGGTACATGACTCAGCTTTCCCATCCTGACTTCCATGCAGACTTCTCTATACCTCTCTGCTCCTATTTACTAATGGTACGTGACTCAGCTTTCCCATCCTGACTTCCATGCAGACTTCTCTATACCTCTCTGCTCCTATTTACTAATGGTACGTGACTCAGCTTTCCCATCCTGACTTCCATGCAGACTTCTCTATACCTCTCTGTTCCTATTTACTAATGGTATGTTCTTCAAGTTACACCAGCTACCCCCCACTTTCATTTATGACCTTGTTTACTTAGCCTTTGACAATCCAGCATCTGATTCAGCCTTAATCAGCTGATCAAGATGAGCACAGACCACTCTCCCCTGGTTCACAGCTGAATGCATTCTATTACAAATATATTGTGTGCCAGGAGTCTGTTAGACTTTAGTCTGTGTCCATCACCTTAAGTGTGGCCATTGCTGAAGTGTGAGAAATATGAATTAATCCTGAATAATATGATGCAGCAGACTGTACCTTACCTGCCACCAACGCACTCTAATCAGCATCTCTGTTTATCCATTCCTCTTACAGGTACGTGACTCAGCTTTCCCATCCTGACTTCCATGCAGACTTCTCTATACCTCTCTGCTCCTATTTACTAATGGTATGTGACTCAGCTTTCCCATCCTGACTTCCATGCAGACTTCTCTATACCTCTCTGCTCCTATTTACTAATGGTATGTGACTCAGCTTTCGCATCCTGACTTCCATGCAGACTTCTCTATACCTCTCTGCTCCTATTTACTAATGGTATGTTCTTCAAGTTACACCAGCTACCCCCCACTTTCATTTATGACCTTGTTTACTTAGCTTTTGACTATCCAGCATCTGATTCAGCCTTAATCAGCTGATCAAGATGAGCACAGACCACTCCCCTCTGGTTCACAGCTGAATGCATTCTGTTACAAATATATTGTGTGCCAGGAGTCTGTTAGACTTTAGTCTGTGTCCATCACCTTAAGTGTGGCCATTGCTGAAGTGTGAGAAATATGAATTAATCCTGAATAATATGATGCATGCAGACTGTACTTTACCTGACACCACCGCACTCTAATCAGCATCTCTGTTTATCCATTCCTCTTACAGGTACGTGACTCAGCTTTTCCATCCTGACTTCCATGCAGACTTCTCTATACCTCTCTGCTCCTATTTACTAATGGTACGTGACTCAGCTTTCCCATCTTGACTTCCATGCAGACTTCTCTATACCTCTCTGCTCCTATTTACTAATGGTACGTGACTCAGCTTTCCCATCCTGACTTCCATGCAGACTTCTCTATACCTCTCTGCTCCTATTTACTAATGGTATGTTTTTCAAGTTACACCAGCTACCCCCCACTTTCATTTATGACCTTGTTTACTTAGTCTTTGACTATCCAGCATCTGATTCAGCCTTAATCAGCTGATCAAGATGAGCACAGACCACTACCCCCTGGTTCACAGCTGAATGCATTCTATTACAAATATACTGTGTGCCAGGAGTCTGTTAGACTTTAGTCTGTGTCCATCACCTTAAGTGTGGCCATTGCTGAAGTGTGAGAAATATGAATTATTCCTGAATAATATGATGCATGCAGACTGTACCTTACCTGCGACCAACGCACTCTAATCAGCATCTCTGTTTATCCATTCCTCTTACAGGTACGTGACTCAGCTTTCCCATCCTGACTTCCATGCAGACTTCTCTATACCTCTCTGCTCCTATTTACTAATGGTATGTTCTTCAAGTTACACCAGCTACCCCCCACTTTCATTTATGACCTTGTTTACTTAGCTTTTGACTATCCAGCATCTGATTCAGCCTTAATCAGCTGATCAAGATGAGCACAGACCACTCCCCTCTGGTTCACAGCTGAATGCATTCTGTTACAAATATATTGTGTGCCAGGAGTCTGTTAGACTTTAGTCTGTGTCCATCACCTTAAGTGTGGCCATTGCTGAAGTGTAAGATATATGAATTAATCCTGAATAATATGATGCATGCAGACTGTACTTTACCTGCCATCACCGCACTCTAATCAGCATCTCTGTTTATCCATTCCTCTTACAGGTACGTGACTCAGCTTTCCCATCCTGACTTCCATGCAGACTTCTCTATACCTCTCTGCTCCTATTTACTAATGGTATGTTCTCCAAGTTACACCAGATATCCCCCACTTTCATTTATGACCTTGTTTACTTAGCTTTTGACTATCCAGCATCTGATTCAGCCTTAATCAGATGATCAAGATGAGCACAGACCACTCCGCTCTGGTTCACAGGTGACTGCATTCTGTTACAAATATATTGTGTGCCAGGAGTCTGTTAGACTTTAGTCTTTGTCCATCACCTTAAGTGTGGCCATTGCTGAAGTGTGAGAAATGTGAATTAATCCTGAATAATATGATGCATGCAGACTGTACCTTACCTGCCACCACCACACTCTAATCAGCATCTCTGTTTATCCATTCCTCTTACAGGTACGTGACTCAGCTTTCCCATCCTGACTTCCATGCAGACTTCTCTATACCTCTCTGCTCCTATTTACTAATGGTACGTGACTCAGCTTTCCCATCCTGACTTCCATGCAGACTTCTCTATACCTCTCTGCTCCTATTTACTAATGGTATGTGACTCAGCTTTCCCATCCTGACTTCCATGCAGACTTCTCTATACCTCTCTGCTCCTATTTACTAATGGTATGTTCTTCAAGTTACACCAGCTACCCCCCACTTTCATTTATGACCTTGTTTACTTAGCTTTTGACTATCCAGCATCTGATTCAGCCTTAATCAGCTGATCAAGATGAGCACAGACCACTCCCCTCTGGTTCACAGGTGAATGCATTCTGTTACAAATATATTGTGTGCCAGGAGTCTGTTAGACTTTAGTCTGTGTCCATCACCTTAAGTGTGGCCATTGCTGAAGTGTGAGAAATATGAATTAATCCTGAATAATATGATGCATTCAGACTGTACTTTACCTGACACCACCGCACTCTAATCAGCATCTCTGTTTATCCATTCCTCTTATAGGTACGTGACTCAGCTTTCCCATCCTGACTTCCATGCAGACTTCTCTATACCTCTCTGCTCCTATTTACTAATGGTACGTGACTCAGCTTTCCCATCTTGACTTCCATGCAGACTTCTCTATACCTCTCTGCTCCTATTTACTGATCGTACGTGACTCAGCTTTCCCATCCTGACTTCCATGCAGACTTCTCTATACCTCTCTGCTCCTATTTACTAATGGTATGTTCTTCAAGTTACACCAGCTACCCCCCACTTTCATTTATGACCTTGTTTACTTAGCCTTTGACTATCCAGCATCTGATTCAGCCTTAATCAGCTGATCAAGATGAGCACAGACCACTCCACCCTGGTTCACAGCTGAATGCATTCTATTACAAATATATTGTGTGCCAGGAGTCTGTTAGACTTTAGTCTGTGTCCATCACCTTAAGTGTGGCCATTGCTGAAGTGTGAGAAATATGAATTAATCCTGAATAATATGATGCATGCAGACTGTACCTTACCTGACACCAACGCACTCTAATCAGCATCTCTGTTTATCCATTCCTCTTACAGGTACGTGACTCAGCTTTCCCATCCTGACTTCCATGCAGACTTCTCTATACCTCTCTGCTCCTATTTACTAATGGTATGTGACTCAGCTTTCCCATCCTGACTTCCATGCAGACTTCTCTATACCTCTCTGCTCCTATTTACTAATGGTACGTGACTCAGCTTTCGCATCCTGACTTCCATGCAGACTTCTCTATACCTCTCTGCTCCTATTTACTAATGGTATGTTCTTCAAGTTACACCAGCTACCCCCCACTTTCATTTATAACATTGTTTACTTAGCCTTTGACTATCCAGCATCTGATTCAGCCTTAATCAGCTGATCAAGATGAGCACAGACCACTCCCCTCTGGTTCACAGCTGAATGCATTCTGTTACAAATATATTGTGTGCCTGGAGTCTGTTAGACTTTAGTCTGTGTCCATCACCTTAAGTGTGGCCATTGCTGAAGTGTGAGAAATATGAATTAATCCTGAATAATATGATGCATGCAGACTGTACCTTACCTGCCACCACCACACTCTAATCAGCATCTCTGTTTATCCATTCCTCTTACAGGTACGTGACTCAGCTTTCCCATTCTGACTTCCATGCAGACTTCTCTATACCTCTCTGCTCCTATTTACTAATGGTACGTGACTCAGCTTTCCCATCCTGACTTCCATGCAAACTTCTCTATACCTCTCTGCTCCTATGTACTAATGGTATGTGACTCAGCTTTCCCACCCTGACTTCCATGCAGACTTCTCTATACCTCTCTGCTCCTATTTACTAATGGTATGTTCTTCAAGTTACACCAGCTTCCCCCCACTTTCATTTATGACCTTGTTTACTTAGCTTTTGACTATCCAGCATCTGATTCAGCCTTAATCAGCTGATCAAGATGAGCACAGACCACTCCCCTCTGGTTCACAGCTGAATGCATTCTGTTACAAATATATTGTGTGCCAGGAGTCTGTTAGACTTTAGTCTGTGTCCATCACCTTAAGTGTGGCCATTGCTGAAGTGTAAGAAATATGAATTAATCCTGAATAATATGATGCATGCAGACTGTACTTTACCTGCCATCACCGCACTCTAATCAGCATCTCTGTTTATCCATTCCTCTTACAGGTACGTGACTCAGCTTTCCCATCCTGACTTCCATGCAGACTTCTCTATACCTTTCTGCTCCTATTTACTAATGGTATGTTCTCCAAGTTACACCAGATATCCCCCACTTTCATTTATGACCTTGTTTACTTAGCTTTTGACTATCCAGCATCTGATTCAGCCTTAATCAGATGATCAAGATGAGCACAGACCACTCCGCTCTGGTTCACAGGTGACTGCATTCTGTTACAAATATATTGTGTGCCAGGAGTCTGTTAGACTTTAGTCTTTGTCCATCACCTTAAGTGTGGCCATTGCTGAAGTGTGAGAAATGTGAATTAATCCTGAATAATATGATGCATGCAGACTGTACCTTACCTGCCACCAACGCACTCTAATCAGCATCTCTGTTTATCCATTCCTCTTACAGGTACGTGACTCAGCTTTCCCATCCTGACTTCCATGCAGACTTCTCTATACCTCTCTGCTCCTATTTACTAATGGTATGTGACTCAGCTTTCCCATCCTGACTTCCATGCAGACTTCTCTATACCTCTCTGCTCCTATTTACTAATGGTACGTGACTCAGCTTTCGCATCCTGACTTCCATGCAGACTTCTCTATACCTCTCTGCTCCTATTTACTAATGGTATGTTCTTCAAGTTACACCAGCTACCCCCCACTTTCATTTATAACATTGTTTACTTAGCCTTTGACTATCCAGCATCTGATTCAGCCTTAATCAGCTGATCAAGATGAGCACAGACCACTCCCCTCTGGTTCACAGCTGAATGCATTCTGTTACAAATATATTGTGTGCCTGGAGTCTGTTAGACTTTAGTCTGTGTCCATCACCTTAAGTGTGGCCATTGCTGAAGTGTGAGAAATATGAATTAATCCTGAATAATATGATGCATGCAGACTGTACCTTACCTGCCACCACCACACTCTAATCAGCATCTCTGTTTATCCATTCCTCTTACAGGTACGTGACTCAGCTTTCCCATCCTGACTTCCATGCAGACTTCTCTATACCTCTCTGCTCCTATTTACTAATGGTACGTGACTCAGCTTTCCCATCCTGACTTCCATGCAAACTTCTCTATACCTCTCTGCTCCTATGTACTAATGGTATGTGACTCAGCTTTCCCACCCTGACTTCCATGCAGACTTCTCTATACCTCTCTGCTCCTATTTACTAATGGTATGTTCTTCAAGTTACACCAGCTACCCCCCACTTTCATTTATGACCTTGTTTACTTAGCTTTTGACTATCCAGCATCTGATTCAGCCTTAATCAGCTGATCAAGATGAGCACAGACCACTCCCCTCTGGTTCACAGCTGAATGCATTCTGTTACAAATATATTGTGTGCCAGGAGTCTGTTAGACTTTAGTCTGTGTCCATCACCTTAAGTGTGGCCATTGCTGAAGTGTAAGAAATATGAATTAATCCTGAATAATATGATGCATGCAGACTGTACTTTACCTGCCATCACCGCACTCTAATCAGCATCTCTGTTTATCCATTCCTCTTACAGGTACGTGACTCAGCTTTCCCATCCTGACTTCCATGCAGACTTCTCTATACCTTTCTGCTCCTATTTACTAATGGTATGTTCTCCAAGTTACACCAGATATCCCCCACTTTCATTTATGACCTTGTTTACTTAGCTTTTGACTATCCAGCATCTGATTCAGCCTTAATCAGATGATCAAGATGAGCACAGACCACTCCGCTCTGGTTCACAGGTGACTGCATTCTGTTACAAATATATTGTGTGCCAGGAGTCTGTTAGACTTTAGTCTTTGTCCATCACCTTAAGTGTGGCCATTGCTGAAGTGTGAGAAATGTGAATTAATCCTGAATAATATGATGCATGCAGACTGTACCTTACCTGCCACCAACGCACTCTAATCAGCATCTCTGTTTATCCATTCCTCTTACAGGTACGTGACTCAGCTTTCCCATCCTGACTTCCATGCAGACTTCTCTATACCTCTCTGCTCCTATTTACTAATGGTATGTGACTCAGCTTTCCCATCCTGACTTCCATACAGACTTCTCTATACCTCTCTGCTCCTATTTACTAATGGTACGTGACTCAGCTTTCCCATCCTGACTTCCATGCAGACTTCTCTATACCACTCTGCTCCTATTTACTAATGGTATGTTCTTCAAGTTACACCAGCTACCCCCCACTTTCATTTATGACCTTGTTTACTTAGCCTTTGACTATCCAGCATCTGATTCAGCCTTAATCAGCTGATCAAGATGAGCACAGACCACTCCCCTCTCGTTCACAGCTGAATGCATTCTGTTACAAATATATTGTGTGCCAGGAGTCTGTTAGACTTTAGTCTGTGTCCATCACCTTAAGTGTGGCCATTGCTGAAGTGTGAGAAATATGAATTAATCCTGAATAATATGATGCAGCAGACTGTACCTTACCTGCCACCAACGCACTCTAATCAGCATCTCTGTTTATCCATTCCTCTTACAGGTACATGACTCAGCTTTCCCATCCTGACTTCCATGCAGACTTCTCTATACCTCTCTGCTCCTATTTACTAATGGTACGTGACTCAGCTTTCCCATCCTGACTTCCATGCAGACTTCTCTATACCTCTCTGCTCCTATTTACTAATGGTACGTGACTCAGCTTTCCCATCCTGACTTCCATGCAGACTTCTCTATACCTCTCTGTTCCTATTTACTAATGGTATGTTCTTCAAGTTACACCAGCTACCCCCCACTTTCATTTATGACCTTGTTTACTTAGCCTTTGACTATCCAGCATCTGATTCAGCCTTAATCAGCTGATCAAGATGAGCACAGACCACTCTCCCCTGGTTCACAGCTGAATGCATTCTATTACAAATATATTGTGTGCCAGGAGTCTGTTAGACTTTAGTCTGTGTCCATCACCTTAAGTGTGGCCATTGCTGAAGTGTGAGAAATATGAATTAATCCTGAATAATATGATGCAGCAGACTGTACCTTACCTGCCACCAACGCACTCTAATCAGCATCTCTGTTTATCCATTCCTCTTACAGGTACGTGACTCAGCTTTCCCATCCTGACTTCCATGCAGACTTCTCTATACCTCTCTGCTCCTATTTACTAATGGTATGTGACTCAGCTTTCCCATCCTGACTTCCATGCAGACTTCTCTATACCTCTCTGCTCCTATTTACTAATGGTATGTGACTCAGCTTTCGCATCCTGACTTCCATGCAGACTTCTCTATACCTCTCTGCTCCTATTTACTAATGGTATGTTCTTCAAGTTACACCAGCTACCCCCCACTTTCATTTATGACCTTGTTTACTTAGCTTTTGACTATCCAGCATCTGATTCAGCCTTAATCAGCTGATCAAGATGAGCACAGACCACTCCCCTCTGGTTCACAGCTGAATGCATTCTGTTACAAATATATTGTGTGCCAGGAGTCTGTTAGACTTTAGTCTGTGTCCATCACCTTAAGTGTGGCCATTGCTGAAGTGTGAGAAATATGAATTAATCCTGAATAATATGATGCATGCAGACTGTACTTTACCTGACACCACCGCACTCTAATCAGCATCTCTGTTTATCCATTCCTCTTACAGGTACGTGACTCAGCTTTCCCATCCTGACTTCCATGCAGACTTCTCTATACCTCTCTGCTCCTATTTACTAATGGTACGTGACTCAGCTTTCCCATCTTGACTTCCATGCAGACTTCTCTATACCTCTCTGCTCCTATTTACTAATGGTACGTGACTCAGCTTTCCCATCCTGACTTCCATGCAGACTTCTCTATACCTCTCTGCTCCTATTTACTAATGGTATGTTTTTCAAGTTACACCAGCTACCCCCCACTTTCATTTATGACCTTGTTTACTTAGTCTTTGACTATCTAGCATCTGATTCAGCCTTAATCAGCTGATCAAGATGAGCACAGACCACTCCCCCCTGGTTCACAGCTGAATGCATTCTATTACAAATATATTGTGTGCCAGGAGTCTGTTAGACTTTAGTCTGTGTCCATCACCTTAAGTGTGGCCATTGCTGAAGTGTGAGAAATATGAATTATTCCTGAATAATATGATGCATGCAGACTGTACCTTACCTGCGACCAACGCACTCTAATCAGCATCTCTGTTTATCCATTCCTCTTACAGGTACGTGACTCAGCTTTCCCATCCTGACTTCCATGCAGACTTCTCTATACCTCTCTGCTCCTATTTACTAATGGTATGTGACTCAGCTTTCCCATCCTGACTTCCATGCAGACTTCTCTATACCTCTCTGCTCCTATTTACTAATGGTACGTGACTCAGCTTTCGCATCCTGACTTCCATGCAGACTTCTCTATACCTCTCTGCTCCTATTTACTAATGGTATGTTCTTCAAGTTACACCAGCTACCCCCCACTTTCATTTATAACATTGTTTACTTAGCCTTTGACTATCCAGCATCTGATTCAGCCTTAATCAGCTGATCAAGATGAGCACAGACCACTCCCCTCTGGTTCACAGCTGAATGCATTCTGTTACAAATATATTGTGTGCCTGGAGTCTGTTAGACTTTAGTCTGTGTCCATCACCTTAAGTGTGGCCATTGCTGAAGTGTGAGAAATATGAATTAATCCTGAATAATATGATGCATGCAGACTGTACCTTACCTGCCACCACCGCACTCTAATCAGCATCTCTGTTTATCCATTCCTCTTACAGGTACGTGACTCAGCTTTCCCATCCTGACTTCCATGCAGACTTCTCTATACCTCTCTGCTCCTATTTACTAATGGTACGTGACTCAGCTTTCCCATCCTGACTTCCATGCAAACTTCTCTATACCTCTCTGCTCCTATTTACTAATGGTATGTGACTCAGCTTTCCCATCCTGACTTCCATGCAGACTTCTCTATACCTCTCTGCTCCTATTTACTAATGGTATGTTCTTCAAGTTACACCAGCTACCCCCCACTTTCATTTATGACCTTGTTTACTTAGCTTTTGACTATCCAGCATCTGATTCAGCCTTAATCAGCTGATCAAGATGAGCACAGACCACTCCCCTCTGGTTCACAGCTGAATGCATTCTGTTACAAATATATTGTGTGCCAGGAGTCTGTTAGACTTTAGTCTGTGTCCATCACCTTAAGTGTGGCCATTGCTGAAGTGTAAGAAATATGAATTAATCCTGAATAATATGATGCATGCAGACTGTACTTTACCTGCCATCACCGCACTGTAATCAGCATCTCTGTTTATCCATTCCTCTTTCAGGTACGTGACTCAGCTTTCCCATCCTGACTTCCATGCAGACTTCTCTATACCTCTCTGCTCCTATTTACTAATGGTATGTTCTCCAAGTTACACCAGCTACCCCCCACTTTCATTTATGACCTTGTTTACTTAGCTTTTGACTATCCAGCATGTGATTCAGCCTTAATCAGATGATCAAGATGAGCACAGACCACTCCCCTCTGGTTCACAGGTGACTGCATTCTGTTACAAATATATTGTGTGCCAGGAGTCTGTTAGACTTTAGTCTTTGTCCATCACCTTAAGTGTGGCCATTGCTGAAGTGTGAGAAATGTGAATTAATCCTGAATAATATGATGCATGCAGACTGTACCTTACCTGCCACCAACGCACTCTAATCAGCATCTCTGTTTATCCATAACTCTTACAGGTACGTGACTCAGCTTTCCCATCCTGACTTCCATGCAGACTTCTCTTTACCTCTCTGCTCCTATTTACTAATGGTATGTGACTCAGCTTTCCCATCCTGACTTCCATACAGACTTCTCTATACCTCTCTGCTCCTATTTACTAATGGTACGTGACTCAGCTTTCCCATCCTGACTTCCATGCAGACTTCTCTATACCACTCTGCTCCTATTTACTAATGGTATGTTCTTCAAGTTACACCAGCTACCCCCCACTTTCATTTATGACCTTGTTTACTTAGCCTTTGACTATCCAGCATCTGATTCAGCCTTAATCAGCTGATCAAGATGAGCACAGACCACTCCCCTCTCGTTCACAGCTGAATGCATTCTGTTACAAATATATTGTGTGCCAGGAGTCTGTTAGACTTTAGTCTGTGTCCATCACCTTAAGTGTGGCCATTGCTGAAGTGTGAGAAATATGAATTAATCCTGAATAATATGATGCATGCAGACTGTACCTTACGTGCCACCACCACACTCTAATCAGCATCTCTGTTTATCCATTCCTCTTACAGGTACGTGACTCAGCTTTCCCATCCTGACTTCCATGCAGACTTCTCTATACCTCTCTGCTCCTATTTACTAATGGTACGTGACTCAGCTTTCCCATCCTGACTTCCATGCAGACTTCTCTATACCTCTCTGCTCCTATTTACTAATGGTACGTGACTCCGCTTTCCCATCCTGACTTCCATGCAGACTTCTCTATAACTCTCTGCTCCTATTTACTAATGGTATGTTCTTCAAGTTACACCAGCTACCCCCATTTACAATTATGACCTTGTTTACTTAGCTTTTGACTATCCAGCATCTGATTCAGCCTTAATCAGCTGATCAAGATGAGCACAGACCACTCCCCTCTGGTTCACAGCTGAATGCATTCTGTTACAAATATATTGTGTGCCAGGAGTCTGTTAGACTTTAGTCTGTGTCCATCACCTTAAGTGTGGCCATTGCTGAAGTGTGAGAAAAATGAATTAATCCTGAATAATATGATGCATGCAGACTGTACCTTAACTGCCAGCACCGCATTCTAATCAACATCTCTGTTTTTCCATTCCTCTTACAGGTACGTGACTCAGCTTTCCCATCCTGACTTCATGCAGACTTCTCTATACCTCTCTGCTCCTATTTACTAATGGTACGTGACTCAGCTTTCCCATCCTGACTTCCATGCAGACTTCTCTATACCTCTCTGCTCCTATTTACTAATGGTATGTTCTTCAAGTTTCACCAGCTACCCCCCACTTTCATTTATGACCTTGTTTACTTAGCTTTTGACTGTCCAGCATCTGATTCAGCCTTAATCAACTGATCAAGATGAGCACACACCACTCCCCTCTGGTTCACAGCTGAATGCATTCTGTTACAAATATATTGTGTGCCAGGAGTCTGTTAGACTTTAGTCTGTGTCCATCACCTTAAGTGTGGCCATTGCTGAAGTGTGAGAAATATGAATTAATCCTGAATAATATGATGCATGCAAACTGTACCTTACCTGCCACCACCGCACTCTAATCAGCATCTCTGTTTATCCATTCCCCTTACAGGTACGTGACTCAGCTTTCCCATCCTGACTTCCATGCAGACTTCTCTATACTTCTCTGCTCCTATTTACTAATGGTACGTGACTCAGCTTTCCCATCCTGACTTCCATGCAGACTTCTCTATACTTCTCTGCTCCTATTTACTAATGGTATGTGACTCAGCTTTCCCATCCTGACTACCATGCAGACTTCTCTATACCTCTCTGCTCCTATTTACTAATGGTATGTGACTCAGCTTTCCCATCCTGACTTCCATGCAGACTTCTCTATACTTCTCTGCTCCTATTTACTAATGGTACGTGACTCAGCTTTCCCATCCTGACTTCCATGCAGACTTCTCTATACCTCTCTGCTCCTATTTACTTATGGTACGTGACTCAGCTTTCCCATCCTGACTTCCATGCAGACTTCTCTATACCTCTCTGCTCCTATTTACTAATGGTACGTGACTCAGCTTTCCCATCCTGACTTCCATGCAGACTTCTCTATACCTCTCTGCTCCTATTTACTAATGGTATGTTCTTCAAGTTACACCAGCTACCCCCCACTTTCATTTATGACCTTGTTTACTTAGCTTTTGACTATCCAGCATCTGATTCAGCCATAATCAGCTGATCAAGATGAGCACAGACCACTCCCCTCTGGTTCACAGCTGAATGCATTCTGTTACAAATATATTGTGTGCCAGGAGTCTGTTAGACTTTAGTCTGTGTCCATCATCTTAAGTGTGGCCATTGCTGAAGTGTGAGAAATATGAATTAATCCTGAATAATATGATGCATGCAGACTGTACCTTACCTGCCACCACCGCACTCTAATTAGCATCACTGTTTATCCATTCCTCTTACAGGCATGTGACTCAGCTTTCCCATCCTGACTTCCATGCAGACTTCTCTATACCTCTCTGCTCCTATTTACTAATGGTACGTGACTCAGCTTTCCCATCTTGAATTCCATGCAGACTTCTCTATACCTCTCTGCTCCTATTTACTAATGGTACGTGACTCAGCTTTCCCATCCTGACTTCCATGCAGACTTCTCTATACCTCTCTGCTCCTATTTACTAATGGTATGTTCTTCAAGTTACACCAGCTACCCCCCACTTTCATTTATGACCTTGTTTACTTAGCCTTTGACTATCCAGCATCTGATTCAGCCTTAATCAGCTGATCAAGATGAGCACAGACCACTCCCCTCTGGTTCACAGCTGAATGCATTCTGTTACAAATATATTGTGTGCCAGGAGTCTGTTAGACTTTAGTCTGTGTTCATCACCTTAAGTGTGGCCATTGCTGAAGTGTGAGAAATACGAATTAATCCTAAATAATATGATGCATGCAGACTGTACCTTACCTGCCACCACCACTCTAATCAGCATCTCTATTTATCCATTCCTCTTACAGGTACGTGACTCAGCTTTCCCATCCTGACTTCCATGCAGACTTCTCTATACCTCTCTGCTCCTATTTACTAATGGTACGTGACTCAGCTTTCCCATCCTGACTTCCATGCCGACTTCTCTATACCTCTCTGCTCCTATTTACTAATGGTACGTGACTCAGCTTCCCGATCCAGACTTCTATGCAGACTTCTCTATACCTCTCTGCTCCTATTTACTAATGGTATGTTCTTCAAGCTATACCAGCTACCCCCCACTTTCATTTATGACCTTGTTTACTTACCTTTTGAATATCCAGCATCTGATTCAGTCTTAATCAGCTGATCAAGATGAGCACAGACCACTCCCCTCTGGTTCACAGCTGAATGCCTTCTGTTACAAATATATTGTGTGCCGGGAGTCTGTTAGAATTTAGTCTGTGTCCATCACCTTAAGTGTTGCCATTGCTGAAGTGTGAGAAATATGAATTCATCCTGAATAATATGATGCATGGAGACTGTACCTTCCTGCCACCACCGCACTCTAATCAGCATCTCTGTTTATCCATTCCTCTTACAGGTACGTGACTCAGCTTTCCCATCCTGACTTCCATGCAGACTTCTCTATACCTCTCTGCTCCTATTTACTAATGGTACATGACTCAGCTTTCCCATCCTGACTTCCATACAGACTTCTCTAAACCTCTCTGCTCCTATTTACTAATGGTACGTGACTCAGCTTTCCCATCCTGACTTCCATGCAGACTTCTCTATACCTCTCTGCTCCTATTTACTAATGGTATGTTCTTCAAGTTACACCAGCTACCCCCACTTTCAATTATGACCTTGTTTACTTAGCCTTTGACTATCCAGCATCTGATTCAGCCTTAATCAGCTGATCAAGATGAGCACAGACCACTCCCCTCTGTTTCACAGCTGAATGCATTCTGTTACAAATATATTGTGTGCCAGGAGTCTGTTAGAGTTTAGTCTGTGTCCATCACCTTAAGTGTGGCCATTGCTGAAGTGTGAGAAATATGAATTAATCCTGAATTATATGATGCATGCAGACTGTACCTTACCTCTCACCACCGCACTCTAATCAGCATCTCTGTTTATCCATTCCTCTTACAGGTACGTGACTCAGCTTTCCCATCCTGACTTCCATGCAGACTTCTCTATACCTCTCTGCTCCTATTTACTAATGGTACGTGACTCAGCTTTCCCATCCTGACTTCCATGCCGACTTCTCTATACCTCTCTGGTCCTATTTACTAATGGTACGTGACTCAGCTTCCCGATCCAGACTTCTATGCAGACTTCTCTATACCTCTCTGCTCCTATTTACTAATGGTATGTTCTTCAAGTTATACCAGCTACCCCCCACTTTCATTTATGACCTTCTTTACTTAGCTTTTGACTATCCAGCATCTGATTCAGACTCAATCAGCTGATCAAGATGAGCACAGACCACTCCCCTCTGGTTCACAGCTGAATGCAATCTGTTACAAATATATTGTGTGCCAGGAGTCTGTTAGACTTTAGTCTGTGTCCATCACCTTAAGTGTGGCCATTGCTGAAGTGTGAGAAACATGAATTAATCCTGAATAATATGAAGCATGCAGACTGTACTTTACCTGCCACCACCGCACTCTAATCAGCATGTCTGTTTATCCATTCCTCTTACAGGTACGTGACTCAGCTTTCCCATCCTGACTTCCATGCAGACTTCTCTATACCTCTCTGCTCCTATTTACTAATGGTACGTGACTCAGCTTTCCCATCCTGACTTCCATGCAGACTTCTCTATACCTCTCTGCTCCTATTTACTAATGGTATGTTCTTCAAGTTACACCAGCTACCCCCCACTTTCATTTATGACCTTGTTTACTTACCTTTTGACTATCCAGCATCTGATTCAGTCTTAATCAGCTGATCAAGATGAGCACAGACCACTCCCCTCTGGTTCACAGCTGAATGCATTCTGTTACAAATATATTGTGTGCCGGGAGTCTGTTAGACTTTAGTCTGTGTCCATCACCTTAAGTGTTGCCATTGCTGAAGTGTGAGAAATATGAATTAATCCTGAATAATATGATGCATGGAGACTGTACCTTCCTGCCACCACCGCACTCTAATCAGCATCTCTGTTTATCCATTCCTCTTACAGGTACGTGACTCAGCTTTCCCATCCTGACTTCCATGCAGACTTCTCTATACCTCTCTGCTCCTATTTACTAATGGTACATGACTCAGCTTTCCCATCCTGACTTCCATGCAGACTTCTCTAAACCTCTCTGCTCCTATTTACTAATGGTACGTGACTCAGCTTTCCCATCCTGACTTCCATGCAGACTTCTCTATACCTCTCTGCTCCTATTTACTAATGGTATGTTCTTCAAGTTACACCAGCTACCCCCACTTTCAATTATGACCTTGTTTACTTAGCCTTTGACTATCCAGCATCTGATTCAGCCTTAATCAGCTGATCAAGATGAGCACAGACCACTCCCCTCTGTTTCACAGCTGAATGCATTCTGTTACAAATATATTGTGTGCCAGGAGTCTGTTAGAGTTTAGTCTGTGTCCATCACCTTAAGTGTGGCCATTGCTGAAGTGTGAGAAATATGAATTAATCCTGAATTATATGATGCATGCAGACTGTACCTTACCTCTCACCACCGCACTCTAATCAGCATCTCTGTTTATCCATTCCTCTTACAGGTACGTGACTCAGCTTTCCCATCCTGACTTCCATGCAGACTTCTCTATACCTCTCTGCTCCTATTTACTAATGGTACGTGACTCAGCTTTCCCATCCTGACTTCCATGCCGACTTCTCTATACCTCTCTGGTCCTATTTACTAATGGTACGTGACTCAGCTTCCCGATCCAGACTTCTATGCAGACTTCTCTATACCTCTCTGCTCCTATTTACTAATGGTATGTTCTTCAAGTTATACCAGCTACCCCCCACTTTCATTTATGACCTTCTTTACTTAGCTTTTGACTATCCAGCATCTGATTCAGACTCAATCAGCTGATCAAGATGAGCACAGACCACTCCCCTCTGGTTCACAGCTGAATGCAATCTGTTACAAATATATTGTGTGCCAGGAGTCTGTTAGACTTTAGTCTGTGTCCATCACCTTAAGTGTGGCCATTGCTGAAGTGTGAGAAACATGAATTAATCCTGAATAATATGAAGCATGCAGACTGTACTTTACCTGCCACCACCGCACTCTAATCAGCATGTCTGTTTATCCATTCCTCTTACAGGTACGTGACTCAGCTTTCCCATCCTGACTTCCATGCAGACTTCTCTATACCTCTCTGCTCCTATTTACTAATGGTACGTGACTCAGCTTTCCCATCCTGACTTCCATGCAGACTTCTCTATACCTCTCTGCTCCTATTTACTAATGGTATGTTCTTCAAGTTACACCAGCTACCCCCCACTTTCATTTATGACCTTGTTTACTTACCTTTTGACTATCCAGCATCTGATTCAGTCTTAATCAGCTGATCAAGATGAGCACAGACCACTCCCCTCTGGTTCACAGCTGAATGCATTCTGTTACAAATATATTGTGTGCCGGGAGTCTGTTAGACTTTAGTCTGTGTCCATCACCTTAAGTGTTGCCATTGCTGAAGTTTGAGAAATATGAATTAATCCTGAATAATATGATGCATGGAGACTGTACCTTCCTGCCACCACCGCACTCTAATCAGCATCTCTGTTTATCCATTCCTCTTACAGGTACGTGACTCAGCTTTCCCATCCTGACTTCCATGCAGACTTCTCTATACCTCTCTGCTCCTATTTACTAATGGTACATGACTCAGCTTTCCCATCCTGACTTCCATGCAGACTTCTCTAAACCTCTCTGCTCCTATTTACTAATGGTACGTGACTCAGCTTTCCCATCCTGACTTCCATGCAGACTTCTCTATACCTCTCTGCTCCTATTTACTAATGGTATGTTCTTCAAGTTACACCAGCTACCCCCACTTTCAATTATGACCTTGTTTACTTAGCCTTTGACTATCCAGCATCTGATTCAGCCTTAATCAGCTGATCAAGATGAGCACAGACCACTCCCCTCTGTTTCACAGCTGAATGCATTCTGTTACAAATATATTGTGTGCCAGGAGTCTGTTAGAGTTTAGTCTGTGTCCATCACCTTAAGTGTGGCCATTGCTGAAGTGTGAGAAATATGAATTAATCCTGAATTATATGATGCATGCAGACTGTACCTTACCTCTCACCACCGCACTCTAATCAGCATCTCTGTTTATCCATTCCTCTTACAGCTACGTGACTCAGCTTTCCCATCCTGACTTCCATGCAGACTTCTCTATACCTCTCTGCTCCTATTTACTAATGGTACGTGACTCAGCTTTCCCATCCTGACTTCCATGCCGACTTCTCTTTACCTCTCTGCTCCTATTTACTAATGGTACGTGACTCAGCTTCCCGATCCAGACTTCTATGCAGACTTCTCTATACCTCTCTGCTCCTATTTACTAATGGTACGTGACTCAGCTTTCCCATCCTGACTTCCATGCAGACTTTTCTATACCTCTCTGCTCCTATTTACTAATGGTACGTGACTCAGCTTTCCCATCCTGACTTCCATGCAGACTTGTCTATACCTCTCTGCTCCTATTTACTAATGGTATGTTCTTCAAGTTACACCAGCTACCTCCCACTTTCATTTATGACCTTGTTTACTTAGCCTTTGACTATCCAGCATCTGATTCAGCCTTAATCAGCTGATCAAGATGAGCACAGACCACACCCCTCTGGTTCACAGCTGAATGCATTCTGTTACAAATATATTGCGTGCCAGGAGTCTGTTAGACTTTAGTCTGTGTCCATCACTTTAAGTGTGGCCATTGCTGAAGTGTGAGAAATATGAATTAATCCTGAATAATATGATACATGCAGACTGTACCTTACCTGCCACCAGCGCACTCTAATCAGCATCTCTGTTTATCCATTCCTCTTATAGGTACGTGACTCAGCTTTCCCATCCTGACTTCCATGCAGACTTCTCTATACCTCTCTGCTCCTATTTACTAATGGTACGTGACTCAGCTTTCCCATCCTGACTTCCATGCAGACTTCTCTATACCTCTCTGCTCCTATTTACTAATGGTACGTGACTCAGCTTTCCCATCCTGACTTTCATGCAGACTTCTCTATACCTCTCTGCTCCTATTTACTAATGGTATGTTCTTCAAGTTACACCAGCTACCCCCCACTTTCATTTATGACCTTGTTTACTTAGCATTTGACTATCCAGCATCTGATTTAAGCTTAATCAGCTGATCAAGATGAGCACAGACCACTCCCCTCTGGTTCACAGCTGAATGCATTCTGTTACAAATATATTGTGTGCCAGGAGTCTGTTAGAGTTTAGTCTGTGTCCATCACCTTAAGTGTTGCCATTGCTGAAGTGTGAGAAATATGAATTAATCCTGAATAATATGATGCATGCAGACTGTACCTTACCTGCCAGCACCACACTCTAATCAGCATCTCTGTTTATCCATTTCTCTTACAGGTACGTGACTCAGCTTTCCCATCCTGACTTCCATGCAGACTTCTCTATACCTCTCTACTCCTATTTACTAATGGTACGTGACTCAGCTTTCCCATCCTGACTTCCATGCAGACTTCTCTATACCTCTCTGCTCCTATTTACTAATGGTACGTGACTCATCATTCCCATCCTGACTTCCATGCAGACTTCTCTATACCTCTCTGCTCCTATTTACTAATGGTACGTGACTCAGCTTTCCCATCCTGACTTCCATGCAGACTTCTCTATACATCTCTGCTCCTATTTATTAATGGTATGTTCTTCAAGTTACACCAGCTACGCCCCACTTTCATTTATGACCTTGTTTACTTAGCCTTTGACTATCCAGCATCTGATTCAGCCTTAATCAGCTGATCAAGATGAACACAGACCACTCCCCTCTGGTTCACAACTGAATGCATTCTGTTACAAATAATTGTGTGCCAGGAGTCTGTTAGACTTTTGTCTGTGTCCATCACCTTATGTGTGGCCATTGCTGAAGTGTGAGAAATATGAATTAATCCTGAATAATATGATGCATGCAGACTGTACCTTACCTGCCACCACCGCACTCTAACCAGCATCTCTGTTTATCCATTCCTCTTACAGGTACGTGACTCAGCTTTCCCATCCTGACTTCCATGCAGACTTCTCTATACCTCTCTGCTCCTATTTACTAATTTTACGTGACTCAGCTTTCCCATCCTGACTTCCATGCAGACTTCTCTATACCTCTCTGCTCCTATTTACTAATGGTACGTGACTCAGCTTTCCCATCCTGACTTCCATGCAGACTTCTCTATACCTCTCTGCTCCTATTTACTAATGGTATGTTCTTCAAGTTACACCAGCTACCCCCCACTTTCATTTATGACCTTGTTTGCTTAGCCTTTGACTATCCAGCATCTGATTCAGCCTTAATCAGCTGATCAAGATGAGCACAGACCACTCCCCTCTGGTTCACAGCTGAATGCATTCTGTTACAAATATTTTGTGTGCCAGAAGTCTGTTAGACTTTAGTCTGTGTCCATCACATTAAGTGTGGCCATTGCTGAAGTGTGAGAAATATGAATTAATCCTGAATAATATGATGCATGCAGACTGTACCTTACCTGCCACCAGCGCACTCTAATCAGCATCTCTGTTTATCCATTCCTCTTACAGGTACGTGACTCAGCTTTCCCATCCTGTTTTTCATTCAGACTTCTCAATACCTCTCTGCTCCTGTTTACTAATGGTACGTGACTCAGCTTTCCCATCCTGACTTCCATGCAGACTTCTCTATACCTCTCTGCTCCTATTTACTAATGGTACGTGACTCAGCTTTCCAATCCTGACTTCCATGCAGACTTCTCTATACCTCTCTGCTCCTATTTACTAATGGTATGTTCTTCAAGTTACACCAGCTACCCCCTACTTTCATTTATGACCTTGTTTACTTAGCCTTTGACTCTCCAGCATCTGATTCAGCCTTAATCAGCTGATCAAAATGAGCACAGACCACTCCCCTCTGGTTCACAGCTGAATGCATTCTGTTACAAATATCTTGTGTGCCAGTAGTCTGTTACACTTTAGTCTGTGTCCATCACCTTAAGTGTGGCCATTGCTGAAGTGTGAGAAATATGAATTAATCCTGAATAATATGATGCATGCAGACTGTACCTTACCTGCCACCACCGCGCTATAATCAGCATCTCTGTTTATCCATTCCTCTTACAGGTACGTGACTCAGCTTTCCCATCGTGACTTCCATGCAGACTTCTCTATACCTCTCTGCTCCTATTTACTAATGATACGTGACTCAGCTTTCCCATCCTGACTTCCATGCAGACTTCTCTATACCTCTCTGCTCCTATTTACTAATGGTACGTGACTCAGCTTTCCCATCCTGACTTCCATGCAGACTTCTCTATACCTCTCTGCTCCTATTTACTTGTGGTATGTTCTTCAAGTTACACCAGCTACCCCCCACTTTCATTTATGACCTTGTTTACTTAGCCTTTGACTATCCAGCATCTGATTCAGCCTTAATCAGCTGATCAAGATGAGCACAGACCACTCCCCTCTGGTTCACATCTGAATGTATTCTGTTACAAATATATTGTGTGCCAGGAGTCTGTTAGACTTTAGTCTGTGTCCATCACCTTAAGTTTGGCCATTGCTGAAGTGTGATAAATATGAATTAATCCTGAATAATATGATGCATGCAGACTGTACCTTACCTGCCACCACCGCACTCTAATCAGCATCTCTGTTTATCCATTCCTCTTACAGGTACGTGACTCAGCTTTCCCATCCTGACTTCCATGCAGACTTCTCTATACCTCTCTGCTCCTATTTACTAATGGTACGTGACTCAGCTTTCCCATCCTGACTTCCATCCAGACTTCTCTATACCTCTCTGCTCCTATTTACTAATGTTACGTGGCTCAGCTTTCCCATCCTGACTTCCATGCAGACTTCTCTATACCTCTCTGCTCCTATTTACTAATGGTATGTTCTTCAATTTACACCAGCTAACCCCCACTTTCATTTATGACCTTGTTTACTTAGCTTTTGACTATCCAGCATCTGATTCAGCCTTAATCAGCTGATCAAGATGAGCACAGACCACTCCCCTCTGGTACACAGCTGAATGCATTCTGTTACAAACATATTGTGTGCAAGGAGTCTGTTAGACTTTAGTCTGTGTCCATCACCTTAAGTGTGACCATTGCTGAAGTGTGAGAAATATGAATTAATCCTGAATAATATGATGCATGCAGACTGTACCTTACCTGCCACCACCGCACTCTAATCAGCATCTCTGTATATCCATTCCTCTTACAGGTACGTGACTCAGCTTTCCCATCCTGACTTCCATGCAGACTTCTCTATACCTCTCTGCTCCTATTAACTTATGGTATGTGACTCAGCTTTCCCATCCTGACTTCCATGCAGACTTCTCTATACCTCTCTGCTCCTATTTACTAATGGTATGTTCTTCAAGTTACACCAGCTACCCCCCACTTTCATTTATGACCTTGCTTACTTAGCCTTTGACTATCCAGCATCTGATTCAGTCTTAATCAGCTGATCAAGATGAGCACAGACCACTCCCCTCTGGTTCACAGCTGAATGCATTCTGTTACAAATATATTGTGTGCCAGGAGTCTGTTAGACTTTAGTCTGTGTCCATCACCTTAAGTGTGGCCATTGCTGAAGTGTGAGAAATATGAATTAATCCTGAATAATATGATGCATGCAGACTGTACCTTACCTGCCAGCACCGCACTCTAATCAGCATCTCTGTTTATCCATTCCTCTTACAGGTACGTGACTCAGCTTTCCCATCCTGACTTACATGCAGACTTCTCTATACCTCTCTGCTCCTATTTACTAATGGTACGTGACTCAGCTTTCACATCCTGACTTCCATGCAGACTTCTCTATACCTCTCTGCTCCTATTTACTAATGGTACGTGACTCAGCTTTCCCATCCTGACTTCCATGCAGACTTCTCTATACCTCTCTGCTCCTATTTACTAATGGTACGTGACTCAGCTTTCCCATCCTGACTTCCATGCAGACTTCTCTGTACCTCTCTGCTCCTATTTACTAATGGTATGTTCTTGAAGTTACACCAGCTACCCCCACTTTCATTTATGACCTTGTTTACTTAGCCTTTGACTATCCAGCATCTGATTCAGCCTTAATCAGCTGCTCAAAATGAGCACAGACCACTCCCCTCTGCTTCACAGCTGAATGCATTCTGTTACAAATATATTGTGTGCCAGTAGTCTGTTAGACTTTAGTCTGTGTCCATCACCTTAAGTGTGGCCATTGCTGAAGTGTGAGAAATATGAATTAATCCTGAATAATATGATGCATGCAGACTGTACCTTACCTGCCACCACCGCACTCTAATCAGCATCTCTGTTTATCCATTCCTCTTACAGGTACGTGACTCAGCTTTCCCATCCTGACTTTTATGCAGACTTCTCTATACCTCTCTGCTCCCATTTACTAATGATACGTGACTCAGCTTTCCCATCCTGACTTCCATGCAGACTTCTCTATACCTCTCTGCTCCTATTTACTAATGGTACGTGACTCAGCTTTCCCATCCTGACTTCCATGCAGACTTCTCTATACCTCTCTGCTCCTATTAACTAGTGGTATGTTCTTCAAGTTACACCAGCTACCCCTCACTTTCATTTATGACCTTGTTTACTTAGCCTTTGACTATCCAGCATCTGATTCAGCCTTAATCACTGATCAAGATGAGCACAGACCACTCCCCTCTGGTTCACATCTGAATGCATTCTGTTACAAATATATTGTGTGCCAGGAGTCTGTTAGACTTTAGTCTGTGTCCATCACCTTAAGTGTGGCCATTGCTGAAGTGTGAGAAATATGAATTAATCCTGAATAATATGATGCATGCAGACTGTACCTTACCTGCCACCACTGCACTCTAATCAGCATCTCTGTTTATCCATTCCTCTTACAGGTACGTGACTCAGCTTTCCCATCCTGACTTCCATGCAGACTTCTCTATACCTCTCTGCTCCTATTTACTAATGGTACGTGACTCAGCTTTCCCATCCTGACTTCCATGCAGACTTCTCTATACCTCTCTGCTCCTATTTACTAATGGTACGTGACTCAGCTTTCCCATCCTGACTTCCATGCAGACTTCTCTATACCTCTCTGCTCCTATTTACTAATGGTATGTTCTTCAAGTTATACCAGCTACCCCCATTTTCATTTATGACCTTGTTTACTTAGCCTTTGACTATCCAGCATCTGATTCAGCCTTAATGAGTTGATCAAGATGAGCACAGACCCCTCCCCTCTGGTTCACAGCTGAATGCATTCTGTTACAAATATATTGTGTGCCAGGAGTCTGTTAGACTTTAGTCTGTGTCCATCACTTTAAGTGTGGCCATTGCTGAAGTGTGAGAAATATGAATTAATCCTGAATAATATGATGCATGCAGACTGTACCTTACCTGCCACCAGCGCACTCTAATCAGCATCTCTGTTTATCCATTCCTCTTACAGGTACGTGACTCAGCTTTCCTATCCTGACTTCCATGCAGACTTCTCTATACCTCTCTGCTCCTATTTACTAATGGTACGTGACTCAGCTTTCCCATCCTGACTTCCATGCAGACTTCTCTATACCTCTATGCTCCTATTTACTAATGGTACGTGACTCAGCTTTCCCATCCTGACTTTCATTCAGACTTCTCTATACCTCTCTGCTCCTATTTACTAATGGTATGTTCTTCAAGTTACACCAGCTACCCCCCACTTTCATTTATGACCTTGTTTACTTAGCATTTGACTATCCAGCATCTGATTCAGCCTTAATCAGCTGATTAAGATGAGCACAGACCACTCCCCTCTGGTTCACAGCTGAATGCATTCTGTTACAAATATATTGTGTGCCAGGAGTCTGTTAGAGTTTAGTCTGTGTCCATCACCTTAAGTGGTGCCATTGCTGAAGTGTGAGAAATATGAATTAATCCTGAATAATATGATGCATGCAGACTGTACCTTACCTGCCACCACCGCACTCTAATCAGCATCTCTGTTTATCCATTCCTCTTACAGGTACGTTGTAGCACCGGCGTCCCTGCCCTCTGCTAGGCAGGGACGCTGTTCCCCTCACCTCCCTGCTCCGTGCCCGGCGTCCTCCTCCCGCTCTGCTGGCAGCGCGCGCTCCTTCCCTTCCACTGTGCTTAGGGCGCGCGCGCTCTCCCTCCCTCTTAAAGGGGCCGCGCGCGCCGTCCTAAGGAGTCCCCGGCCAATGGCCGGAGGACTTCACCATATATAAGGCACCTCCTCCAAAATGGAGGTGCCCGAGCAATGTTGTTGCACTGTTTACTACTCTGCTTCAGCCCTCAGGTCCCGTTGCCAGTTACCTGCCAGTTACCTGCCAGTTACCTGCCAGATTCCTGCTTGATTATCTGCTACCTGCCTGCTAGTCTGAGGTCCGACGGTCTGCCTTACTACTCCTGTCAGTCTGTCTAAGGACCAGTCTGCCCGCTCACCTGGGAGCGCACATCAGCCACCTGCCTGCTTGCCCGAGGTCCGACGGTCTGCCTTCCAACTCCTGTCAGTCTGTCTATGGACCAGCTTGCCCGCTCACCTGGGAGCACACACCTGCTACCTGCCTGCTAGTCTACCTGGAGGCTCCGCCGTCACGTGCTGTGACCACCTGCCTGTCCAGTGACTCCTGCTCGCTCACCTGGGAGCGCTCATCTGCTGCCTGTCTGCTAGCCTACCTGGAGGCTCTGCCGTCACGTGCTGTGACCACCCGCCTGTCCAGAGTCTTCTGCCCGCTCACCTGGGAGCGCTCATCTGCCGCCTGTCTGTTGGTCTTCCTGGAGGCTCCACCGTCACATGCTGTGACCACCCGTTCTTCCAGAGACTCTCGCCTGCTCACCTGGGAGCTCACGTCTATCATCAGCCGCCACAGGTCATACCAACCCTTTACCTAGAGACTGCCCCGGTCACTTGCCGTGACCATCTGCCCGTTCATTCAGAGACTGCCCCGGTCACTTGCCGTGACCATCTGCCCGTTCATTCAGAGACTGCCCCGGTCACTTGCCGTGACCATCAGCCCGTTCATCAAGAGACTGCCCCGGTCACCTGCTGTGACCTCCTGCCCGTCTTCCCTGGTCGCCACCCGCTCCCTTACAAGGACTGCCCCCTTGTATAGTAGCTCAGAGGTTCCGCCTCCCAGACCCGTTACAGTTTGCTCGGGCCATGGAACCCGGTGGCACCCAAGCTCCCTCGCTCTCGGACCTGTGTCATGAACTGTCCCGTCAAAGGTCCCAACAGGAGTCCATCCTGGGTCACCTGCGGAATGTCAATACTCGCCTGGACACTCTGACTGCTCCACCAGCAACCTCCGCCAGTGCCATGTCTCGCAATCCGGCAGCTCCGCTGCCCACTAATGCCATGGTATCCTACCCCGGACCCCGGCTTTCTGCACCTCCTCGCTTCGGAGGCGACTCCGCCCAGGCTCGGGGCTTCATAAATCAGTGCACCCTGCACTTTGAACTATTGTCCCACCAGTTTAACTCCGACCGGGCCAAAATTGCATTCATCATGTCCCATCTCACCGGGGAGGCCCTGGCCTGACTAAATCCTCTATGGGAGAGAGGAGACCCCCTGGTGTCCAACTTGCCTGCTTTTCTCACGGCTTTCCGGAAAGTCTTCGACGAACCCGGACGGAAGACCTCATCCGCATCATCACTGCTACGCCTCCGTCAGGGAAGTCTCACCGTGGGCCAATATGCCATACGGTTCCGTACCCTTGCCTCGGAGCTGGCCTGGGATAACGACGCTCTGGTATCCGTCTTCTGGGAGGGTCTGTCCGGCCATATTAAAGATGAACTTGCCGGTCGGGACATTCCTACCACTCTCGATGACCTAATAACTCTTGCCACCCGGATTGACCTACGGTTCCAGGAGCGTGACAAAGAGGTCACCCGTGAGAGGAGGTTACCATGTCTAGCTCCTACTTTTCAGAAACCCGTCACTCCCTCCGTCTCTACCCAGGTACACTCTCCTGAGTCTATGCAGGTTGACCAGACCAAGATGGTCAAAACCCGTCAGGACTTACGCCGTGCCGAAGGGAGCTGCTTCTACTGTGGCAGTAAGGAGCACCGGATCCGTGTCTGCCCGGAGAGGTCGGGAAACGCCTGTGTCTAGGTTCGATCAGAGAGGCCAACCTAGACAAGAATAAATCCTCTCCATCTCTGCTGCTGTCAGTCTCAATCGTCTGCGGGGAGAACCGTTATTTCGAACTAGCCCAACTTGACTCTGGAGCAGCCGGGAATCTTATTTCACAGTCCCTGGTAGAGAAATACCGCATCCCCACCAAACCTCTGGCTGTACCCTTGTCTGTTGCTGCCGTGGATGGGGGCCTCTTACCACGCCCCATCCAACTCATCACCGAATCCATTACTCTGCAGGTGGGAATGCTGCATTCTGAGAGTATCTCCTTTCATGTTCTGCCTGGACTCTCTCACGCCCTCTTGCTAGGCCTACCTTGGCTCCAGAGACATGCACCCGTGCTTGACTGGCAGACCGGAGAGGTCCTTCGCTGGGGACAGGACTGCCATAATACCTGTCTGCTTCCCGTCCATCCCGTCCGTCCTTCTCCTACCCCAGCTAATCTACCTGGACTTCCGATTCCTTATTGGTCTTATGCTGATGTCTTTAATAAAAAGGAAGCAGAGACACTACCTCCTCATAGACCATACGACTGCCCTATCGACCTGTTACCTGGTACTACTCCTCCCCGTGGGCGTATTTATCCTTTATCCGCTGCTGAGACCCGGTCGATGTCCGAATATATTGAGGAGAATCTGGCCAGGGGATTCATCCGGAAATCTACCTCCCCGGCGGGAGCAGGCTTCTTTTTCGTCAAAAAGAAGGACGGCTCTCTCCGTCCCTGTATAGACTATAGAGGCCTTAACCAGATCACGGTGAAGAATAAGTACCCCCTTCCGCTCATTCCGGAGTTATTTGATCGTCTGAGGGGGGCTAGAATCTTCACCAAACTGGACCTCCGTGGGGCGTACAACCTGGTTCGTATCCGTCAGGGGGATGAATGGAAGACGGCATTCAACACCCGGGACGGCCACTATGAATATCTGGTAATGCCCTTTGGTCTCTGTAACGCTCCTGCCGTCTTTCAAGAGTTGGTCAATGACATCTTCCGGGACCTTCTCTACTCCTGCGTAGTGGTGTACCTGGACGACATCTTGGTCTTCTCTCCGGATCTCCAGACTCACCGGAGGGACGTTCGTCAGGTCCTGCTCAGGCTCAGGCAGAATCACCTCTTCGTTAAATACGAGAAATGCCTCTTTGAGCAGACCTCGCTTCCGTTTTTGGGCTACATTATTTCTCAGACCGGCCTACGAATGGATCCAGAGAAACTGTCTGCCATCGAGAAATGGCCTCGACCGGAGGGGTTGAAGGCCATTCAGCGATTCCTGGGCTTCGCCAACTACTACCGCCTCTTCATACCACACTTCTCTTCCCGGACTGCCCCAATTTCCGCGCTCACCCGTAAGGGTACTAATCCCAAAGAGTGGCCGCCCGAAGCAGAGGAGGCCTTTCTTTCCCTAAAACAGGCCTTCTCTTCCGCCCCGGTGCTGCATCGTCCGGACGGCAACAAGCAGTTCTTCCTGGAAGTTGACGCCTCCTCCTCTGGAGCCGGAGCGGTACTTACTCAAAAATCATCTTCCGGGAGAATGGTAACTTGTGGCTTCTTCTCCAAACTCTTCTCCTCTTCTGAGCGCAACTATTCCATAGGAGACCGAGAGTTATTGGCCATCAAACTGGCATTGGAGGAGTGGCGTTACCTACTCGAGGGGGCTCTTCACCCGGTAATAATTTACACTGACCACAAGAACTTGGCTTACCTCCAGCATGCCCAGAGACTTAACCCGCGCCAAGCCCGGTGGTCCTTGTTTTTTGCTCGCTTTGATTTTGTTCTTCATTTTCGCCCGGCTGACAAAAACGTCAAAGCAGATGCCTTGTCCCGATCCTTTTTGGTGTCCGATCTCGAGGAAGAACCTAAACATATCATCGATCCCGCCAGAGTAATGCAGGTGGCTCCCGTGAGCCTAAATCGTCTCCCTCCCGGTAAGACGTTCGTATCAGTACCTGATCGGGAGAAGATCCTACACTGGGGTCACTCGTCTAAACTAGCTGGCCACGCCGGTCAGAAAAAGACCCTCCAGCTTATTGCCCGGCACTACTGGTGGCCTACCCTGCACAAGGACGTAATAGACTTTGTTTCTGCCTGTGTGTCCTGCGCCCGCAACAAAGTCCCGAGACACCTGCCAGCCGGTCGCCTTCTTCCGCTTCCTGTGCCTGCTGCCCCCTGGCAGCATATTGCTATGGACTTCATAACTGATCTCCCCGTCTCTGCCGGTTGTACGGTCATTTGGGTGGTCGCTGACCGCTTTTCCAAGATGGCTCACTTTATTCCCCTGCCTGGTCTCCCGTCTGCACCCGAGCTGGCTAAAGACTTTATCCGCCACATCTTCCGTCTTCATGGCCTGCCCCTCCACATCGTGTCGGATCGTGGGGTACAGTTCACCTCACGTTTCTGGAGAGCCACTTGTAAACTGCTAGACGTCACCCTGGACTTCTCTTCCGCTTACCACCCACAGTCTAATGGTCAAGTGGAGCGGATCAATCAGAACCTGACCAGTTACCTCCGGCACTTCGTTAATGCCCATCATTCTGACTGGGTGGATCTCCTGCCATGGGCCGAGTTCTCCTATAACAATCACGAGAGCGAATCCTCTTCCAAATCCCCGTTTTTTGTAGTCTTGGGTCAGCATCCTCGGATTCCTTTTCCTGTCTCCACCTCTGTGGACAACCCGGCTGCGGAATCTCTTGTTAGCAAATTTTCCTCCATTTGGGAGAGTACCCGATCCGCACTCCTCCAGTCGTCCGAACGGATGAAAAGACACACTGACAAAAAACGCCTGGATCCTCCACAATTTCGTCCTGGAGATAAAGTCTGGCTCTCGTCTAAATATGTCCGACTCAAGATACCTTCTTACAAGTTAGGGCCTCGGTTCATCGGTCCTCTGGAGGTCATCAGTCAGATCAACCCGGTGGCCTATAAATTAAAACTCCCGGCCAACTTACGGATCCCTAACTCCTTCCATGTATCTCTCCTCAAACCTGTGGTACTTAACTCTTTTTCCAAGTCTACAGGTACGCCTCCTGCTCCGGTTTCTGCTGAGGACGAGTTTGAGGTAGAGAACATTCTTGCCACCAAAAGGGTAAGAGGAAAGACCTTTTTTCTAGTAGATTGGAGGGGGTTTGGTCCTGAGGAGAGAACGTGGGAGCCCCGGGAGAACATCCATGCCCCTCTTATCCTAGCTAAATTTCTGTCTGGCCTAAAAAAGGGGGGGCCTAAAGGGGGGGGTACTGTAGCGCCGGCGTCCCTGCCCTCTGCTAGGCAGGGACGCTGTTCCCCTCACCTCCCTGCTCCGTGCCCGGCGTCCTCCTCCTGCTCTGCTGGCAGCGCGTGCTCCTTCCCGTCCACTGTGCTTAGGGCGCGCGCGCTCTCCCTCCCTCTTAAAGGGGCCGCGCACGCCGTCCTAAGGAGTCCCCGGTCAATGGCCGGAGGACTTCACCATATATAAGGCACCTCCTCCAAAATGGAGGTGCCCGAGCAATGTTGTTGCACTGTTTACTACTCTGCTTCAGCCCTCAGGTCCCGTTGCCAGTTACCTGCCAGTTACCTGCCAGTTACCTGCCAGATTCCTGCTTGATTATCTGCTACCTGCCTGCTAGTCTGAGGTCCGACGGTCTGCCTTACTACTCCTGTCAGTCTGTCTAAGGACCAGTCTGCCCGCTCACCTGGGAGCGCACATCAGCCACCTGCCTGCTTGCCCGAGGTCCGACGGTCTGCCTTCCAACTCCTGTCAGTCTGTCTATGGACCAGCTTGCCCGCTCACCTGGGAGCACACACCTGCTACCTGCCTGCTAGTCTACCTGGAGGCTCCGCCGTCAAGTGCTGTGACCACCTGCCTGTCCAGTGACTCCTGCTCGCTCACCTGGGAGCGCTCATCTGCTGCCTGTCTGCTAGCCTACCTGGAGGCTCTGCCGTCACGTGCTGTGACCACCCGCCTGTCCAGAGTCTTCTGCCCGCTCACCTGGGAGCGCTCATCTGCCGCCTGTCTGTTGGTCTTCCTGGAGGCTCCACCGTCACATGCTGTGACCACCCGTTCTTCCAGAGACTCTCGCCTGCTCACCTGGGAGCTCACGTCTATCATCAGCCGCCACAGGTCGTACCAACCCTTTACCTAGAGACTGCCCCGGTCACTTGCCGTGACAATCTGCCCGTTCATCCAGAGACTGCCCCGGTCACTTGCCGTGACCATCTGCCCTTTCATTCAGAGACTGCCCCGGTCACTTGCCGTGACCATCAGCCCGTTCATCCAGAGACTGCCCCGGTCACTTGCCGTGACCTCCAGCCCGTTCACTCAGAGACTGTCCCGGTCACCTGCTGTGACCTCCTGCCCGTCTTCCCTGGTCGCCACCCGCTCCCTTACAAGGACTGCCCCCTTGTACAGTAGCTCAGAGGTTCCGTCTCCCAGACCCGTTACATACGTGACTCAGCTTTCCCATCCTGACTTCCATGCAGACTTCTCTATACCTCTCTGCTCCTATTTACTAATGGTACGTGACTCAGCTTTCCCATCCTGACTTCCATGCAGACTTTTCTATACCTCTCTGCTCCTATTTACTAATGATACGTGACTCAGCTTTCCCATCCTGACTTCCATGCAGACTTCTCTATACCTCTCTGCTCCTATTTACTAATGGTATGTTCTTCAAGTTACACCAGCTACCCCCCACTTTCATTTATGACCTTGTTTACTTAGCCTTTGACTATCCAGCATCTGATTCAGCCTTAATCAGCTGATCAAGATGAGCACAGACCACTCCCCTCTGGTTCACATCTGAATGCATTCTGTTACAAATATATTGTGTGCCAGGAGTCTGTTAGACTTTAGTCTGTGTCCATCACCTTAAGTGTGGCCATTGCTGAAGTGTGATAAATATGAATTAATCCTGAATAATATGATGCATGCAGACTGTACCTTACCTGCCACCACCGCACTCTAATCAGCATCTCTGTTTATCCATTCCTCTTACAGGTACGTGACTCAGCTTTCCCATCCTGACTTCCATGCAGACTTCTCTATACCTCTCTGCTCCTATTTACTAATGATACGTGACTCAGCTTTCCCATCCTGACTTCCATGCAGACTTCTCTATACCTCTCTGCTCCTATTTACTAATGGTACGTGACTCAGCTTTCCCATCCTGACTTCCATGCAGACTTCTCTATTAGAGATGAGCGTTGTTCTACTCGAACTGTTCGCCAATCTCAAATTCGAGCTGTTTTGGGCGGTGTTCGAGCCGGTCGGCGAACACGAACAATTTGAGAAAAATTCGGCTGTTCGAGGTTATGTTCGATAACTGTTCGTGCACCAAAATCATAACTGGATTTTTTCTCAGTAATGATGAAAATTAATGTTAATACGCAGTTTGAGTGTACAGCGGGGCGGGGGGAGGGGCAGGGGATGGATCTCTGCAGGAACAATGAAGATCTCCATTTTTTTTTCTCTTTCCCGCATTTGCAGTGGGGAGGTGCAATCTGTCAGCCTATCAGCAGCGCACACACGGAGCGAAGTGCTTTTTTTCACACAAGCAAGGGCATGTGTGATTGGCAGTGTATGTCACATGTCCTTGCCCTATAAGACCAAGCCATTTTCCCCGTCGCCACCATTTTCTCACTGCTGCAGCTGCGTGTTAGACGGCACCGCTGTTGCTGTGTGCGCTATACCTTGTTAATTTCAAGCCAATTTTCGCACAAATATACAGATAGCTTGGGAGTAGGGAATAGTTGTGATTGCAGTCCTTTTAAGGACTAGGTTACAGCATTTCCTACGACTTTTATCAGGCAGGTCTGTGCTCTTAAATAGATAGATTGTGGGAGTAAAGACTAATTGTAATTGGAGTCCTTTTCAGGACTAGGTTACATCAGTTCCTATCAGTTTTTGCCAGGCAGGTCTGTGCCAGTGCTGTGCAAGTTTTTTTCACAGCATTTGGCTGAATCTAGCAAAGCTAATCCTTTTTGGCCTATTGCAGAGTGTGTTAGTCAGTGGAGTAGCCTATCTGTGTTGCAAGATATACCACCTGTGTATAGAATACCAATTTTTTTACTGCACCTAGTGAAGTAAAATCTTTTGGGCATAGCATCATTCTATTAGTCCATCTATACTGACCTCCATCAGGTTGCAAACTGAATATAATTTTTTTCTGCATCCAGCTCTGAAAAAATATTTGGGCTTCTAGCAGTGTGTGGGACTTTGTCTATTAGTCCATCTATACTGACCTCCATCAGGTTGCAAATTAAAAATAATTTTTTTCTTCACTTAGCTCTGAAAAAATATTTGGGCTTCTAGCAGTGTGTGGGACTTGTTCTATTAGTCCTTCTATACTGACCTCCAGCAGGTTGCAAATTGAATATAATTTTTTTCTGCATCTAGCTCTGAAAAAATATTTGGGCTTCTAGCGGTGTGTGGGACTTGGTCTATTAGTCCATCTATACTGACCTCCATCAGGTTGCAAATTAAAAATAATTTTTTTCTGCATCTAGCTCTGAAAAAATAGTTGGGCTTCTAGCAGTGTGTGGGACTTGGTCTATTAGTCCATCTATACTGACCTCCATCAGGTTGCAAATTAAAAATAATTTTTTTCTTCATTTATCTCTGAAAAAATATTTGGGCTTCTAGCAGCGTGTGGGACTTGTTCTATTAGTCCATCTATACTGACCTCCATCAGGTTGCAAATTAAAAATAATTTTTTTCTGCATCTAGCTCTGAAAAAATATTTGGGCTTCTAGCAGTGTGTGGGACTTGGTCTATTAGTCCATCTATACTGACCTCCATCAGGTTGCAAATTGAATAAAAAAAATTTCTGCATCTAGCTCTGAAAAAATATTTGGGCTTCTAGCGGTGTGTGGGACTTGGTCTATTAGTCCATCTATACTGACCTCCATCAGGTTGCAAATTAAAAATAATTTTTTTCTGCATCTAGCTCTGAAAAAATATTTGGGCTTCTAGCAGTGTGTGGGACTTGGTCTATTAGTCCATCTATACTGACCTCCATCAGGTTGCAAATTGAATAAAAAAATTTTCTGCATCTAGCTCTGAAAAAATATTTGGGCTTCTAGCGGTGTGTGGGACTTGGTCTATTAGTCCATCTATACTGACCTCCATCAGGTTGCAAATTAAAAATAATTTTTTTCTGCATCTAACCCAGCCAATAGTTTTGGCCTAATACCACAGTTTGGCCACTCAGCTCTGCTCGGTTACCATCCATTGTTTTTTGTGCAAACAACTCCAGAGTTGTGAATTAGTTAACCACCAAAATGAGTGGAAAAAGGCCTGCTGCTGGTGGAAAGGGGAATAGGCGTGTTGGGAAGGGGAAAAAAGGTTGTGTCCGTGGGGTAGGTGCAGAAGAAAGACCATCTTCCAGCCAAACTAAAATGTCTACTTCTTTTAGCGGACAATGTGATAAGATCCCTTTCTTACGGCCACGCCAATCGCTACAAATTCCAGATGAGGCACAAAAACAGCAGGTGCTTCAACGGATATCAAGTGCTCCTTTAAGTGGGCTCTCCTCCACATCAACTTCAACATCACAAATACTCCAGTCCTCAAAGGTGTCACCCAAATCGCACTTGCTTCCTCACAGCTCCCAAATCTCCAGCTGCCCGTCTGAGTATGAGGTAGAACAGATGGTTGAGTCTGCAGAGCTGTTTACTCATACTATAGCCTGGGAATCAGAGGTCGACTCCAGCGCTTCTGTGAATCCAGACGAGGAAATGATCTGCACTGATGCCCAGAATCTTTATGAGTCGGATCCAGGACCAGACGCAGAAGGTTCTGACCATAATGTAGACCCTCATTCCCAAACTGTAACTCCTGTTGGTGGAGACAATGAGGAAGACGATGATAAGACTCAAATACCTGATTGGAGCGACAACTTTAGTTTTTTGTCAGGGCAGGAACAGGTTGGCTCTGAGGACGACGGGTGTGATAACGCACAGGGTGATGATGATGAGGTCGGAGATCCCACTTACTGTCAACCCACAGTCAGCCAAGAGATGAGGTCAGCAGAGGAGGTGGAGGAAGATGCTAGTGACGACGAGGTCAGGTTGCGCCTTCCTGGACAGAGACGTAGTACTGGAAGCACGTCAACAACTGCATCCTCAAACACAACTCTGCCTCTCACCACAAGTCGTGGTGGCTCTTCAGGTCGCATGGGTGCTAAGCCTTGCATAGCCTGGGCATTTTTTCAGATCGATAAAGATGACCCAACTCGTGTTATCTGTAACATTTGTCAGCAAAAGCTAAGTAGAGGCCAAAAAATACATAGTTTGAGTACTTCATGCATGAACCGGCACATGGACATGAAGCATAAGTTGCAGTGGGAAGCTCAGTGTGCTACAACGCAGTCTAGCCGGCCGGGCCAACCACCGTCTGCCATATCTTGTGCATCCGCGGCCTCTTCATCCTCTGTGACTGGGGGGACAGCAGTCACACCTGTTTTGGGGCGCAGACCTGCCACCTCTTTACCCGCAACAGCCAGCGTGATTGGCAGGTCATCATTTTCTTTGGAGGTGGTAACACCAGCTGGTCTTGAGCGCTGTCCGACATCGATAGCACCACCTTTGGATCAAGGCAACCTAACATGTCCGCCTGCATCTTCCTCACAGACCGGCAGTTTGCCGGGGACACCCTTATCAACCCCGTCTAAGCACAATAGCCAGCCCTCGGTCCCTCAGATGTGGACAAGTAAAAGACCATTTCCTCCTAGCCATGAGAAAGCTAAGAGGTTGAATTTCACCATCTGCAAGCTCTTGGCTACAGAAATGCTGCCTTTCCGCCTGGTGGACACAGAGGATTTTCGAGACCTTATGTCCGTCGCAGTGCCCCAGTACCAGATGCCCAGTCGGCACTACTTCTCAAAGAAAGGTGTGCCTGCGCTCCACCAGCATGTCGCACACAACATCACCGCTTCTTTGAGAAACTCTGTGTGTAACAGGGTGCATTTCACCACAGACACTTGGACGAGTAGGCATGGACAGGGGCGTTACATGTCGCTGACTGGGCACTGGGTAACTATGGTGACAGCAGGACAAGGGGCTGCTGTCCAAGTCTTGCCGTCCCCACGAGTTGTGCGTCAATCCTCTTTATGTCATTTTTCCTCCACTGCTTCTGCCTCCTCAACCTCCTCTCGGTCTTCCACCTGCACCCAAAGCCTGTCTGGTCATGCCACAAGCTTTCTAACTGCGCAGAAGGGATCCTGCACACCTCCTTACTATGCTGGCAGTAGGGCTCAACGTCATCAGGCGGTTTTTACATTGAAATGTCTGGGAAATGTGACTCACACAGCTGAGGAGTTGTGGTCAGCTCTGGAGAACCAATTTCATGAATGGTTGTCTCCACTGGACCTGAAACCAGGGAAGGCCGTGTGCGACAATGCTGCAAACCTGGGTGCGGCCCTTCGCCGGGGCAATGTCACACACGTGCCTTGTATGGCTCACGTGTTGAACCTGGTTGTCCAGCAATTTTTAGCCCACTATCCCAGACTAGATGGCCTTCTGCAGAGGGCACGGTCGCTGTGTGCTCACTTCCGCCGTTCGCATCCCGCAGCTCAGCGACTTACATCTCTACAGAAGTCGTTGGGCCTGCCACTTCACCGGCTAAAATGCGATGTGCCTACCCGGTGGAATTCAACTCTGCACATGTTGCAGCGACTGTGGCAGCACCGACAAGCCCTGGTGCAATACGTTCTGACGTATAGCCTGGGCCAACGAGATTCAGAGGTGGGGCAAATCACGCTGGAGGAGTGGTCTCAGATCAGGGACCTATGCACCCTTCTGCACAGTTTTGAAATGGCGACGAAGATGTTTAGTGCTGACGATGCCATTATCAGCATGACTATTCCGGTGATTTACATGCTGGAGCACATGTTAAACAGAATTCGGAGTCAGGTGGTGGCACAAGAGGAGGTGGAGGAAGTAGAGGAGGAGGAGTTGTATGCGGAAGGGCTAACATCTGCAAGGTCCAGACGGTCGGCAGCACCAAGGCAGCAGGCATGTGAGGGTGGGGGAGATGGTTTTACCAGGGCGCATGGTAGCAGCCAAACTAGTGAGGAAGGTGCAGGAGCCCAGGAAGAAGTGGAGGACGAACTGATGGAAGACTCATCAGATGAGGGAGACCTTGATCACATTTCTGTTGTGCGAGGTTGGGGGGAGAGGACAGAGGAAGGAAGCATGATTGTTACCTCGCCACCAACACAACAGGGACTTGGTGCTCCTGGATGCGCAACACACATGAGTGCCTTCTTGCTGCACTACCTGCAACATGACCCTCGAATTGTGAGAATTAGAAATAATCCTGACTACTGGGTTGCCACACTGTTAGATCCCCGGTACAAAAGTAAATTTGCAGAAATTATTCCTGCCATAGAAAGGGATGCACGCATGCAGGAGTATCAGCAGAGACTGTTGCAGAATCTTACATGTGCTTTTCCACAAAATACCAGTGGTGCACGTAGTGAATCTCACAGTTCCAACTTGCCAACCGTGGGACCGTCAAGTGTTCAGCACTCAAACCGTAACAGAACCACAGTATCTGCTGGTAACATCAATTTTGCGGAATCATTTCACCACTTTTTTAGCCCATCCTTTGCAAGGCCACAGGAGACAAGAAGTCTGACACATAGTCAACGCCTAGAGACGATGGTACAGGAGTATCTCCAAGTAAACATTGAAGCCACGACTGTGTCACTGGACCCTTGCTCTTTTTGGGCTTCCAATCTGGATAAATGGCCGGAGCTAGCCACTTACGCCTTGGAGATCTTGTCATGCCCCGCAGCCAGCGTTCTGTCTGAACGTGTGTTCAGCGCTGCTGGTGGTGTGCTGACAGATAAGCGCACGCGGCTCTCCACTGATAATGTAGACAGACTCACGTTCATAAAGATGAACAAATCATGGATCCGAAACGACTTTTCTACCCCTGTGTCATCCTGGGGAGAGTAAAAGCTTGATGATTGGTTAAAATCACCCTACCAACCGTTTTAAGCTTTCAAATTACTAATCATGTTTATCTGTATCTTGACTGGAAAATAATTTGGGCTTTGTAGCAGTGTGCAGCACTGATCCTATTAGGCCATCTATAATAAGCTTCACCAGATTTAAAATTAAAAATAATTTTTAGCTGCATCTAGCCCGGAAAATAATTTTGGGGCTCCGAGATGCGCAAGACACATAAGTGCCTTCTTGCTGCACTACCTGCAGCATGACCCTCATATTGTCAGAATTCGAAGTAATCATGACTACTGGGTTGCCACACTCTTAGATCCCCCAAACTTTTCGATCAACCTTTTCATTTTAATAAAGACCAAAAAAATGGTCATTTTTGAAATTATAAGCATTAGCAGGTTGTTAGAAACTGAAATCAAACAGTTTTCAACTCAAAACTTTATTCTAGGTGATGTTACATTTTCACATAGGACCCCTTGTTCGAAAGGAGCTTCTGAACTCTCTCGTCCATTGAATTTGTCAGGTTTTGGATGGTTTCTGCTTCAATTGTTTTGCATGAGGACAGAATACCCTCCCAGAGCTGTTGCTTAGATGTGAACTGCCTCCCGCCATCATAGACACTCCTTTTAATGATGCTCCAAAGGTTCTGAATGGGGTAGAGGTCAGGGGAGCATGGGGGTCACACCATAAGTTTGTCCCCTTTTATGCCCATATCAGCCAGAGATGCAGATGTTTTATGTGCAGCATGAGATGGTGCATTATCATGCAGAAAAATGATCTTGCTGTGAAATGCACGGTTCTTCTTCTTGAACCATGGCAGGAAGTGCTGTTTGAGAAAATCCACATACATTATGGAGTTCATCTTTAGCGCCTTCAGGGATCCTAAAGGGGCCGACAATCTCTCTCCCCATGATTCCAGCCCAAAACATTACTCCACCTCCTCCTTGTTGGCGCTGTAGCCGTGTTTGCGTGGGGTGTCCATCAACCAGCCATCCTCCACTCCATTCATCTGGACCATCGAGCGCTGCACGGCACTCATCCGTGAACAAAACAGTTTTGAAATCAGTCTTCATGTAATGTTTGGCCCACTGGAGCCGTTTCTGCTTGTGTGAAGTGGATAGAGGAGGTCGACAGGATGGCATATGCACAGCTGCAAACCTCTGAAGGACCCTGCATCTTGTTGTTCGGGGGACGTTGGAGGCACAAGCAGCTTCAAAAACTTGTCTGCTGCTATGACAAGGCTTTTTTGCCGCTGCTCTTTCAACCTGACGTAATTGCCTGTAGGAAAGAGTCCTCAATTTGCCCTTATCAGCACGCACACGTGTGTACTGTGAATCAGCTACATACTTCTTGATTGCCAAGACACTTCATCCTGATCATCGCACAATGTTGATTGTAGTCATGCCTTGACCTAAACACTCCACAATTTGTTGCTTCTCAGCAGCCGACACATCCTTTTTCTTTCCCATTTTGGCAGAAAATGTAGGCTGCTTAATAATGTGAGAGAGCCTTCTTAAGTAGTCTTGCCTTTCATTGGACACACCTGCCAAACTAATTAGCACAGGTGTCTGCAATTGCTTACAGTGATATAAAGAGCCCTGACACACATCACCATCAATGAGTTTAACTGACAAACAAACAAATTCTTCCCTTATCACTCCTAAACACTTTTTGCATAATAATTTGGAACGCGGTGTACATGTGCTTTTCCACAAAACACCAGTGGTTCACGTAGTGAATCTTACAGTTCTAACTTGCCAACCGTGGTCTGTATGGAATTGTTCAATAAAGGGCCCAAAATTAAGATAACATAGATGGGAGAGGTCTCTATGAATAGGAATTCCTAAGTATTTGATACCCTGTGAGGGCCAGGCAAAGGGAAAGTTGGACTGGATGGAATCCTATATGGATTTAGGGAGGGAGACATCGAGGGCCTCAGACTTCGCTGCATTGATTTTAAAATTTTACCATGTAACAAAGTGATCTATTTCAGCCATAACAGCAGGGATGGATATATGTGATTGAGTGATATATACTAGGACATCATCAGCAAATAGAGAGCACTTGTACTCGGTGCCTCCCACCTCAATCCACCTAATATTGGGGTTATGGCGAATTGATGAGAGCAGGTGCTCCGTCACTAGGATGTATAAGAGAGGGGACAGAGGACATCCCTGCCTTGTCCCATTGGTGATTGTGAAAGGTGATGAAAATGTTCTGACGCACCCCCTGGGCCTTGGGACACCCGGAGCCGGACCCTTTTTGGTGGATGCTGGTGGTTGTAGTCTTCGTGGCGGCGATCCGGTTCCGTGGCTCAGGGCGGTCAAACCAGTGGCGGAACTATTTATGTGGTTTTGATGTTTAAATGTCCGACTACGCCACCCGTGGATTGCGGTCAGAGTGAACCGCCGCTACAGGGCAGACCGCTAAGGCTGGTGTTGTTGGTGCAGCAGAGCGTAGCATAACTCCCCACGGGAGGAGTATAGCCTCAGGGCAGTGTATGCGGAGGATGGGGGTGATGGTGCAGGGCAGCAGCAGTAACGACACGGAGTCAGTGATGCAGTTCAGGGCCTTTACTCACAGTTCTTATTATCCAGACCACGTCTGCAGGTAACGGCTGCCCACGTCGTACTGTGCTCACCAGGTGAGGGGCTCAGACAACTCCCAGATAACTTTGGAGCGCTTCACAGGACCCCCTTTGTGTGTCCTTTGTCTGGCCTTTCTTACCAACACTTCTGTCCGGCTGCCTCGGGCCTCCTCTTGGTAAACTTGGCGCCAGTTTCCCTGACCCTATGTGGTGCCTTCCTAGCGGGTGGAGCAAGGGGCTGCGCCACATAAAATGTCAGAGCCTCCGGTTTCTAGCTGAGGGTCGTTTCCTGCCTCCACTAGTTCGGGGACCGGTCTCCCCCTTTGGCCTGACCCCTCCACGCAGGTGGATTCGGGCGTGCGGTGGCGACTCGCCCGTCCGCACCCCTGGGATCCCTTCATTCCTCGTTCCTGGAGCCTTCTCCGCTCCTCTTCCTTCCTTCTCCCTCTTGCAGGCCTGGGCCTCTGTTACTAGGCCCGCCTCCGGAGCAGAGCTCATGCAGAGCCCCTGCTCCCTGCCACTTCTGCTCAGACTTCTCTGCACTGAACTAAGATGGTGCCCACCTTTTATACTCCCTTCTCAATGCACCCAGGAACTGCTTCCTCCCTGCTCCTGCACTGCAGGGTTCCCCTTCCTCAGTGTTCCCTCCCCCCACTCCAGCCAGGGACAGGGACTGTCGTGCCCATCTCAGGGGCATATTGGTCGCCCTGCCCCACGGCAATGTGGTGTAATGCATGCAGGTGTCGGGTCCTGATCCACACTCCATCCTTATCTGAGAGTGAGATATCACACCTCTGGGTGAGGTGCAATACGTCTGTAGCAACCGAGCCCTCGGTGCTACAGTTCCATTTATCTTCAGCCTAGGTGACGTATTGTGATACAGGGCCGTGATTTTGGCTATAAAAGGGTCCCCTAGACCCCTACCCCAAGCTTTTTAAGAGAATCATATATGGCGTGCCAGGAGACTCTATGGAATGCTTTCTCAGCATCCAACGAGAGTATCTACTTACAAATTTTTAACTGCATCTAGCCCAGGAAATACTTTGTGCCTAGTAGCAGTGTCTGCTAGTCAGCGGATTATCCCGGCTGTTAAGCAAGCTACACCACCTGTAGTTTGGACACTTAATTTTTTCAAAGGAAATGCTTCGGGACCACGGGATACTTAGTGAAGAGCATCAGGAGGCACCCCAAGGCATAGGGGCTGGGACTGGCACTAGGATGCCTTGCGGTGGACAGCCGAGCTCGATCCTTATAAAAGCTTTTTAACTGCAGCAGCTTTAGTGGACGCTACTGGAGCTGGAATTACGCGGCTGCTGGCATGAGACTTGCCCTCCAATAGATCCTTGTAAATGGATTTAAAGTGTATTCATTCAAATTAGAGGGACAATTTAAATTAAAAAGCTTAGAGCTGCCTCCACCACAGGGGGGCTCTCTCGACCCACCAGCGGACAGGCACCAGTATTGGGAGAGGGGGGCTGGCCGTCAGGGTTCACCGCGGCTCTGGCACAAACCCGGCGACACGGAGGTGGCACGGGCAGGAGCGGACTGGCCGTCTCGGCTTCTCACTTTTTGGATTTTAGAAGGGCATGACATGCCTATATCTGTGTCTCCCCCTCCTTTTACTCCTCCACCTCTTTTCTTTTCGCATGACTATATGTACTTGTCACTTTTCCATGTGTTAGTTGTGTCTTCTGAGCAGTTTGTCAGCTTTTGGACACCTTTGAAGGTGTTTTCTATGTGTTTCTATGTGTTTTTGTTTGCCTGCCATTGGTTTTAACGGTGTTCGAAGGTGTTCGACGAACAGTTCGACGAACAGTTCGGCGAACACACGGGTGTTCGACGAACCGAACCGAACTTGAACACTACGGGGGTGGCTCAACACTATTCTCTATACCTCTCTGCTCCTATTTACTAATGGTATGTTCTTCAATTTACACCAGCTAACCCCCACTTTCATTTATGACCTTGTTTACTTAGCTTTTGACTATCCAGCATCTGATTCAGCCTTAATCAGCTGATCAAGATGAGCACAGACCACTCCCCTCTGGTACACAGCTGAATGCATTCTGTTACAAATATATTGTCTGCCAGGAGTCTGTTAGACTTTAGTCTGTGTCCATCACCTTAAGTGTGACCATTGCTGAAGTGTGAGAAATATGAATTAATCCTGAATAATATGATGCATGCAGACTGTACCTTACCTGCCACCACCGCACTCTAATCAGCATCTCTGTTTATCCATTCCTCTTACAGGTACGTGACTCAGCTTTCCCATCCTGACTTCCATGCAGACTTCTCTATACCTCTCTGCTCCTATTAACTAATGGTATGTGACTCAGCTTTCCCATCCTGACTTCCATGCAGACTTCTCTATACCTCTCTGCTCCTATTTACTAATGGTATGTTCTTCAAGTTACACCAGCTACCCCCCACTTTCATTTATGACCTTGTTTACTTAGCCTTTGACTATCCAGCATCTGATTCAGCCTTAATCAGCTGATCAAGATGAGCACAGACCACTCCCCTCTGGTTCACAGCTGAATGCATTCTGTTACAAATATATTATGTGCCAGGAGTCTGTTAGACTTTAGTCTGTGTCCATCACCTTAAGTGTGGCCATTGCTGAAGTGTGAGAAATATGAATTAATCCTGAATAATATGATGCATGCAGACTGTACCTTACCTGCCACCACCGCACTCTAATCAGCATCTCTGTTTATCCATTCCTCTTACAGGTACGTGACTCAGCTTTCCCATTCTGACTTCCATGCATACTTCTCTATACCTCTCTGCTCCTATTTACTAATGGTACGTGGCTCAGCTTTCCCATCCTGACTTCCATGCAGACTTCTCTATACCTCTTTGCTCCTATTTACTAATTGTACGTGACTCAGCTTTCCCATCCTGACTTCCATGCAGACTTCTCTATACCTCTCTGCTCCTATTTACTAATGGTATGTTCTTCAAGTTACACCAGCTACCCCCACTTTCATTTATGACCTTGTTTACTTAGCCTTTGACTATCCAGCATCTGATTCAGCCTTAATCAGCTGCTCAAGATGAGCACATACCACTCCCCTCTGGTTCACAGCTGAATGCATTCTGTTACAAATATATTGTGTGCCAGGAGTCTGTTAGACTTTAGTCTGTGTCCATCACCTTAAGTGTGGCCATTGCTGAAGTGTGAGATTTATGAATTAATCCTGAATAATATGATGCATGCAGACTGTACCTTACCTGCCACCACCGCACTCTAATCAGCATCTCTGTTTATCCATTCCTCTTACAGGTACGTGACTCAGCTTTCCCATTCTGACTTCCATGCAGACTTCCCTATACCTCTCTAGTCTGTGTCCATCACCTTATGTGTGGCCATTGCTGAAGTGTGAGAAATATCAATTAATCCTGAATTGAACCTGGAGTGAACTGAAGGTAACTGGATACTAAGTCACAGTAAACAATGTTTGTGTTTGTTTTCACTCTCACCCCCTTAATCCTTCACCTTTTCCAAACACCCCTAATCCCTACACCTAGTAATGAACTTTTCATCTCTCTCTCCATTCTCCCCACCCATCTCACCTCCTCCTCAGAGCTATTCCTCAACATACAATCCTTTGTCTCCAAACACAGACAGCCACCTCATGCCCTCTCCTGCTCCCACCTACTAACGCTTTCTCTGCTCTTCCTCACTGCTGGCGACATCTCTCCACATCCCGGTCCTCCTCACCACATCCCTACAATCACTTCCACCTCCTAACCACGATCTATCCCAAACTCTCGTAACCCTTCTAACCTTATACCCATCCACCCAGCCCCCACTTCCCCAATCCCTCTAACAGGAGCTCTATGGAACGCTCGCTCTGTCTGCAACAAACTTTCCTACATTCACGACCTCTTCATCACTAACAAGCTTTCCTTCCTCGGCATCACTGAAACCTGGCTCACCCCCTCTGACACGGCCTCTCCTGCTGCACTTTCATACAGCGGATTCCACCTCTCCCATACCCCCCGCCCCACTGGCAAGCATGGTGGAGTAATAGGTTTCCTCCTCTCAGATAACTGCTCCTTCACCCATATCCCACTGCCGCCCTCCATTACTCTCCCCTCTTTTGAAGTGCACTGCGTGCGTATCTACTCCCCCTCCAACCTCCAACTGGCTGTCATTTACCAACCCCCAGGATCAACCACTACTTTTTTTTGACCACTTCACCACTTTGTTACTTCATTTCCTCTCCGTTGACATCTCCACTATCCTCATGGGTGACTTTAACATCCCCATTGACACTTACCTCTCAGCTGCCTCTAAGCTTCTATCCCTCACTTCCTCCTTCAGTCTTACTCAGTGGTCTTCCACACCCACCCACAAAGACAGCCACACACTGGACCTCATCTTCACCTGCCTCTGTTCCCTATCTAACCTCTCTAACTCACCTCTCACTCTCTCTGACCACAACCTACTTACATTCTCTACCCTCTCCTCTCCAGGGCAACAATCCCCACTCCACAAACTTGCGTACCCTCGCAGAAATCTCAAACACCTTGACCTACACTCACTCTCTGAATCCCTCCTCCCTCTTACAGACATTAGTTCCTTACATGATGCTGATGTTGCTGCCACTTTATACAACACCACAACAGCTGCAGCTCTCGATTCGGTCGCCCCCCTCACACATCCCAAAGCTCGCACAATCAACAGACAACCCTGGTGTTAGAACTCTCCTGTTAGGTTTTTTTTAGTTTGCTGGTCACATGACCATTTTTGCCTATTTAATCCGGCTCCGCCCTCCTGGCCTTGCTGGACTTCATTGTATTTACTACTCTTGAGCTAGCTTGGTGCTCTGTTGCCGTTCTCTGTTAGTTTTGCTAGGTCTTCTGACCTCTATGCTTCTTGTTGTGTGTTTGTCTTTGACTGCTACTATTTCTGCTAGGAGGTGTCCAACTTATCCCAGTCCCTAGTTCTTGTAGGGATCCCTCCCTCACATCTATAGGTCTTCGTACAGACTAGCCGAGGACTTTAGCGGGTCTGATCGCAGGATCAGGTTCCCCGTTACATCGTAGGGATCTAGTTTAGTTCTATTGTAGGGACAGATCTCCTGTCTTTCCTTAGTCTCTGTAGCAGATTATAACAGTAAGTCCAGCCCTAAAAAAAAAAAAAAAAAAATTTTCTCTAAGGAAAGACCTCCAGTTTTCCATCATGGTCTCGGTTCAAGATTTGGCTCAACGCTTGCAGGTACTCTCTCTGGAGGTGGCCAAGCTCCAACAACACGTGAGTAGCTGTTCTGGAGCACATTTTGTGGTACCAAAGGTACGTCTGCCTGATTTATTTTTTGGCGAACAACAAGATTTTTTTTCTTTTAAAAATGCTTGTTTATTGTATTTTCGTTTGAGACCCGGATCCTCTGGTGATGAATCACAGCGCATAGGGTTCATAATTAGTGTTGAGCCACCCCCGTAGTGTTCGAGTTCGGTTCGGTTCGTCGAACACCCGTGTGTTCGCCGAACTGTTCGTCGAACTGTTGGTCGAACACCTTCGAACACCGTTAAAACCAATGGCAGGCAAACAAAAACACATAGAAACACATAGAAAACACCTTCAAAGGTGTCCAAAAGCTGACAAACTGCTCAGAAGACATAACTAACACATGGAAAAGTGACAAGTACATATAGTCATGCGAAAATAAAAGAGGTGGAGGAGTAAAAGGAGGGGGAGACACAGATATAGGCATGTCATGCTCTTCTAAAATCCAAAAAGTGAGAAGCCGACACGGCCAGTCCGCTCCTGCCCGTGCCACCTCCGTGTCGCCGGGTTTGTGCCAGAGCCGCGGTGAACCCTGACGGCCAGCCCCCCTCTCCCAATACTGGTGCCTGTCCGCTGGTGGGTCGAGCGAGCCCCCCTGTGGTGGAGGCAGCTCTAAGCTTTTTAATTTAAATTGTCTCTCTAATTTGAATGAATACACTTTAAATCCATTTACAAGGATCTATTGGAGGGCAAGTCTCATGCCAGCAGCCGCGGTAATTCCAGCTCCAGTAGCGTCCACTAAAGCTGCTGCAGTTAAAAAGCTTTTATAAGGATCGAGCTCGGCTGTCCACAGCAAGGCATCCTACTGCCAGTCCCAGCCCCTATGCCTTGGGGTGCCTCCTGATGCTTTTCACTAAGTATCCCATGGTCCCGAAGCATTTCCTTTGAAAAAATTAAGTGTCTAAACTACAGGTGGTGCAGCTTGCTTAACAGCCGGGATAATCCGCTCACTAGCAGACACTGCTACTAGGCACAAAGTATTTCCTGGGCTAGATGCAGTTAAAAATTTGTAATTAGATACTCTCGTTGGATGCTGAGAAAGCATTCCATAGAGTCTCCTGGCACGCCATATATGATTCTCTTAAAAAGCTTGGGGTAGGTGTCTAGGGGACCCTTTTATAGCCAAAATCACGGCCCTGTATCGCAATACGTCACCTAGGCTGAAGATAAATGGAACTGTAGCACCCTGAGAGCTCGGTTGCTACAGACGTATTGCACCTCACCCAGAGGTGTGATATCTCACTCTCAGGTAAGGATGGAGTGTGGATCAGGACCCGACACCTGCATGCATTACACCACATTGCCGTGGGGCAGGGCGACCAATATGCCCCTGAGATGGGCACGACAGTCCCTGTCCCTGGCTGGAGTGGGGGAAGGGAACACTGAGGAAGGGGAACCCTGTAGTGCAGGAGCAGAGAGTAAGCAGTTCCTGGGTGCATTGAGAAGGGAGTATAAAAGGTGGGCACCATCTTAGTTCAGTGCAGAGAAGTCTGAGCAGAAGTGGCAGGGAGCAGGGGCTCTGCATGAGCTCTGCTCCGGAGGCGGGCCTAGTAACAGAGGCCCAGGCCTAGAAGAGGGAGAAGGAAGGAAGAGGAGCGGAGAAGGCTCCAGGAACGAGGAATGAAGGGATCCCAGGGGTGCGGACGGGCGAGTCGCCACCGCACGCCCGAATCCACCTGCGTGGAGGGGTCAGGCCAAAGGGGGAGACCGGTCCCCGAACTAGTGGAGGCAGGAAACGACCCTCAGCTAGAAACCGGAGGCTCTGACATTTTATGTGGCGCAGCCCCTCGCTACACCCGCTAGGAAGGCACCACATAGGGTCAGGGAAACTGGCGCCAAGTTTACCAAGAGGAGGCCCAAGGCAGCCGGACAGAAGTGTTGGTAAGAAAGGCCAGACAAAGGACACACAAAGGGGGTCCTGTGAAGTGCTCCAAAGTTATCTGGGAGTTGTCTGAGCCCCTCACCTGGTGAGCACAGTACGACGTGGGCAGCCGTTACCTGCAGACGTGGTCTGGATAATAAGAACTGTGAGTAAAGGCCCTGAACTGCATCACTGACTCCGTGTCGTTACTGCTGCTGCCCTGCACCATCACCCCCATCCTCCGCATACACTGCCCTGAGGCTATACTCCTCCCGTGGGGAGTTATGCTACGCTCTGCTGCACCCACAACACCAGCCTCAGTGGTCTGCCCTGTAGCGGCGGTTCACTCTGACCGCAATCCACGGGTGGCGTAGTCGGACATTTAAACATGAAAACCACATAAATAGTTCCGCCACTGGTTTGACCGCCCTGAGCCACGGAACTGGGTCGCCGCCACGAAGACTACAACCACCAGCATCCACCAAAAAGGGTCCGGCTCCGGGTGTCCCAAGGCCCAGGGGGTGCGTCAGAACATTTTCATCACCTTTCACAATCACCAATGGGACAAGGCAGTGATGTCCTCTGTCCCCTCTCTTATACATCCTAGTGACGGAGCACCTGCTCTCATCAATTCGCCATAACCCCAATATTAGGTGGATTGAGGTGGGAGGCACCGAGTACAAGTGCTCTCTATTTGCTGATGATGTCCTAGTATATATCACTCAATCACATATATCCATCCATGCTGTTATGGCTGAAATAGATCACTTTGTTACATGGTCAAATTTTAAAATCAATGCAGCGAAGTCTGAGGCCCTCGATGTCTCCCTCCCCAAATCCATATAGGATTCCATCCAGTCCAACTTTCCCTTTGCCTGGCCCTCACAGGGTATCAAATACTTAGGAATTCCTATTCATAGAGACCTCTCCCATCTATGTTATCTTAATTTTGGGCCCTTTATTGAACAACTCCATACAGACCACGGTTGGCAAGTTAGAACTGTAAGATTCACTACGTGAACCACTGGTGTTTTGTGGAAAAGCACATGTACACTGCGTTCCAAATTATTATACAAAAAGTGTTTAGGAGTGATAAGGGAAGAATTTGTTTGTTTGTCAGTTAAACTCATTGATGGTGATGTGTGTCAGGGCTCTTTATATCACTGTAAGCAATTGCAGACACCTGTGCTAATTAGTTTGGCAGGTGTGTCCAATGAAAGGCAAGACTACTTAAGAAGGCTCTCTCACATTATTAAGCAGCCTACATTTTCTGCCAAAATGGGAAAGAAAAAGGATGTGTCGGCTGCTGAGAAGCAACAAATTGTGGAGTGTTTAGGTCAAGGCATGACTACAATCAACATTGTGCGATGATCAGGATGAAGTGTCTTGGCAATCAAGAAGTATGTAGCTGATTCACAGTACACATGTGTGCGTGCTGATAAGGGCAAATTGAGGACTCTTTCCTACAGGCAATTACGTCAGGTTGAAAGAGCAGCGGCAAAAAAGCCTTGTCATAGCAGCAGACAAGTTTTTGAAGCTGCTTGTGCCTCCAACGTCCCCCGAACAACAAGATGCAGGGTCCTTCAGAGGTTTGCAGCTGTGCATGCGCCATCCTGTCGACCTCCTCTATCCACTTCACACAAGCAGAAACGGCTCCATTGGGCCAAACATTACATGAAGACTGATTTCAAAACTGTTTTGTTCACGGATGAGTGCCGTGCAGCGCTCGATGGTCCAGATGGATGGAGTGGAGGATGGCTGGTTGATGGACACCCCACGCAAACACGGCTACAGCGCCAACAAGGAGGAGGTGGAGTAATGTTTTGGGCTGGAATCATGGGGAGAGAGATTGTCGGCCCCTTTAGGATCCCTGAAGGCGCTAAAGATGAACTCCATAATGTATGTGGATTTTCTCAAACAGCACTTCCTGCCATGGTTCAAGAAGAAGAACCGTGTATTTCACAGCAAGATCATTTTTCTGCATGATAATGCACCATCTCATGCTGCACATAAAACATCTGCATCTCTGGCTGATATGGGCATAAAAGGGGACAAACTTATGGTGTGACCCCCATGCTCCCCTGACCTCTACCCCATTCAGAACCTTTGGAGCATCATTAAAAGGAGTGTCTATGATGGCGGGAGGCAGTTCACATCTAAGCAACAGCTCTGGGAGGGTATTCTGTCCTCATGCAAAACAATTGAAGCAGAAACCATCCAAAACCTGACAAATTCAATGGACGAGAGAGTTCAGAAGCTCCTTTCGAACAAGGGGTCCTATGTGAAAATGTAACATCACCTAGAATAAAGTTTTGAGTTGAAAACTGTTTGATTTCAGTTTCTAACAACCTGCTAATGCTTATAATTTCAAAAATGACCATTTTTTTGGTCTTTATTAAAATGAAAAGGTTGATCGAAAAGTTTGGGGGATCTAAGAGTGTGGCAACCCAGTAGTCATGATTACTTCGAATTCTGACAATATGAGGGTCATGCTGCAGGTAGTGCAGCAAGAAGGCACTTATGTGCCTTGCGCATCTCGGAGCCCCAAAATTATTTTCCGGGCTAGATGCAGCTAAAAATTATTTTTAATTTTAAATCTGGTGAAGCTTTAGTATAGATGGCCTAATAGGATCAGTGCTGCACACTGCTACAAAGCCCAAATTATTTTCCAGTCAAGATACAGATAAACATGATTAGTAATTTGAAAGCTTAAAACGGTTGGTAGGGTGATTTTAACCAATCATCAAGCTTTTACTCTCCCCAGGATGACACAGGGGTAGAAAAGTCGTTTCGGATCCATGATTTGTTCATCTTTATGAACGTGAGTCTGTCTACATTATCAGTGGAGAGCCGCGTGCGCTTATCTGTCAGCACACCACCAGCAGCGCTGAACACACGTTCAGACAGAACGCTGGCTGCGGGGCATGACAAGATCTCCAAGGCGTAAGTGGCTAGCTCCGGCCATTTATCCAGATTGGAAGCCCAAAAAGAGCAAGGGTCCAGTGACACAGTCGTGGCTTCAATGTTTACTTGGAGATACTCCTGTACCATCGTCTCTAGGCGTTGACTATGTGTCAGACTTCTTGTCTCCTGTGGCCTTGCAAAGGATGGGCTAAAAAAGTGGTGAAATGATTCCGCAAAATTGATGTTACCAGCAGATACTGTGGTTCTGTTACGGTTTGAGTGCTGAACACTTGACGGTCCCACGGTTGGCAAGTTGGAACTGTGAGATTCACGACGTGCACCACTGGTATTTTGTGGAAAAGCACATGTAAGATTCTGCAACAGTCTCTGCTGATACTCCTGCATGCGTGCATCCCTTTCTATGGCAGGAATAATTTCTGCAAATTTACTTTTGTACCGGGGATCTAACAGTGTGGCAACCCAGTAGTCAGGATTATTTCTAATTCTCACAATTCGAGGGTCATGTTGCAGGTAGTGCAGCAAGAAGGCACTCATGTGTGTTGCGCATCCAGGAGCACCAAGTCCCTGTTGTGTTGGTGGCGAGGTAACAATCATGCTTCCTTCCTCTGTCCTCTCCCCCCAACCTCGCACAACAGAAATGTGATCAAGGTCTCCCTCATCTGATGAGTCTTCCATCAGTTCGTCCTCCACTTCTTCCTGGGCTCCTGCACCTTCCTCACTAGTTTGGCTGCTACCATGCGCCCTGGTAAAACCATCTCCCCCACCCTCACATGCCTGCCGCCTTGGTGCTGCCGACCGTCTGGACCTTGCAGATGTTAGCCCTTCCGCATACAACTCCTCCTCCTCTACTTCCTCCACCTCCTCTTGTGCCACCACCTGACTCCGAATTCTGTTTAACATGTGCTCCAGCATGTAAATCACCGGAATAGTCATGCTGATAATGGCATCGTCAGCACTAAACATCTTCGTCGCCATTTCAAAACTGTGCAGAAGGGTGCATAGGTCCCTGATCTGAGACCACTCCTCCAGCGTGATTTGCCCCACCTCTGAATCTCGTTGGCCCAGGCTATACGTCAGAACGTATTGCACCAGGGCTTGTCGGTGCTGCCACAGTCGCTGCAACATGTGCAGAGTTGAATTCCACCGGTTAGGCACATCGCATTTTAGCCGGTGAAGTGGCAGGCCCAACGACTTCTGTAGAGATGTAAGTCGCTGAGCTGCGGGATGCGAACGGCGGAAGTGAGCACACAGCGACCGTGCCCTCTGCAGAAGGCCATCTAGTCTGGGATAGTGGGCTAAAAATTGCTGGACAACCAGGTTCAACACGTGAGCCATACAAGGCACGTGTGTGACATTGCCCCGGCGAAGGGCCGCACCCAGGTTTGCAACATTGTCGCACACGGCCTTCCCTGGTTTCAGGTCCAGTGGAGACAACCATTCATGAAATTGGTTCTCCAGAGCTGACCACAACTCCTCAGCTGTGTGACTCACATTTCCCAGACATTTCAATGTAACAACCGCCTGATGACGTTGAGCCCTACTGCCAGCATAGTAAGGAGGTGTGCAGGATCCCTTCTGCGCAGTTAGAAAGCTTGTGGCATGACCAGACAGGCTTTGGGTGCAGGTGGAAGACCGAGAGGAGGTTGAGGAGGCAGAAGCAGTGGAGGAACTTTGACATAAAGAGGATTGACGCACAACTCGTGGGGACGGCAAGACTTGGACAGCAGCCCCTTGTCCTGCTGTCACCATAGTTACCCAGTGCCCAGTCAGTGACATGTAACGCCCCTGTCCATGCCTACTCGTCCAAGTGTCTGTGGTGAAATGCACCCTGTCACACACAGAGTTTCTCAAAGAAGCGGTGATGTTGTGTGCGACATGCTGGTGGAGCGCAGGCACACCTTTCTTTGAGAAGTAGTGCCGACTGGGCATCTGGTACTGGGGCACTGCGACGGACATAAGGTCTCAAAAATCCTCTGTGTCCACCAGGCGGAATGGCAGCATTTCTGTAGCCAAGATAAGGGTGTCCCCGGCAAACTGCCGGTCTGTGAGGAAGATGCAGGCGGACATGTTAGGTTGCCTTGATCCAAAGGTGGTGCTATCGATGTCGGATAGCGCTCAACACCAGCTGGTGTTACCACCTCCAAAGAAAATGATGACCTGCCAATCACGCTGGCTGTTGCGGGTAAAGAGGTGGCAGGTCTGCGCCCCAAAACAGGTGTGACTGCTGTCCCCCCAGTCACAGAGGATGAAGAGGCCGCGGATGCACAAGATATGGCAGACGGTGATTGGCCCGGCCGGCTAGGCCGCATTGTAGCACACTGAGCTTCCCACTGCAACTTATGCTTCATGTCCATGTGCCGGTTCATGCATGAAGTACTCAAACTATGTATTTTTTGGCCTCTACTTAGCTTTTGCTGACAAATGTTACAGATAACACGAGTTGGGTCATCTTTATCGATCTGAAAAAATGCCCAGGCTATGCAAGGCTTAGCACCCATGCGACCTGAAGAGCCACCACGACTTGTGGTGAGAGGCAGAGTTGTGTTTGAGGATGCAGTTGTTGACGTGCTTCCAGTACTACGTCTCTGTCCAGGAAGGCGCAACCTGACCTCGTCGTCACTAGCATCTTCCTCCACCTCCTCTGCTGACCTCATCTCTTGGCTGACTGTGGGTTGACATTAAGTGGGATCTCCGACCTCATCATCATCACCCTGTGCGTTATCACACCCGTCGTCCTCAGAGCCAACCTGTTCCTGCCCTGACAAAAAACTAAAGTTGTCGCTCCAATCAGGTATTTGAGTCTTATCATCGTCTTCCTCATTGTCTCCACCAACAGGAGTTACAGTTTGGGAATGAGGGTCTACATTATGGTCAGAACCTTCTGCGTCTGGTCCTGGATCCGACTCATAAAGATTCTGGGCATAAGTGCAGATCATTTCCTCGTCTGGATTCACAGAAGCGCTGGAGTCGACCTCTGATTCCCAGGCTATAATATGAGTAAACAGCTCTGCAGACTCAACCATCTGTTCTACCTCATACTCAGACGGGCAGCTGGAGATTTGGGAGCTGTGAGGAAGCAAGTGCGATTTGGGTGACACCTTTGAGGACTGGAGTATTTGTGATGTTGAAGTTGATGTGGAGGAGAGCCTACTTAAAGGAGCACTTGATATCCGTTGAAGCACCTGCTGTTTTTGTGCCTCATCTGGAATTTGTAGCGATTGGCGTGGCCGTAAGAAAGGGATCTTATCACATTGTCCGCTAAAAGAAGTAGACATTTTAGTTTGGCTGGAAGATGGTCTTTCTTCTGCAGATGTTACTGTTGCTTTAACACCTACCCCACGGACACAACCTTTTTTCCCCTTCCCAACACGCCTATTCCCCTTTCCACCAGCAGCAGGCCTTTTTCCACTCATTTTGGTGGTTAACTAATTCACAACTCTGGAGTTGTTTGCACAAAAAAACAATGGATGGTAACCGAGCAGAGCTGAGTGGCCAAACTGTGGTATTAGGCCAAAACTATTGGCTGGGTTAGATGCAGAAAAAAATTATTTTGAATTTGCAACCTGATGGAGGTCAGTATAGATGGACTAATACAAATAGTCCCACACACAGCTAGAAGCCCAAATATTTTTTCAGAGGTACTGTAGATGCAGATAAAAATTAGTTTTAATTTGCAACCTGATGGAGGTCAGTATAGATGGACTAATAGAGAAAGTCCGACACACTACTAGAAGGCCAAATATTTTTTCAGAGGTAGATGCAGAAAAAAATATATTCAGTTTGCAACCTGATGGAGGTCAGTATAGATGGACTAATAGACCAAGTCCCACACACTGCTAGAAGCCCAAATATGTTTTCAGAGCTAGATGCAGAAAAAAATTATTTTTAATTTGCAACCTGATGGAGGTCAGTATAGATGGACTAATAGACCAAGTCCCACACACCGCTAGAAGCCCAACTATTTTTTCAGAGCTAGATGCAGAAAAAAATTATATTCAATTTGCAACCTGCTGGAGGTCAGTATAGAAGGACTAATAGAACAAGTCCCACACACTGCTAGAAGCCCAAATATTTTTTCAGAGCTAAATGAAGAAAAAAATTATTTTTAATTTGCAACCTGATGGAGGTCAGTATAGATGGACTAATAGACCAAGTCCCACACACTGCTAGAAGCCCAAATATTTTTTCAGAGCTAGATGCAGAAAAAAATTATTTTTAATTTGCAACCTGATGGAGGTCAGTATAGATGGACTAATAGACCAAGTCCCACACACTGCTAGAAGCCCAACTATTTTTTCAGAGCTAGATGCAGAAAAAAATTATATTCAATTTGCAACCTGCTGGAGGTCAGTATAGAAGGACTAATAGAACAAGTCCCACACACTGCTAGAAGCCCAAATATTTTTTCAGAGCTAAATGAAGAAAAAAATTATTTTTAATTTGCAACCTGATGGAGGTCAGTATAGATGGACTAATAGACCAAGTCCCACACACTGCTAGAAGCCCAAATATTTTTTCAGAGCTAGATGCAGAAAAAAATTATATTCAGTTTGCAACCTGATGGAGGTCAGTATAGATGGACTAATAGACCAAGTCCCACACACCGCTAGAAGCCCAACTATTTTTTCAGAGCTAGATGCAGAAAAAAATTATATTCAATTTGCAACCTGCTGGAGGTCAGTATAGAAGGACTAATAGAACAAGTCCCACACACTGCTAGAAGCCCAAATATTTTTTCAGAGCTAAATGAAGAAAAAAAATTATTTTTAATTTGCAATCTGATGGAGGTCAGTATAGATGGACTAATAGACCAAGTCCCACACACTGCTAGAAGCCCAAATATTTTTTCAGAGCTAGATGCAGAAAAAAATTATATTCAGTTTGCAACCTGATGGAGGTCAGTATAGATGGACTAATAGAATGATGCTATGCCCAAAAGATTTTACTTCACTAGGTGCAGTAAAAAAATTGGTATTCTATACACAGGTGTTATATCTTGCAACACAGATAGGCTACTCCACTGACTAACACACTCTGCAATAGGCCAAAAAGGATTAGCTTTGCTAGATTCAGCCAAATGCTGTGAAAAAAACTTGCACAGCACTGGCACAGACCTGCCTGGCAAAAACTGATAGGAACTCATGTAACCTAGTCCTGAAAAGGACTCCAATTACAATTAGTCTTTACTCCCACAATCTATCTATTTAAGAGCACAGACCTCCCTGATAAAAGTCGTAGGAAATGCTGTAACCTAGTCCTTAAAAGGACTGCAATCACAACTATTCCCTACTCCCAAGCTATCTGTATATTTGTGCGAAAATTGGCTTGAAATTAACAAGGTATAGCGCACACAGCAACAGCGGTGCCGTCTAACACGCAGCTGCAGCAGTGAGAAAATGGTGGCGACGGGGAAAATGGCTTGGTCTTATAGGGCAAGGACATGTGACATACACTGCCAATGACACATGCCCTTGCTTGTGTGAAAAAAAGCACTTCGCTCCGTGTGTGCGCTGCTGATAGGCTGACAGATTGCACCTCCCCACTGCAAATGCGGGAAAGAGAAAAAAAAATGGAGATCTTCATTGTTCCTGCAGAGATCCATCCCCTGCCCCTCCCCCCACCCCGCTGTACACTCAAACTGCGTATTAATATTAATTTTCATCATTACTGAGAAAAAATCCAGTTATGATTTTGGTGCACGAACAGTTATCGAACATAACCTCGAACAGCCGAATTTTTCTCAAATTGTTCGTGTTCGCCGAACGGCTCGAACACCGCCCAAAACAGCTCGAATTTGAGATTGGCGAACAGTTCGAGTAGAACAACGCTCATCTCTATTCATAATGTCACTTTTGTGCAAAGATCCTCAGGGGTGGGCCTTCTCTCTCCAACCTAGTGTTCCGTGCTTTAGATCAGTGGATAGTTTTTTTTCTGCTTTGGGTTTGTTGTACGATGATCCTGATCGTGTCTCATCTGCTGAGTCTGAATTGAGACGTTTGAGGCAGGGATCAGATAATGTGCAAAAATATTGTTCTCACTTCCGTCGGTGGTCTGCCCAGGTGGGGTGGAACGATTCAGCTTTGAAAAGCTTGTTTCGTGCAGGGCTAGGTGAAAGGGTTAAGGATTTACTGATTGCTTATCCCACACCTGGAAACTTTCAGGAGGCAATGCAATTAGCTATACGGGTGGACAGGAGACTGCGTGCAAGGGTTAATGAGAGCAAATCCTCTGCTATGTCAGCTCCGAGTCCTGAGAGGGTCTGTGCTGACAATGGAGAGCCGATGGAGATTGGGGCGATGGAACCCCGCTCTCAGGAAAAAGACCGCAGGCTTTCTGAAGGCTTGTGCTTCTATAGCGGAAATTCTGGTCATTTTATTAAGAACTGTGTGCTTCGCATGAAGAAAGAAAAAAAAATGGTCAGTCATGCACGTATTGCCTGTTTAAATTCTAAGGGGGTATTCCTATCTGCTACTACCGCTGCTCAGGATGAATTAATTGAATTTCGGGTATTTGTGGATTGTGGTTCTACTCTGAATGTGATTGATGGGGGATTCTTGGAAAAACTTAGATTAGAACCTAAAACTTTGTCATCCCCTATTGCTGTGGTTTCTGTTGATGGCTCTCCCTTGAAGAGTGTTACTCATAAAGTCTGTGAATATCCCCTCACTATTAATGGTATTCATCAAGAGAATTTGGATTTGGTGGTATTGGATAATTTGCCTTCTCCAGTAATATTGGGGTTACCCTGGTTAAAATTGCACACTCCTGTACTGGATTGGTCTACCAATGAAATTAAGTCCTGGAGCCCTAAGTGTTATGACAAGTTTTGTAACGGACGCATTGCTGCGGTGGAAAAAGGGGAATTACCTGTACCTATTCAGGATTTTTGGAGAGTTTTTTCTGAGGAGGAGTCACAAATTTTGCCTCCCCATAGAGACTATGATTGTACCATTGAATTTGTCCCTGGAGCGACTCTTCCTAAAAGTCGTTTATTTAATCTTGCTATTCCTGAGAGAAAGGCTTTGGAGGAATACATACAGACAAGCTTGTCCGCCGGTCACATTAGGCCTTCCAAGTCTCCTGTGGCTGTTGGATTTTTTTTTGTAAAAAAAAAAGATGGCGGTTTACGTCCTTGTCTGGACTTTCGTGAGATTAATAAAATTACTGTACGCAATCCTTACCCACTGCCATTGATTCCTGATTTATTTAACCAGTTAGTGGGGGCCAAGTGGTTCTCTAAAATTGATCTCCGGGGGGCATACAATTTGTTGCACATGAAGGAGGGTGATGAATGGAAGACTGCTTTTAACACTCCTGTGGGTCATTTTGAGAATCTGGTGATGCCTTTTGGTCTTACCAATGCTCCAGCATTTTTTCAGAATCTTATTAATGACATCCTTAGACCTTTAATCGGCAAAAATGTGGTTGTGTATTTGGATGACATTCTGATTTATTCGCCTGATCTGGAGTCTCATTGGCGGAGCGTACGTGAGGTATTACAGTTATTAATGGACAATTCGCTTTTTGCTAAGCTGGAGAAATGTGAGTTCGCTGTACAGAGAATTAGTTTTTTGGGCTACATTATCTCCAGTGAAGGTTTTGAGATGGACCCGGTTAAAGTTCAAGCTGTGCAGGAATGGCCAAGGCCTATTGGTTTGAAATCGATACAGAGGTTTTTGGGTTTCGCCAATTATTACAGAAAATTCATAAAAAAAATTTCTATTATTGTCAAACCGCTGACCGATCTCACCAGGAAAGGTGCTAATTAGAGATGAGCGTTGTTCTACTCGAACTGTTCGCCAATCTCAAATTCGAGCTGTTTTGGGCGGTGTTCGAGCCGGTCGGCGAACACGAACAATTTGAGAAAAATTCGGCTGTTCGAGGTTATGTTCGATAACTGTTCGTGCACCAAAATCATAACTGATTTTTTCTCAGTAATGATGAAAATTAATGTTAATACGCAGTTTGAGTGTACAGCGGGGCGGGGGGAGGGGCAGGGGATGGATCTCTGCAGGAACAATGAAGATCTCCATTTTTTTTTCTCTTTCCCGCATTTGCAGTGGGGAGGTGCAATCTGTCAGCCTATCAGGAGCGCACACACGGAGCGAAGTGCTTTTTTTCACACAAGCAAGGGCATGTGTGATTGGCAGTGTATGTCACATGTCCTTGCCCTATAAGACCAAGCCATTTTCCCCGTCGCCACCATTTTCTCACTGCTGCAGCTGCGTGTTAGACGGCACCGCTGTTGCTGTGTGCGCTATACCTTGTTAATTTCAAGCCAATTTTCGCACAAATATACAGATAGCTTGGGAGTAGGGAATAGTCGTGATTGCAGTCCTTTTAAGGACTAGGTTACAGCATTTCCTACGACTTTTATCAGGCAGGTCTGTGCTCTTAAATAGATAGATTGTGGGAGTAAAGACTAATTGTAATTGGAGTCCTTTTCAGGACTAGCTTACATCAGTTCCTATCAGTTTTTGCCAGGCAGGTCTGTGCCAGTGCTGTGCAAGTTTTTTTCACAGCATTTGGCTGAATCTAGCAAAGCTAATCCTTTTTGGCCTATTGCAGAGTGTGTTAGTCAGTGGAGTAGCCTATCTGTGTTGCAAGATATACCACCTGTGTATAGAATACCAATTTTTTTACTGCACCTAGTGAAGTAAAATCTTTTGGGCATAGCATCATTCTATTAGTCCATCTATACTGACCTCCATCAGGTTGCAAACTGAATATAATTTTTTTCTGCATCTAGCTCTGAAAAAATATTTGGGCTTCTAGCAGTGTGTGGGACTTGGTCTATTAGTCCATCTATACTGACCTCCATCAGGTTGCAAATTAAAAATAATTTTTTTCTTCATTTAGCTCTGAAAAAATATTTGGGCTTCTAGCAGTGTGTGGGACTTGTTCTATTAGTCCTTCTATACTGACATCCAGCAGGTTGCAAATTGAATATAATTTTTTTCTGCATCTAGCTCTGAAAAAATATTTGGGCTTCTAGCGGTGTGTGGGACTTGGTCTATTAGTCCATCTATACTGACCTCCATCAGGTTGCAAATTAAAAATAATTTTTTTCTGCATCTAGCTCTGAAAAAATATTTGGGCTTCTAGCAGTGTGTGGGACTTGGTCTATTAGTCCATCTATACTGACCTCCATCAGGTTGCAAATTAAAAATAATTTTTTTCTTCATTTATCTCTGAAAAAATATTTGGGCTTCTAGCAGCGTGTGGGACTTGTTCTATTAGTCCATCTATACTGACCTCCATCAGGTTGCAAATTAAAAATAATTTTTTTCTGCATCTAGCTCTGAAAAAATATTTGGGCTTCTAGCAGTGTGTGGGACTTGGTCTATTAGTCCATCTATACTGACCTCCATCAGGTTGCAAATTAAAAATAATTTTTTTCTGCATCTAGCTCTGAAAAAATATTTGGGCTTCTAGCAGTGTGTGGGACTTGGTCTATTAGTCCATCTATACTGACCTCCATCAGGTTGCAAATTGAATAAAAAAAATTTCTGCATCTAGCTCTGAAAAAATATTTGGGCTTCTAGCGGTGTGTGGGACTTGGTCTATTAGTCCATCTATACTGACCTCCATCAGGTTGCAAATTAAAAATAATTTTTTTCTGCATCTAGCTCTGAAAAAATATTTGGGCTTCTAGCAGTGTGTGGGACTTGGTCTATTAGTCCATCTATACTGACCTCCATCAGGTTGCAAATTGAATAAAAAAATTTTCTGCATCTAGCTCTGAAAAAATATTTGGGCTTCTAGCGGTGTGTGGGACTTGGTCTATTAGTCCATCTATACTGACCTCCATCAGGTTGCAAATTAAAAATATTTTTTTTCTGCATCTAACCCAGCCAATAGTTTTGGCCTAATACCACAGTTTGGCCACTCAGCTCTGCTCGGTTACCATCCATTGTTTTTTTGTGCAAACAACTCCAGAGTTGTGAATTAGTTAACCACCAAAATGAGTGGAAAAAGGCCTGCTGCTGGTGGAAAGGGGAATAGGCGTGTTGGGAAGGGGAAAAAAGGTTGTGTCCGTGGGGTAGGTGCAGAAGAAAGACCATCTTCCAGCCAAACTAAAATGTCTACTTCTTTTAGCGGACAATGTGATAAGATCCCTTTCTTACGGCCACGCCAATCGCTACAAATTCCAGATGAGGCACAAAAACAGCAGGTGCTTCAACGGATATCAAGTGCTCCTTTAAGTGGGCTCTCCTCCACATCAACTTCAACATCACAAATACTCCAGTCCTCAAAGGTGTCACCCAAATCGCACTTGCTTCCTCACAGCTCCCAAATCTCCAGCTGCCCGTCTGAGTATGAGGTAGAACAGATGGTTGAGTCTGCAGAGCTGTTTACTCATACTATAGCCTGGGAATCAGAGGTCGACTCCAGCGCTTCTGTGAATCCAGACGAGGAAATGATCTGCACTGATGCCCAGAATCTTTATGAGTCGGATCCAGGACCAGACGCAGAAGGTTCTGACCATAATGTAGACCCTCATTCCCAAACTGTAACTCCTGTTGGTGGAGACAATGAGGAAGACGATGATAAGACTCAAATACCTGATTGGAGCGACAACTTTAGTTTTTTGTCAGGGCAGGAACAGGTTGGCTCTGAGGACGACGGGTGTGATAACGCACAGGGTGATGATGATGAGGTCGGAGATCCCACTTACTGTCAACCCACAGTCAGCCAAGAGATGAGGTCAGCAGAGGAGGTGGAGGAAGATGCTAGTGACGACGAGGTCAGGTTGCGCCTTCCTGGACAGAGACGTAGTACTGGAAGCTCGTCAACAACTGCATCCTCAAACACAACTCTGCCTCTCACCACAAGTCGTGGTGGCTCTTCAGGTCGCATGGGTGCTAAGCCTTGCATAGCCTGGGCATTTTTTCAGATCGATAAAGATGACCCAACTCGTGTTATCTGTAACATTTGTCAGCAAAAGCTAAGTAGAGGCCAAAAAATACATAGTTTGAGTACTTCATGCATGAACCGGCACATGGACATGAAGCATAAGTTGCAGTGGGAAGCTCAGTGTGCTACAATGCAGTCTAGCCGGCCGGGCCAACCACCGTCTGCCATATCTTGTGCATCCGCGGCCTCTTCATCCTCTGTGACTGGGAGGACAGCAGTCACACCTGTTTTGGGGCGCAGACCTGCCACCTCTTTACCCGCAACAGCCAGCGTGATTGGCAGGTCATCATTTTCTTTGGAGGTGGTAACACCAGCTGGTCTTGAGCGCTGTCCGACATCGATAGCACCACCTTTGGATCAAGGCAACCTAACATGTCTGCCTGCATCTTCCTCACAGACCGGCAGTTTGCCGGGGACACCCTTATCAACCCCGTCTAAGCACAATAGCCAGCCCTCGGTCCCTCAGATGTGGACAAGTAAAAGACCATTTCCTCCTAGCCATGAGAAAGCTAAGAGGTTGAATTTCACCATCTGCAAGCTCTTGGCTACAGAAATGCTGCCTTTCCGCCTGGTGGACACAGAGGATTTTCGAGACCTTATGTCCGTCGCAGTGCCCCAGTACCAGATGCCCAGTCGGCACTACTTCTCAAAGAAAGGTGTGCCTGCGCTCCACCAGCATGTCGCACACAACATCACCGCTTCTTTGAGAAACTCTGTGTGTGACAGGGTGCATTTCACCACAGACACTTGGACGAGTAGGCATGGACAGGGGCGTTACATGTCGCTGACTGGGCACTGGGTAACTATGGTGACAGCAGGACAAGGGGCTGCTGTCCAAGTCTTGCCGTCCCCACGAGTTGTGCGTCAATCCTCTTTATGTCATTTTTCCTCCACTGCTTCTGCCTCCTCAACCTCCTCTCGGTCTTCCACCTGCACCCAAAGCCTGTCTGGTCATGCCACAAGCTTTCTAACTGCGCAGAAGGGATCCTGCACACCTCCTTACTATGCTGGCAGTAGGGCTCAACGTCATCAGGCGGTTTTTACATTGAAATGTCTGGGAAATGTGAGTCACACAGCTGAGGAGTTGTGGTCAGCTCTGGAGAACCAATTTCATGAATGGTTGTCTCCACTGGACCTGAAACCAGGGAAGGCCGTGTGCGACAATGCTGCAAACCTGGGTGCGGCCCTTCGCCGGGGCAATGTCACACACGTGCCTTGTATGGCTCACGTGTTGAACCTGGTTGTCCAGCAATTTTTAGCCCACTATCCCAGACTAGATGGCCTTCTGCAGAGGGCACGGTCGCTGTGTGCTCACTTCCGCCGTTCGCATCCCGCAGCTCAGCGACTTACATCTCTACAGAAGTCGTTGGGCCTGCCACTTCACCGGCTAAAATGCGATGTGCCTACCCGGTGGAATTCAACTCTGCACATGTTGCAGCGACTGTGGCAGCACCGACAAGCCCTGGTGCAATACGTTCTGACGTATAGCCTGGGCCAACGAGATTCAGAGGTGGGGCAAATCACGCTGGAGGAGTGGTCTCAGATCAGGGACCTATGCACCCTTCTGCACAGTTTTGAAATGGCGACGAAGATGTTTAGTGCTGACGATGCCATTATCAGCATGACTATTCCGGTGATTTACATGCTGGAGCACATGTTAAACAGAATTCGGAGTCAGGTGGTGGCACAAGAGGAGGTGGAGGAAGTAGAGGAGGAGGAGTTGTATGCGGAAGGGCTAACATCTGCAAGGTCCAGACGGTCGGCAGCACCAAGGCGGCAGGCATGTGAGGGTGGGGGAGATGGTTTTACCAGGGCGCATGGTAGCAGCCAAACTAGTGAGGAAGGTGCAGGAGCCCAGGAAGAAGTGGAGGACGAACTGATGGAAGACTCATCAGATGAGGGAGACCTTGATCACATTTCTGTTGTGCGAGGTTGGGGGGAGAGGACAGAGGAAGGAAGCATGATTGTTACCTCGCCACCAACACAACAGGGACTTGGTGCTCCTGGATGCGCAACACACATGAGTGCCTTCTTGCTGCACTACCTGCAACATGACCCTCGAATTGTGAGAATTAGAAATAATCCTGACTACTGGGTTGCCACACTGTTAGATCCCCGGTACAAAAGTAAATTTGCAGAAATTATTCCTGCCATAGAAAGGGATGCACGCATGCAGGAGTATCAGCAGAGACTGTTGCAGAATCTTACATGTGCTTTTCCACAAAATACCAGTGGTGCACGTAGTGAATCTCACAGTTCCAACTTGCCAACCGTGGGACCGTCAAGTGTTCAGCACTCAAACCGTAACAGAACCACAGTATCTGCTGGTAACATCAATTTTGCGGAATCATTTCACCACTTTTTTAGCCCATCCTTTGCAAGGCCACAGGAGACAAGAAGTCTGACACATAGTCAACGCCTAGAGACGATGGTACAGGAGTATCTCCAAGTAAACATTGAAGCCACGACTGTGTCACTGGACCCTTGCTCTTTTTGGGCTTCCAATCTGGATAAATGGCCGGAGCTAGCCACTTACGCCTTGGAGATCTTGTCATGCCCCGCAGCCAGCGTTCTGTCTGAACGTGTGTTCAGCGCTGCTGGTGGTGTGCTGACAGATAAGCGCACGCGGCTCTCCACTGATAATGTAGACAGACTCACGTTCATAAAGATGAACAAATCATGGATCCGAAACGACTTTTCTACCCCTGTGTCATCCTGGGGAGAGTAAAAGCTTGATGATTGGTTAAAATCACCCTACCAACCGTTTTAAGCTTTCAAATTACTAATCATGTTTATCTGTATCTTGACTGGAAAATAATTTGGGCTTTGTAGCAGTGTGCAGCACTGATCCTATTAGGCCATCTATAATAAGCTTCACCAGATTTAAAATTAAAAATAATTTTTAGCTGCATCTAGCCCGGAAAATAATTTTGGGGCTCCGAGATGCGCAAGACACATAAGTGCCTTCTTGCTGCACTACCTGCAGCATGACCCTCATATTGTCAGAATTCGAAGTAATCATGACTACTGGGTTGCCACACTCTTAGATCCCCCAAACTTTTCGATCAACCTTTTCATTTTAATAAAGACCAAAAAAATGGTCATTTTTGAAATTATAAGCATTAGCAGGTTGTTAGAAACTGAAATCAAACAGTTTTCAACTCAAAACTTTATTCTAGGTGATGTTACATTTTCACATAGGACCCCTTGTTCAAAAGGAGCTTCTGAACTCTCTCGTCCATTGAATTTGTCAGGTTTTGGATGGTTTCTGCTTCAATTGTTTTGCATGAGGACAGAATACCCTCCCAGAGCTGTTGCTTAGATGTGAACTGCCTCCCGCCATCATAGACACTCCTTTTAATGATGCTCCAAAGGTTCTGAATGGGGTAGAGGTCAGGGGAGCATGGGGGTCACACCATAAGTTTGTCCCCTTTTATGCCCATATCAGCCAGAGATGCAGATGTTTTATGTGCAGCATGAGATGGTGCATTATCATGCAGAAAAATGATCTTGCTGTGAAATGCACGGTTCTTCTTCTTGAACCATGGCAGGAAGTGCTGTTTGAGAAAATCCACATACATTATGGAGTTCATCTTTAGCGCCTTCAGGGATCCTAAAGGGGCCGACAATCTCTCTCCCCATGATTCCAGCCCAAAACATTACTCCACCTCCTCCTTGTTGGCGCTGTAGCCGTGTTTGCGTGGGGTGTCCATCAACCAGCCATCCTCCACTCCATTCATCTGGACCATCGAGCGCTGCACGGCACTCATCCGTGAACAAAACAGTTTTGAAATCAGTCTTCATGTAATGTTTGGCCCACTGGAGCCGTTTCTGCTTGTGTGAAGTGGATAGAGGAGGTCGACAGGATGGCGTATGCACAGCTGCAAACCTCTGAAGGACCCTGCATCTTGTTGTTCGGGGGACGTTGGAGGCACAAGCAGCTTCAAAAACTTGTCTGCTGCTATGACAAGGCTTTTTTGCCGCTGCTCTTTCAACCTGACGTAATTGCCTGTAGGAAAGAGTCCTCAATTTGCCCTTATCAGCACGCACACGTGTGTACTGTGAATCAGCTACATACTTCTTGATTGCCAAGACACTTCATCCTGATCATCGCACAATGTTGATTGTAGTCATGCCTTGACCTAAACACTCCACAATTTGTTGCTTCTCAGCAGCCGACACATCCTTTTTCTTTCCCATTTTGGCAGAAAATGTAGGCTGCTTAATAATGTGAGAGAGCCTTCTTAAGTAGTCTTGCCTTTCATTGGACACACCTGCCAAACTAATTAGCACAGGTGTCTGCAATTGCTTACAGTGATATAAAGAGCCCTGACACACATCACCATCAATGAGTTTAACTGACAAACAAACAAATTCTTCCCTTATCACTCCTAAACACTTTTTGTATAATAATTTGGAACGCGGTGTACATGTGCTTTTCCACAAAACACCAGTGGTTCACGTAGTGAATCTTACAGTTCTAACTTGCCAACCGTGGTCTGTATGGAATTGTTCAATAAAGGGCCCAAAATTAAGATAACATAGATGGGAGAGGTCTCTATGAATAGGAATTCCTAAGTATTTGATACCCTGTGAGGGCCAGGCAAAGGGAAAGTTGGACTGGATGGAATCCTATATGGATTTAGGGAGGGAGACACCGAGGGCCTCAGACTTCGCTGCATTGATTTTAAAATTTTACCATGTAACAAAGTGATCTATTTCAGCCATAACAGCAGGGATGGATATATGTGATTGAGTGATATATACTAGGACATCATCAGCAAATAGAGAGCACTTGTACTCGGTGCCTCCCACCTCAATCCACCTAATATTGGGGTTATGGCGAATTGATGAGAGCAGGTGCTCCGTCACTAGGATGTATAAGAGAGGGGACAGAGGACATCCCTGCCTTGTCCCATTGGTGATTGTGAAAGGTGATGAAAATGTTCTGACGCACCCCCTGGGCCTTGGGACACCCGGAGCCGGACCCTTTTTGGTGGATGCTGGTGGTTGTAGTCTTCGTGGCGGCGATCCGGTTCCATGGCTCAGGGCGGTCAAACCAGTGGCGGAACTATTTATGTGGTTTTGATGTTTAAATGTCCGACTACGCCACCCGTGGATTGCGGTCAGAGTGAACCGCCGCTACAGGGCAGACCGCTAAGGCTGGTGTTGTGGGTGCAGCAGAGCGTAGCATAACTCCCCACGGGAGGAGTATAGCCTCAGGGCAGTGTATGCGGAGGATGGGGGTGATGGTGCAGGGCAGCAGCAGTAACGACACGGAGTCAGTGATGCAGTTCAGGGCCTTTACTCACAGTTCTTATTATCCAGACCACGTCTGCAGGTAACGGCTGCCCACGTCGTACTGTGCTCACCAGGTGAGGGGCTCAGACAACTCCAAGATAACTTTGGAGCACTTCACAGGACCCCCTTTGTGTGTCCTTTGTCTGGCCTTTCTTACCAACACTTCTGTCCGGCTGCCTCGGGCCTCCTCTTGGTAAACTTGGCGCCAGTTTCCCTGACCCTATGTGGTGCCTTCCTAGCGGGTGGAGCAAGGGGCTGCGCCACATAAAATGTCAGAGCCTCCGGTTTCTAGCTGAGGGTCGTTTCCTGCCTCCACTAGTTCGGGGACCGGTCTCCCCCTTTGGCCTGACCCCTCCACGCAGGTGGATTCGGGCGTGCGGTGGCGACTCGCCCGTCCGCACCCCTGGGATCCCTTCATTCCTCGTTCCTGGAGCCTTCTCCGCTCCTCTTCCTTCCTTCTCCCTCTTGCAGGCCTGGGCCTCTGTTACTAGGCCCGCCTCCGGAGCAGAGCTCATGCAGAGCCCCTGCTCCCTGCCACTTCTGCTCAGACTTCTCTGCACTGAACTAAGATGGTGCCCACCTTTTATACTCCCTTCTCAATGCACCCAGGAACTGCTTCCTCCCTGCTCCTGCACTGCAGGGTTCCCCTTCCTCAGTGTTCCCTCCCCCCACTCCAGCCAGGGACAGGGACTGTCGTGCCCATCTCAGGGGCATATTGGTCGCCCTGCCCCACGGCAATGTGGTGTAATGCATGCAGGTGTCGGGTCCTGATCCACACTCCATCCTTATCTGAGAGTGAGATATCACACCTCTGGGTGAGGTGCAATACGTCTGTAGCAACCGAGCCCTCGGTGCTACAGTTCCATTTATCTTCAGCCTAGGTGACGTATTGTGATACAGGGCCGTGATTTTGGCTATAAAAGGGTCCCCTAGACCCCTACCCCAAGCTTTTTAAGAGAATCATATATGGCGTGCCAGGAGACTCTATGGAATGCTTTCTCAGCATCCAACGAGAGTATCTACTTACAAATTTTTAACTGCATCTAGCCCAGGAAATACTTTGTGCCTAGTAGCAGTGTCTGCTAGTCAGCGGATTATCCCGGCTGTTAAGCAAGCTACACCACCTGTAGTTTGGACACTTAATTTTTTCAAAGGAAATGCTTCGGGACCACGGGATACTTAGTGAAGAGCATCAGGAGGCACCCCAAGGCATAGGGGCTGGGACTGGCACTAGGATGCCTTGCGGTGGACAGCCGAGCTCGATCCTTATAAAAGCTTTTTAACTGCAGCAGCTTTAGTGGACGCTACTGGAGCTGGAATTACGCGGCTGCTGGCATGAGACTTGCCCTCCAATAGATCCTTGTAAATGGATTTAAAGTGTATTCATTCAAATTAGAGGGACAATTTAAATTAAAAAGCTTAGAGCTGCCTCCACCACAGGGGGGCTCTCTCGACCCACCAGCGGACAGGCACCAGTATTGGGAGAGGGGGGCTGGCCGTCAGGGTTCACCGCGGCTCTGGCACAAACCCGGCGACACGGAGGTGGCACGGGCAGGAGCGGACTGGCCGTCTCGGCTTCTCACTTTTTGGATTTTAGAAGGGCATGACATGCCTATATCTGTGTCTCCCCCTCCTTTTACTCCTCCACCTCTTTTCTTTTCGCATGACTATATGTACTTGTCACTTTTCCATGTGTTAGTTGTGTCTTCTGAGCAGTTTGTCAGCTTTTGGACACCTTTGAAGGTGTTTTCTATGTGTTTCTATGTGTTTTTGTTTGCCTGCCATTGGTTTTAACGGTGTTCGAAGGTGTTCGACGAACAGTTCGACGAACAGTTCGGCGAACACACGGGTGTTCGACGAACCGAACCGAACTCGAACACTACGGGGGTGGCTCAACACTAGTGCTAATGCGGTTCAGTGGACTTCTGAGGCCATTGAAGCTTTTATGTTTCTAAAGGAGAGGTTCACCTCTGCTCCCATCCTTATGCAGCCTGATGTGACTAATCCGTTTTTGGTTGAGGTTGATGCTTCTTCGGTGGGGGTCGGTGCGGTGTTGTCTCAGGAAAACAAGGATGGAGTACATCCCTGTGCCTTTTTTTCAAAAAAATTTTCTGAGACTGAACTTAATTACGATATTGGTAATCGGGAATTGCTGGCGATTAAACTCACATTTGAACACTGGCGTCACCTCTTGGAAGGTGCTGAATTTCCCATTCAGGTTTTCACTGATCATAAAAATCTGATCTATCTTGATGCTGCCAAGCGCTTGAATGCCCGTCAGGCTAGGTGGGCACTTTTTTTCTCACGGTTTAATTTTTCCGTTACTTACATCCCGGGTACCAAGAATGTTAAAGCAGATGCTTTGTCTCGCAGCTTTTCTCCCATGGTCGGTGTTGAGGAGGAAGAGGAGAGCATTTTACAAGAAGGTGTTGTGATTGCTGCTTTGGACTCCGTTTTGGAGGATGAGATTCTTAAAGCTCAGGAGAATGCCCCATCTAACACTCCCCATGGGAGGTTGTTTGTGCCTAGGACCTTTAGGAGAGATTTGTTTGTTGAGTGTCATGAGTCTCGGTTGGCAGGTCATCCAGGAATTTCTGAGACCAAGAGACTTGTGGGTCGCAGTTTTTGGTGGCCTGGACGGCAGAAGGAAGTCATTAAGTGGGTGCGCCAATATACTGTGTGTGCTAGATCCAAGTCTTCGCATGCTCCTGCTGCGGGGTTGCTTTGCCCTCTGGAGGTTCCTAGTGCACCTTGGACACATCTGGCTATGGACTTTATTACTGACCTTCCCCCCTCTGAAGGTTTCACGGTCATCTGGGTGGTCGTGGACCGTTTTAGCAAGATGTGTCACTTGGTTCCCTTCATCAAACTGCCTTGCGCTAAGACACTCGCTAAGGCCTTTGTCAAGGAAATTGTCAGACTACATGGTGTTCCTACTGACATTGTTTCTGATAGGGGACCTCAGTTCGTGGCTCGTTTTTGGCGTGCCTTTTGTGACAGGTTGGGAGTTCATTTGTCGTTTTCATCCGGATATCATCCTGAGTCTAATGGCCAGACAGAAAGGAAGAACGAGGATTTTGAGCAGTTCTTGCGTTGTTTTGTGGCAGACAATCAAGAGGGGTGGTCTGAGTTTCTGCCACTTGCTGAATTTGCTCTTAACAACCATACATCCTCTTCTGCTGGGTGTTCGCCTTTTTTTTGTTGTTCTGGGAGACATCCGTCTTTTGGGTCATTCTCCAAATTGGTTTCGGCTGTGCCTGAGGAGGAGAGTTTTTCCGGTGATTTGGAGAGAGTTTGGACGGATGTGCGTGGTAATCTTCAGGAGGCTAACAAAAAATCTAAGAGGTACTTTGATAGGAAACGGCAAGAGGTTTTGTTTGCTGTTGGTGACATGGTTTGGTTGTCCTCTAGGAATCTGCGATTGAAGATTCCTTCTAAAAAACTGGGTCCCAAGTTCATAGGGCCCTTTAAGGTACTTCAGATAGTTAACCAATCTGCTGTTAGACTGGAGGTTCCTACGTCCTGGAGGATTAATCCGGTGTTTCATGTTTCTCTGTTGAAAAAAGCTGATGTGTCGGATGGTGACGCCTCTGCCACTGTTCCTCCGGTGGTGGAGGACGGGGAATATGAAATTTCCCGCATCCTAAATTCTAGACGGTATAGAGGGAGTTTGCAGTATCTCGTCGCTTGGAAGGGTTTCAGACCTGAGGATAACTCATGGGTGAGGGCGGATGATGTTTCTGCTTCCAGACTTGTCAGAGCTTTTCACAGGAGGTTTCCTGGTAAGCCTGGGCCTAGGGGATCCGGAGGATCCTCTTAGAAGAGGGGGTACTGTTAGAACTCTCCTGTTAGGTTTTTTTAGTTTGCTGGTCACATGACCATTTTTGCCTATTGGAAAAGGTCCCACTCCACTGAGCACTTCATCGCATTCAAACAGTCCCTCACTACCTTCAAGTCCACACTCACTGCAGCAAAACAAACATACTTCGCATCTCTCATATACTCCCTGTCTCACAACCCCAAACAACTATTCAACACCTTCAATTCTCTCCTCCGTGCCTCCTCCCTCTCCTCTTATTTCAGCCGAAGACTTTGCCTCATTCTTCAAGCAGAAGATTGACACCATCAGACAAAGCTTTTGCCTAAAGCCCCCACAGCTCCTCCCCACACCTACTCAACCCTCCTCCTCCAAAACCACCTTCTCCACCATTACGGAAGATCAACTTTCCTCTTTATTCTCCAAATCACACCTCACCACCTGTAAACTTGACCCAATCCCATCCCACCTCATCCCAAACCTTACCACTATCTTCATCCCAGCCCTAACCCACCTCTTCAACCTGTCATTAACAACTGGTGTCATCCCCTCATGCTTCAAACATGCCTCAATTGCACCCATCCTCAAAAAGCCCTCCCTTGACCCATCCTCTCTGACTAGCTACCGCCCCATATCACTTCTCCCCTATGCCTCAAAACTACTAGAACAACACCTCCATTCTGAGCTGTCCTCCCACCTCTCCTCCTGCTCCCTCTTCGACCGCCTACAATCTGGTTTCCGACCGCACCATTCTACTAAAACTGCACTGACTAATGTCACCAACGACCTACTAACCACCAAATCTAAGCGACACTACTCTGTCCTCCTCCTCCTAGACCTGTCATCTGCCTTCGACACAGTGGACCATTTCCTTTTAGTACAAACTCTCTCATCTCTCGGCATCACAGACTTGGCCCTATCCTGGATCTCCTCATACCTAACAGACAGGACATTCAGTGTCTCCCACTCAGTTCTAGGACCCCTGCTCGTCTCCATCTACACCTTCGGCCAGCTCATAGAGTCTCATGGCTTTCATTATCACCTCTATGCTGATGACACACAGATCTACCTCTCTGGACCCGATGTCACCTCCTTACTAACCAAATGTCTGTCTGCTATTTCATCCTTCTTCTCTGCTAGATTTCTAAAACTTAACATGGACAAAACAGAATTCATCATCTTTCCACCATCTCATTCACCCCTCCCAACTGACCTATCTATCAACGTGAATGGCTGTCCACTCTCCCCAGTCCATCAAGCTGCCTTGGGGTGACCCTGGACTCTGAACTCTCCTTCAAACCACATATCCAAGCCCTTTCCACTTCCTGCCGACTCCAACTCAAAAATATCTATTGGATCCGCACATTCCTCAACCATGAATCTGCAAAAACACTAGTGCACACCCTCATCATCTCCCGCCTTGACTACTGCAACCTCCTGCTCTGTGGCCTCCCTTCCAACACTCTTGCACCCCTCCAATTCATCCTAAACTCTGCTGCCCGACTAATCCACCTGTCCCCCCGCTATTCCCCGGCCTCTCCTCTCTGTCAATCTCTTCACTGGCTCCCCATTGCTCAGAGAGTCCAGTCAAAACCCTAACCATGACATACAAAGCCATTCTCAACCTATCTCCTCCATATATCTCTGACCTAGTCTCCCGTTACATACCCGCACGCAACCTCCGATCCTCACAAGATCTCCTTCTCTACTTCCCTCTTATCTCCTCCTCCCACAATCGCATACAAGATTTCTCCCATGCTTCCCCCCTACTCCGGAACTCTCTACTCCAACACGTCAGACTCTCGCCTACCGTGGAAACCTTCAAAAGGAGCCTGAAGACCCACCTCTTCCAACAAGCCTACAACCTGCAGTAACCACTGATCCACAACACCGCTGCACGACCAGCTCTACCCTCACCTACTGTATCCTCACCCATCCCTTGTAGATTGTGAGCCCTCACGGGCAGGGAGCTCGCTCCTCCTGTACCAGTCGCTGTCACATTGTGTTCAAGATTATTGTAATTGTTCTTGTATGTATACCCCTTCTTCACATGTAAAGTGCCATGGAATAAATGGCGCTATAATAATAAATAATAATAATAATGTTTGGCTATAATAGAAGGCAATGTGATCTCTGAAGGGCTGGAGAGTGGTACAATAATGAGTGTCTGGAGGCAACAGTGATATATGTTGAAGGAGCTTTGCAAATTTGGGGCTGGATTTTAGCAAAAGGAATTGGGAAATTGGTCAAGACTAATGGTGTCCTCTTTGCTGAAAAATAAAGTCAGAAACTTATCCATGATGGTATACTATCAGGGAGGTGTCTGATTGGCTCAAAAATGTTTCTGAAACATGGCAGCAGTATAGCTGTTAGAACTCTCCTGTTAGTTTTTTTCTAGTTTGCTGGTCACATGACCATTTTTGCCTATTTAATCCGGCTCTGCCCTCCTGGCCTTGCTGGACTTCATTGTATTTTCTACTCTTGAGCTAGCTTGGTACTCTGTTACCTTTCTCTGTTAGTTTTGCTAGGTCTTCTGACCTCTATGTTCTATGCTGTGCGTTTGTCTTTTTCTGCTACAATTTCTGCTAGGAGGTGTCCAACTTTATCCCAGTCCCTAGTTCTTGTAGGGATCCCTCCCTTGCATCTATAGGTCTTCGTACAGACTAGCCGAGGACTTTAGCGGGTCTGATCGCAGGATCAGGTTCCCCGTTACATCGTAGGGATCCAGTTTAGTTCTATTGTAGGGACAGATCTCCTGTCTTTCCTTAGTGCTTGTAGCAGATCATAACAGTAAGTCCAGCCCAAAAAATTTTTGTAAGGAAAGACCTCCAGTTTCCATCAAGGTCTCGGTTCAAGATTTGGCTCAACGCTTGCAGGGACTCTCTCTGGAGGTGGCCGAGCTCCAACAACACGTGAGTAGCTGTTCTGGAGCACATTTTTTGGAGCCAAAGGTACGTCTGCCTGATCTATTTTTTGGTGAACAACAAGATTTTTTTTCTTTTAAAAATGCTTGTTTATTGTATTTTCGTTTAAGACCCGGATCCTCTGGTGATGAATCACAGCGCATAGGGTTCATAATGTCACTTTTGCGCAAGGATCCTCAGGGATGGGCTTTTTCTCTCCAACCTAGTGATCCGTGCTTTAGATCAGTGGATAGTTTTTTTTCTGCTTTGGGTTTGTTGTACGATGATCCTGATCGTGTCTCATCTGCTGAGTCTGAATTGAGACGTTTGAGGCAGGGATCAGGTAATGTGGAAAAATATTGTTTTCACTTCCGTCGGTGGTCTGCCCAGGTGGGGTGGAACGATTCAGCCTTGAAAAGTTTGTTTCTTGCGGGGCTAGGTGAAAGGGTTAAAGATTTGCTGATTGCTTATCCCACACCTGGAAACTTGCAGGAGGCTATGCAATTAGCTATACGGGTGGACAGGAGACTGCGTGCAAGGGTTAATGAGAGCAAATCCTCTGCTATGTCAGCTCCGAGTCTTGAGAGGGTCTGTGCTGACAAAGGCGAGCCGATGGAGATTGGGGCGATGACACCCCGCTCTCAGGAAAAATACTGCAGGTTTTCTGAAGGTTTGTGCTTCTATTGCGGAAATTCTGGTCATTTTATTAAGAACTGTGTGCTTCGTATGAACAAAGAAAAAAAAATGGTCAGTTATGCATGTATAGCCTGTTTAAATACTAAGGGAGTATTCCTATCTGCTACTACCGCTGCTCAGGAAGAATTAATTGAATTTCGGGTATTTGTGGATTGTGGTTCTACTCTGAATGTGATTGATGGGGGATTCTTGGAAAAACTTACATTAAAACCTAAACCTTTGTCATCCCCTATTGCTGTGGTTTCTGTTGATGGCTTTCCCTTGAAGAGTGTTACTCACAAGGTCTGTGAGTTTCCCCTCACTATTAATGGTGTTCATCAAGAGAATTTGGATTTGGTAGTATTGAATAATTTGCCTTCTCCAGTAATATTGGGGTTGCCCTGGTTAAAATTGCATAATCCTGTACTGGATTGGTCTACCAATGAATTTAAGTCCTGGAGCCCTAAGTGTTATGACAAGTGTTGTAACGGGCGCATTGCTGCTGTGGATAGAGGGGAATTACCTGTACCTATTCAGGATTTTTGGAGAGTTTTTTCTGAGGAGGAGTCGCAGGTTTTGCCTCCCCATAGAGACTATGATTGTACCATTGAATTTGTCCCTGGAGCGACTCTTCCTAAAAGTCGTTTATTTAATCTTACTATTCCTGAGAGAAAGGCTTTGGAGGAATAAATTCAGACAAGCTTGGCCGCCGGTCACATTAGGCCTTCCAAGTCTCCTGTGGCTATTGGATTTTTTTTTGTTAAAAAAAAAGATGGCGGTTTACGTCCTTGTCTGGACTTTCGTGAGATTAATAAAATTACTGTACGCAATCCTTACCCACTGCCATTGATTCCTGATTTGTTTAACCAGTTAGTGGGGGCCAAGTGGTTCTCTAAAATTGATCTCCGGGGGGCATACAATTTGTTGCGCATGAAGGAGGTTGATGAATGGAAGACTGCTTTTAACACTCCTGTGGGTCATTTTGAGAATCTGGTTATGCCTTTTGGTCTCACCAATGCTCCAGCATTTTTTCAGAATCTTATTAATGACATCCTTAGACCTTTGATCGGCAAAAATGTGGTTGTGTATTTGGATGACATTCTGATTTATTCGCCTGATCTGGAGTCTCATTGGCGGAGCGTACGTGAGGTTTTACAGTTATTAATGGACAATTCGCTTTTTGCTAAGTTAGAGAAATGTGAGTTCGCTGTACAGAGAATTAGTTTTTTGGGTTACATTATCTCCAGTGAAGGCTTTGAGATGGACCCGGTTAAAGTTCAAGCTGTGCAGGAATGGCCTAGGCCTATTGGTTTGAAATCGATACAGAGGTTTTTGGGTTTCGCCAATTATTACAGAAAATTCATAAAAAAAATTTCTATTATTGTCAAACCGTTGACCGATCTCACTAGGAAAGGTGCTAATGCGGTTCAGTGGACTTCTGAGGCCTTTGAAGCTTTTGTGTTTCTAAAGGAGAGGTTCACCTCTGCTCCCATCCTTATGCAGCCTGATGTGACTAAGCCGTTTTTGGTTGAGGTTGATGCTTCTTCTGTGGGGGTTGGTGCGGTGTTGTCTCAGGAAAGCAAGGATGGAGTACATCCCTGTGCCTTATTTTCAAAAAATTTTTCTGAGACTGAACTTAATTACGATATTGGTAATCGGGAATTGCTGGCTATTAAACTCGCATTTGAACACTGGCGTCATCTCTTGGAAGGTGCTGAATTTCCCATTCAAGTTTTCACTGATCATAAAAATCTGATCTATCTTGATGCTGCCAAGCGCTTGAATGCCCGTCAGGCTAGGTGGGCACTTTTTATCTCGCGGTTTAATTTTTCCGTTACTTACATCCCGGGCACCAAGAATGTTAAAGCGGATGCTTTGTCTCGCAGCTTTTCTCCCATGGTCAGTGCTGAGGAGGAGGAGGAGAGCATTTTACAAGAAGGTGTTGTGATTGCTGCTTTGGACTCCGTTTTGGAGGATGAGATTCTTAAAGCTCAGGAGAATGCCCCATCTAACACTCCCCATGGGAGGTTGTTTGTGCCTAGGACCTTTAGGAGAGATTTGTTTGTTGAGTGTCATGAGTCTTGGTTGGCAGGTCATCCAGGAATTTCTGAGACCAAGAGACTTGTGGGTCGCAGTTTTTGGTGGCCTGGATGGCAGAAGGAAGTCATTACATGGGTGCGTCAATGTACTTTGTGTGCTAGATCTAAGTCTTCGCATGCTCCTGCTGCGGGGTTGCTTTGCCCTCTGGAGGTTCCTAGTGCACCTTGGACACATCTGGCTATGGACTTTATTACTGACCTTCCCCCCTCTGAAGGTTTCACGGTCATCTGGGTGGTCGTGGACCGTTTTAGCAAGATGTGTCACTTGGTTCCCTTCATCAAACTGCCTTGCGCTAAGACACTCGCTAAGGCCTTTGTCAAGGAAATTGTCAGACTACATGGCGTTCCTACTGACATTGTTTCTGATAGGGGACCTCAGTTCGTGGCTCGTTTTTGGCGTGCCTTTTGTGACAGGTTGGGAGTTCATTTGTCGTTTTCATCCGGATATCATCCTGAGTCTAATGGCCAGACAGAAAGAAAGAACCAAGATGTTGAGCAGTTCTTGCGTTGCTTTGTGGCAGACAATCAAGAGGGGTGGTCTGAGTTTCTGCCACTTGCTGAATTTGCTCTTAACAACCATACATCCTCTTCTGCTGGGTGTTCGCCTTTTTTTTGTTGTTCTGGGAGACATCCGTCTTTTGGGTCATTCTCCAAATTGGTATCGGCTGTGCCTGAGGAGGAGAGTTTTTCCGGTGATTTGGAGAGAGTTTGGACGGATGTGCGTGATAATCTTCAGGAGGCTAACAAAAAATCTAAGAGGTACTTTGATAGGAAACGGCAAGAGGTTTCGTTTGCTATTGGTGACATGGTTTGGTTGTCCTCTAAGAATCTGCGATTGAGGATTCCTTCGAAAAATTGGGTCCCAAGTTTGTAGGGCCCTTTAAGGTGCTTCAGGTAGTTAACCAATCTGCTGTTAGGTTGGAGGTTCCTACCTCCTGGAAGATTAATCCGGTGTTTCATGTTTCTCTGTTGAAAAAAGCTGATGTGTCGGTAGGTGACGCCTCTGCCACTGTTCCTCCGGTGGTGGAGGACGGGGAATATGAAATTTCCCGCATCCTAAATTCTAGACGGTATAGAGGGAGTTTGCAGTATCTCGTCGCTTGGAAGGGTTTCGGACCCGAGGATAACTCATGGGTGAGGGCGGATGATGTTTCTGCTTCCAGACTTGTCAGAGCGTTTCACAGGAGGTTTCCTGATAAGCCCGGTCCTAGGGGATCCGGAGGATCCTCTTAGAAGAGGGGGTACTGTTAGAACTCTCCTGTTAGGTTTTTTCTAGTTTGCTGGTCACATGACCATTTTTGCCTATTTAATCCGGCTCTGCCCTCCTGGCCTTGCTGGACTTCATTGTATTTTCTACTCTTGAGCTAGCTTGGTACTCTGTTACCTTTCTCTGTTAGTTTTGCTAGGTCTTCTGACCTCTATGTTCTATGTTGTGTGTTTGTCTTTTTCTGCTACAATTTCTGCTAGGAGGTGTCCAACTTTATCCCAGTCCCTAGTTCTTGTAGGGATCCCTCCCTTGCATCTATAGGTCTTCGTACAGACTAGCCGAGGACTTTAGCGGGTCTGATCGCAGGATCAGGTTCCCCGTTACATCGTAGGGATCCAGTTTAGTTCTATTGTAGGGACAGATCTCCTGTTTTTCCTTAGTGCTTGTAGCAGATCATAACAATAGCAACCCTAAACATAAATATAATGTCATTATGAACTATCTTCAGTGTAAGGAAGAACAAGGAGCCCTGGAAGTGATTACATGGCTCCCTCAGAGACCTGATCTCATCATCATCGAGTCAGTCTGGGATTACATGAACTGTAAAGATATGCAAGAGTGCAATAGGGTCTTATCCAGGTTAAAAGTTTGATGAATAAAGGTAAAACCACTCACCTTCTAAGGTTGTGTGATACTTAGAGAGCCTAAAGACCAGATACAGCAGCGTCCATAGAATATCAATAAAGGTAACTGGATTGGAAGTGTTTCTGTGCTCTCTGGAATTATGACATGAGTTATAGTAGATGAAATTGCAGGTTTATTGTCGACACGTTTCAGAGTCCATCGACTCCTTCCTCAAAAATAGCGAGGTGGTACAAACATACATGGTATATATACAGAAAAAAGTAAAAAAAGGGTGATCAGATGAAGAGACAGAAGGGTTTTCACAAGCACAAGAAGATCTGTGGTTGGTTCTCCAAGTTGTTTGGAACAACTTCTCTGCTGAGTTCCTTCTAAAACTGTATGCAAGTGTAACTAGAAGAATTGATGCTGTTTTGAAGGCAAAGGGCGGTGACACTAAGTATTGATGTGAATTATATTTCTCTTTTACTCCTTCACTTTGCATTTTGTTATTAACACTTCTATTTTTGAAATTATTTTTGAAAACACTTTGTTGCACACCTGCCTACAACTTTTTCACAGTACTGTATATTAAAATATTAAAAGACCTTATATGGAGTATCCTTAGATTTTCACATGATTGTATGACTAAGTAAGACAACATATACAGTACTGTAGTTATTCCTTCAAGTAACATTATTTGCAAAAAAAACAACATCCACTTTCTTATTCCTAATTCCATATTTCAGACAACTTCCTAATAAAATTTGATTGCATCCAGATTAGGTCAAACCCTAACCCGTAACTAAAAGCTTTGGCTGCTAAACCCAAAGCCAATGCCCATTTTATTGGGTGAACCAAGACTGTGTTATATGGGTGTAATTTGGAGTAGTTACTTGCCTGGCAGAGAAATAAGACAAAACATGTTTGTCAGCAAGTATTTTCCCTAGCCAGTGAGCAGATTCAAAAATTCACATACATGGATAGATATATACCTCATCCAACCCAGCTGCCAGACTTTCTCTGCCTACATTTCTGGCTCTGCCAAAGTTTCCATGTGGAAAACATCATCTGCCTATCAAGTCATCAGATTTTCTGGCTTCCACTAAATATTTTGATCATGGTATTAATCTTTTGTAAGACTTTTAGCATTATTTACTGAAATTGTTTGCAGTATTAAAATTAATGGAAAAAACTTACCTCATTTATATGACTGTCAACCCCTGAATACAGAACAATGAGAATATAGAGTAATAAGTAATACTGAACTACAGTATGTAACGCTAAGAAAACACCAGGGCCCTGATTCATCAAAGTGTTTTCGACTGATTTTGGAGTAAAACACTTCGAAAAGTTGGAAAACGTTTGTGCAACTCAAAGTTTTCATGAAACTCAGGCATGAACCACCAAAGTTGGCAGAGCATGGGCGAGACTGGCCTTAGCCTGTCCGACAAATTCTTCAAAAGATTGTCACTTTAACTTACTCCAGAAGTGAACTACAATCCTTGAGTGAAATAATATTTCCGGCCAGGTGCACGGAGGCGCACGGAGGCGCACGCAAGTGATAAGATGCTCCTAATTTATTAAGTAGTGTGGGGTACGTCTTAATGATTGGGTACATATTGCTCCACTGTTGCCCTTTATTAAGACTGGCCCTAAGGCACCTATTTATTAAAAAAATTTCACCAGTTTTCTTGCTTGAAATTACACCATAATTGTGCAAAAATTGTGCAACTTTGACCAGCTTTGCCAAAAATTTGGAAAAGTGGGCGAAGCTTAAAGGGGTTTTCCCACGAATAAAGTTAATGTCAATCAACACTTTACTCAATAGATCTTGGAATAATAATAAGTTCCACAATTGGATGTGATTAAATAAAATGTTCCTGCGCTGAGATAATCTTATAAATGTGCCCCTGCTGTGTACTGTGTAATGGCTGTGTATGACCGTGCAGGGACATGGTCTGATCATACCACATCTCCTGGGCAGGGGGGGAAGCAAAAGAGTATACAGACATTACAGCAGGGGATCGCAGATGATTCTTTCTTTGAGGTAAAGAATTGTACAGATACATTCCACAAAAAAAGTCAGAAGTACCAACCTAAGATTTTGGTTGCAGAGCAATGTAAACAATGTGTCTCTAAATGTTTTTTTCGTAGCCATCTTTGAGCTTCTTGCACCTGTTTCAGGAAGTTTCTGCAGACAGACTAAAAATAATAGGATTATCAGTTTGCTGACCCAGGGGAGGACATGTTATTGGTGAAACCTGTGCAGCCGCACAGGGGCCCAAGAGATAGATGGGTCCACTTCTACCTCAAAAGCAAGTGAAATTGTGCATTATCATGAGCTATTGGACTGCAAATGGCCCATTTAAAGTCCTCGCACAGGGGACCTATTCCGTCTGTGTCCGCCACTGCGCTGAGCAGATGACTGCTACTCATGGAAGTCTATAGAGAATGAAGATGGATGAGAAAGGAGCAGCTTCAGAGAGCGGAAGAGTACATAGAGAGATCCTGCTGCAGCTTTTAATAAGTGTTCTGCTATCTCACACCAGAACTGGATGCACAGTAGCACTGCTTAATACTGCTGTATAATGTCATACATTCTGCTGATACTGAATATGTGAGAGATGGATATAGGGGAGCAGGATCTCCTCCTATCTGTGTATGCTGTGCATGGGAAATATCATTGCAGATTAATTCAGGGAAAACTACAAAGGCTTGAACAGGTGGAATTGTGCATTATCGTGAGCTATTGGACTGAAAACGAACCATATGCAGTCTTTGCACAGGGGCCCTATTTTTTCTGTGTACGCCACTGCTCTGACCGACCAGAAGATGGCTGCTACCCATAGAAGTCTATAAAGAATGAAGATGCAAGAGAAAGGAGCAGCTGCAGAGAATGGAGGAGTACAGATCCAGCTGCAGCTTTTAATAAGTGTTCTGCTATCTCCCACCAGAATTGAATGCACAACAGCACTGCTTACTTCTGCTGTACAATGTCCTACATGCTTCTGCTACAGAATATGTGAGAGATGGATATAGTGGGAGGGAGCAGGATCTCCTCTACTCTGTGTATGCTGTACATGGGAAATATCATTGCAGATTAATTTAGGGAAAACTGCAAAGGCTTGAAGATGTCGAATTGTACATTATCATGAGCTATTGGACTGCAAAGAGCCCATATACAGCTGCTATTCATGGAAGTCTATAGAGAGTGAAGATAGAGGAGAAAGGAGCAGCTACAGAGAACGGAGGAATACATAGAGAAATTCTGCTGCAGCTTTTAATAAGTGTTCTGCTATCTCACGCCAGAACTGGATGCACAGTAACACTGCTTAATACTGATGTACAATGTCATACATGCCGCTGCTACTGAATATGTGAGAGAGATACAGGGAAACAGAATCTCCTCCTCTCTTTGTATGCTGTGCATGGGAAATATCATTGCAGATTAATCCAGGGAAAACTGCAAAGGCTTGAACTGCTGATATTCCGGACCCATGACATATTGATGAGAAATACTGCTATTAATCAGATTTACAAACGACAGCCTATTCTAAAGGTCACCTGAAACTAAAGTTATTTTTTAAACAGGTATTAAATAATAATATGCCTGAGGACCAGTGTGATAATATTGCAATTTAGATCACAGAACAATTCTATCATGAAACGTCAATTCTCTTATGTGAAAATATTCACGAGGTTGCATCTAGCAATCTATCTTGTTACATGGTTAGCCCTCTGACAGATGTGAGGAGATGTATCAGCACAATACGTGCCATTGCTAGATGCCAGTTGGACACAGAAGAAATATCTCCCAAGTTTATTTCTAAACTGTAATGTTTGGGAAAATCTAAATGTGAAACAGACTGATCTATGTGTGTGTTTCACATTTTGCTTTCTTTTTACTTTTAAATATTAGAAATTGATTCCAGCTGTGGTTGAGGCGCAAACGTCTTGCCAACCAAGACACTGACAGAAGAAAAAAATCATTGTAATTTGTTGTGCATTTTTTCAAACTCAAATCATCAGTAATTCTTCAAAGGTGCTGGATTACCCACGGCTGCAGCCTGGGATCTGTCTTCTACGTGAACACTTTGCTTTCATAATTCATGTTCCAAATCATTAAGCCTGACATAAACTTTAGACTTGTTTTCCAGTTGAAAGGTCCTTTAAGGGGAGACCAGATTGTAATGTTTCTCATCTTCTCCACCCCCAATTGTTTTTGTTTTTTTTCAAGGGGTTATTGTAATTGCTGCCATTTTATTATTATATTAATAACTCGCCTTTGGGTTGTAAAGTAGCTGATAGACGAGTGTGCTTGTAAAATATTCAGAGTGTTAATAGAAATATATTTACCGGAGATTCTGAAGGTCATTAAACGCATTAGGACGGTGCCCAGTTCTAAGTTGACATCATATGTTGCTTTTTGCAAGTAATTACTGCAGGAAAAAAAGGAAAATACAGCTTGACTTAAAACCATAGCATTCATTACATATTATAATCCTTAAAGGATAGCCATCATTTTAATTTTTATTTTATTAATCAATAGTGCACATGCTTATAAGAAAGTTGTTACTTTCTCCTCCTGGATTAATCTTTCACTCTCAGTTCATGGGTAAAATCTGTACGATCTGTATTCAGTGAAGACGGATTTTTCCATTACTGAGATAGGAAATGACAGCTGGTGCTTTTGAAAGTCGATCGAGATGGGAGCGGGAAGGAGAAGCAAAAACCAGAAACAAACATTTTGCTGCAAGTTCTCCTGAAATGGTAGTTACAGTTCTCCATAGAACTTTATAAGCACCAGCTTTCATCTCCAATCTCAGTAATGGGAAAGCCTGTATTCACCAAAGACAGATTATACCCGTGAATTGAGAATTTTCAGAATGAAAGATCAGTCCAGGAGGAGAAAGAAGCAGATTTCTCTGATAAAGATATATTACAAAGTTTCTTATTTTCCAGTATAACATTGATTTATGGGGAAAATACAGTAATTTAAATGACAATTATGCTTTAAATCACAGAAAATCGGTAATACATTTTGGGATTCAGGAGACCTTTAGTAAAATACTTTGCTGGGGCACAAATACTAGAGTAGCAGATATAGCAGGTACGATGGTATTTAGAAACTAATGAAGGCTTGTCTCCATTCAGAAATAAAGTGCAGTTAAAGGGGTTGTCTGGTCCAAATCGATAAGTCTGCAGTCACTTTGTGTGACTACAGACTTAAGAATTCCCCCATTGCACAGTGCGTGCACTGCGTAGATTCGCCCGTCTCTGAGCTCGGACCGGAGGGTATGTATGAGTTATAGATACTTCTTGGCAAAGCCTGTCCAGTGAGTGCTGCCTCGCTCCATACACGTGTATAGAGCGAGGCCATGCCCTCTAGTCGGCTATGCCAACTGGACAGCCACATCACTAGTCAGGGCACGGCCTTGCTCAATATAAGTGTATGGAACGAGGCCGCGTCCACTCGTCGGGCTCCGGCTGACATGGAGTGACTGCAGACTAATCGATTTAGACCAGACAACCCCTTTAAAGCCCCCATAAAGAACAAATAACTGTCGGCAGACAACAATCTCTCCTCACACTGTCACTTTCTCTTGCCTCTTTCCTGGATCTTGCTATCTGTTCTCTCGGTCTCCACTCACGCCAGAGACACCTACATCATGCGGATCTCCTTACTTATCAGACCGTAGGTCTGCTTCTGCTGCAGGTCGGGCCCTATCTGCCTTCCTGACAGGAAACTGTCTTTGTCCCATCACGTTATCCCCTTGCACTCTGGACTATTCCTTCCCAAATATTAACCCTAACTGTCCTTATTAACTCCCTCCTGCTGGGGAGAACACAACCTATTACTAAAAACACACATTACTAAATAGGTCGCACATAAAATATACTACATCAAAACACATGTCTTTCAGGGGAAACGTGGGCAACACTTACATCTTCTTGTAAGTTCCCTATACATAATATACTGTAAGCAGATCCTGCTGATATCATTGGGCTTGGCTGACTTTATTATTATTATAGTTTGCAAATATAGCATCATCATACTCTGCAATGCGTTACAGACATCTTCATCACTGTCCCCATTGGGGCTCACAATCTACATTCCTTAACAATATGTCTTTGTAGTGTGGGAGGAAACCGAAGAACCCAGAGGAAACCCACACAAACACAGGGAAAACATACAAACTCCTTGCAGATGTTGTTCTTGGAGGGATTTGAACCCAGGATCCCAGCGCTGCAAGACTGCAGTGCTAACCACTGAGCCACCATGCTGACCTTAATCTTATATGTATGGGTGTCTTTTGTGATAAGTGTGGAATAGAATATATAAACCTGATAAACTATGCAAAGGAGAGAAAGACACAAGGGTAATGTGAAGATCAAAGTAATTTGTTTTTCATGTCCTAATAGGGTAAAGCATCATTCCAAATTTTTCTATAGGTCCTGTGGTAGAACGGCTCACTTGGTTGCACATAGAGGTAGACACAGGAACACTGTGTAGTGCCGGCGTCCCTGCCCTCTGCTAGTCAGGGACGCTGCTCCCCTCACCGCTCTGCTCCGTGCCCGGCATCTTCCCCCCGCTCTGCTGTCAGCGCGCGCTCCGTCCCGGCGTCCTCCTCCTGCTCTGCTCTCAGCGCGCGCTCCTTCCCGGCCCCTGTGCTTAGGGCGCGCGCGCGCGCGCTCCCCTCCTCTTAAAGGGGCCGCGCGCGCCGCCCTAAAGAGTCCCCGGCCAATGGCCGGAGGACTTCATCATATATAAGGCACCTCCTCCAAAATGGAGGTGCCCGAGCAATGTTGTTTGCACCTGTGTCTCACCTGTGCTTCAGCCCTCAGGTCCCGTTGCCAGTTACCTGCCAGTTTCCTGCTAGTTACCTGCCAGTTACCTGCCTGATTCCTGCCTGAATACTTGTTACCTGTCTGCCAGTCTGAGGTCCGACGGTCTGCCTTACTACTCCTGTCAGTCTGTCTAAAGGACCAGCCTGCCCGCTCACCTGGGAGCGCATATCAGCTACCTGCCTGCTTGCCTGAGGTCCGACGGTCTGCCTTACTACTCCGGTCAGTCTGTCTATGGACCAGCTTGCCCGCTCACCTGGGAGCGCTTCTCCGTTATCTGCCTGCTTGCCAGCCTGGAGGCTCCGTTGTCACGTGCTGTGACCACCAGCTATCTCAGAGACTCTTGCCCGCTCACCTGGGAGCGCATCTCCGTTACCTGCCTGCTTGCCAGCCCGGAGGTCCCGTTGTCACGTGCGGTGACCACCAGCTATTCCAGAGACTCTTGCCCGCTCACCTGGGAGCGCTTCTCCGTTACCTACCTGCCTGCCAGCCCGGAGGTTCCGCCGTCACGTGCCGTGACCACCTGCTATTCCAGAGACTCTCGCTTGCTCACCTGGGAGCACACATCTACCATCTGCCTGCTAGCCTACCCGGAGGCTCTGCCATCACAGGTCGTACCTACCCCTTACCCAGAGACTGCCCTGATCACTTGCCGTAACTCCCTGTCCGTTCACCCAGAGACTGCCACCCGCTCCCTTACAAGGGCCGCCCCCTTGTATAGTAGCTCAGAGGTTCCGCCTCCCGGACCCGTTACAGTTTGCTCGGGCCATGGAACCCGGTGGCACCCAAGCTCCCTCGCTCACGGACCTGTGTCATGAACTGTCCCGTCAAAGGTCCCAACAGGAGTCCATCCTGGGTCACCTGCGGAATGTCAATACTCGCCTGGACACTCTGATTGCACCACCTGCAGCCACTGCCAGTACCATGACTCGCAACCCGGCAGCTCCGCTACCCACTAATACCATGGTAACCTATCCCGGTCCCCGGCTGTCTGCACCTCCTCGCTTCGGAGGCGACTCCGTCCAGGCTCGGGGCTTCATAAATCAGTGCACCCTGCACTTTGAACTTTTGTCCCATCAGTTTAATTCCGACCGGGCCAAAATTGCCTTTATCATGTCCCATCTCACCGGGGAGGCCCTGGCCTGGCTAAATCCTCTATGGGAGAGAGGAGACCCCCTGGTGTCCAACTTGCCTGCTTTTCTCTCGGCTTTCCGGAAAGTCTTCGACGAACCCGGACGGAAGACCTCATCCGCATCCTCTCTGCTACGCCTCCGTCAGGAGGGTCTCACCGTGGGCCAATATGCCATACGGTTCCGCACCCTTGCCTCGGAGCTGGCTTGGGATAACGACGCTCTGGTATCCGTCTTCTGGGAGGGTCTGTCCGGTCGTATTAAAGATGAACTTGCTGGTCGGGACATTCCTACCTCTCTCGATGATCTAATAACCCTTGCCACCCGGATTGACCTACGGTTCCAGGAGCGTGCCAAAGAGGTCACCCGTGAGAGAAGGATTCCACGTTTAGCTCCTACTTTCCAGAAACCCGTCATTCCCTCCATCTCTCCCCAGGTACACTCTCCTGAGCCTATGCAGGTCGACCAGACCAAGATGGTCAAAACCCGTCAGGACTCACGCCGTGCCGAGGGGAGCTGCTTCTACTGTGGCAGTAAGGAGCACCGGATCCGTGCCTGCCCGGAGAGGTCGGGAAACGCCTGTGTCTAGGTTCGCTCAGAGAGGTCCACCTAGACAAGAATAAATCCTCTCCATCCCTGCTGTTGTCAGTTTCGATCATCTACGGGGAGAACCGTTATTTCGAACTAGCCCAACTTGACTCTGGAGCAGCCGGGAACCTTATTTCACAGTCCCTGGTTGAGAAATACCGCATCCCCACCAAACCTCTGGCTGTACCCTTGTCTGTCGCTGCCGTGGATGGGGGCCTCTTATCTCGCCCCATTCAACTCATCACCGAATCCATTACCCTGCAGGTGGGAATGCTGCATTCTGAAAGTATCTCCTTTCATGTTCTGCCTGGACTCTCTCACGCCCTCTTGCTAGGTCTGCCCTGGCTCCAGAGACATGCACCCGTGCTAGACTGGCAAACCGGAGAGGTCCTTCGCTGGGGACAAGACTGTCATAAAACCTGCCTGGTTCCCGTCCATCCCGTCCGTCCCTCTCCTACCCCAGCTAATCTACCTGGACTTCCGATTCCTTATTGGTCTTATGCAGATGTCTTTAATAAAAAGGAGGCAGAGACATTACCACCACATAGACCATACGACTGTCCCATCGATCTGCTACCCGGTACTACTCCTCCCCGTGGGCGTATCTATCCTTTATCCGCTGCTGAGACCCGGTCAATGTCCGAATATATTGAGGAGAATCTGGCCAGAGGATTCATCCGGAAATCTACCTCCCCGGCGGGAGCAGGCTTCTTTTTCGTCAAAAAGAAGGACGGCTCTCTCCGTCCCTGTATAGACTATAGAGGCCTAAACCTGATCACGGTGAAGAATAAGTACCCCCTTCCGCTCATTCCAGAATTATTTGATCGTCTGAGGGGGGCTAGGATCTTCACCAAATTGGACCTTCGTGGGGCGTACAACCTGGTTCGTATTCGTCAGGGGGATGAATGGAAGACGGCATTCAACACCCGGGACGGCCACTATGAATACCTGGTAATGCCCTTTGGTCTCTGTAACGCTCCTGCCGTCTTTCAAGAGTTGGTCAATGACATCTTCCGGGACCTTCTCTACTCCTGCGTAGTGGTGTACCTGGACGACATCTTGGTCTTCTCTCCGGATCTCCAGACTCACCGGAGGGACGTTCGTCAGGTCCTGCTCAGGCTAAGGCAGAACCATCTCTACGCTAAATTTGAGAAGTGCCTCTTTGAGCAGACCTCGCTTCCGTTTCTGGGCTACATTATCTCTCAGACCGGCCTACAAATGGATCCTGAGAAACTGTCTGCCATCGAGAAATGGCCCCGACCGGAGGGGTTGAAGGCCATTCAGCGATTCCTGGGCTTCGCCAACTACTACCGCCTCTTCATACCACACTTCTCTTCCCGGACGGCCCCAATTTCTGCGCTCACCCGTAAAGGTACTAATCCCAAAGAGTGGCCACCCGAAGCAGAGGAGGCCTTTCTTTCCCTTAAACAGGCCTTCTCTTCCGCCCCGGTGCTGCATCGCCCAGATGGCAACAAGCAGTTCTTCCTGGAAGTTGACGCCTCCTCCTCTGGAGCCGGAGCGGTACTTACTCAAAAATCATCTTCCGGGAGGATGGTAACTTGTGGCTTCTTCTCTAAACTCTTCTCCTCCTCTGAGCGCAACTATTCCATAGGAGACCGAGAGTTATTGGCCATCAAACTGGCATTGGAGGAGTGGCGTTACCTGCTCGAGGGGGCTCTTCACCCGGTAATAATTTACACTGACCACAAGAACTTGGCTTACCTCCAGCATGCCCAGAGACTTAACCCGCGCCAAGCCCGGTGGTCCTTGTTTTTTGCTCGTTTTGATTTTGTCCTTCATTTTCGCCCGGCTGACAAAAACGTCAAGGCGGACGCCTTGTCTCGGTCCTTTCTGGTGTCTGATCTCGAGGAGGATCTGAAACATATCATCGATCCCGCCAGAGTAATGCAGGTGGCTCCCGTGAGTCTAAATCGTCTTCCTCCTGGTAAGACGTTCGTACCAGTACCTGATCGGGAGAAGATCCTACACTGGGGTCATTCGTCTAAACTAGCTGGCCACGCCGGTCAGAAAAAGACCCTCCAGCTTATTACCCGGCACTACTGGTGGCCTAACCTGCACAAGGATGTAATAGACTTTGTTTCTGCCTGTGTGTCCTGCGCCCGCAACAAAGTTCCGAGACACCTGCCGGCCGGCCGCCTCCTACCTCTGCCAGTACCTGCTGCCCCCTGGCAGCATATAGCGATGGACTTCATTACTGATCTGCCCGTCTCTGCCGGTTGTACGGTCATTTGGGTGGTCGCTGACCGCTTCTCCAAGATGGCTCACTTCATTCCACTGCCAGGTCTTCCGTCTGCACCCGAGCTGGCTAAAGACTTTATCCGCCACATCTTCCGTCTTCATGGCCTGCCCCGTCACATCGTGTCGGATCGTGGGGTACAGTTCACTTCCCGTTTCTGGAGAGCCACTTGTAAATTGCTGGACGTCACCCTGGACTTCTCCTCCGCTTACCACCCACAGTCTAATGGTCAAGTGGAGCGGATCAATCAGAACCTGACCAGTTACCTTCGGCACTTCGTTAATGCCCACCATTCTGACTGGGTGGATCTCCTGCCATGGGCCGAATTCTCGTACAACAATCACGAGAGCGAGTCTTCCTCCAAATCCCCGTTTTTTGTAGTCTACGGTCAGCATCCTCGGATCCCGTTTCCCGTCTCCACCTCGGCGGACAATCCGGCTGCGGAATCTCTTGTTAACAAATTTTCCTCCATATGGGAGAGTACCCGGTCCGCACTCCTTCTGTCATCCGAGCGTATGAAAAGACACGCTGACAAAAAACGTCTGGACCCTCCTCAATTCCGCCCTGGGGATAAAGTCTGGCTCTCGTCCAAATATGTCCGGCTCAAGATCCCTTCCTATAAGTTAGGGCCTCGGTTCATCGGCCCACTGGAGGTCATCAGTCAGATCAATCCGGTGGCCTATAAATTGAAACTCCCGGCCAACTTACGGATCCCTAACTCCTTCCATGTGTCTCTCCTCAAACCTGTGGTGCTTAACTCTTTTTCCAAGTCTACAGGTACGCCTCCTGCTCCGGTTTCTGCTGAGGACGAGTTTGAGGTAGAGAACATTCTTGCCACCAAAAGGGTAAGAGGAAAGACCTTTTTTCTGGTAGATTGGAAGGGGTTTGGTCCTGAGGAGAGAACGTGGGAGCCCCGGGAGAACATCCATGCCCCTCTCATCCTTGCTAAATTTCTGTCTGGCCTAAAAAAGGGGGGGCCTAAAGGGGGGGGTACTGTAGTGCCGGCGTCCCTGCCCTCTGCTAGGCAGGGACGCTGCTCCCCTCACCGCTCTGCTCCGTGCCCGGCATCTTCCCCCCGCTCTGCTGTCAGCGCGCGCTCCGTCCCGGCGTCCTCCTCCTGCTCTGCTCTCAGCGCGCGCTCCTTCCCGGCCCCTGTGCTTAGGGCGCGCGCGCGCGCGCTCCCCTCCTCTTAAAGGGGCCGCGCGCGCCGCCCTAAAGAGTCCCCGGCCAATGGCCGGAGGACTTCATCATATATAAGGCACCTCCTCCAAAATGGAGGTGCCCGAGCAATGTTGTTTGCACCTGTGTCTCACCTGTGCTTCAGCCCTCAGGTCCCGTTGCCAGTTACCTGCCAGTTTCCTGCTAGTTACCTGCCAGTTACCTGCCTGATTCCTGCCTGAATACTTGTTACCTGTCTGCCAGTCTGAGGTCCGACGGTCTGCCTTACTACTCCTGTCAGTCTGTCTAAAGGACCAGCCTGCCCGCTCACCTGGGAGCGCATATCAGCTACCTGCCTGCTTGCCTGAGGTCCGACGGTCTGCCTTACTACTCCGGTCAGTCTGTCTATGGACCAGCTTGCCCGCTCACCTGGGAGCGCTTCTCCGTTATCTGCCTGCTTGCCAGCCCGGAGGCTCCGTTGTCACGTGCTGTGACCACCAGCTATCTCAGAGACTCTTGCCCGCTCACCTGGGAGCGCATCTCCGTTACCTGCCTGCTTGCCAGCCCGGAGGTCCCGTTGTCACGTGCGGTGACCACCAGCTATTCCAGAGACTCTTGCCCGCTCACCTGGGAGCGCTTCTCCGTTACCTACCTGCCTGCCAGCCCGGAGGTTCCGCCGTCACGTGCCGTGACCACCTGCTATTCCAGAGACTCTCGCTTGCTCACCTGGGAGCACACATCTACCATCTGCCTGCTAGCCTACCCGGAGGCTCTGCCATCACAGGTCGTACCTACCCCTTACCCAGAGACTGCCCTGATCACTTGCCGTAACTCCCTGTCCGTTCACCCAGAGACTGCCACCCGCTCCCTTACAAGGGCCGCCCCCTTGTATAGTAGCTCAGAGGTTCCGCCTCCCGGACCCGTTACACACTGTCTCTTTAAATCTTTCACTGGTTTATTAAGAGTATTGCATAAACCAGTGCAGTGTTAGCAAAACAAACAAGGCCTTCCCAGCCTAACATGAAAACAAAAACATAATATATGTCATAGTCCTTGTTACTAAGGGAATCTGTCCCCTTGGGGAACAAACAACGCAAGGTTCAGCTTTCCTTAACATAAAAACACAGCTCCAGAGCATGTACCTCCAGGCCCACTCAACACTGAATGCTCTAGAATACTGGGTATTTATCCTCTGGACTCCTCCCACTCTACAGCTGTTTAATTAACCTAGCACTAAGCATGGCTGATTAACCCATCTCAGCACTTAGTGTGCTGGAGAATTTTCCTATGTTTATATTACTGAAGCTAACAACCTCAGTGATGCATATCTCCCCTCCAGTACTTTGTCAGTGACTTTGTCACAGTCCCCATAGTTACTTTTAACATCCCTGTTTATATGAATACGGGTTTTTCAGTGGCGCAACCTGAAACAAATGTGCCCCAATGCAAAAGCTCCAAAGGGCCCCTCAAGTATTGCAAGTCTTTAATAGTATTGGTCTTTTCATATAGGCCAAAGGGATTTTTTGTGTCCCTTAGGATCCAGGGCTCGGGCACGATTGCAACCCCTATTGTAGTTATGCACCTGGGTTACTTGAAGTTCAAACTGAATGCCATTAAATAAATAACTCAATTACAGGGATTGTCTGGGACTTTTACATTGGTGCATTAAGATAGATAGATAGATAGATAGATAGATAGATAGATAGATAGATAGATAGATAGATAGATGAAAGAAAACAGCTCCAGTTACAGTCATATGAAAAAGTTTGGGCACCCCTATTAATCTTAAGCTTAATGTTTTATAAAAATTGGTGTTTTTGCAACAGCTATTTCAGTTTGATATATGTAATAACTGTTGGATACAGTAATGTTTCTGCCTTGAAATGAGGTTTATTGTACTAACAGAAAATGTGCAATCTGCATTCAAACAAAATTTGACAGGTAAATAAGTATGGGCACCTCACCAGAAAAGTGACATTAATATTTAGTAGATCCTCCTTTTGCAAAAATAACAGCCTCTAGTCGCTTCCTGTAGCTTTTAATGAGTTCCTGGATCCTGGATGAAGGTATTTTTGACCATTCCTCTTTACAAAACAATTCCAGTTCAGTTAAGTTTGATGGTCGCCGAGCATGGACAGCCTCTTCAAATGATCCCACAGATGTTCAATGATATTCAGGTCTGGGGACTGGGATGGCCATTCCAGAACATTATAATTGTTCCTCTGCATGAATGCCTGAGTAGATTTGGAGCGGTGTTTTGGATCATTGTCTTGCTGAAAGATCCATCCGCTGCGTAACTTCAACTTTATCACTGATTCTTGAACACTATTGCCAAGAATCTGCTGATACTGAGTGGAATCCATGCGTCCCTCAACTTTAACAAGATTCCCAGTGCCGGCATTGACCACACAGCCCCAAAGCATGATGGAACCTCCACCAAATTTTACTGTGGGTAGCAAGTGTTTTTCTTGGAATGCTGTGTTTTTTTGCCACCATGCATAACGCCTTTTTGTATGACCAAACAACTCAATCTTGGTTTCATCAGTCCACAGGACCTTCTTCCAAAAAGAAATAGGCTTCTTCAAATGTGCTTTTGCATACCTCAGCCGACTCTGTTTGTGCGTACTTGCAGAAACGGCTTCTTTCGCATCACTCTCCCATACAGCTTCTCCTTGTGCAAAGTGCGTTGTATAGTTGACCGATGCACAGTGACACCATCTGCAGCAAAGTTGATGCTGCAGCTCTCTGGAGGTGGTCTGAGGATTGTCCTTGACTGATCTCACCATTCTTCTTCTCTGCCTTTCTGATGTTTTTCTTGGCCTGCCACTTCTGGCCTTAACAAGAACTGTCCGTATGTTCTTCCATTTCCTTACTATGTTCCTCACAGTGGAAACTGACAGGTTAAATCTCTGAGACAGCTTTTTGTATCCTTCCCCTGAACAACTATGTTGAATAATCTTTGTTTTCAGATCATTTGACAGTTGTTTTGAGGAGCCCATGATGCCACTCTTCAGAGGAGATTCAAACAGGAGAACAACTTGCAAGTGGCCACTTTAAGTAGCTTTTCTCATGATTGCATACACCTGGCTATAAAGTTCAAAGCTCAATGAGGTTACAAAACCAAAAAAAGTGCTTTAGTAAGTCAGTAAAAAGTAGGCAGGAGTATTTAAAACAAGAAAATGATAAGGGTGCCCATACTTATGCACCGGTCAAATTTTGTTTGAATGCAGATTGCACATTTTCTGTTAGCACAATAAACCTCATTTCAAGGCAGAAACATTACTGTGTCCAACAGTTATTACATATATCAAACTGAAATAGCTGTTGCAAAAACACCAATTTTTATAAAATATTAAGCTTAAGATTAATAGGGGTGCCCAAACTTTTTCATATGACTGTATATATCAAAAAGAGCAAATGGGGGTGCAGAACTTCCCAGGCATTTGCTTAACCTGAATAATAAAACCATAAGCAGCACTCCAAAAATAGTGTAAATTATAGGACTTTAATGGCTCATGTGGCGACATTTCGGGTTTTGAGAAAGGTTCACACTACGAACTGAAACGTCACCACATGGGCCATTAACCTCTTTCTGACATATTCAGTAATAGTACATCCCTGTGACCTGGTACTTATGGACCAGGTACATACTATTACGACATGGCGATCGCGCCCGCACACAGGCGGGTGTCAGCTGTTAGAATCCTGGCACATTAACCCCCTAAATGCTGCGATTGGTGCGATCGCAGCATTTAGTGAGAGAACAGAGAGGCTGCAAAGGGACATCAGCCCCTCTGCTCTTGGATCAGAGACCCCGCGCCATCAACGCGGGGTCCCGATCGTTGCCATGGTGACCTGATGTCGTCATGAGGGTCACCAGACACCAGCAAGTTACTTTGATCATGCGCAGTGCATGATCAAAGTAACTTGTGTCTGCAGGGCTGACAAGTTATAATGTATAGAAGTGATCCTGCACTGCTGTACATTATAACTGTGATCAGACTGCAGAAAGTGAAAGTCTCATAGTGGGACAAAGTAAAAGATCCCAAAGATCGCAGTATGGCTCGGCTCACATTTATCCTGTGCTTTGTGCTGAGTGCTTACATTGGGGTTTCCATGTAAATCTCTTAAATACATAATTCAGACAGAACCCCCGGCAGAAGACTCCCTGTAATGAGGCAGATAAAGGCCCCATGGACGCCGTCTGGCCTGTGATCCCACAGTGTCTGTCTTTTTACTAGATGTGCATAAAAGTGCTGTGGGCCACAGTTTTGTTAACCTTTGAAAAAAAGGACACTGCTAAGCAGAGGCCAGACGGAGTCCAGAGTAACTCTGCTGTCTCATTATAGTGAATGGATCCCTCGGGATAGGGTTAGGGTTGTGTTGGGGTTAGGGTTGTGTTAGGGTTAGGGTTGTATTAGGGACAGGGTTGTGTTAGGGTTGTGTTAGGGATATGGTTGTGTTAGGGTTGTGTTAGGGTTAGGGTTGTGTTGGGGTTAGGATTTGGGTTACGGTTAGGATTAGGGTTGTGTTGGGGTTGGGATTTTTTCAAAAGTTAAGGAAAAAAAAATAATGACGATATGGCGACTAGTGTTGAGCGCAAGTGCTCGCTACTTGAATTTGTATCAGGTGCTCGGATATGCACCGAGTATCACGGGTGCTCGAGTGATATGATCGAGTCCCACCCCACATGTTTTGCGGCTGTTATACAGCCAAAAAAAACATGCAGGGACTGCCTGCCATACATGAGCAATCCCTGTATGCGTTTTTTGGGTGTCTAACAACCGTGAAACATGCAGGGCGGGGACTCGAGCATGTCACTCGAGCCCCTGTGATACTTGGTGCATACCCGAGTACCCGATGCAAATTCAAGTAGCGAGCACTTGCGCTCAAGACTAATGACAACATATTCAATATGATGACCTAATGTTATCAAATTCTGTGTCGTACCTCTGGGTTCAAAATGTTCACTATACCCCTTGATAAAATCCCTGAGGGGTCTAGTTTCCAAAATGCTGTCACTTGTGGGGGGTTTCCACTGTTTAGGCACATCAGGGGCTCTGAAAACATGGCGTCCTCTCTCGATTCCAGCCAATTTTGCGTTCAAAAAGTCACACAGTGCTCCTTCCCTTCTGAGCCCTGCCGTGCGCCCAAACAATGTTTTTTCCCCACACATGAGGTATCGGTGTCACTTGTGGGGGGTTTCCACTATTTAGGCACATCAGGGGTTCCCCAAACACGACATGGCGTTTGCTAATTATTCAAGCAAATTTTACATTCAAAAGGTCAAACGGCACTCCTTCCCTTCCGAACCCTGCTGTGTGCCCAAACAGTGGTTTTCCCCCACATTTGGGGTATCGGCTTACTCTGGAGAAATTGCACAACAAATGGTATGGGGTAATTTCTCCTGTTACCCTTATGAAAATGCAAAATTGGGGGCTGAAAAACATTTTTGTGCTCAGGAGAAATTGCACAACAAATTTTGTGGTCCATTTTTTCCTGTTACACTTGCAAAAATAAAAAAAATTGGGTCTAAAGTAACATTTTTGTGAAAAAAAGTTAAATGTTCATTGTTCTCTTCCACATTCCAAAAATTCCTGTGAAGCACCTGAAGGGTTAATAAACTTCTTGAATGTGGTTTTGAGCACTTTGAGGGGTGCAGTTTTTAGAATGGTGTCACTTTTGGGTATTATCTGTCATATAGACCCTTCAAAGTGACTTCAAATGTGATGTGGTCCCTAAAAAAATGGTTTTGTAAATTTTGTTGGAAAAATGAGAAATCGCTGGTCAACTTTTAACCCTTATAACTTCCTAACTGAAAAACATTTTGGTTCCAAAATTGTGCTGATGAAAGTAGACATGTGGGAAATAGTATTTATTAACTATTTTATGTGACATATGTAGCGCCCCGAGGGTTCGGCCCCTACAGGGGTATTGCACCTCAACCAGAGGTGTGGTATTCCACTCCTGGGTAAGGATGGAGTATGGACCAGGGCTCAGTTAGCTGCACACATATACACTCCTCATTTCCGGGGGTCAGCTCTTCGGTGCTCCCATTAGTATGCAGGCACAACTGACTATGTCCCTGGCTGGAGTGGGGAGGGGGGGAACCCTAGTGATGTGGGAGCAGATAGGGGCTTGTTTCTGGGCATAGGAAGGAGCTCATTGGATGCAGGTCACCTGAGCTCAGACACGGAGGAGGAGGTATAAAAGGTGGGCACCATCTTAGTTCTAGGAAGAAGTTCAGTCTGTGAGGAGGAAGTGAGAGTGGAGGAGAAGGGGAGCAGAGGCTCCGCTGGAGTTCTGCTCCAGAGCCAGGCCTAGGGACACAGGCAGGGCGAGAGGGAGCGAAGGAAAAGGAACGGAACAGAGAAGGAAAAGGAACAGAACAGAAAGAGAAAGGAAAAGAATAGAAAGGCCCAGGAACACAAAGGTAGAAGGGACCCTAAGGACCCAGGAGATTACGGGTGATGGGTCAGGCAAGAAAAGGGTACCGGATCCCAAGTTGGTGGAGGCAAATAATCCTCAGCCATGAACCGGAGGTCGTGATCATTTATTGGTGCGACCCCTCGCTAAACTTACTAGGAAGGCACCGCATAGGGCCAGGGAAGCTGGCGCCAAGTTCTCCCAGAGAAGGCCTGAGGCAGCCGGACAGAAGATTGGTCACTGGTGGGGCACGGCCAGAGAAAGGATAGAAGGGAGTTCTGTGCCATGCTCCTGAATTGCCTGGGGGTTGACCGAGCCCCTCACCTGGTGGACGCAGCACGGCTTGGGCGGTCACTACCTGTACAGAAGTGGCTTGGAGTATATGAACTGTGAGTAAAAGACCCTGGACTGCAACACATTGTCTTTGTGTTTCTTACCTCGCCAGCACTAACGGTACTGGGACGCCCTGCACCACCACCCCCAGCATTCACTTACACTGCCCTGAGGCTACACTCTTCCCGTGGGGAGTTATCCTATCCCTGTGCTGCATATCCACATCAGTCTCAGCGGTCTGCCTTGCAGCGGCGGTCCTCCCTGACCGCAATCCACGGGTGGCGTAGTCGGACATTGCAAACCACATAATTACACTGCCACTGGTCTGACCACCCTGAGCCACGGACCGGGTTGCCACTACTACTCCCAGCATTGCCCTAAAGGCCCGGTTCCGAGTACCCCACGGCCCAGGGGGCGAGTCACATATCTCTCTAATTTAAGAGCATGAAAATTCAAAGTTTGAAAATTGCAAAATTTTCTAAATTTTCGCCAAATTTCCGATTTTTTCACAAAGTAACGCAAGTCATATTGAAGAAATGTTACCACTATCATGAAGTACAATATGTCATGAAAATAACAATCTGAGAATCAGTGGGATCTTTATTACCTCATAAAGTAACAGTGGTCAGAATTGCAAAAATTGGCCTGGTCATTAGCGTGCAAACCACCTTCGGGAGTAAAGGGGTTAAAGTCCTATAATTGACACTATTTTTTGAGTGCAGCTTCCATTTTTGTCTTTAAATAAATATATATTGTAGTGCGGCGGTGTTCATACTGTGTGGTAATGAGGCAGTGACCCAAGGAAAGTTCAAAGTAAATGTCTTTATTTGCAAAAACTCACAATTTAAATGCAAATGATGTCCTCTGGATCGCAGCGGGGTGGTCCAAACAGTCCATATAAACTGTTTGCCGTTGGCGAAGGTAGCGCTGTTTGGCTCTGAGGTGCTTTGCTGAGGTTTAAATGGGAACCTGTGGCCATGAGCCACTTGTAAGACCCGGGCTGGAGGGAGTGATCCACCCCACTACCATCCTGTAGATCACTCAAAAATAAAAGCCCACATCAGGTTTTCTTAGGTTAGATGCACGCCACTAGGTCCAGATAGGGCGAACGAGTTTCATGAATTCATTGGAATCCTGGGGGAACCGTTACTCAGGGCGACCATAGGCTGCAGCTTCTCTCAGGCACACGATAGATTCAGTTGCTGACCAGACACATCTGACAAGAGTCTTTTTCAACAGTTTAACAGTGGAATTTAATCTGAAGCACGGCCAGTGCAATTCAGGGATATTACAGCAACAATCTTCATTACAGTACGGTCTCATAAAGCAGGCACAGTAACGTCAGTCTCTTCAGTAGCATAATTCAGCACAGATTAGATCTCTTGGCAGCACACTTCTATGTATAAATAGTAGGCTTTTCCTTCACAAGGACTCACTAGTACACAGCATTCTTTATCCTGCATGGATATGGGGGGGGTGGTAGATGAGGTAGATGATCCCTGTGACACAATTCCTTCCAGTCCTTATCTTCCTGCCCAATAATACTCTGCACTGTTAGTTCAGGGAGTTTATCTGACCTGTGTTTAGTTTCTTTCCTGATTTTAATCCTGTTCAGTTGCCATCTGTGAGATACAGATAATACACCACCTTTCTCTTCAGCTCCAGCCAGAACAGTAAACAACTTCCCCACAATCCCCCAGGGGCTCTGCTAAAACACTCCCTGTCTCCTGTGACTGTGTTAACCCCTCTTGTTGCTTGATGCTTCTGAAGCACAACACTTCCTGTCTCTTGTGACTATGTTAACTCTTATAGTTGCTGGATGCTTTTGAAGCAACAGCACTACTTCTGCATGTCACACTTACTCTGACTTGGTCAAATAGATAGATAGAGCAGTGAGTTGTCCTATTTGTTATATTCTTTTCTTCTATTTCCAAAGTTCTTTAACCAGAATTTGTTTGTTAAAATCTATAATAAAATTTCAAGGGAGAGTAATTCTTATTGATTTTACCATGGATGATGTACTCCCTAAACGCACTAACAAAATTTATTATAGCATAGAATCTCACTTGCCTTGGCAGACTGTAAAAAACACCTAAAGGGCATGTAAAATAGTGATACGTTTAGAATTACATTGTATGTGAAATACTCAATATAAATATGGGAGACGTAAGTGTAAAATGTAACAAGTTAATAATACTTAATAGTGTGTGTTCCCAGATCTGTTACAGTTCATTAGAGTAATAAAAGGTTTAAAAGTTGTAAATACAATCTGTTTATGAGCCGAGCACCTTTTCACATAACATTTAGTACAATAGAAAGCAGACTTCAATGGCAAAAAATTAAATCTATAACATTTTATGTATTGGGAATCGTAACTAAACTACCTAATAATATTTCTGTGCAGAATGTTCTTTACTCCAAAACTGAAAGTTCTATATCTGTCATATAACAGTATATAGAGTATTGTAAGATGTGAAGAGAACAATGTTGGCATTCTATTTTGTATAATTAGTAAAAAATAAATAAATAACCAAAATTTAGAAGACAGATGATTGAATTGCAAAAACAGTTATAGCGAAGAAAAGAAAAAAGCTGAATATTGTTTCAAGATTACATTTGCCATTCAATTCTCTGGGGTCAGATGAACCCAGATCACCACTAGGTGGAGCCAGGTTTTCATATTGCCATCACTCTAATTTTACACCAAGACAAGAGTGAACTTTCTCATTGGGCAAAACTCATGAGAGGAACGAATCGCCTGTTTTTCACTGATTCTCCAAAATTCTATTTATTTAGAATCTTTGTTGTAAATTTCAGGACTGGTAAAAAGATTCACATTAGACAAAAGGTGGGTTGATCAACCTCCAATTTATGTTACAAGGAAGAGCTTGGGTGCTTATTCCCATGGAGCAGACCACATTACTCTGTACTTCATTAGAAAATTAATATTGTATAAGGGAATATCACACAAAGAATGGGCACAAAACAGAATGCATTTTTGAATGCTTTTAATTTTCTTCCCCCAAAACTAAGAAAAGTTATTACACCGCAAAGTGAATTACAGCAAGGAACGTTTCGGGTAATGTTACTTTTTTTTGGATATGAAGGTAGAAAATTACCTTGGTGTCCTGTTCCCTTATACAATATTAATTTTCTGGTAAATACATTCTACTATCTCTGCTAATTATTACACACAATTTAGAGGATTCACTTTATTTTCAGCTATAATGCAAAAGATCAAACCAAAAAAAATTATTAGTATAGCTATAACATAGCATCTAGTAATGTAGACTTTATAGAAAAAGTAATGTAGTGACTCGCCCCCAGGGCCATGGGGTACTCGGCAGCCGGGCACCTGGTTGCCGGGGGATATCACGGTGGCTGGCCCGGTCCGTGGCCCAGGGCGGTCAACAAAAGGGGAAGATTATTATATGGGACTGGAAAGTTTGTGACGCCACCTGTGGTGTCTGGTGAGGTTCACCAGCGCTGCGACAGTCCTCTGAGGCAGATGTTAGGGCAGCTTGAGATGGGACGGCTCCCCACAGGTGGAGCAGGCCTCAGGGCAGTGTGGTAGTAGAGAGTGGGTCACGCTGGGCGTTGTAGTGCAGGGGGAACGATAGTGCCGATGAAGAATAGACAGAGGCAGTGCAGTCATCCAAGATTTTACTCACAGTTCTTTAGACACTTCACAGGTGCACTATACATGTAAAGTCCTCCCACGTCGCGCTGCATTCACGAGGCCGAGGTTCAATCCTTCCTCAGACAGCTTGGGAGTACCTGGCAGAACCCCACTTTCTCATGTTCCTATTTTTACCGTCTTTACTCTGGTCCTTCTCCCTCCTGCTATGCGCTGCCCACTCTCAATCCCGCTCGGGTGCTCTGAAGTCCTTCCAGTACGTCGGATCCGGGACCTACTTGACCCTCCTGGGGGATTAGAATGCCGCAGCGATCCCTCTGTCTTCTGACAGATGCGGGGCGTACGGGTGCCATCCTGCACGCGCCGTACCCCCTGGGATCCTTTCTGTAGAACGGAGCCTACTCCCTGCTCCCCTCCGGGGCCTTCTGACCTGGCCCTAACTGTGGAGCAGATCTCCTAATGAGACTCTGCTCCCGGACTGTTCCTCCGAACAGTCCTGAGCTGTTCTTCTGAACAGCTCCCTATAACTGACACGACTACTCCACCACTGAACTGAACTGCCACCCTAAGATGGCTTCCCTCTAACTACTTCCTCCACCCACACCCACTACTGGTTCCCCCTACCTTTGGGTTCCCCCCACTCCAGCCAGGGTCAGGGCTCAGCAGAAACATACATTGCGTCTTGCCCCTCCAGCCGGCCTGGAGTAGTGTAGTGTTGGATGCAGGTGTGTTGGGGTTCCGTGCAGCACTCCCACCTTACCTGAGAGAAGGGAGACACCACACCTCTGGGTGAGGTGCAGTACCTCTGTGGCGACTGAACCCTCAGGGGCGCCACAGTAGCTTTCCATCTTCCTTGAACTCAGCCCAGATAGCAAATGTCATAAATATCTAATTTCACACCTCAAGAAGGATCATATACTTTCCTCCCTATTCCAGCCTGAGCAAACTGCCCTCCCTAATACCTTGAATGCTTTTAAGGTGACTGTTGAAGCCAGTAAACCCCCTTTTGCCCCATTCAAAACAAAACAATAAAATAAAAATATACATTTAGTATGGCTGCGTTCCGAATCGCCTGATCTATCAAAATACCAAAATATTTTAATATAAAAATTAATCCGATAGGTAAACAATATAACGAGAAAGAGAATCAAAACGACAGAATTACGTTTTTTTGGTTGCCACAACATTGCAATGAAATGTAATAACAGGCGATTAAAACATCGTATCTACCCCAAAATGGTATCAATAAAAGCGTCAACTTGGCGCGCAAAAAATAAGGCCTCAGCCGGCCCCAGATCCCAAAAAAATGGAGATGCTACAGGTCTTGGGAAATGGAGCCATTTTATTTTTTACAAATTTTGGATTTTTTCCCCCACTTAAATAAAAAAAGAACCTATACATGTTTGGTATCTACAAACTCGTAATGACCTGTGGAATCATAATGGCAGGTCAGTTTTACCATTTAGTGAACATGGTAAAAAAAAACAACTATTGTGGAATTGCACTTTTTTCACCGCACTTGGAATGGTGTAGTTCAAAAGTACAACTCGTTCCGCAAAAAAGAAGCCCTCACATGGCCATATTGACTGAAAAATAAAAAAGTTATGGCTCTGGGAAGAAGGGGAGCAAAAAACGAAAGACCAAAAACGTAAAATCCCAAGGTCGCGAAGGGGTTATGAATCATTGTGGCCGAGGAACAAGCATTTTTATCATGTAGCGGGTGTTTGCTGGCCTGTTTAGACAAGTCTCATAGTCAGGAATGAGTGTTCCTATGATCGCTCATTCCCTGATTATTGGCCTGTCTAAATGAGCCATTAATAGGGCAGCAAAATAATAGGACTTTTTTAATAAAGACTATTTAGAAAGTTGCTTGAAGGGTGATCCGTGACTTTGATTTGTTTTCTATTGGGCTAAGAACTTACCAACAGATAGTTGCTAACTACCTGCCTGTTCTGCCCTACAACGATCTCTCCCAGGTCAGGCGGCGATTCTTCTGCTTCCTTTGACCTCATGTCAATAGAACAACTCTTTCTCTCCCCATCTGCTCTGTCGATGGGGTGTCACTGTCAATATCATGCTGGTTGACAGCTGGCCACATGACATTGGCAAAGTACAGTGGAACAGAAAGAGCTGCTCAGTCGATGTGACATCACCGGACCGAGCAGAGAGGAAGAGGAATAGCTGCTCAGTTGATGAATCGCAGGCAGGAAAAGATCATCACAGGGCAGAACAGGTAAGTAGTCAGCGACTACCTGTTGGTAAGTTCTTGGCCCAATAGAAAAAAAAATAAAGTGCCAGATAACTTAAATTTTATATTTAGAAAACAATTGAAGATAAAAAAATATTTCAGTGCAGTATTCACAGCCTTTAATCGGTTTTTATATGTTTACTAGATGGTGGCCCGTTTCGAACGCATCGGGTATTCTAGAATAGGTATGCGGCCGACGGGGCGCAATTAGCAGAGGTGCGTTTAAATTTGGCGCCCAAATCGCTGATCGGTCGCGTTAGGCAGCGGCGACCAATCAGCAAAGCGGTGTTTAAATTTGGCGGCAATATCGGTGATTGGTCGCGGGCGGCGGCCGCGACCAATCTGCGAACCGTGTTAGTGAGGACTGGAGAGCGTGTTTAAATTTGGCACCAAAATCGCTGATTAGTCGCGACCAATCAGCAGAGCGGTGTTTAAATTTGGCGCCAATACTGCTGATTGGTCGCGGCCGCCGACCGCGACCAATCAGCAGAGCGATACAGAGCGGGGTTTAAATTTGGCACCAAAATCGCTGATTGGTCTCCGGCCGCGACCAATCAGCAGAGCGGTGTTTAAATTTGGCGCCAAAATCGCCGATTGGTCGAGGCCACCGGCCGCGACCAATCAGCGATTTTGGCGCAAAATTTAAACAACGCTCTGATGATTGGTCGTGGCCGTCAGACGCGACTAATCAGCGACTTTGGGGCCAAATTTAAACCCCGCTCTGCATCGCTCTGCTGATTGGTCGCGGTCGCCGGCCTCGACCAATCAACAGAGCGTTGTTTAAATTTGGCGCCAATCTCGCTGATTGGTCGCGGATGGCGGCCGCGACCAATCAGCAGAGCGGTGTTTAAATTTGGCGCCAAAATCGCTGATTGGTCGCGGGCGGCGGCCGTGACCAATCAGCGAACCGTGTTAGTGAGGAATGGAGAGCGTGTTTAAATTTGGCACCAAAATCGCTGATTAGTCGCGACCGCGACTAATCAGCAAAGAGGTGTTTAAATTTGGCGACAATACTGCTGATTGGCCGCGGCCGGCGACCACGACCAATCAGCAGAGCGATGCAGAGCGGGGTTTAAATTTTAGCGCCAAAATCGCTGATTAGTCGCGGCTGATGGCTGCGACCAATCAGCAGAGCGTTGTTTAAATTTTGCGCCAATACTGCTGATTGATCTCGGCCAGCGACCGCGACCAATCAGCAGAGTGTTGTTTAAATTTGGCACCAAGCTCGCTGATTGGTCGCGGCTGGCGTCCGCGACCAATTAGCACAGCAGTGTTTAAATGTGGCGGCAAGATCGGTGATTGGTCGCAGCCGCTATTTAAATGTGGCGCCCAAATCGGTGATTGGTCGCGGGCAGCGGCCGAGACCAATCAGCAGAGCGGTGTTTAACTTTAGCGCCAAGATCCCTGATTGGCCGCGTGCGGAGAGCGTGACCAATGAGCGAATCGTATTGGTGAGGAGCGGGGAGCGGAATCGTATTAGTGAGGACCGGGGAGCGCCACTGCCTGTGCGGCTACTTCCGCTGCGAGAACCCGGGACATGAGCGACTGCTCACAGCAGAAGTATCCCGACCCTCAGCGCCACTCCCCGGTCTTCCCTTCACACCCTAGCCGCTGATCTCCCCACAGTATCCGCATGGTGTTACAAAGGTCCGGACATTTGTGTTAAAAATCGCTGATTGGTCGCTGGCGCTGCCCGCGACCAATCACCGATTTGGGCGCCAAGTTTAAATATCGGCCGCGACCAATCAGCACAGCGGTGTTTAAATCTGGAGCCAAGATTGGTGATTGGTCGCGTCCGATATTTAAATTTGGCGCCCAAATTGGTGATTGGTCGCGGCCAGCGCCAGCGACCAATCAGCGATTTTTAACACAAATGTCCGGACCTTTGTAACACCATGCGGATACTGTGGGGACATCAGCGGCTAGGGTGTGAAGGGAGGACCGGGGAGCGGCGCTGCCTGTGCGGATTAAAAATCTTTAATCTTTAAAGGCGCTGTTTTAGACTCTTCTTATTCTTTCAGTAAGAGTTTTCAGAAGTCTCATTATCATCAGATGCAGGATTACAATGACAAGTAACATGTCTTTACACAGCTGATAACACATGATCCACCAATCACAATAGGTGATATCACAGCTGACCTTGCTCCCCCTTTCTCACAATGACCTTTGCACACGCTCCTTAGATGCTTCAATACAAAAGCTTAGGTATGAGTCAGCCTATCACTGCTAATGTACATGTGAATTTCCTAAAAGAACAGATATTTTTTTTAAAGTACATTTACCATAAAAGCCTGAATTAAACAGTAGGTCATATTCTAATAATACATTCTTTTTAGGATGTAACTATATGGTAAAAAGTATTTTCTTCTTTGGTCTTTGAAGAATTATCCTATTGTAATAGTGGGAAGGGCATAGCCTTCCTTCGGCACTGATGTAGTTAAAAGAGAATGTTCCCGGAGTTAGACCTCTCTGAACTGTTGGTAGGCCAAGCTAAGTGGTTGGCTGCAGTGGTCCAGTCAGTAGAGTAGAGGGGGGAACTTAGTGCCATGATCAAGCCTCGAGTGTTTATAGAACTTGTTCCTGACATAATTCCTTGTGGGCTGCTGTACCTGTAACCAGCCACAAGATGCCACTGTCCCCGGTGCAGATGCCAGGTTGGGTCTGCCAGCAGTATTGCAGACAGTGATGGGGTTAATGGTGTGTGATGATGGCCCACAGAGGGTGGGCACATTAGGAAAATCTCTGCTTAGTTTCCAGAAGCAGGAAGTGAAGACTCAGAAAGAGTTAGGACAGTGAACTGTGCGGGCAGCCTGAGTATATGGTGGCTGCTAGGGTATACGGGAGCTCCGTACCCTCAGACAGTGGGATCACCAGTGTGAAGATCTCCCTATGCAAGAGTCCTGTTTGCCGGTCGGAGAAACTCAACGGAGGTATTGAGGACCCGGGGCACTTCTAGTCTGCAGGTAGCCTAGGAAAATAGGATTCCAGGCTAAGACGTGGGGGAGATATAGGATCCGGATACACTGTTGGTATTGAAGAAGATTCTCTTGGGCTAGAGATTAGAGTCACAGAGATGCTTCACTTAAAGAGGGAACCAGGGCTGAAGATGTTGCCAGCGCCTGTGTGGGAGATGATAACCTGTCGGGCCTTATCCATTATATCTGCCTGTAAATATTGTACATATTCCTCTTCCCCAAGTAAAGTCCAAGTTATGGTTAAGAACCTTGTGTCCTCTGAATTTATTGCTGCCCTGGTCCCAGAAGAGAAATGCCTGGAGACAGCCGCGATCGGATGGTCTGAAGTAAGTGGAGAGCATCACATACACAGCCACACATCAGAGGGAGGACACGTATTGTCTGTAGGGTGCCAGAGCGAGCAGGGGCTACAGCTCGCCCACGACTACCTCGTTGGGGCACTTTACACTATAAAGAAATCCATCACTATATTGACGTCCACCGTATGCTGACCAATGCTGCTGATGTAGCTTATTATACGACATGCTATATAACATATACTAGTAGATTTACTATAAATAGGTAACAGATGCATCTAGTTTTTAATCATCAGCACTGGCCAAAAATGTCCCCTATTTTTACACACAGGTGGTGACTTTACACAAAATTGGCAACCCTGTTTTCAGATTAATTAACTTTTAAACAATTCAATAAAAATAAATTTTTGATTGCAACATTTGGATCCTGGTGTCTTCCAAAAAGTGAGAGACACAAGGAACTTCCGAATGAAATTAAGAATAAAAAAAAGAAACAGCCATCTCAGCGCTGGAAACAATTATATAAGAAGTGGAATAATTGTAAACTACAGTCTGTTTTAGAAGTTTTTTGGCCTCATAACGAGTAACTAATCCAATTTGTTTCTGTTTCATTTTACTCATTTCTTTCATTTGCGAGCAATTAAACTGAAATCATATCAAGCGCTGCAAACTTTTCCTGATTCCAGTTTATGTTTTCTTCATTGGAAATATATTTATTTGCTCATTCCTTCTCTCCGTGATATTAATGTCTCCTGGCACACGGTTTTCTACGGTTCTCATGTTCCAGCTTTTTAGAAATGTGAGCGGCTATATTAATTTTTGCTGCTACTAATATATCGGTAACATCAATTGGAGATCACATTTTCTAAAATGTTAATTATTCATCAAGGTTAAGCCAAGATAGATTCAATATATCTATACTAATAGCTTGTGTTGAGTCATTTTGATTGGATGGAAGCAGAAAGCCAACTATTGCTAAAAATCCTGAAATGAAATTTGAGATTAGGCTAAATAGCGAATAAATCCTTAAAGAGTCCCTGCCTGCAATCTGCGGCTGCCCTTTTTACTGAAAGTGCCAGTTTGATGTATTTTTTAAATTCAGTGCTGGAGTAGCATCACTAATGTCTGATCGCTATGTGTAGTAAAATACTTACCGGTTGCCATCTTCTTTCTGCGTTCCCTGGCGCCACTATGGTACACGTGACCTGCCGGATAACTCCAGTATTTGCCGGGTGGACCGTAAATCACTTCTCAATGTAAATCTATAAGACTCAGAATAATGCTCTCACAGATTTACATTAAGAACTAATGGCCAGTCAATCACAGGTGCGACCACAAAATGGCGAAGAGGGACAAGTACTGGCCCCAGCAGGGCGGAGAGGTACGCCTGCACAGGAGCATGATTCCAATCATGGTTGTCCTGATGAAGAAGTTGTGTACTTTGAAACGCGTTGACAAATAAACTAGTTGCTACTGGATTGGCATCCTCCATTCTTTTACGGCAGCGCAGAACAACCCATTTGCCTTTTCTTTTTATTATTAGGACAACATGCGGATGACGTAGAATGCTTCATCCCCATGAACCAAGAACCGGATCAAGAACAATGACGCCCATCAGACCGGACCGACCTGTACATGAGTATGATAAAAGCTATTTTTTGTGTTATGCATAGCGCATTGAGGACATATTTACAGTATTCTAGAATGCTATATATGAGGGCGTACAGGTGCTGGCCCTACTTTATATGGGAAAAAGCTGGTGACAGGTTCCCATTAAATACAGATTGCGTCCCTGACACTGACTATACAATCCCAAGACTAGATGAACCTACTGTTACAACTCTCCTGTTAGGTTTTTTTTAGTTTGCTGGTCACATGACCATTTTGCCTATTTAATCCGGCTCCGCCCTCCTGGCTTTGCTGGACTTCATTTGTATTTACTACTGTTGAGCTAGCTTGTTGCTCTGTTGCCGTTCTCTGTTAGTTTTGCTAGGTCTTCTGACCCCTATGCCTTTTTGTTGTGTGTTTGTCTTTGACTGCTACTATTTCTGCTAGGAGGTGTCCAACTTTTCCCAGTCCCTAGATCTTGTAGGGATCCCTCCCTCACATCTATAGGTCTGTGTTCAGACTAGCCTAGGACTTTAGCGGGTCTGATCGCAGGATCAGGTTCCCCGTTACATCGTAGGGATCTAGTTTAGTTCTATTGTAGGGACAGATCTCCTCTCTTTCCTTAGTCTCTGTAGTAGATCATAACAGTAAGTCCAGCGATAAAAAAAAAAAATTTTCTCTAAGGAAAGACCTCCAGTTTTCCATCATGGTCTCGGTGCAAGATTTGGCTCAACCCTTGCAGGGACTCTCTCTGGAGGTGACCAAGCTCCAACAACATGTGAGTAGCTGTTCTGGAGCGCATTTTGTGGAACCTAAGGTACGTCTGCCTGATCTATTTTTTGGCGAACAACAAGATTTTTTTTCTTTTAAAAATGCTTGTCTATTAAATTTTCGTTTGAGACCCGGATCCTCTGGTGATGAATCACAGCGCATAGGGATCATAATGTCACTTTTGCGCAAAGATCCTCAGGGATGGGCCTTCTCTCTCCAACCTAGTGATCCGTGCTTTAGATCAGTGGATAGTTTTTTTTCTGCTTTGGGTTTGTTGTACGATGATCCTGATCGTGTCTCATCTGCTGAGTCTGAATTAAGACGTTTGAGGCAGGGATCAGGTAATGTGGAAAAATATTGTTCTCACTTCCGTCGGTGGTCTGCCCAGGTGGGGTGGAACGATTCTGCTTTGAAAAGCTTGTTTCTTGCAGGGCTATGTGAAAGGGTAAAGGATTTACTGATTGCTTATCCCACACCTGGAAACTTGCAGGAGGCAATGCAATTAGCTATACGGGTGGACAGGAGACTGCGTGAAAGGGTTAATGAGAGCAAATCCTCTGCTATGTCAGCTTCGAGTCCTGAGAGGTTCTGTGCTGACAATGGAGAGCCGATGGAAATTGGGGCGATGGCACCCCGCTCTCAGGAAAAAGACCGCCGACTTTCTGAAGGCTTGTGTTTCTATTGCGGAAATTCTGGTCATTTTATTAAGAGCTGTGTGCTTCGTAAGAAGAAAGAAAAAAAAATGGTCAGTCATGCTCGTATTGCCTGTTTAAATTCTAAGGGAGTATTCCTATCTGCCACTACTGCTGCTCAGGATGAATTAATTGAATTTCGGGTATTTGTGGATTGTGGATCTACTCTGAATGTGATTGATGGGGGATTCTTGGAAAAACTTAGATTAGAACCTAAAACTTTGTCATCCCCTATTGCTGTGGTTTCTGTCGATGGCTCTCCCTTGAAGAGTGTTACTCACAAGGTCTGTGAATTTCCCCTCACTATTAATGGTATTCATCAAGAGAATTTGGATTTGGTGGTATTGGATAATTTGCCTTCTCCAGTAATATTGGGGTTACCCTGGTTAAAATTGCACAATCCTGTACTGGATTGGTCTACCAATGAAATTAAGTCCTGGAGCCCTAAGTGTTATGACAAGTGTTGTAACGGGCGCATTGCTGCTGTGGATAGAGGGGAATTGCCTGTACCTATTCAGGATTTTTGGAGAGTTTTTTCTGAGGAGGAGTCGCAGGTTTTGTCTCCCCATAGAGACTATGATTGTACCATTGAATTTGTCCCTGGAGCGACTCTTCCTAAAAGTCGTTTATTTAATCTTACTATTCCTGAGAGAAAGGCTTTGGAGGAATACATACAGACAAGCTTGGCCGCCGGTCACATTAGGCCTTCCAAGTCTCCTGTGGCTGTTGGATTTTTTTTTGTAAAAAAAAAAGATGGCGGTTTACGTCCTTGTCTGGACTTTCGTGAGATTAATAAAATTACTGTACGCAATCCTTACCCACTGCCATTGATTCCTGATTTATTTAACCAGTTAGTGGGGGCCAAGTGGTTCTCTAAAATTGATCTCCGGGGGGCATACAATTTGTTGCGCATGAAGGAGGGTGATGAATGGAAGACTCTGTTGAGACTGGGTCTGTGCCACTTGATTGGCGACAGGCGAATGTAGTGCCAATATTCAAAAAGGGAGCAAAAAGTGACGCCGGAAACTATCGGCCGGTGAGTCTGACGTCCGTTGTGGGCAAAATTTTTGAAGGCTTTATTAATGAGGCAATCATGGAGCATCTTGATGCTAATAATCTATTAACCCCGAACCAACATGGATTCATGAGGAATCGCTCCTGCCAAACTAACCTGATTGACTTCTACGAGGAGGTTAGCTCTCGAGTAGATCAGGGGGAACCAGTGGATGTCGTGTATCTCGACTTCTCAAAAGCGTTCGATAGCGTGCCACATAATAGGTTGGTATACAAAATGAGAATGATGGGGCTGGGGGAAAATGTCTGCAAGTGGGTAGCTAACTGGCTAAAGGATAGAAGGCAGAGGGTGGTTATAAATGGAATATACTCAGATTGGGTAAGCGTCACTAGTGGGGTACCACAGGGGTCTGTATTAGGCCCAATGTTATTTAATATCTTTATTAACGACATAGTCAACGGGATAAATAGTAAAATATCAATATTTGCAGATGACACAAAGTTATGTAAAACAATTAATACAAAAGAGGACAGTGCAGACCTACAGAGGGATTTGGATAAGCTGGGTAGGTGGAGCATTAAATGGCAAATGAGGTTTAATGAGGAGAAATGTAAGGTCATACATATGGGAAGGAAAAATGGAAGTCACCAGTACTCACTGAATGGGAAATCATTGGGGAATTCAGAGATGGAGAAGGACTTGGGCATCTTTATTGATAGCAAACTAAATTGGAGTGCCCAAAGTCAGGCGGCTGCTGTAAGGGCAAACAGGGTAATGGGATGTATCAGAAGAGGTATAGCTGCAAAGGATGAGAACATTGTTCTTCCACTGTACAAAGCTCTGGTCAGACCACACTTGGAATACTGTGCTCAGTTATGGGCCCCAATATATAGAAAGGATATAAATGAGCTTGAAAAGGTACAAAGGAGGGCAACAAAATTAATAAAGGGAATGGAGGGACTGCAATACCCAGAGAGGTTGGCAAAACTAGGACTATTCAGCCTGGAAAAGAGAAGGTTGAGGGGGGACATAATAAATGTGTACAAATATGTTAGGGGACAGTATAGAGACCTTGCCCGGGATTTGTTCAAAAGGAGGAATATTACGGTAACAAGAGGGCATTCACTAAGACTGGAAGAGAAAAGGTTTCAGCACCAGCATAGGAAGGGGTTCTTTACGGTAAGAGCAGTGAGAATATGGAATTCACTGAGTGAGGAGACGGTAATGTCGGATTCACTACACCAGTTCAAGCGGGGACTGGATGCATTTCTAGATACCAGGCAGATTTCAGCATATACTTAAAAATAAAATAAAATAGTAGGTTGATACAGGGATTTATTCTGACTGCTGGTTTCAGAGTCGGGAGGGAATTTTTCCTCAGGTGAAGATTGGCCAAATCATTTGGGGTTTTTGCCCTCCTCTGGATCAACTTTAGCAATTACAGAACTAACAGGTCGAACTTGATGGACGCAAGTCTTTATTCGGCTTTACTAACTATGTAACTATGTAACTGCTTTTAACACTCCTGTGGGTCATTTTGAGAATCTGGTTATGCCTTTTGGTCTTACCAATGCTCCAGCATTTTTTCAGAATCTTATTAATGATATCCTTAGACCTTTAATCGGCAAAAATGTGGTTGTGTATTTGGATGACATTTTGATTTATTCGCCGGATCTGGAGTCTCATTGGCGGAGCGTACGTGAGGTATTACAGTTATTAATGGACAATTCGCTTTTTGCTAAGCTGGAGAAATGTGAGTTCGCTGTACAGAGAATTAGTTTTTTGGGCTACATTATCTCCAGTGAAGGTTTTGAGATGGACCCGGTTAAAGTTCAAGCTGTGCAGGAATGGCCTAGGCCTATTGGTTTGAAATCGATACAGAGGTTTTTGGGTTTCGAAAATTATTACAGAAAATTCATAAAAAAATTTTCTATTATTGTCAAACCACTGACCGATCTCACCAGGAAAGGTGCTAATGCGGTTCAGTGGACTTCTGAGGCCATTGAAGCTTTTGTGTTTCTAAAGGAGAGGTTCACCTCTGCTCCCATCCTTATGCAGCCTGATGTGACTAAGCCGTTTTTGGTTGAGGTTGATGCTTCTTCGGTGGGGGTTGGTGCGGTGTTGTCTCAGGAAAACAAGGATGGAGTACATCCCTGTGCCTTTTTTTCAAAAAAATTTTCCGAGACTGAACTTAATTACGATATTGGTAATCGGGAATTGCTGGCGATTAAACTCGCATTTGAACACTGGCGCCACTTCTTGGAAGGTGCTGAATTTCCCATTCAGGTTTTCACTGATCATAAAAATCTGATCTATCTTGATGCTGCCAAGTGCTTGAATGCCCGTCAGGCTAGGTGGGCACTTTTTTCTCGCGGTTTAATTTTTCCGTTACTTACATCCCGGGTACCAAGAATGTTAAAGCGGATGCTTTGTCTCGCAGCTTTTCTCCCATGGTCGGTGTTGAGGAGGAAGAGGAGACCATTTTACAAGAAGGTGTTGTGATTGCTGCTTTGGACTCCGTTTTGGAGGATGAGATTCTTAACCCCTTAAGCCCCGCGGGTGGTTTGCACGTTAATGACCGGGCCAATTTTTACAATTCTGACCACTGTCACTTTATGAGGTAATTACTCTGGAACGCTTCAACGGATCCCCCTGATTCTGAGATTGTTTTTTCGTGACATATTGTACTTCATGATTGTGGAAAAATTTCTTCGATATCACTTGCGTTTATTTGTGAAAAAAACGGAAATTTGGCGAAAATTTTGAAAATTTTGCAATTTTCAAAATTTGAATTTTTAAGCCCTGAAATCAGAGCGATATGTCACACAAAAGAGTTAATAAATAACATTTCCCACATGTCTACTTTACATCAGCACAATTTTGGAACCAAAATTTTTTTTGTTAGGGAGCTATAAGGGTTAAAAGTTGACCAGCGATTTCTCATTTTTCCAACAAAATTTACAAAACCATTTTTTTAGGGACCACATCACATTTGAAGTCACTTTGAGAGGTCTTTATGACAGAAAATACCCAAAAGTGACACCATTCTAAAAACTGCACCCCTCAAGGTGCTCAAAACCACATTCAAGAACTTTATTAACCCTTCAGGTGCTTCATAGGATTTTTTTGAATGTGGAAGAAAAAAATGAACATTTAACTTTTTTCACAAAAATGTTACTTTAGACCCAATTTTTTTTATTTTCACAGGGGTAACAAGAAAAAATGGACCACAAAATTTGTTGTGCAATTTCCCCTGGGCACGCAGATACCCAATATTTTGGGAAAAAACACTGTTTGGGCGCACTGTAGGGCTCGGAAGGGAAGGAGCGCCATTTGACTTTTTGATTGTAAAATTTGCTTGAATAATTAGCGGACACCATGTTGCGTTTAGAGAGCCCCTGTGTGCCCAAACATTGGAGCTCCCCCACAAGTAACCCCATTTTGGAAACTAGACCCCACAAGGTACCTATCTAGATGCATAGTGAGCAGTTGCAACCCCCAGGTGCTTCACAAATTGATTCGTAAAAATGAAAAAGTGAAAAAAAAAACACTTTTTCATTTTTACGAATCAATTTGTGAAGCACCTGGGGGTTCCAACTGCTCACTATGCATCTAGATAGGTGCCTTGGGGGGTCTAGTTTCCAAAATGGTGTCACTTGTGGGGGAGCTCCAATGTTTGGGCACACAGGGACTCTCTAAATGCAACATGGTATCCGCTAACAAATTGAATGGAAAATCGGCTCAAATTGTTAGCGGACACCACATTGCGTTTGGAGAGCCCCTCTGTGCCCAAACTTTGGAGCTCCCCCACAAGTGACCCCATTTTGGAAACTAGACCCCCCAAGGCACCTTTCTAGATGCATAGTGAGCACTTGGAACCCCCAGGTGCTTCACAAATTGATTCGTAATAATGAAAAAGTGAAAAAAAAAACACTTTTTCATTTTTACGAATCAATTTGTGAAGCACCTAGGGGTTCCAACTGCTCACTATGCATCTAGATAGGTGCCTTGGGGGGTCTAGTTTCCAAAATGGGGTCACTTGTGGGGGAGCTCCAATGTTTGGGCACACAGGGACTCTCTAAATGCAACATGGTATCCGCTAACAAATTGAATGGAAAACCGGCTCAAATTGTTAGCGGACACCACATTGCGTTTGGAGAGCCCCTCTGTGCCCAAACTTTGGAGCTCCCCCACAAGTGACCCCATTTTGGAAACTAGACCCCCCAAGGCACCTTTTTAGATGCATAGTGAGCACTTGGAACCCCTAGGTGCTTCACAAATTGATTCGTAATAATGAAAAAGTGAAAAAAAAAACCACTTTTTCATTTTTACGAATCAATTTGTGAAGCACCTAGGGGTTCCAAGTGCTCACTATGCATCTAGATAGGTGCCTTGGGGGGTCTAGTTTCCAAAATGGGGTCACTTGTGGGGGAGCTCCAATGTTTGGGCACACAGGGACTCTCTAAATGCAACATGGTATCCGCTAACAAATTGAATGGAAAATCGGCTCAAATTGTTAGCGGACACCACATTGCGTTTGGAGAGCCCCTCTGTGCCCAAACTTTGGAGCTCCACACAAGTGACCCCATTTTGGAAACTAGACCCCCCAAGGCACCTATCTAGATTCATAGTGAGCACTTGGAACCCCAGGTGCTTCACAAATTGATTCATAAAAATGAAAAAGTGTTTTTTTTTTCACTTTTTCATTATTACGAATCAATTTGTGAAGCACCTGGGGGTTCCAAGTGCTCACTATGCATCTAGAAAGGTGCCTTGGGGGGTCTAGTTTCCAAAATGGGGTCACTTGTGGGGGAGCTCCAAAGTTTGGGCACAGAGGGGCTCTCCAAACGCAATGTGGTGTCCGCTAACAATTTGAGCCGATTTTCCATTCAATTTGTTAGCGGATATCATGTTGCATTTAGAGAGTCCCTGCATGCCCAAACATTGGAGCTCCCCCACAAGTGACCCCATTTTGGAAACTATACCCCTCAAGGATTTTATTAAGGTGTATAGTGAACATTTTGAACCCAGAGGTACGGCACAGAATTTGTTTACATTAGGTCATCATATTGAATAAGTTGTCATTATTCTTGAGCGCAAGTGCTCGCTACTTGAGTTTGCATTGGGTACTCAGGTATGCACCATGTACAGCGTGTGCTCGAGTGACATGCTCGAGTCCCTGCTCCGCATGTTTCACGGTTATTAGACACCCAAAAAAAAACATGCGGGGATCGCTCGTGCATGGCAGGCAATCCCCGTAAAGTTTTTTGGCCGCGAAGCATATGGGGCAGAGACTCGAGCATGTCACTCAAATACCCACGATACTCAATGCATACCAGAGCACCCGATGCAAACTCAAGTAGCGAGCACTTGCTCTCAACACTAGTCGCCATATCGTCATCTTTTTTTCTTACTTTTGAAAAAAATCCCAACCCCAGCCCTAACCCTAGCACAACCCTAGCCCCAGCACAACCATAGCCCCAGCACAACCCTAGCTCCAGCACAACCCTAGCCCCAAACCCAGCCCTAACCCTAGCCCAATCCTAACCCAAGAGTTTATTTTTGACGCCGTTCCTTGTGCGGTATAAGTGATTAGACGACTTTATTCTTCGGGTCGGTGTGATTACAGCAATGCCAGAATCATATGGGGTTTTTATGACTGACAGCTGTCACACACTAAAAGACGCATTTTTTGTAAAATCTAGTTTTTGCATCGTCATATTTTGAGAGCTATAATTTTTCCAGATTTTGGCAGACAGTCATGTGACGGCTCGTTTTTTGTGGGATGACTTGACGTTGTTATTGGTGCCATTTTCAGGCACGTGACATTTTTTGATCGCTTTCTATTCCGATTTTTGGGAGGCAGAATAAACAAAAACCAACAATTCAGGAATTGTTTTTTTTTGTTTTTTTTTATTCTGTTCCGCGTGTGGTAAAATTGATAAGGCAGCTTTATTCTTCGGGTCAGTACGTTTACAGCGGTACCACATTTGTATCATTTTTCTATGTTTTGGCGCTTATACACAATAAAAGCTATTTTATAGAAAAAAATATTTTTTAGTATCGCTTTATTCTGAGAGCTATAACTTTTTAAATTTTTGGCTGATGGAGCTGTATGGCAGCTTGTTTTTTGCGGGACGAGATGATGTTTTCAGCGGTATCATTTTTATTTATATGCGTCTTTTTGATCGCGTGTTATTCCACTTTTTATTTGGCGGTATGGTGATAAAGCATTGTTTTTTGCTTCGTTTTTTTTTTTTTTTTTTTACCGTGTTCGCTGAAGGGGTTAACTAGTGGGACAGTTTTATAGGTCAGGTTTTTCCGGACGCGGCGATACCAAATATGTGTACTTTTATTGTTTTTTTTTTATTTTTTTTATAATAATATTTATTGATGGGTACATTATATTTTTATTTTTGGTGTATTATTTTTTTTATTTTTTTATAATATTTTTGCACATTTTTTTTTTTTTTTTTTTTCCACGTTCACACAGTTTATACACTTTATTACTTTGTCCCACTCTGGGACTTTCACTTTTTTTTTCTGATCGCCTGCATGGCACAGGAATGGAGCACCATCCCTATGCCATGAAGGCTGTCAGAAGTGCACAGTGTGAAGATTGCTTGGAGATGCACTGCGCATGTCCAAGCAATCTTCCTGCTCTCTGGTGACCCGGATGTTGTCATGACGTCATCGGGTCGTCATGGCAACACCCGGGAAGCCTTTGCAGACTGCGCTGGAAGCCGGAAGAGGAGGTGAGAATCGCCGATCACCTCCCCTTGCCCCCGCAATGCCGCGATCGACTTCGATCGCAGCATCGCGGGGGTTAATGTGCTGGGAGCGGTGCAGGACCGCTCCCTGCACATAGTACAGGGTGTCAGCTGTGACAATCAGCTGACACCCGGCGGCGATCGCGCCCGCACAGCCTGTGTGCGCGCGAGATCGCGATGACGTACTAATACGGGTCTGGCTCTTACGTCCCAGGGCACAGACGCGTATTAGTACGTCAGATGTTATTAAGGGGTTAAAGCACAGGAGAATGCCCCATCTAACACTCCCCATGGGAGGTTGTTTGTGCCTAGGACCTTTAGGAGAGATTTGTTTGTTGAGTGTCATGAGTCTCGGTTGGCAGGTCATCCAGGAATTTCTGAGACCAAGAGACTTGTGGGTCGCAGTTTTTGGTGGCCTGGATGGCAGAAGGAAGTCATTAAGTGGGTGCGCCAATGTACTGTGTGTGCAAGATCCAAGTCTTCGCATGCTCCTGCTGCGGGGTTGCTTTGCCCTCTGGAGGTTCCTAGTGCACCTTGGACACATCTGGCTATGGACTTTATTACTGACCTTCCTCCCTCTGAAGGTTTCACGGTCATCTGGGTGGTCGTGGACCGTTTTAGCAAGATGTGTCACTTGGTTCCCTTCATCAAACTGCCTTGCGCTAAGACACTCGCCAAGGCCTTTGTCAAGGAAATTGTCAGACTACATGGTGTTCCTACTGACATTGTTTCTGATAGGGGACCTCAGTTCGTGGCTCGTTTTTGGCGTGCCTTTTGTGACAGGTTGGGAGTTCATTTGTCGTTTTCATCCGGATATCATCCTGAGTCTAATGGCCAGACAGAAAGGAAGAACCAGGATGTTGAGCAGTTCTTGCGTTGTTTTGTGGCAGACAATCAAGAGGGGTGGTCTGAGTTTCTGCCACTTGCTGAATTTGCTCTTAACAACCATACATCCTCTTCTGCTGGGTGTTCGCCTTTTTTTTGTTGTTCTGGGAGACATCCGTCTTTTGGGTCATTTTCCAAATTGGTTTCGGCTGTGCCTGAGGAGGAGAGTTTTTCCGGTGATTTGGAGAGAGTTTGGACGGATGTGCGTGGTAATCTTCAGGAGGCTAACAAGAAATCTAAGAGGTACTTTGATAGGAAACGGCAAGAGGTTTTGTTTGCTGTTGGTGACATGGTTTGGTTGTCCTCTAAGAATCTGCGATTGAGGATTCCTTCTAAAAAATTGGGTCCCAAGTTCGTAGGGCCCTTTAAGGTACTTCAGATAGTTAACCAATCTGCTGTTAGGCTGGAGGTTCCTACGTCCTGGAGGATTAATCCGGTGTTTCATGTTTCTCTGTTGAAAAAAGCTGATGTGTCGGATGGTGACGCCTCTGCCACTGTTCCTCCGGTGGTGGAGGACGGGGAATATGAAATTTCCCGCATCCTAAATTCTAGACGGTATAGAGGGAGTTTGCAGTATCTCGTCGCTTGGAAGGGTTTCGGACCTGAGGATAACTCATGGGTGAGGGCGGATGATGTTTCTGCTCCCAGACTTGTCCGAGCGTTTCACAGGAGGTTTCCTGGTAAGCCTGGGCCTAGGGGATCCGGAGGATCCTCTTAGAAGAGGGGGTACTGTTACAACTCTCCTGTTAGTTTTTTTTTTGTTTGCTGGTCACATGACCATTTTGCCTATTTAATCCGGCTCCGCCCTCCTGGCTTTGCTGGACTTCATTTGTATTTACTACTGTTGAGCTAGCTTGTTGCTCTGTTGCCGTTCTCTGTTAGTTTTGCTAGGTCTTCTGACCCCTATGCCTTTTTGTTGTGTGTTTGTCTTTGACTGCTACTATTTCTGCTAGGAGGTGTCCAACTTTTCCCAGTTCCTCGATCTTGTAGGGATCCCTCCCTCACATCTATAGGTCTGCGTTCAGACTAGCCTAGGACTTTAGCGGGTCTGATCGCAGGATCAGGTTCCCCGTTACATCGTAGGGATCTAGTTTAGTTCTATTGTAGGGACAGATCTCCTCTCTTTCCTTAGTCTCTGTAGCAGATCATAACACCTACTTGTTATTTTCCACCATTTATATCTGTACGTCTATGATTGTACAATACGTCCTAATAAATTCATGTGATTCGGATATGGAGACTTTTAGTAAGTCTGTATGAATAAAGTTACTGAGAATGCATTTATTTGTGCCAGTTATGATCTAAATATATGCCAGATGAAAAAGCTAGATTTCAGATCTGCCACTGATGATTATCTTCAGCACGTTGTGATCTTTGAGAAGCAGCCTATCATCACTATGAACATTTCAATTTGCTTTATAACACATGGGTCCTGGCTGCCTGCCAAGCAGTGACATTATCACTGATGTTTGATTTTAACCCTCAGGCCTTGTTTGTATCAATGTTTTGAAAACATTTAGTTTTCTCTTGTTTTCTTCAGAGCTAAGATCCATAAAGTACAGTTTAGTATTAGACTGCATATGGCTGGATCTTTACATTCACACAATGCAGGTAATAGCTGTACTGATTTTGGGGCATGATACATTTGCAGACACACGTAAAATCATTTTATTTGCAGTTTTGTAGAAATGTTTATGATTCTACTGGAAACACTTCAATGTTGAAAAACCACTACATAAAAAGCAAGTAAAAAAAAGTGTCATAATACAATGTGTTGTGTATAGAACATTGCGTTCTTGAGAGTTTTACTTTGCTAATTCAGTTCCTATTCTGCAAATATCAGTGTTTCAGAATACACACTCAGAAGGAAGCTATCATTAGAAAATGACCTATTGTTTAAATCAGGTTTTTGTGTTACATATATTTAAAATATTTAAAAAAAAATTGGAAACATTTTTTTATATCATGATCTTGATTTAAAAAAAAAATCAATCTTATAATTTTCACACTGGTCATTAGGGCTTTTTTAGACTCTAGGGCTATGTGCACACTGTGCGTTTTTGATGCGTTTTCGTGACATTTTTTCCACACGGAAATGCACCAAAAACGCTAAGTAATCCGTCAGCCAGCTAATGCAATGACAATCCTGATGTGCTGTGCACATGATCTGGAATTTTCAGCTCAGGATTGTCATTGTGTTAAAATCTGCAGCATGTCCATTCTTGGTAGCGTTAATGCAGCGTTTCCCGCCCATCGAGGTCAATTGAACAGCTGCAAACCTGCAGGCATAAAAATGTTTGCGGATTTGTTGTGCATTTGCTGTGTTTTTGTGGTACTTTACTCGAACAAGAGAAAGTACAAAATGTTACTTATCTCAGTAATGATGCCCCCCAATAGGTTAAGGAGTCCATATTCCTCGACGCGTTTCCCCGTATGGTAGTCGGTTCATCAGGAGAAAAGAATGGAAAGATGCTAATATGGTGTCCTGCTGATGTATTGCAGACTGCAATACATCAGCAGGACACCATATTAGCATCTTTCCAATTCTTTTCTCCTAACGTTTTGTACTTTCTCTTGTTCGAGTAACTGGAAGTGTGTTGTGTTTAATACATGTTTTCCTTCCTAATACATGTCGTATCGTTAATGACATTTGTTAGGGTAAATATTGGATTATGTATGGGTACTGAATATTAGGGTTGCTATACCCATAGGGTACACTTTGTTACTGAATACAGGGGATATTATACCCCTAGGGTACACTTCACTCTAAGAGATTTTGTGATTTATTAAGGATGGTATATCTTGGATACTGTTCTGAGGGGATGTATTTTATTGTTTTTATATAACTCTCATTGTTTTGCTCTATATACAGATTATCCCAGTTGAGTTAATTATATTGTGCGCACAGGGATACTGGTTACTGTGCCCTGAATGTGGGAAAGCACCCTAAATGTCACCAGGTCTGAGTGTGGTTCCTCAGGATAATTATTGGGGTTATCTACCTTTTAAAATTTGGAACTGTAACAGACAGGTACTAAACGTACCTCCTTTTGGTGTGTTTTATTTACCGTGTTCCATCTCTATTAGATCCGGACAGACCCGATCGAAGTGCTTATTGAGAAGTGTCCCTCTGCTATAATGTATGATCATTTGGGACATTAGAGTCTGGTCCCCAGGATAGTATATAAACAGATTTGGATCACATATTCACTTTTTATGTCTTTTTTCATGTTATTTAGTACTTGTGGTGAGGCCAGGTTTTAAATTATATATATTAGAAAAACACCTTTTATTACAGTCACCTATACCAGGCTCCAGGCAGATGTGTCACAGCTCTTGATCCGGCGCCTCCTCTCTGCTTGTCATGTCCGTCCTTCTTCATGTGGATGATACTTCTCTGTGCTGAGGAAGGGAGAAAAATGCGCCAGCTTTGAGTGCCATACAAGAAGCATCATCCACATGAAGAAGGACACCCACACCGGGGGGGCTGGACGAGGTGTCAGACCAAGACCGGCGACACTCATCAAACTGGATTATGGCGTAGATGATTATAATAAAAGGTGTTTCATTTTATATCCTATAGGCAGAAAGTGGCTCCAGGGGCTGGGCATACTTTATATGGGCCAAAACTGTTGACAGATTCCGAAATATTTTTTTCCGGTTTGGAAAGTTGTTCATAATATGACAATGTTTGTCATGACTGGTTAATTTGTTTATTACTATAACAATGTTTGCCATGACTGGTTAATTTGTTTTGATACTATGACAATGTTTGTCATGAATGGTTTCATAAGTTATTTTTACAATGCCAATATTTGTCATTATTTATTTGTGTTTATGTCTAGTTATTTGTTATAAAATAAAAAGTTATATTTAAAAATATTTGTTGTATTTTTTCAAACCCCCCAAAAAAAGGGAATATATATGAGGTCTATTGTTCATTACAAAAGATATTGGGGTCCAAACTGCAGCTATTTTATGTTTATATATGCAAAAACGAAAAACCAGGAGTTTTTTTTTGGCAAAAGTTTAGCAAAATACTTTATTGAACACTTAAGGACAAATAAATATGTTCATATTCATATTACTGTTATTAGAAAGTAAAAGCCACAATGGAGAAAGTTCCGCAGTGCTTATTCCCACAGGGGATAGTTTTTTTGAGTGCTGCATATGACAATCAAATCCAGTAATAAGTTTATTGTCTGTGCAAAATGGTATAAAGGTCGTGTCAGCACATCAACCTATAGAATAATGCGCTAAATCATAATATTGCACTCTTACCCATTGCTGAAGATATAGCAGCCCAACAAGAAAAATCCCCAACGCGCGTTTCACGTGGTGTATTTGACAGCTTCCTCGGGGGGATACAGAAAAGGACCTTCCATGCCTGTTTAAGTGCGGTCAGGACCTGCAGTCACATGATCACAGTGGACCAGTCATATCATGGTATATCGGCGCATGCGCACTGCGCCGTGCGCGTCAGCTGCACCGCCCACAGCCATCAAGGTAACCCGCGCATATCAGGAAGACCAGGGTCTGCCATGACTCCCAGACAACACGCAGGCTCCATAGCGATGCCGGGAGCAGAGCAGGGACATCAGACAGCGCAGCATGCACGCGCACAACACTTGGAAAATGTTTATGGCAATATCTAATATATACAGATAACAAAAAATACATTCATATTAGTAGCATTATTTGGTCCAGTCCGTATGATGTAAGTTCATGTATTGAAAGATGAATTTGATTCATGACACGTGATTATTAATATGGCTATGGAGGGAAAAAAGAAGAAAAAATAATAACAGAGACAAGGGACATTAGGAAATAAAAATAAAAAACATACTATATTTTTCTGTGTTATTCACAGCAGATTCAAATGGTAATATGGACTTTAGGGCTCGCGACGAGGCGTGGCTCCTAAAATTAAATGAAGTGTTTTAGGATGACTCTGGCTCCATGACTGATACCAGTGACAAGGGTTTACAGGAAACGGCGGTGAGACTTGAGTTTCTTTTAAATAAAAGGATAAAAACATGGTGGAACCGTGCATTCCTCGAGAAGTACATCCAAAGACGATTAACTCCCCGTGGATTAAGGGTACAAATGTTCCCATCCTTCCCGTTGGAAGATGATACTTTTAAGATCAAAATGGGAGGATCTGGCGGATCTATGCTCAAAAGGGTTTATGGAATTACTATGCAATTTTAATCAAACTACATTGAACAATCTAGAGAAAGAGATAGAAGAACTACAGGATACCCTAAAAAGGGAATTACCAACTGATGCATTGAGGAAACTTAGTGAAGAGCTGGACCATGATTTGCAGATATGGGAGAAAGAAATTGCATCCACCAAAACAAAGAAGTTCCAGAGAGATCTTAATGACAGGGTGACCGGTCGGGTTTATAAGTGGAAAATGAATACCAATCGCTCACGGCCTACTTATCATACCGGATCCAGATCTCGCTCTAGGTCTGGATCTGTTGTATCTCTTACATCTGAGGATGAAATTCAAACTAAGATAAATATGGAAGAAAATGACTATCAAACCCCTGCTTATAGATATAATAAAACCAGATTGGCCGCTAAACGAAAGAATTTGACACATAATCAACAGGATAAAAAAATTAAGAGAAATCTACAGGTAATTAATCTGTCATCCCATAACCTTACTCAAGCCCAATATCAATTGTTGAGTAGAGGTTTAACCTTTGCACCAACTAACCCATTTCATCTGTTTACAGCTATGAAAGGTCTTTATATCTTCTCCCGCAAACTCATTTTGAAAAAACTACATAACCGTGGTACATCGGAGTTAGGTTTGGACAGTGCAGCTGAGCGGGAAGCTCTCTCCATTTTGGAGGAATTATTACAGGAGCAGAGTGTTGAGAAACAAGGTATGTTTCCTCAGAATATTGTACCTAGATCGACGAGGTTTCCCCCTTGTCCTTATGCCCAGCTGTTGAGATTTTCACTAAATTAGTCTTGGATGATTTCAGGGAAATTTCTACACAACGAAGACACAGCAATCTTAATTATAGACAAAGACAAGCCCTGAGAGAACTACAGGCACTTGATGTTGTAGTTTGCAAGGCTGCGGACAAGGGGGGAAACATCGTCGTCTAGCCAATAAATAAATACGAAAAAGGGCTCAGCTGCACTCCATACTTTGTGGGGCTTTGGATCGGGGTATAAGTACAAATCAAATATTTGATGGCCTGATGACTAAATATCCAAAAGTCCCCACTTTCTATATGCTTCCGAAAATCCACAAGGATCCCGTCGACCCTCCTGGCCGTCCGATCGTGTCAGGAATTGATGGCTTATGTGAAACAGTGTGTAAGTTTATAGATTACTACTTGAAACCTATGGTGGAAACCTTGCCATCTTTTGTGAAGGACACGATGGACGTGCTAAGGAGGGTGGACGGGATCTTTGTGGAATCAGATATGTTATTGGTTACTGCGGCTATAGAATCTCTCTACACTTGTATTCACCATGAGGATAGTCTCGATGCTGTCCGCTTCTTTCTGGGGAGTTCAAACTGGGACAGCCAGTTGAGTGATTTGGTCCATGAATTGCTCCAGTTCATATTAACATATCATTTTTTTGTATTTAAGGACGATTTTTACTTGCAGAAACGCGGCACTGCTATGGGGGCGGCCTGTGCGCCCGCATACGCAAACCTTTTCCTGGGCTACTGGGAGAGGGGTTTGTTTGGGGGTGTGGGGGCGCAGGCCGCTGACCATGTGCAGTGTTGGCTGCGGTATATTGATGACCTTTTTATTATTTGGCAGGGCACTGCCTATGAGCTGGAGCGATTCATGGACCAACCTAATGACAACCCTTTTAACATTAAACTGACCTTCCAATATAGTGCGAAAAAAAAATATTTTTTGGATATTTCACTTGAGGTGGATGAACAGGGATGCATTCAAACTGATGTCTACCGCAAGTCTACATCAGTGAATGCATTATTACATGCTGATTCAGCACATAATGCTTCCATGGTCAGGGCTGTCCCAGTTGGTCAATTCCTCAGGATGAGGCGGATATGCTCCTTAGAGGCGAGATTTGAGGATCAGGCCATAGATCTTACCCGACGCTTTGTAGAGAGAGGCTATAGTAAGCGATGTGTGAAGCAAGGGTATAGGAGAGCAAGGGCCACCCCACGCAACAAGTTGTTGAGTTCTACAATAAAATCAAAGGAGGGCTTTGGACCACCGAGATTCATTTCCACTTATAACCATCTTGCAGCGGCACTGGCCGGTCTTATTGACTGAACCATCCTTGGCCCCCCATATCTCAACATTCCCTCTTATGACATCAAGAAGATATAAAAATATCAAAGATATTTTAGTCAAAAGCCACTATGTTCCGCCAAAACCTAATCCATTTGGATCAAGGGGACCAACAAAGGGGTGTTTTCCCTGCAGTCGCTGTGTGGCATGCACCAATGTCTCTCGCACCACTGAGTTCTCTAATGCCTGTGGAAGTCGCCACTATAAAATCAATGAATATAATTCATGTGGGACCTCAAATGTGATATATTACGCAACCTGCGGCTGTGGAAAAATATATGTTGGATTGACATCTAGAGAATTGCGGGTGAGGATTAGGGAGCATGGGAGAGACATTGGCGCAGCGAGGACAGTGGCCGACGTTTCTTTATTAAAAACAATACCATGCCATTTTAGGCAATATCATGGCAGCAGCCCCAAAACCTTTATGGTACATGGAATTGAAGTTATCCATGGTGGCATTCGAGGAGGAAACATAAAAAAGCTTTTAGCCCAGAAAGAGGCTAAATGGATAGTGGAATTGGGAACTGTGACCCCTAATGGCCTTAATGAGACTACGTTTCGCCCCGTTTCTGTTAACATATAGTAACCCTTTGGTATTTTTAACCATTTTTAATTGTATATTTTTTATTTTTATTTCCTAATGTCCCTTGTCTCTTATTATTTTTTCTTCTTTTTTCCTTCCATAGCCATATTAATAATCACGTGTCATGAATCAAATTCATCTTTCAACACATGAACTTACATCATTCGGACTGGACCAAATAATGCTACTAATATGAATGTATTTTTTGTTATCTGTATATATAGGATATTGCCATACACATTCTCCAAATGGTGTGCGCGTGCATGCTGCGCTGTCTGATGTCCCCGCTCTGCCCCCAGCATTGCTATAGAGCCTGCGTGTTGTCTGGGAGCCATGGCAACTGACCCTGGTCTTCCTGATATGCGTGGGTTACCTTGATGGCTGTGGGCGGTGCGGCTGATGCGCACGGCACAGTGCGCATGCGCCAATATAATATTATATGACTGCTCCACTGTGATCATGTGACCGCCGGTCCTGACCTCACTTAAACAGTCATGGAAGGTCCTTTTCTGTATTCCCCCCGAGGAAGCTGTCAAATACACTATGCGAAACGCGCGTTGGGGATTTTTCTTGTTGGGCTGCTATATCTTCAACAATGGGTAAGAGTGCAATATTATGATTTAGTGCATTATTCTATAGATTGATGTGCTGACTAGACCTTTATACCATTTTGCACAGACAATAAACTTATTACTGGATTTGATTGTCGTGTGCAGCACTCAAAAAAACTATCCCATGTGGGAATAAGCACTGCTGCACTTTCTCCATTGTGGCTTTTACTTTCTGATAACAGTAATATGAACATATTTATATATGCTGCCTAACTCTGGTGCTGGGTTGTTCATTTTTTATGCTATTTGTCCATAAGTGTTCAATAAAGTATTTTGCTAAACTTTTGCCAAAAAAAACCCCAGTTTTTTTATTTTGCATATATATTAGCTTTATGGAGTGGCATAAATTACCACTTTCCCTGTTTTTGGGACCTTACCTTGGTTAAAGTGGTTTTGTTACAATGTACCTAATGAATATATGGATATTTAGCTATTTTATGTTGTATGTGCTTGGTTGGTGTTAAAAATAGATTGAAGGGGCCCCAGATCTGCACTGAGCTCAGCACAGGTCAGGGGACCGCTCGCTGCAGCAAGTGAATTAACTTACTGTGCTCATGAATGGTTGTAGTCGCCTCTACCCAGGTGATTGTCATGTTTTTCTTTTAATATTTTACACAGTTTTAAAAAAAAGGGAATGAACAGTACTGTCAACATTGTCCCTTGCTAGCATTGTTCACAGCACAAGCAGGGGACAATGGTGAGTGATTCCTTCAGCACCCAGTACTTGGGAAGAGCGCTAACTGTACCACAGATTAGAGCCACCAGTACGTGTGAGTGGTGCTGCACACATATGCAACACAGTTCCACACGGATATCTCAGGTACGGTCTTTTTGCAGTACCTGAAATATCAGTATGTGTGAAAAATCATCTACTGGGGCCTATCCCACACTGCAAGGAAATCTTATGACCACTACTTCTGACTGAGCATAATCAGAGGTAACGGTCACAATGAAAGTGTATGATAGCCATGTTTAGCCTTGTTGTGGCTGTCATAGACTTACATTGAGTTGTGAGTTGTAGATTGACCAGAAAACCATGGAGAAGGCAATAGTTCAAAAACTGAAGGAGACTGTAATGAAAATCAAACTAATTTAGGTTTATTATGGAAAAAGAAAAAATATTTGCAAAAATATTATTAGAAAAAAAAAACACTTTTCTTGATTATCTACTTATTTTTCAATGGGGATCAGAACTTCTCTGCTGGTCAGGCTGCACATCACCAATATAGGAGTATTGCCAGTGCGCCGCACCTTCTTGACTACTGGATGAAATAGTCAGTGAAGGTTTCTCGCACGCAGACACCAGAGTTGGATGGCCTTCCTGGAGCCAAGTTGACCACTGGAAGTAAATCTGCCTGCTCCAGCTCCTCATCTAGCTCAGTACTGTTCTCACGAGCATAGTTGTGGAGTACACAGCATGCCTTAATTACATTGTCAACGGTCTCTGTATCCAACTGTATGGCTGTGTGAAAGATCCTCCACTGACTACACATGATTCCAAAGGTGCATTCCACATATCTGTGCGCACGACTCAGCCCATAATTAAAAATCCTCCGCCGGGCATTCAGTCCCCTTCATGAGTATGGGCGCAGCAGTTTGGTTATTAAGGGAAATGCCTCATCCGATACCATCACAAAGGGAACTGGATTTGTGGAACCTGGCAAAGGTCTTGGGGCTGGGAGCGTTCCACCATCTAGAAGAATTTGCAGCTCTAACTGTGATGATCGCAACACCAGAGAGTCCTTAGTACTGCCATAAGCACCAACATCGATGGCAACAAATTTATAATGTGCATCAGCCACCGCTATCAGGACCACAGAAAAATACTTCTTATAATTAAAGAAGCGTGATCCTGATCATGGTGGCTGCTGAACCCTCACATGTTTGCCATCAACGGCACCTATGCAGTTGGGGAAATTGGCCACAGTTTGAAAGCCTGCTGCGACCTGCAGCCAAGTCTCCTCGGTTGGGGAAGGCATCACGATGGGCTGCAACTTCTGCAAGATGACGGTACATGTGCACCTCACAATTTGGAAAATGGTGGATTTACCAACCCTAAATTGGAGGTGCAGTGATGTATAGCTCTCTCCTGTAGCCAGAAATCTGCAAAGGAAAATAAGATGATTAGAAACGCACCAAAAAAAGGAATAGAAGACAACATTATTACATTAAAAGCAGATGTAGATTAGCTATTTTTTTTATTAAAAATCACACACAAAAAAACTAAAACATGAAATGACTGATAAGTCATCAGATGCAGGTAATGGCTGCAGTTAAATGCCGCTGACAAACTGTGACAGCAGGATTTAACATGTGCGGCAGGAAGCGCATTCTTGCAGACAAGCATCGGTGCACCCATGACGTGATACCAATGCATTGCCATAACAGTATTGGCGTCATATGATGACCCCTGTTGCTGTCATGAATATCCTCCTCTGAACAGCAGCCCGTGGCCGCAATTCAAAGGAGACGTTCGCTCTGCTGTTCACAACAAAGCTTTTGCCACACTTGAAAAATAAAAAAATGGATATCACTGCATTGACAAATACCTGATCAGCCTTAAAAAAAAAAGGTTGAAAAGGTAGCGGTAAAATAAATACAGAGATATTTTTATTTTTACTTACCGCTAAGTAATGAGCAACCTTTCCTCAGCAGAGATGGCCCTTCTCATTACAGTATCGCTGTAGTCCAGCTGGGGCGATAGAAGATTCAGCAGCCGGTTAACCACGTGGAAAGGAATTCGACAAAATGAGAGAAATTTTTCAGGATATCTGAAAAAAAAAATCCTTAAGTACACATGGATGATAGTATACTTTTTTCCATATGATAATAACTTACCTCCTTAGATCTTGGTATAGCACATAGAAGTGTCCCTTGTCACATCTCTCCTGCACTATTGGGTGTACCCATAGTTTTTTTGGCCTTCTTCTAGACCGCTCCTATGAAACAATTGGTTAGTGCACATCACAGAAAAAAAAACATGAAATGTACTGTACATTCTTACCTACATTTATCTTACCTGCTCTCTGTGCAGACGCAGGATATTACGCACACTAATTAATAGGAGGTTCCTATACGGCCTGCGGAGACGCAGGGGCTGCTCTGGATGTGGCATTGTGACTTGCAAAATGGAGAATTAAAACGAGGGGTCGGGCAAGGAAATGGCATCAGAAAAAGGTTTTTTTCCTTTTATTTTGACTGTGTTTATTTAGCTCCTAAAAGCATGCATTTCTGTACAAAAACGCATCAAAAAACGCATGAAAACGTGGGAAAACGCCGTTTTTTCCACAGCGTTTTTCCTGCTAAGAGATGTAGAAATGTTGCAGAAATTTCAGCATTCAAATCCTGAACGTGCGCACAGAGCATTAGGATAAGTTCTATGATGAACTTGATACACTTACAGTGCTGGCCAAAAGTATTGGCACCCCTGCAATTCTGTCAGATAATACTCAGTTTCTTCCTGAAAATGATTGCAATCACAAATTCTTTGGTATTATTCTCTTCATTTAATTTGTCTTCAATGAAAAGAACACAAAAAGAATTGTCCTAAAGCCAAATTGGATATAATTCCACACCAAACCTAAAAAAGGGGGTGGACAAAAGTATTGGCACCCTTTGAAAAATCATGTGATGCTTCTCTAATTCGTGTAATTAACAGCACCTGTAACTTACCTGTGGCACCTAACAGGTGTTGGCAATAACTAAATCACACTTGCAGCCAGTTAACATGGATTAAAGTTGAGTCAACCTCTGTCCTGTGTCCTTGTGTGTAACACATTGAGCATGGAGAAAAGAAAGAAGGCCAAAGAACTGTCTGAGGACTTGAGAAACCAAATTGTGAGGAAGCATGAGCAATCTCAAGGCTACAAGTCCATCTCCAAAGACCTGAATGTTCCTGTGTCTTCCGTGCGCAGTGTCATCAAGAAGTTCAAAGCCCATGGCACTGTGGCTAACCTCCCTAGATGTGGAAGGAAAAGAAAAATTGACGAGAGATTTCAACGCAAGATTGTGCGGATGGTGGATAAAGAACCTCGACTAACATCCAAACAAGTTCAAGCTGCCCTGCAGTCCGAGGGTACAACAGTCTCAACCCGTACTATCCGTCGACGTCTAAATGAAAAGGGACTGTATGGTAGGATACCCAGGAAGACCCCACTTCTTACCCCGAGACATAAAAAAGCCAGACTGGAGTTTGCCAAAACTAACCTGAGAAAGCCTAAAAAGTTTTGGAAGAATGTTCTCTGGTCAGATGAGACAAAAGTAGAGCTTTTTGGGAAAAAGCATCAACATAGAGTGTACAGGAAAAAAAAAGAGGCATTCAAAGAAAAGACCACGGTCCCTACAGTCAAACATGGCGGAGGTTCCCTGATGTTTTGGGGTTGCTTTGCTGCCCCTGGCACTGGACTGCTTGACCGTGTGCATGGCATTATGAAGTCTGAAGACTACCAACAAATTTTGCAGCATAATGTAGGGCCCAGTGTGAGAAAGCTGGGTCTCCCTCAGAGGTCATGGGTCTTCCAGCAGGACAATGACCCAAAACACACTTCCAAAAGCACTATAAAATGGTTTTAGAGAAAGCACGGGAGACTTCTAAGGTGGGCAGCAATGAGTCCAGACCTAAATCCCATAGAACACCTGTGGAGAGTTCTCAAAATGGCAGTTTGGAGAAGACACCCTTCAAATATCAGGGACCTGGAGCAGTTTGCCAAAGAAGAATGGTCTACAACTCCAGCGGAGCATTGTAAGAAACTCATTGATGGTTACCGGAAGCGGTTGTTCGCAGTTATTTTGGCTAAAGGTTGTGCAACCAAGTATTAGGCTGAGGGTGCCAATACTTTTGTCCGGCCCTTTTTTGGAGTTTTGTGTGAAATGATCAATGATTTGATTTTTGCTTCATTCTCTTTTGTGTTTTTTCCTTGCAAGCAAATTAAATGAAGAGAATAATACCAAAGAATTTGTGATTGCAATCATTTTCAGGAAGAAACTGAGTATTATCTGACAGAATTGCAGGGGTGCCAATACTTTTGGCCAGCCCTGTATCTCAGTAATCCCCCAGTCAGACAAGCTCATTATACTCGGAGACTTTAATGCCAGAGTTGGAACAGACTATCAAAACTGGGAAGGAGTCATTGGGAGACACGGCATTGGTAAGTGAAACAGCAATGGCCTTTTGCTCCTCAAGATGAGTGCCACATATGACCGTGTCATCACCAACACTCTGTTCCATTTTCCCACTCGCAAGAAAACATCATGGATGCACCCATGCTCAAGATACTGGCATCTCGTTCACTACATCATTGCCAGGAAGAGGGATAGGATGGATTTTAGAGTAATGAGAGCCATGTGTGGTGCCGACTAGTGTTGAGCAAGCGTGCTCGTTTAACCCTTTAAACAAGCACGCTCGGGTACTCGCCGAGTAGTTTCGGCGTGCTCGGCATTTTAGTTCCAGCCGCAGCTGCATGTGTCGCGGCTGTTACACAGCTGTGACACATGTAGGGATTGCCTGACAAACAGGCTTTGCCTGACATCACTCGCTCAACACTAGTGCCCACTGCTAGACCGACCAACGCCTCATTGTGTCTAAGTGCAGGCTTTGCATTCTGTTGTTGAGGAGACCCCAAAGACAGAAGACTACAAAGAGGTTGAATGTCTCCAAGCTGCAAAGCAGAAGCATTGCAGAGGAATTTGCTAATGACCTTTATGGACTGTCAAATACATTGATGTTCTTCCCAGTGAGAGATGAAGTCAGGAAGGCAATAAAACAACTCTCCTGTAACAAAGCACTAGGAAACAATGCTATACCTGCCAAGTTAAACAAAGCAGGAGGCCCTGTCCTGATACAAATGATGAATAAACTATTCCAGTCCATGTAGAAAAAAAAATAGGTTTCGCAACGGCTGAAAGATGCCAGCATACTCCACATCTACAAGAAAAAAGTCAACCGCCAATCTTGTGACAACCAGCAAGGCATCTCCCTTCTGTCCACTGCTGGGAAGATTCTGGCTCGTCTTTTGCTCAACCGCCTCCTCCACCACCTTGAGCAAGGTCTACTACCCGAAAGCCAATGCGGCTTCCGTGCTGAACGTGGGATGGCAGATACTGTCTTTGCGGCACATCAATTACAGGAAACGTGTTCAGTATACTGTTCAGTATACTGTTTTCTGCCATGTTGAGAGATGCCTTTAGCAACTGTGAAGATAGAATCCATGTCTGGTACAGGACTGACTGCAAGCTTTTCAACCTCAGAAGCCTGAAGGGCATTACAAAGGTGCATGAGACTGTTATCCTAGACTTCTTGTTTGCTGATGACTGCGCACTCAATGCCAGCACAGAGCAGCAGATGCAGTATGAAATGGACTGTTTTTGACAAACTTGCGACAACTTCGATCTCGTTATCAATACTAAAAAGACCAAAGTTATATACAAACCTGCTCCAGGAAAACAATACCAGCAGCCACGCTTTATAAGGAATGATCACAACCTCAAAGCAGTTGGCAACTTCACCTACCTGGGCAGAACACTCTCACGCGCAGTGAGCATAGATGCTGAGATCAACAACAGAATTGCCAAAGCCAGCATCGCCTTCGGAAGACTGCGTAAGAACGTCTGGGAACGAAGGGGACTCAGCCTTACCACTAAGCTGAAGGTTTACCGCATGGTGGTCCTTACCACACTTCTCTATGCCAGCGAGACCCAGACTGTCTACAGCCGCCATGCCAAACAGCTCAATCACTTTCACCTGAGCTGTCTCCGCAGGCTTCTCCACATCAGGCGGTAAGACACGGCAATCCTAAAACAATCTAGGCTCTGCAGCGTTTACACTCTCCTGCTGAAAGCCCAAGCCAGGTGGGCTGGACATGTGGTCAGGATGCCAGACAGCCAAATGCCTAAACAACTGCTGTACGGAGAACTGTGCCAGGGAAAGCGAGCAGTCGGAGGGCAGAAGAAACATTATAAAAACTGCCTTAAAGCGTCTCTCAAAAACCTTGGAGAAGCTTGCCTTGGATCATTCAGCTCAGATTACCTCAGGAGCAACAGCACGTGCAGCTGAAGATAGGAGAATCTTTGAGGCAAAAAAAAAAGTGAGCTGTGCGCAATGCACAGGCGGTATCTACTGTTCTGACCACATCTAGTTACTTATGTCACGTAGGTGGGTGAGACTTCAGGGCCAGGATTAGCCTCATCAGTCACCCACAGTCACTGATCCTCCACTAAACCCTGAAGACATGGTTATCTTCGATTACGAAGGACGAACAGCGGTTATAGGAAAAGACAAAATTCTGGAAAAAATTTACCTTGATATGCACAATGCCAAAATAAAAGGCAATTCTAAACTTTTCTACATCATCTTAGGTTATGTTCACACGCTATGTATTTGCTATGTTTTTGGCTATTCCAAAAAGTGGTGGCATGAAAAACTGAGTAGAAAATGCACATTTTTGTGGCTTTTTTACAACCCCTGGCAAAAATTATGGAATCACCGGGCTCGGAGGATGTTCATTCAGTTGTTTAATGTTGTTGAAAAAAAGCAGATCACAGACATGGCACAAAACTAAAGTCATTTCAAATGGCAACTTTAGGGCTTTAAGAAACACTAAAAGAAATCAAGATTAAAAATGTGGTACTCAGTAAGGGTAATTTTTTTCAGACCAAGCAGAGGGAAAAATTTATGGAATCACTCAATTCTGAGGAAAAAATTATGTAATCATGAAAAACAAACACACAAAAGAACACTCCAGTACATCACTAGTATTTTGTTGCACCACCTCTGGCTTTAATAACAGTTTGCAGTCTCTGAGGCATGGACTTAATGAGTGACAAACAGTACTCTTTATCAATCTGGCTCCAACTTTCTCTGATTGCTGTTGCCAGTTCAGCTTTGCAGGTTCCTTGTCATGGACCATTTTCTTCAGCTTCCACCAAAGATTTTCAATTGGATTGAGATCCGGACTATTTACAGGCCATGACATTTACCTTATGTGTCTTCTTTCAAGGAATGTTTTCACAGTTTTTGCTCTATGGCAGGATGCATTATCATCTTGAAAAATTATGTCATCAACCCCAAACATCCTTTCAATTGATGGGATAAGAAAACTGTCCAAAATATCAATGTAAACTTGGGCATTTATTGAACATGCAATGACAGCCATCTCCCCAGTGCCTTTACCTGACATGCAGCCCCATATCATCAATGACTGTGAAAATTTGCATGTTCTCTTCATGCAGTCATCTTTATAAATCTCATTGGAACGGCACCAAACAAAAGTTTCAGCGTCATCACCTTGCCCAATGCAGGTTCGCGATTCATCACTGAATATGACTTTCATCCAGTCATCCACAGTCCACGACTGCTTTTCCTTAGCCCATTGTAACCTTGTTTCTTTCTGTTTAGGTGTTAATGACGGCTTATGTTTAGCTTTTCTGTATGAAAATCCCATTTCCATTAGACGGTTTCTTAGAATTCGGTCACAGACATTGACTCCAGTTTCCTCCCATTCGTTCCTCATTTGTTTTGTTGTGCATTTCCTGTTTTGGAAACATGTTGCTTTAAGTTTCCGGTCTTGACGCTCTGATGTCTTCCTTGGTCTACCAGTATGTTTGCCTTTAACAACCTTCCCATGTTGTTTGTATTTGGTCCAGATTTTAGACACAGCTGACTGTGAACAACCAACATCTTTTGCAACACTGAATGATGATTTACCTTCTTTTAAGAGTTTGATAATCCTCTCCTTTGTTTCAATTGACATCTCTCGTGTTGGAGCCATGATTCATGTCAGTCCATTTGCTGCAACAGCTCTCCAAGGTATGATCACTCCTTTTTAGATGCAGACTAATGACCAGATCTAATTTGATGCAGGTGTTAGTTTTTGAAATGATAATTTACAGGGTGATTCCATAATTTTTCCTCAGAATTGAGTGATTCCATCATTTTTTCCCTCTGCTTGGTCTAAAAAAAAAATTACCCTTACTGAGTAAAACATTTTTAATCTTGATTTCTTTTTGTGTTTCTTAAAGCCCTAAAGTTGCCATTTGAAATGACTTTAGTTTTGTGCCATGTCTGTGACCTGCTTTTTTTCAACAACATTAAATAACTGAATGAACATCCTCCGAGCCCGGTGATTCCATAATTTTTGTCAGGGGTTGTACATGCTCTTTTCACGTGCACTTTTGCATAGCTTTTCTTGTGTTTTTCACCCATTTATTTTAATGGATGAAAAATGCTGCAAAAACGTTTAAAGAACTGACATGCTGCGTTTTGGTAAAAACGCAGCAGGACTTAAAATATGCGCAAAAACAAAAGTAGTGTGTGCATGAGATTTCAGAAATCTCATCAATTATGGTACTGGTACAAATACACTACGGAAAATACACTGCAAAAATGCCACATTTGAACATCCCCTTAGCTTAGAAGATCACGCTCTGCAAAATGCATCAAGAACTTTGAAAATATGTTGCTGATTTTTTGGCTGTTTTTGATCCTTTTTTTTTTTTTATAGATGGAGTCAGTAGGAGACTTCAGTGTTTGTTTATTCCGAGATAAATCAGATTTAATGCAGTATAAAATACAGAAAAATCTGTTCTTTATTGGATTGGCATTGTTATGCTAAAATATGAAATTAGATCAGCGCTGCATTCTGACTTCCTCTAATTTCATCCTGGTTTAGATTTTCATTGTGAGTAGCTGATGGACTTTTGATTCGATTTCTTCTGTCTTGTGTACTGAGGTTTGAATTTGATGCTAAATTGTTTGTTTGATCTCTTGACCTGTGTTTACTGCAATACAGATTTGATGGGAAGCCAAGAGAATAAACGATAAACAGTCTCCGGTTTTACATCTCATGGTTATAAATACAAGAAGTATGGACTGAATAAAAAGAGTGTCTCTTCTCAAAGTATTGTTGTAAACCACTGGGCTAATATGGTGCAGTGATGCTCTGCAGACCTGGATATTTCCATATGTAAAAAAAAAAAAGCACTTAAAGGGAATCTGTCAGCAGGTTTTTGCTACCACATCTGAGAGAAGCATGATGTAGGGGCAAAGACCCTGATTCCAGTGATGTGTCACTTACTGGGCTGCTTGCTGTAGTTTTCATAAAATCCCTGTTTTATCTGTTGCAGTTCTAGCAGAGCTCTGAAGGCTGAGCTCTGTATAACCCCACCCTCCCCCACTGATTGGCAGCTTTCTGCCCATGTACAGTGAAAAGCTGCCAATCAGTAGTGGGGGTGGGGTTATACATAGCACATGAAAATGGAAGACTACATGGCAGCAGGTTTACTAGTCATCTAGTGATATTCTCTTGTTGATAAAACAGTGATTGTATCAAAACTACAGCAAGCAGCCCAGTGAGTGACACATCGCTGGAATCAGGGTAAAAAAAAGGAGCATGGACCGCACCTCCAAAAATCATACATTTGATCTAATGCCTCTCGGAAAAAATATATATAACTGAACATGAGGTTCTTAGTTTAACATTCTGATCAGAATGTATGAAGCCCACTGCCACGTCACGGCAAACCCCGTAGTGGGTCCTAACATTTCCTACCTGAACGGGAGCGGAGCCGTGCGACCAACCACTGCCACAGCGACAATGCACCAGCAGGGCGGGCAGCCTGGTGCCTCACAGCACCCATGCTGCAAGGCCGAGTCCCCATGACCCCAGGCCATGCCGCCCCACAAGCACAAAACCACATCAACAATGGCCGACACACTGCACCAACACCACAAGAAAGGAGCATAGAGTAAGGTAAGGATGGAGTGTGGCTCAGGACCCTAACACCCACATGCACTACACCACATTTCCGGGGGGCAGGGCGACAGTGCTCCAGTGCTCCCAAGAGTGAGCACAACTGCCCCTGTCCCTGGCTGGAGTGGGGGGAGGGGACACCTAGAAAGGGGGAACCCGGTAGTGTGTGGGTGGGGAGAGTAGATCCAGGGTGCACTGGAAGGGGAGTATATAAGGTGGGCACCATCTTAGAGAAGAGGGAGAAGAGAGAGAAGAAGACTGGGAGCAGGGGCTCTGTACGAGCTCTGCTCCGCAGGCAGGCCAAGTCACAAGGCCTGGGCCTGGAGGAGAAGAAAGGAGAGGAGAGGAACAGAGGAGGCTCCAGGAGTGGAGTGAAGGGACCCCAGGGGTGCGGACCGGCCAGTCTCCACCGTACGCCCGCCGCTACCAGAGTAGGGGGGTCAGGCCAAGAAAGGGAACCGGATCCCTCATCTAGTGGAGGAGAGCAAATACCCTCAGCTAGTAACCGGAGGCCGTGGCATTACATGTGTTACGGCCCCTCACTACACCCGTTAGGAAGGCACCATATAGGGCCCAGGGAAACGGAACATACGTTTGCCCGCCAAGGCCCGAGGCAGCTGGACAGAAACGTGGTCAATTGTGGGGTACGACAGGCCAGAGAAAGGACACACGAAGGGGGTCCTGAAAAGCATTCCAAAGGTACCTGGGAGTTGGCCGAGCCCCCTCACCTGGTGAGCACAGTACGATGTGGGCAGACATTACCTGCAGAAGTGGCTTGGAGTGTAAAACTGTGCGTAAAGACCCTGGACTGCATCACTGGACTCTGAGTCATTACTGTTGCTCCCGCGCACCATCACCCCCACCATCTGCACTCACTGCCCTGAGGCTATACTCCTCCCGTGGGAAGTTATACTACCCTCTGTTGCGCACACAACATCAGCCTCAGCGGTCAGCCCCACAGCGGCGCTTCTCAGTGACCGCAATCCACGGGTGGCGTAGTCGGACATTTAAACATTAAAAACCAAATAAACAGATCCGCCACTGGTTTGACCACCCTGAGCCACGGGACCAGGTCGCCGCCACGGAGACTACAACCCCTAGCATTACACAGAGACCCGGCTCCGAGTATTCCCCCACACAAGGCCCAGGGGGCGCGTCAACTTTGGCGTAGTCGGCAGGATTCGAAACCAACCCGTTATCATCGGGTACTGTGTGCCTAAAGACTGTTCCACTGTATTGAATGTGGCGCCCGCCCCAGAAGAATGGATGCCATTATGTGCGTGCCAAAAGACAACAAGAAGCCACCTCCCTTCGTGGGCCAGGTCCCAGAATGGCGCCAAAGACAGAGCCCACCCCCAACGGCCATGAGTGCGGCTGTAGAGATGTCCATCAACGTGGGTGGGCTGCCCCTGAGAGTGATTGCCTGCAGGTTGCCCTGGGACCACCCCCAACAGGGGCGGAAGGGAAAGAAAACCGAAGGGCAGGGTGTGGTTTGGATCAGTCTGGGCAGACCACACTCGGAGATGGCGAGGAGCGCCAGCCCCAGTACCCTTACCAGTGGCCTGCTGCAGGCCGAAGTGGCTCCGTGCAGCCTCGCATAGCTGATGGCCCAGCTCCCCGCAGAGGACCCTGAATTCCTCCGGGCTGGGCTGGAGGATTTGGACCGGAGGATGGTCCAGGCGCAGCGGGAGGCCATCGCGGGGTGGAAAGAAGAAATGGACCGGCGGGTCGCGACCCGGCAGCAAGTGGCGCTGCCAGCACCCGACAGCGTACCTGCCCCTGAGGACAGAGAGAGACCACCGGAGGTTGAGAGCAGCACTGCAGCGGGAGCAGGTAAGGGGGACACCCCTGCTACAAGCCCTGACGCCACTAGCCTGCCCCTGGACCCCGTCGCGGAGCCGATCGCCCCGGGAGTCGCTGCACCTCCTCCGCTCCCGCCGCCTACACCTAGGCCCCAAGCCCCGAGCGCAGCCACCGGACCACGCCCCACGCCGTGCCCCTTGATCCCGGGTGCGGCCGGAAGCGGCCCGCTCCAAGCCTGGTCGCAAGTAGAGATGAGCGGTGTTCGACTAGAACTGTTCGCCAATCTCAAATTCGAGCTGTTTTGGGCGGTGTTCGAGTTGTTCGACGAACCCGAACGATTTGCAAAAAATTCGGCTGTTCGAGGTTATGTTCGATAACTGTTTGTGCACCAAAAGCGTGTCCTGCATGTCTGGTGCTATTTAGAGCACCAATCATGCAGGGATTGTCTGCCACTCACTGTAATGCCACAGCCATGGTGGTTGTGGCATTACAGTGATTGCCCAAATCGATGGGAACTGTGCTCACAGTGAAACACGAAAAGCCGGCAATTCAGCAGCGGCATACACCGGTACCCGACAATTTAGAACCGAAAGAATAGAGCTTCACACATAGATTAGATAGATATAAACATGTCAGCCACATATATACGAAGTACAGTGAAAGTGCTGCTTACTGTACTTGTCATTTAGCGTAAAGGATTTATCAAAAAAAATAATAGTGTTTTCATGCACTGTCTCTTTAAAAAAGCCGGCCGGCAATTCAGCAGCGGTACCCGACAATTTAGAATAGAAGGAATAGAGAATCACACATAGATTAGATAGATAGAAACATGTCAGTCACATATATATGAAGTACAGTGACAGTGTTGCTTACTGTACTTGTCATTTAGTGTAAAGGATTTATTAAAAAAAATAATAGTGTTTTCATGCACCGTCTCTTTAAGAAAGCCGGCCAGCAATTCAGCATCTGTACCCGACAATTTATAACAGACAGAATAGAGCTTCACACATAGATTAGATAGATAGAAACATGTCAGTCACATATATATGAAGTACAGTGATAGTGTTGGTTACTGTACTTGTCATTTAGTATTAAAATAAAGGATTTATTATTAAAAAAATTGGCGTGGGGTTCCCCTTAATTTTAGTCTCTAGCGGAGGTTAAGCAGACAGCTGGGGCAGATGTTTGAAGCCTGGGAAGGGGGTAATACCCACGGAGCATCCCAGGCTACTAATATCAGCCCCCAGCTGAATACATAGCCTTTACTAGCTATTAAAATGGGGGACCCCCCCAAAAAAATGACGTGGGGTCCCCCCTAATTTAATAGCTAGCAAAGGCTAGGCAGACAGCTGGGGGCTGATATTAATAGCCCAGGAAGGGAGCCATGAATATTGGCCCCCTCCCAGGCTAGAAACACCAGCCGTCAGCCGCCCCAGAAATGGCGCATTCATAGGATGCGCCAATTCTGGCACTTAGCCTCGCTCTTCCACGCTGCCCTGGTGCGGTGGCAGGGGGTAATAGGGCTGGGGTTGATGTCAGCTTATAATGCCAGCTGACATCAAGCCCAGGTTAGTAATGGAGAGGCGTCTATAAGACACCCCCATTACTAACCCCATAGTCAAAGTTAAAAAAAACACAAACACCCAGAATAAAGTCCTTTAATTGAAATAAAGACACAATTCTTTATTGTTCTAAATTAAACCATACTTACCATCACGCCCATTCCAGCTGAAGCCAACGATCTCCTGTAATAAAAATAAAATAATAAAGCAACCTCATCCTTACCTTTCCATGGTTCCCACGACAGCTTCAGCTCTGCTACATCGAGATGACAGGCTGGACCGCAGCAGAACGCCGCCATCCAGCCTGTCATCCCGCAGACACTGAGAAGAGCAGGCATGCTTGCGCTCCACATTGTCTCTCTGTGACGGCATAAAGATGAGCCGAGGTCATGTCCAATGAACTCGGCTCACCTCATGCACGTCACTTACAGCGTGGGAGAATTCTCACGCTGAAGCGCTGAGTGCAGGAGAATTTTCCCACGCTGTCAGTGACGTGCATGAGGTGAGCCGAGTTCATTGGACATGACCTCGGCTCATCTGGATGCCGTCACAGCGAGACACTGAGGAGCGCAAGCAAGCCTGCGCTTCTCAGTGTCTGCGGCATGACAGGCTGGATGGCAGCGTTCTGCTGCGGTCCAGCCTGTCATCTCGATGTAGCAGAGCTGAAGCTGTCGTGGGAACCATGGAAAGGTAAGGATGAGGTTGGTTTATTATTTTTCTTTTATTGCAGGAGATCATTGGCTTCAGCTGGAATGGGTGTGATGGTAAGTATAGTTTAATTTAGAACAATAAAGAATTGTGTGTTTATTTCAATTAAAGGACTTTATTCTGGGTGTTGTGTTTTTTTTAAATACTTTACTAGAAATTCATGGCGGTCATGTCTAATACTGGCGTGACCCCATGAATTTTGGGCTTGGGGCCAGCTGATAATACCAAGCTGGCCCTAACCCCTTTATTACCCAGTGAGCCACCGCACCAGGGCCCTGGATGAGTTGGGTACAGCGCCAGAAGATGGCGCTTCTATGAACGCGCCATTTTCCGGGGTGGCTGCGGACTGCAATTTGCAGCGGGGGGTGCCCAGAAAGCTTGGGCCTCCCTGCGCTGCAGATTCCAGCCCCCAGCTGCCTAGTTGTACCTGGCTGGACACAAAAATAGGGCGAAGCCCCACGTATTTTTTTTTTAATTATTTCATGAAATTCATGAAATAATTAAGAAAAAAGGCCTTCCCTATATTGTTGTGTCCGGCCAGGTAGAAATAGTCAGCTGGTGGTTGGGGGCAGCCCGTTCCTGCCTGCTGTACCTGGCTGGACACAAATATAGTGCGAAGCCCCACTTCAATTTTTTTTTAATTATTTCAGGAAATTCATGAAATAATTAAAAAAAAATTGACATGGGGCTTCGCACTATATTTGTGTCCAGTCAGGTGCAGCAGGCAGGAACGGGCTGCCCCCAACCACCAGCTGCCTATTTGTACCTGGCCGGACACAACAATATAGGGAAGCCCTTTTTTTCTTAATTATTTCATGAAATAATTTAAAGAAAATTGACGTGGGGCTTCGCCCTGTTTTTGTGTCCAGCCAGGTACAACTATGCAGCTGGGGGCTGGAATCCGCAGCGCAGGGAGGCCCAAGCTTTCTGGGCCACCCCCGCTGCAAATTGCAGTCCGCAGCCACCCCGGAAAATGGCGCGTTCATAGAAGCGCCATCTTCTGGCGCTGTACCCAACTCATCCAGGGCCCTGATGCGGTGACTCACTGGGTAATAAAGGGGTTAGGGCCAGCTTGGCATTATCAGCTGGCCCTAAGCCCAAAATTCATGGGGTCACGCCAATATTAGACATGACCACCATGAATTTCTAGTAAAGTATTTAAAAAAACACAACACCCAGAATAAAGTCCTTTAATTGAAATAAACACACAATTCTTTATTGTTCTAAATTAAACCATACTTACCGTCACGCCCATTCCAGCTGAAGCCAACGATCTCCTGAAATAAAAGAAAAATAATAAAGCAACATCATCCTTACCTTTCCATGGTTCCCATGACAGCTTCAGCTCTGCTACATCGAGATGACAGGCTGGACCGCAGCAGAACGCTGCCATCCAGACTGTCATCCCGCAGACACTGAGAAGCGCAGGCTTGCTTGCGCTCCACAGTGTCTCTCTGTGAGGGCATCCAGATGAGCCGAGTTAATGTCCAATGAACTCGGCTCACCTCATGCACGTCACTGACAGCGTGGGAAAATTCTCCTGCACTCAGCGCTTCAGCGTGGGAGAATTCTCACACTGAAGCGCTGAGTGCAGGAGAATTCTCCCACGCTGTCAGTGACGTGCAGGAGGTGAGCTGAGTTCATTGGACATGAGCTCACCTTATGCACGTCACTGACAGCGTGGGAAAATTCTCCTGCACTCAGCGCTTCAGCGTGGGAGAATTCTCACGCTGAAGCGCTGAGTGCAGGAGAATTCTCCCACGCTGTCAGTGACGTGCAGGAGGTGAGCTGAGTTCATTGGACATGAGCTCACCTTATGCACGTCACTGACAGCGTGGGAGAATTCTCCTGCACTCAGCGCTTCAGCGTGAGAATTTTCCCACGCTGTCAGTGACGTGCATGAGGTGCGCCGAGTTCATTGGACATGAACTCGTCTCATCTTTATGCCGTCACAGCCAGACACTGCAGAGCGCAAGCATGCCTGCTCTTCTCAGTGTCTGCGGGATGACAGGCTGGATGGCGGCGTTCTGCTGCGGTCCAGCCTGTCATCTCGATGTAGCAGAGCTGAAGCTGTCGTGGGAACCATGGAAAGGTAAGGATGATGTTGCTTTATTATTTTTCTTTTATTGCAGGAGATCGTTGGCTTCAGCTGGAATGGGCGTGATGGTAAGTATAGTTTAATTTAGAACAATAAAGGATTGTGTCTTTATTTCAATTAAAGGACTTTATTCTGGGTGTTTGTGTTTTCTTTTAACTTTGACTATGGGGTTAGTAATGGGGGTGTCTTATAGACGCCTCTCCATTACTAACCTGGGCTTGATGTCAGCTGGCATTATAAGCTGACATCAACCCCAGCCCTATTACCCCCTGCCACCGCTACAGGGCAGCGTGGAAGAGCGAGGCTAAGTGCCAGAATTGGCGCATCCTATGAATGCGCCATTTCTGGGGCGGCTGACGGCTGGTGTTTCTAGCCTGGGAGGGGGCCAATATTCATGGCTCCCTTCCTGGGCTATTAATATCAGCCCCCAGCTGTCTGCCTAGCCTTTGCTAGCTATTAAATTAGGGGGGACCCCACGTCATTTTTTGGGGGGGTCCCCCATTTTAATAGCTAGTAAAGGCTATGTATTCAGCTGGGGGCTCATATTAGTAGCCTGGGAAGCTCCGTGGGTATTACCCCCTTCCCAGGCTTCAAACATCTGCCCCAGCTGTCTGCTTAACCTCCGCTAGAGACTAAAATTAAGGGGAACCCCACGCCAATTTTTTTTAATAATAAATCCTTTATTTTAATACTAAATGACAAGTACAGTAACCAACACTATCACTGTACTTCATATATATGTGACTGACATGTTTCTATCTATCTAATCTATGTGTGAAGCTCTATTCTGTCTGTTATAAATTGTCGGGTACAGATGCTGAATTGCCGGCCGGCTTTTTTAAAGAGACGGTGCATGAAAACACTATTATATTTTTTAATAAATCCTTTACACTAAATGACAAGTACAGTAAGCAACACTGTCACTGTACTTCATATATATGTGACTGACATGTTTCTATCTATCTAATCTATGTGTGAGGCTCTATTCCTTCTTGTCTAAATTGTCGGGTACCGGTGTATGCCGCTGCTGAATTGCCAGCCGGCTTTTTTAAAGAAAGCGTCTTCTGAGCAGTTTGTCAGCTTTTGGACACCTTTGAAGGTGTTTTCTATGTGTTTCTATGTGTTTTTGTTTGCCTGCCATTGGTTTTAACGGTGTTCGACGGTGTTCTAAGGTGTTCGACGAACAGTTCGACGAACAGTTCCTCGAACATCCCGGTGTTCGACGAACCGAACCCGAACACTACGGGGGTGGCTCAACACTAGTCGCAAGGCCTGGTGCCCCCAGGCGCCTTCCACCAACTAGCGCCCCCAGTCCCAACATTACCACCCCTGGGCACGGACTTGTATAGTCAAATTACCGGTCCTGATAGAGAGCCGATCCCCCTACTACGCGGATGGGTTCGCCCTTGCCATCAGAGGGACCCATCCGCAGAGGCCAAAGCACCGCTTCCTCCGCTCCTGCCCGCTCCGCAGCCAATCACCATCCTCCAGCTCCCGGATGAAGAGGTCCAAATTGAGTGGGATCAGACTGGGGAGGACCTGATGGGGTTCTCGCAAGAGACGTGGGCGGACGCAGCCCGCAGGCGAGAATTCTGCCGCCGGGAGATAGCGCAGCTGGAAAAGGAGAAGCAGGCGCGGCGCCAAAAACAGGAGCAGCTACAGGCCCAGAGCGCGGAGGAGAGGACCCGGGCCCGCCGAGACCCCCAGGCTGCACGCGGTCCCAAAGTCACCGGGATTGTGGTCAGGTTCCACCAGGAGAAGGGGTGGTGGTTCATTCGGGACCCGACGACGAACACAGACATCTTCGTCAACTGGAGGGATGTGGAGAGTCGCCTGCCCGAGGGTCACCCAAAACGGGATCTGTTCCCGGGGGATCAGGTATCATACACCCGACACCGAGGCCTGCGGGGGTGGTACGCCCTCAACGTTCAGCGGGTAGAAGAACAGCGCTGCCCTGAACTCTGCTACACGGAGGACCCGGATGGGTCTGAAGAATTTGATGAGCAGGAACGTCCACAAGGGGGACACCGCTACTAGAGAGCAGCAGCACAAACTGTATATAGTTACCCGTCGGGGTAGGAGAAAAAGAGTTTCAAGTTATGCCTGTTTGGGAATTATAAAAAGTTCACCCGGTTCGGGATTGTTGTCCGTTTATTTGTTAAAGTTACCCGAAAAGGGTCCGTGAACTATCTGGCTGAGGACTGGGAGCAGCCAACCCTTTCTATCCGGCTGAGGACTGGGAGCAGCCAACCCTTGTAAATAGTTGCACTTCTTAAATTGCCCCCTATTGGTTTTATAAACTCCTACCTCAATAGATACATGAAGGTGTTTGAAAGTTTGCACTTAATAAAATTGCACCTTGTTGGGTGACATGGACACCTGGTCGCGGCAAGGACTGTGGCCTATTAAAGAGACTTCGCCATTGAAATGTTGCCAATAATGTTTCATATTTTCTACTTAAAAGAATGCTTTATATGTGTATATTGAAAGTTATATCAAGGAAAGAGTAACCGTAAATGAAAGGAATGTTGTATATGTTGATAAAAAGAGAAAAGTTTTATGACAAGCAACGTTGAAAAAAAAACAAACCAAAAAAAACTTTAATTCTGCATGTCTTGAAATCAATTGCCTTTTGCTCTGTTCCAGCCCGCAGACGTGCTGTGATTTACCAGGGGGGAATGTAGCGCCCCGAGGGTTCGGTCGCTACAGAGGTATTGCATCTCACCCAGAGGTGTGATATCTCACCTCCAGGTAAGGATGGAGTGTGGCTCAGGACCCTAACACCCACATGCACTGCACCACATTTCCGGGGGGCAGGGCGACAATGCTCCTAAGAGTGAGCACAACTGCCCCTGTCCCTGGCTGGAGTGGGGGGAGGGAACACCTAGAAAGGGGGAACCCGGTAGTGTGTGGGTGGGGAGAGTAGATCCAGGGTGCATTGGAAGGGGAGTATATAAGGTGGGCACCATCTTAGAGAAGAGGGAGAAGAGAAAGAAGAAGACTGGGAGCAGGGGCTCTGTACGAGCTCTGCTCCGCAGGCAGGCCAAGTCACAAGGCCTGGGCCTGGAGGAGAAGAAAGGAGAGGAGAGGAACGGAGGAGGCTCCAGGAGTGGAGTGAAGGGACCCCAGGGGTGCGGACCGGCCAGTCGCCACCCTACGCCCGCCGCTATCAGAGTAGGGGGGTCAGGCCAAGAAAGGGAACCGGATCCCTCATCTAGTGGAGGAGAGAAACTACCCTCAGCTAGTAACCGGAGGCCGTGGCATTGCACGTGTTACGGCCCCTCACTACACCCGTTAGGAAGGCACCATATAGGGCCCAGGGAAATGGAACATACGTTTGCCCGCCAAGGCCCGAGGCAGCTGGACAGAAACGTGGTCAATTGTGGGGTACGACAGGCCAGAGAAAGGACACACGAAGGGGGTCCTGAAAAGCATTCCAAAGGTACCTGGGAGTTGGCCGAGCCCCCTCACCTGGTGAGCACAGTACGACGAGGGCAGCCATTACCTGCAGAAGTGGTTGGAGTGTAAAACTGTGAGTAAAGACCCTGGACTGCATCACTGGACTCTGAGTCATTACTGTTGCTCCCGCGCACCATCACCCCCACCATCTGCACTCACTGCCCTGAGGATATACTCCTCCCGTGGGGAGTTATAATACCCTCTGCTGCGCACACAACATCAGCCTCAGCGGTCTGCCCCGCAGCGGCGGTTCTCTGTGACCGCAATCCACGGGTGGCGTAGTCAGACATTTAAACATTAAAAACCAAATAAACAGATCCGCCACTGGTTTGATCATCCTGAGCCACGGGACCGGGTCGCCGCCACGGAGACTACAACCCCTAGCATTACACAGAGACCCGGCTCCGGGTATTCCCCCACACACAGCCCAGGGGGCGCGTCAACTTCACTATACAAAGTCTTCACAGATGTAATCCAAAGATCATGGTGCTCACCAAATAGACACCAAAACTTCTTAACAGTGTCAAAAATATTTTATTATGACTTCATTAAAATAGTAGCAATAATAATATATATTCTAACGCGTTTCAAGTCTAACTGGCTATTAACCGTAGATCATATCTACGATTTAGAGGCAGCTAGACTCAAAGCGCGTCAGAGTGTCTTGCTGTAGAACAACACGTCCAAGTCCAGTCCGGTGGAACTCTGCAGTATACAAAGTCTTCACACATGTAATACAAAGATCATGGCTCTCAGCGAATAGACTCAAAAGCTTCTTAATAGTAGCAAAAATACTTTATTATGACTTCATTAAAATAGTGCAAGGGCATAAAAAATATACTGACGAGATTCGAGTCTTGCTGAATAATCATAATAAATAAATGAAGTATTTTGCTTTCAATTCGCTTTATTGGATTGAAAAACTTATTTTCACAATTTTGAATAAAGCTGCTTGATATCTTGATTAATTGCTCACTAAATCAATTATAGGAACCATGGACAAGGCATAGTTAAGAAAATACAGTGGTGTGAAAAAGTGTTTGCCCCCTTACTGATTTCTTATTCTTTTGCATGTTTGTCACACTTAAAATGTTTAAGATCACAAAATAAATTGAAATATTAGACAAAGATAACACAAGTAAACACAAAATGCAGTTTTTAAATTAAGGTCTTTATTATTAAGGGAAGAAGAAATCCAAACCTACGGGGCCCTGTGTAAAAAAGTGATTGTCCCCTAAACCTTAGCACCAACAACTGCAATCAAGTGTTTGCGATAACAGGCAATGAGTCTTTTACAACGCTCTGGAGGAATTTTGGCCCAATCATCTTTGCAAAATTGTTAGAATTCAGCCACACTGGAGGGTTTCCAAGCAGGAATCGCTTTTTTAAGGACATGCCACAGTACCTCAATCGGATTAAGTTCAGGACCTTGACTAGGCCACTCCAAAGTCTTCATTTTCTTTTTCTTAAGCTATTCAGAGGTGGACTTGCTGGTGTGTTTTGGATTATTATCCTGCTGCATAACCCAAGTGCGCTTTAGAATGAGGTCATGAACAGATGGCTGGACATTCTCCTTAAGGATTTTTTTGTAGACAGAATTCATGGTTCCATTTACCACAGCAAGTCTTCCAGGTCCTAAAGCAGCAAAATAGCCCCAGACCATCACACTACCACCACTATATTTTACTGTTGGTATGATGCTCCTTTTCTGAAATGCTGTGTTACTTCTACGGCAGATGTAATGGAACATACACCTTCCAGAATGCTCAACTTTTGTCTCATCAGTCCACAGTATTCTCCTAAAAGTCTTGGCGATCATCAAGATGTTTTCTGGCAAAACTGAGACGAGCCTTTATGTATTTTTTGCTCAGCAGTGGTTTTCGTCTTGGAACTCTGCTATGCATGCCATATTTACCGAGTCTCTTTCTTATGGTGGAGTCAGGAACACTGACCTTAACTGGGGCAAGTGAGATCTGCAGTTGTTTGGATTGCAGTTGTTGTGGGGTCTTCTGTGACCTTTTGGATGAGTCGTCGCTGTGCTCTTGGGGAAATTTTGGTGTATCTTTGTCTAATATTTAGATTTTTTTTGTGATCTGAAACATTTAAGTGTAACAAATATGCAAAAGAATAAGAAAACAGGAAGGGGCAAACACTTTTTCACACCACTGTATATCAAACCGGAGAAACCAGAGGGTCTTTTCCCACACGTTACAACTGCCCATAGACCAAACAAAAGAGTGAATTCTGAGAAGCTCCATTGTTCATTATGGCATCCAGCATATGCTGTAAGATCACCTTCTACCATCAGGTAATGTTAGTGACCCTGAAAAAATGCAACTCCTGTGAAGTTAGACTGAGGTTGACGGAATTTAAGCAAACTTTGTCAATTCTGTCATTCAATATTTATTTTCCAGTAAGTCTCTGGCAGTTGGACCTGACATTGTGAGCAGATTTCCCATCTGCAATGTCAAAGCAACTTATCATTTAAAACGTATCAGGGTTGTTTCTGTGTGTCTCCTGCTGTGACGCTCTCCAAGACTCAATCTTGTGCTAAATATTGCGGATGCGCTGCTTGTTTGGCTGCAATCAGTACAAATATGATATCTTGATTAGAAATGAATATCCTACTGTGTTTCAGAGAAAATTAGAAAATCACGACAAGTAAAGGGCTGCACTTGTTAATGTCATTTTACTGCATTTTTTACACCACTGTATTTCAGTACTACTTCCAGGATTCATTATAACCCAGCGTATGAAGACAGTAAAATGGAATGGTGCCCTACAAGTAGGGAAAGGGGGATTGGAGACCCCTAAAAAGCTCAAATGACAAACCCTGACTCCCCTATGGACCCTATATAGGTTCTGCACCTATCACCGAGCAGGAAACCTGGCCCTAGCTGACCCTAAAGCTAGGCCCTAGGTAGGGAGGGGTGAGCATTAGTGAGTCCCACTACAAACTAAAGTACAAACAAGGGAATACACTTAGCTTCAAGATGACACCGGAAAGAACACGGTGTAGCGTCGGCGTCCCTGCCCTCTGCTAGGCAGGGACGCTGTTCCCCTTACCTCTCTGCTCCGAGCCCGGCGTCCTCCTCCCGCTCTGCTGGCAGCGCGCGCTCCTTCCCGGCCACTGTGCTTAGGGCGCGCGCGCGCTTCCTCCCTCTTAAAGGGGCCGCCCGCGCCGTCCTAAGGAGTCCCCGGCCAATGGCCGGAGGACTTCACCATATATGAGGCACCTCCTCCAAAATGGAGGTGCCCGAGCAATGTTGTTGCACTGTTCACTACTCTGCTTCAGCCCTCAGGTCCCGTTGCCAGTTACCTGCCTGATTCCTGCCAGAGTCCTGCCAGTTTGCTGTCTGTTTCCTGCCTGATATTCCTGCTACCTGCCTGCTAGCCTGAGGTCCGACGGTCTGCCTTACTACTCCTGTCAGTCTGTCTAAGGACCAGCTTGCCCGCTCACCTGGGAGCGCACCTCAACTACCTGCCTGCTTGCCTGAGGTCCGACGGTCTGCCTTCCAACTCTTGTCAGTCTGTCTATGGACCAGCTTGCCCGCTCACCTGGGAGCGCACATCTGCTACCTGCCTGCTAGTCTACCTGGAGGCTCTGCCGTCACATGCTGTGACCACCTGCCTGTCCAGTGACTCCTGCCCGCTCACCTGGGAGCGCTCATCTGCTGCCTGTCTGCTAGCCTACCTGGAGGCTCTGCCGTCACGTGCTGTGACCACCCGCCTGTCCAGAGACTTCTGCCCGCTCACCTGGGAGCGCTCATCTGCCGCCTGTCTGTTGGTCTTCCTGGAGGCTCCGCCGTCACATGCTGTGACCACCCGTTTATCCAGAGACTCTCGCCTGCTCACCTGGGAGCTCACGTCTACCATCAGCCGCCACAGGTCGTACCAACCCTTTACCCAGAGACTGCCCCGGTCACTTGCCGTGACCTCCTGCCCGTTCATCCAGAGACTGCCCCGGTCACTTGCCGTGACCTCCTGCCCGTTCATCCAGAGACTGCCCCGGTCACTTGCCGTGACCTCCTGCCCATTCATCCAGAGACTGCCCCGGTCACTTGCCGTGACCTCCTGTCTGTTCATTCAGAGACTGTCCCAGTCACCTGCTGTTACTGCATGCCCGTCTACCCTGGTCGCCACCCGCTCCCTTACAAGGACCGCCCCCTTGTATAGTAGCTCAGAGGTTCCGCCTCCCAGACCCGTTACAGTTTGCTCGGGCCATGGAACCCGGTGGCACCCAAGCTCCCTCGCTCTCGGACCTCTGTCATGAACTGTCCCGTCAGAGGTCCCAACAGGAGTCCATCCTGGGTCACCTGCGGAATGTCAATTCTCGCCTGGACACTCTGACTGCTCCACCAGCAACCACCGCCAGTGCCCTGACTCGCAACCCGGCAGCTCCGCTGCCCACCAATACCATGGTATCCTACCCCGGACCCCGGCTTTCTGCACCTCCTCGCTTCGGAGGCGACTCCGCCCAGGCTCGGGGCTTCATAAATCAGTGCACCCTGCACTTTGAACTCCTGTCCCACCAGTTTAACTCCGACCGGGCCAAAATTGCCTTCATCATGTCCCATCTCACCGGGGAGGCCCTGGCCTGGCTAAATCCTCTATGGGAGAGAGGAGACCCCCTGGTGTCCGACTTGCCTGCCTTTCTCATGGCTTTCCGGAAAATCTTCGACGAACCCGGACGGAAGACCTCATCCGCATCATCTCTGCTACGCCTCCGTCAGGGAAGTCTCACCGTGGGCCAATATGCCATACGGTTCCGTACCCTTGCCTTGGAGCTGGCCTGGGATAACGACGCTCTGGTATCCGTCTTCTGGGAGGGTCTGTCCAGCCGTATTAAAGATGAACTTGCCGGTCGGGACATTCCTACCACTCTCGATGACCTAATAACTCTTGCCACCCGGATTGATCTACGGTTCCAGGAGCGTGCCAAAGAGGTCACCCGTGAGAGGAGGTTTCCACGTCTAGCTCCTACTTTTCAGAAATCCGTCTCTCCCCAGGTACACTCTTCTGAGCCTATGCAGGTCGACCAGACCAAGATGGTCAAAACCCGTCAGGACTTACGCCGTGCCGAAGGGAGCTGCTTCTACTGTGGCAGTAAGGAGCACCGGATCCGTACCTGCCCGGAGAGGTCGGGAAACGCCTGTGTTTAGGTTCGCTCAGAGAGGTCAACCTAGACAAGAATAAATCCTCTCCATCTCTGCTACTGTCAGTCTCTATTATCTGCGGGGAGAATCGTTATTTCGAACTAGCCCAACTTGACTCTGGAGCGGCCGGGAATCTTATCTCACAGTCCCTGGTAGAAAAATACCGCATTCCCACCAAACCTCTGGCTGTACCATTATCTGTCGCTGCTGTGGATGGGGGCCTCTTACCACGTCCCATCCAACTCATCACCGAATCCGTAACTCTGCAGGTGGGAATGCTGCATTCTGAGAGCATCTCTTTTCATGTTCTGCCTGGACTCTCTCACGCCCTCTTACTAGGTCTACCTTGGCTCCAGAGACATGCACCCGTGCTTGACTGGCAGACCGGAGAAGTCCTTCGCTGGGGACAGGACTGTCATAAGACTTGTTTGGTTCCTGTTCATCCCGTCCGTCCTTCTCCTACCCCAACTAATCTACCTGGACTTCCGATTCCCTATTGGTCATTTGCTGATGTCTTTAATAAAAAAGAGGCAGAGACATTACCCCCTCATAGACCATACGACTGTCCTATCGACCTGTTACCCGGTACTACTCCTCCCCGTGGGCGTATTTACCCATTGTCCGCTGCTGAGACCCGGTCGATGTCCGAATATATTGAGGAGAATTTGGCCAGGGGATTTATCCGGAAATCTACCTCCCCGGCGGGAGCAGGCTTCTTCTTCGTAAAAAAGAAGGACGGCTCTCTCCGTCCCTGTATAGACTATAGAGGCCTTAACCAGATCACGGTGAAGAATAAGTACCCCCTTCCGCTCATTCCAGAATTATTTGATCGCCTGAGGGGGGCTAGAGTCTTCACCAAACTGGACCTCCGTGGGGCGTACAACCTGGTCCGTATCTGTCAAGGGGATGAATGGAAGACTGCATTCAACACCCGGGACGGCCACTATGAATATCTGGTAATGCCCTTTGGTCTCTGTAACGCTCCTGCCGTCTTTCAAGAGTTGGTCAATGACATCTTCCGGGACCTTCTCTACTCCTGCATTGTGGTGTACCTGGACGACATCTTGGTCTTCTCTCCGGATCTCCAGACTCACCGGAGGGACGTTCGTCAGGTCCTGCTCAGGCTCAGGCAGAACCACCTCTTCGCTAAATATGAGAAGTGCCTCTTTGAGCAGACCTCGCTTCCGTTTTTGGGCTACATTATTTCTCAGACCGGCCTACGAATGGATCCAGAGAAACTGTCTGCCATCGAGAAATGGCCCCGACCGGAGGGGTTGAAGGCCATTCAGCGGTTCCTGGGCTTCGCCAACTACTACCGCCTCTTCATGCCGCACTTCTCTTCCCGGACTGCCCCAATTTCCGCGCTCACCCGTAAGGGTACTAATCCCAAAGAGTGGCCGCCCGAAGCAGAGGAGGCCTTTCTTTCCTTAAAACAGGCCTTCTCTTCCGCCCCGGTGCTGCATCGTCCGGACGGCAACAAGCTGTTCTTTCTGGAGGTTGACGCCTCCTCCTCCGGAGCCGGAGCTGTACTTACTCAAAAATCTTCTTCCGGGAGGATGGTAACTTGCGGCTTCTTCTCCAAACTCTTCTCCCCTTCTGAGCGCAATTATTGCATAGGAGACCGAGAGTTATTGGCCATCAAGCTGGCATTGGAGGAGTGGCGTTACCTACTCGAGGGGGCTCTTCATCCGGTAATAATTTACACTGACCACAAGAACTTGGCTTATCTCCAGCATGCCCAGAGACTTAATCCGCGCCAAGCCCGGTGGTCCTTGTTTTTTGCTCGCTTTGATTTTGTTCTACATTTTCGCCCGGCTGACAAGAACATCAAAGCAGACGCCTTGTCCCGATCCTTTCTGGTATCTGATCTCGAGGAAGAACCTAAACATATCATCGATCCCGCCAGAGTAATGCAGGTGGCTCCCGTGAGTCTAAATCGTCTCCCTCCCGGTAAGACGTTCGTATCGGTACCTGATCGGGAGAAGATCCTACACTGGGGTCATTCGTCTAAACTAGCTGGCCACGCCGGTCAGAAAAAGACCCTACAGCTTATTTCCCGGCACTACTGGTGGCCTAACCTGCGCAAGGATGTAATAGACTTTGTTTCTGCCTGTGTGTCCTGTGCCCGCGACAAAGTTCCGAGACACCTGCCAGCCGGTCGCCTTCTTCCTCTGCCAATACCTGCTGCCCCCTGGCAGCATATAGCGATGGACTTCATAACTGATCTTCCCGTCTCTGCCGGTTGTACGGTCATTTGGGTGGTCGCTGACCGCTTTTCCAAGATGGCTCACTTCATTCCCCTGCCAGGCCTCCCGTCTGCACCCGAGCTGGCTAAAGACTTTATCCGCCACATCTTCCGTCTTCATGGCCTGCCCCGTCACATCGTGTCGGATCGTGGGGTACAGTTCACTTCTCGTTTCTGGAGAGCCACTTGTAAATTGCTAGACGTCACCCTGGACTTCTCCTCCGCTTACCATCCACAGTCTAATGGTCAAGTGGAGCGGATCAATCAGATCCTGACCAGTTACCTCCGGCACTTCGTTAATGCCCACCATTCTGACTGGGTGGATCTCCTGCCATGGGCCGAATTCTCGTACAACAATCACGAGAGCGAATCCTCCTCCAAATCCCCGTTTTTTGTAGTCTTCGGTCAGCATCCTCGGATCCCGTTTCCCGTCTCCACCTCGGTGGACAATCCGGCTGCGGAATCTCTTGTTAACAAATTTTCCTCCACATGGGAAAGTACCCGGTCCGCACTCCTTCTGTCATCCGAGCGTATGAAAAGACATGCCGACAAAAAACGTCTGGATCCTCCTCAATTCCATCCAGGGGATAAGGTCTGGCTGTCGTCCAAGTATGTCCGGCTCAAGATTCCTTCCTATAAGTTAGGGCCTCGGTTCATCGGTCCTCTGGAGGTCATCAGTCAGATCAACCCAGTGGCCTATAAATTGAAACTCCCGGCCAACTTACGGATCCCTAACTCCTTCCATGTATCTCTCCTCAAACCTGTGGTACTTAACTCTTTTTCCAAGTCTACAGGTACGCCTCCTGCTCCGGTTTCTGCTGAGGACGAGTTTGAGGTAGAGAACATTCTTGCCACCAAAAGGGTAAGAGGAAAGACCTTTTTTCTAGTAGATTGGAAGGGGTTTGGTCCTGAGGAGAGAACGTGGGAGCCCCGGGAGAACATCCATGCCCCTCTCATTCTAGCTAAATTTCTGTCTGGCCTAAAAAAGGGGGGGCCTAAAGGGGGGGGTACTGTAGCGTCGGCGTCCCTGCCCTCTGCTAGGCAGGGACGCTGTTCCCCTTACCTCTCTGCTCCGAGCCCGGCGTCCTCCTCCCGCTCTGCTGGCAGCGCGCGCTCCTTCCCGGCCACTGTGCTTAGGGCGCGCGCGCGCGCTTCCTCCCTCTTAAAGGGGCCGCCCGCGCCGTCCTAAGGAGTCCCCGGCCAATGGCCGGAGGACTTCACCATATATGAGGCACCTCCTCCAAAATGGAGGTGCCCGAGCAATGTTGTTGCACTGTTCACTACTCTGCTTCAGCCCTCAGGTCCCATTGCCAGTTACCTGCCTGATTCCTGCCAGAGTCCTGCCAGTTTGCTGTCTGTTTCCTGCCTGATATTCCTGCTACCTGCCTGCTAGCCTGAGGTCCGACGGTCTGCCTTACTACTCCTGTCAGTCTGTCTAAGGACCAGCTTGCCCGCTCACCTGGGAGCGCACATCAACTACCTGCCTGCTTGCCTGAGGTCCGACGGTCTGCCTTCCAACTCTTGTCAGTCTGTCTATGGACCAGCTTGCCCGCTCACCTGGGAGCGCACATCTGCTACCTGCCTGCTAGCCTACCTGGAGGCTCTGCCGTCACGTGCTGTGACCACCTGCCTGTCCAGTGACTCCTGCCCGCTCACCTGGGAGCGCTCATCTGCTGCCTGTCTGCTAGCCTACCTGGAGGCTCTGTCGTCACGTGCTGTGACCACCCGCCTGTCCAGAGACTTCTGCCCGCTCACCTGGGAGCGCTCATCTGCCGCCTGTCTGTTGGTCTTCCTGGAGGCTCCGCCGTCACATGCTGTGACCACCCGTTTATCCAGAGACTCTCGCCTGCTCACCTGGGAGCTCACGTCTACCATCAGCCGCCACAGGTCGTACCAACCCTTTACCCAGAGACTGCCCCGGTCACTTGCCGTGACCTCCTGCCCGTTCATCCAGAGACTGCCCCGGTCACTTGCCGTGACCTCCTGCCCGTTCATCCAGAGACTGCCCCGGTCACTTGCCGTGACCTCCTGCCCGTTCATCCAGAGACTGCCCCGGTCACTTGCCGTGACCTCCTGCCCGTTCATCCAGAGACTGCCCCGGTCACTTGCCGTGACCTCCTGCCCGTTCATCCAGAGACTGCCCCGGTCACTTGCCGTGACCTCCTGTCCGTTCATTCAGAGACTGTCCCAGTCACCTGCTGTGACTGCCTGCCCGTCTACCCTGGTCGCCACCCACTCCCTTACAAGGACCGCCCCCTTGTATAGTAGCTCAGAGGTTCCGCCTCCCAGACCCGTTACACACGGCAACAATCCACGAAGGAACTCCAAGAAAATTCTAGCAAACTACTAGAATTCCTGGCCTGAATAGATAAGAACAGTCTATCACCAGCAACTCTCTGGAGAAACTGAGTGTATTTAAGGATACAGCAAGGGCGTGCCAATTTTGCTGCACAGTTCATGCACAATTCTTTGTCTTGTCCCATACATGCATAGCAGTAATTTTCTTGTTTCACAGTTATTTACGGTTTCCTTGAGCCCAACTCAGTAACCATTGGAGTGAATCGGAAGTTTTTCAGCATCAATTTAGAAATGGATCCAGTGTAGCTATCAAGTCTTCATTATAGCTAAAAACTATGATGCTAGGGTCAAAAGATCAAACACAGATTCTCTGTAAACAGTTATATGTGCAGAGATTTAAGGCCTCCATAAACAGTAGATAAAAGTTGGCTGAACCAGTTGATTTCAGTGTTATCGACTGACCATTTAATGTGCATGGGAGCCTCATGACTGTCAACTGATATATGATGTTGGGGGATATAAGGTGGGTGGAATTCAGTAGCTGTAACCTTTTGTATGACAAAAAGATAAGTTGCTGTCAGAAGAGTTTGACAATTGCTCACTTATAGAAAAAAAACAGAAGCACTCAGCAGAGTCAAGCGTTCTTATGCCTGGGAGAGTTAGGAGTTTGTCCAACAGCTATCTTCTATGCTTTCATCAGCCTAATAACCTAATAATAAAACCATTCAGGGGCTGGATTGCAAATTTAAGTTGAGGGGCGTGTACCTACCTGCCCCATGGCACCCTTCTGCACCTCGAGGGAGACCCAATAAGTAGGCTGACGGACCGGGGGGTGACTCCGTGTGTCCACCTGGTGGACAGCTAGCTGCGTCCTCCCGGGTACACCCGTGAAGGGGGTCAAGTAAGGCCGGAACACCTCTCGCAGCTGGGACTTCTAGTCCATGGATAGCTGGGGGTTGAATTCCGCGTCCTCAATAGACCCTCTGTCCCGGGCGGCGGCCAGTAAGTCCACCAGGACTTCTGTCTCGCCTTCTTCGGGGACGCTACATACAGGAAGGGAACAGGCCTCCTGGTCATGATGAACTTTCATCATGTTGACGTGGAAGACCTTCTGACCCTTCCTGGCATGGTCAATGGTGACCACGTAGTTCACATCATTGAGGCGCTGGCATATCGGGTATGGGCCTTCCCAGGCCGCCTGAAACTTGTTCATGGGGACTAGGACCCACACCTTCTGACCCACTTCGTACACCCGCACCCGGGCGTTCCGGTCGTATCACAGCTTCTGGCTGGCCTGGGCCTGCTCCATATTCTCATGCACCAACAGCGTCATTGCCTGCATTTTGTCACGGAGCCACATGACATACTCTATGACGGACACTTCGGGTGAGTTCAGTTCCCCTTTCCAGGATTCTCTTACCAGACTAAGGGGCCCCTGGATTCGTCTGCCATACAGGAGCTGGAAGGGGGAGAACCCCGTTGAGGCCTGTGGTACCTCACTGTAAGCAAAGAGCAGGTGTGGGAGGTACTGCTCCCAGTCGCGCCCATGGGACTCAACCAGCATCTTAAGCATCTGCTTAAGGGTACCATTGAATCGTTCACACAAACCATTGGTTTGTGAGTGATACAAACTTGATACCAGGTGCTGCACCTGCATTTTCTTACAGAGAGCTTCCATTAACCGAGACATGAACTGAGTCCCCTGGTCCGTAAGCATCTCCCTGGGAAATCCTACCCATGAAAAAATGGCCAGCAAGGCACCCGCCACCTTATCAGCTCGAATGGAGGACTGAGCTACTGCCTCCGGGTACTGGGCAGCATAGTCTACCACAGTAAGGTTGAACTGCTTTCCAGAGCTGTTGGGGATGGCAAGCGGGCCAATGATGTCCACATCAATCCTCTGGAATGGCTCCTCTATCACTGGCAAAGGGATCAGGGGAGCCTTGGGGGCACGCCCCGACTTCCCCACTATTTGGCACGGGATACAGGAGCGGCAGTAGTTTGCAATGTCTGTCCCCATTTGGGGCCAATAGAAGTGGTGCGACCACCAGGCCTTGGTTTTGCGGCCTCCCAAGTGTCCAGCTAGTGGAATTTCATGGGCAACCCCCAACAACTCGTTCCTAAACTGATAGGGCACGACCAGCTGTCTCTCCCTCATCCACTCCTGTTGGGGGTTACAGGGGACAGTACTCTTGGTACAACCTCCCCTGATCCCAGAATACCCTCTCCGTATCGGATTCAGAGATGGGCTTCTCTACGAGGTCCCTTAACGCCTCTAGGCTGGCATCTGTGCGCAGTGTTATGTTCTGCAACTTAGAACTAAGGAATAGGAGGGAAAAGCTGTCCCTGCACGGAGACTCAGCTTTACCCTATGCTGGGGTGGGTGCCCTATTCCTTATGAATAGCCCCACCGAAACTCCTGCACTGAACTCAAATGAAGAACTGTAGGAAATGGAAAGGGGTCCCTAAAAGATCTAAGGACTGGGAGCAAAAGCAGGAGACCTCCTAACAGAAAAGTTAGTTGCAGAAACGAAAATTAAAGGAAGCAAAACTGGTGGAACAAGAAGTCCCAGGATAACAATAGTCCAAAGCAAGAAGAACTAAATCAGGCTACTTAGCAAGAGCACGAGCGATACAACACTGATGTCCAGCAGGGAATGGGGGCCAGGTGCTGGGTAATAAAGAGTTCAGAGATCACGTGACCAAGAAACCCAGCACCAGAGGAAAAGACTAGAAGCCAGCAAACCACAACAAGATGGCCGATAATAAAACAACATAGATTCTAACACGCAGAGTCGCCTGGAACTCCTGGCTGGAGGTAGACAGAAGCGACGTCAGGGCCCCCACCTCACTTTAACTGTCTCGGACCAGCTCTGGGTCCACAGCCAGTTCTGTTCTCCCACCATGGGATGAGGGCTCAGAAGGCAGTGCATCGCATACATTCTGGGTACTCATACTCCGGGTGACAGCGGCTATGTAGGCCGTCTCCCTGGAGGACAACAACCCCTTACCATCAGTCTGACAGACTGGAGACACCACCTCCCCACGATCCCCCAATACCTCAGGAGCCGTGCCAGTCATGGGGCAGTTGATACCGGCCAAGTCACAGCCCGTCGTGACACTGGTCGGCGGCACGGGACCACTGGCTTCAAGGTCCCCGTGCCTGCTCCCATCGCCCTTAGCACTTATGCTGGCTCCGTCTTGGGGGTACTCAGCAACATCACCCCACAGGGCGACATGGCTGAGCACTCCGTTACAACAATACATATCATCATTATGCATCATATGTGTTCATATCATTGCCATTTTCATCACAGACGTCATTTGTGGCATTATATGACATATCAGATCTGGGAGGGTTGTCAGGAACATATTGGGCAATCAACTGTCCCAGATCAGTTCCCAATAAAACATTGGTCGGGAGGTTCTCTGACACCCCCACTTCCCACAACCCCCTCCCCGCACCCCAGTCTGGGAAAACCCAGGCCATGGGCAAAGGATGGTGAACACCCCCAATCCCGGTGACAGTCAGGGTTTTCCCGGGGATAAGGTCTTCAGGGGACACCAACTTAGGGCGGATGAGGGTCCATTCGGCTCCGGTGTCCTTGAGCCCCATAGTGACTTTATCACCGACGGTGACTGATTGTAAATTGTTACAGACCCCCCCAACTGCCCCATCCACAAAGAGAATTGCTGCAGTAGGCCCCTGGGCCTTAAGTGTGGGGCTCTTCTTCTGCCTCTGCGGGCAAGTGAGGCTGATGTGACCAGTCTTGTCACAGGTATAGCACTTACAGGAGTCGGATGCAGGCCAGGTGCTGGAAGATGGGGCAGGACCCGCTGAGGGCTGGCTGGCTCTAACACTGGGGATGGTTGTAGGCTTACCCCCTTTCCAGCCGGCGGCGGCTGACTTCCGCATCTCTAGTGTGCGGTTGGCCTCATAGGTATCCGCGATCAGGGCTGCTTTGGCGGCTTCCTTTGGCTCCTAGTCCAGCACAAACAGTCTCGCCTCCACAGGGCATAGATGAAGAAACTGGTCCTTCACCATCAGATCTTTCAAGTCCTCGGAGGTGGTAACAGACAGTCCTTGGATCCACTGCTCAAAGTTGGTTCTGAGCCCATCCACCAAATCACTGTAGCTATCATGGGGTCCATGTTGGAGGCCTCTGAACTTTTTACGGTAAACCTCCGGAGTCAGCTGGTACTTTCTTATCAGGGCCTGCTTGACGGCCTTATAGTCTCCATCTTGTTCTCGAGGGAGAGAGGCAAACACCTCTAGAGCTTTTCCTCGGAGCCCTGGAGTTAAGTACCTTGCCCACTGGTCCGTGGGCAGCTGATACTGCCTGCAGGCCTTTTCAAAGCCTCGCAGGAATGTGTCCAAGTCCCCATCCTTTTCCATCACAGGGAAATGCTCAGGAAATGGTTTAAAGCAGTTGGCACTGTTGGACTCACAGGTCTGCGTGGTGGAGGTCTGCAGCTGGATTCGGGCTAACTCCAGCTGGTGCCGCTGCTCATCTTGCCACTTTCGCTCAGCAGTCTCTCGGTCAGCTTGTCGCTCAGCAGTCTCTCTCTCCTTTTTCTTCAGGATCAGCTGCAGTCGTCTGTCACAATCATCTGCAGCGAGCTGCTCCAAGGCCATCTGCAGGTGGGGGTCCATACTACCCTGGCTGCGGGTCTGGCTGGCAATCACAGATGGGACCCCTGCAGCAACGCCATCTGGGCCTTGGCTGGCTGCTTCATCATCAGGGCTCTGCTGTTGGAAGGGCACTGCAGCACATTGCAACAGTTCAGCAATCATCTGGGCCTTGTTTTTTGCCGTGGGGTCAATCTGTCTCAGCTCACAGAGGGCAGTGAGAGTGGCCTTCGATTGCTGTTGATTTCAGGGCTCTCCACATGTAGCCATCATTGCCAAATAAAAGATAGGACAGAAAAACAAGAGAAGGGAAGGGGATGCAACCGCTTCACATACAGTAATGTCCCAGATAAAAAATATTAAAACACTGAGTCTGATTTCTTAAAACTATGCACAGAATTCTCACAAGAACCGTGCAATTTTCAGTGACAGGAATGATAGCTTAATCCAGCCACTGATGTTCTGTAATATCCCACCGCTGCCACCAATTTGTCAGGGATGCCAACACAGGGAGACAACAACGGGGAGATCACGCGATATCTCATCGTGCCGTCACACTGTCAGTATTTCGTCCAGAATCGCGAGCACGTTATCCAGACTACTCGCTGTAACGGGTCTGGGAGGCGGAACCTCTGAGCTACTATACAAGGGGGCGGTCCTTGTAAGGGAGCGGGTGGCGACCAGGGTAGACGGGCAGGCAGTCACAGCAGGTGACTGGGACAGTCTCTGAATGAACGGACAGGAGGTCACGGCAAGTGACCGGGGCAGTCTCTGGATGAACGGGCAGGAGGTCACGGCAAGTGACCGGGGCAGTCTCTGGATGAACGGGCAGGAGGTCACGGCAAGTGACCGGGGCAGTCTCTGGATGAATGGGCAGGAGGTCACGGCAAGTGACCGGGGCAGTCTCTGGATGAACGGGCAGGAGGTCACGGCAAGTGACCGGGGCAGTCTCTGGGTAAAGGGTTGGTACGACCTGTGGCGGCTGATGGTAGACGTGAGCTCCCAGGTGAGCAGGCGAGAGTCTCTGGATAAACGGGTGGTCACAGCATGTGACGGCGGAGCCTCCAGGAAGACCAACAGACAGGCGGCAGATGAGCGCTCCCAGGTGAGCGGGCAGAAGTCTCTGGACAGGCGGGTGGTCACAGCACGTGACGGCAGAGCCTCCAGGTAGGCTAGCAGACAGGCAGCAGATGAGCGCTCCCAGGTAGGCTAGCAGGCAGGTAGTGTTATGTTCTGCTACCAGAGCTAAGGAAAGAGAGGAGATCTGTCCCTACGATAGAACTCAGCTGAATCCCTACGATGTAACAGGGGACCTGATCCTGCGATCAGACCTGCTAAAGTCCTAAGCTAGTCTGTACGGAGACCTATAGATGTGGGGAAGGAATCCCTACAAGTACTAAGGACTGGGAGGAAAATGGACACCTCCTAACAGAAATAGTAGCAGACAGACGAACAAACAACATATATAGAACATAGAGGTCCGTAGACCAAGCAAACTAACAGAGTTAGATACAGAGCACAGGCTAGCTAGGAAGTAGATATACAATGAAGTCCAGCAAAGCCAGAAGGGCGGAGCAGGATTAAATAGGCCAACAAGGTCATGTGACCAGCAAAGGAAAAAAAACCTAAGAGCAAGGTTCTAACAGTACTCCCCCTTCTAAGAGGATCCTCCGGATCCCCTAGGACCAGGCTTATCAGGAAATCTCCTGTGAAACGCTCTGATAAGTCTGGACGCGGAAACATCATCCGACCTCACCCAAGAGTTATCCTCGGGACCGAAACCTTTCCAGGCCACAAGATACTGCAAACTACCTCTATACCGTCTAGAGTTAAGGATGCGAGAAATTTCATATTCCCCGTCCTCCACCACCGGAGGAACAGAGGCAGAGGCGTCACAATCCGATACAACAGCTTTTTTCAACAGAGAGACATGAAATACCGGATTAATTCTCCAGGAGGTAGGAACCTCCAACCTAACAGCAGATTGGTTGACAACCTGAAGCACCTTAAAGGGCCCTACAAACTTGGGACCCAATTTCTTTGAAGGAATCCTCAACCGCAGATTCCTAGAGGACAACCAAACCATGTCACCAACAGCGAACAAAACCTCCTGTCGTTTCCTATCAAAGTAGTCTTTAGATTTTCTGTTGGCCTCCTGAAGATTACCACGCACATCCGTCCAAACTCTCTCCAAATCACCGGAAAAATTCTCCTCCTCAGGCACGGCAGATCCCAACTTGGAGAATGACCCAAACGACGGATGTCTCCCAGAACAACAAAAAAAAGGCGAACAACCAGCAGAAGAAGATGTATGATTGTTCAGAGCAAATTCAGCAAGTGGCAGAAACTCAGACCACCCCTCTTGATTGTCTGCCACAAAACAACGCAAGAACTGCTCAACATCCTGGTTTTTCCTTTCTGTCTGGCCATTAGATTCAGGATGATATCCGGACGAGAACGACAAATGAACTCCCAACCTATCACAAAAGGCACGCCAAAAACGAGCCACGAACTGAGGACCCCTATCAGAAACAATGTCAGTAGGAACGCCATGAAGTCTGACAATTTCCTTGACAAAGGCCTTAGCGAGAGTTTTAGCGCAGGGCAGTTTGACGAAAGGAACCAAGTGACACATCTTGCTAAAACGGTCCACGACCACCCAGATGACAGTAAAACCCTCAGAGGGGGGAAGGTCAGTTATAAAGTCCATAGCCAAATGTGTCCAAGGAGCACTGGGAACCTCCAAAGGACAAAGCAACCCCGCAGCAGGAGTATGTGAGGACTTAGATCTAGCACATATAGTACATTGACGCACCCACTTAATGACTTCCTTCTGCCATCCAGGCCACCAAAAACTGCGACCCACCAGTCTCTTGGTCTCAGAGATTCCGGGATGACCTGCCAACCGAGATTCGTGACACTCAACAAACAAATCTCTCCTAAAGGTCCCAGGCACAAACAACCTCCCATGAGGAGTGTTAGAAGGGGCATTCTCCTGTGCTTTAAGAATCTCATTTTCCAAAACGGAGTCCAAAGCAGCTATCACAACACCTTCTTGTAAAATGTTCTCCTCTTTCTCAGCACCGACTATGGGAGAAAAACTGCGAGACAAGGCATCCGCCTTAACATTCTTAGTACCAGGGATGTAAGTAACGGAGAAATTAAACCGCGAGAAAAACAGTGCCCACCTAGCCTGACGGGCATTCAGGCGCTTGGCAGCATCAAGATATATCAGATTTTTATGATCCGTAAGAACCTGAACGGGAAATTCCGCACCTTCCAAGAAGTGGCGCCAGTGTTCAAATGCGAGTTTAATAGCCAATAATTCCCGATTACCAATATCGTAATTCAGTTCAGTCTCCGAAAATTTTTTTTGAAAAAAAGGCACAGGGATGTAATCCATCCCCGTTATCCTGAGACAATACTGCGCCAACCCCCACAGAGGAAGCATCAACCTCAACCAAAAACGGCCTAGTAACATCAGGCTGCATAAGGATGGGAGCAGAGGTGAACCTCTCCTTGAGATACACAAAAGCTTCAATGGCCTCAGAAGACCACTGAACCGCATCAGCACCTTTCCTGGTGAGATCAGTCAGAGGTTTGACAATACTAGAAAAATTTTTTATGAATTTTCTATAGTAATTGGCGAAACCCAAAAACCTCTGTATCGATTTCAAACCAATAGGCCTAGGCCATTCCTGCACAGCCTGAACCTTAACCGGATCCATCTCAAAACCTTTGCTGGAGATAATGTAGCCCAAAAAACTAATTCTCTGTACAGCGAACTCACATTTCTCCAGCTTAGCAAAAAGCGAATTGTCCATTAATAACTGTAATACCTCACGCACGCTCCGCCAATGAGACTCCAGATCCGGAGAAAAAATCAAAATGTCATCCAAATACACAACCACATTTTTACCGATCAAAGGTCTAAGGATGTCATTAATCAGATTCTGAAAAAATGCAGGAGCATTAGTAAGACCAAAAGGCATAACCAGATTCTCAAAATGACCCACAGGAGTGTTAAAAGCAGTCTTCCATTCGTCACCCTCCTTCATGCGCAACAGATTGTATGCCCCCTTAAGGTCAATTTTAGAGAACCACTTGGCCCCCATTAACTGGTTAAACAGATCAGGAATCAATGGCAGTGGGTAAGGATTGCGTACAGTAATTTTGTTAATCTCACGAAAATCCAGACAAGGACGTAAACCGCCGTCCTTTTTTTTTACAAAAAAAAATCCAACCGCCACAGGAGACTTAGAGGGCCTAATGTGACCGGCGGCCAAACTTGTCTGTATGTATTCCTCCAAAGCCTTCCTCTCAGGAATAGTAAGGTTAAATAAACGACTTTTAGGAAGAGTCGCTCCAGGGACAAATTCAATAGAACAATCATAGTCTCTATGGGGAGGCAAAACCTGCGATTCCTTCTCAGAAAAAACTCTCCAAAAATCCTGAATAGGAACAGGCAATTCTCCCCTATCCAAAGCTGCAATACGCCCGTTACAACACTTGTCATAACATTTATGGCTCCAGGATTTAATTTCACTGGTAGACCAATCCAGTACAGGATTGTGAAATTTTAGCCAGGGCAATCCCAATATTACTGGAGAAGGCAAGTTATTCAACACTACCAAATCCAATTTCTCATGGTGAACACCATTAATAGTGAGAGGAAATTCACAGACCTTGAGAGTAATATTCTTCAAAGGGGAACCATCCACAGAAACCACAGCAATGGGGGATGATAAAGGTTCAGGTTTTAAATTGAGTCTTTCCACGAATCCCCCATCAATTACATTCAGAGTAGACCCACAATCGACAAACACCCGAAATTCCATTAATTTTTCCTGAGCAATCGTGGAAGCAGCTAAAAATACACCCTTGGAATTTAAACAGGCAATACGGGCATGACTGACCATTTTTTTTTCTTTCTTCATACGAAGCTCACAGCCTTTAATCAAATGACCAGATTTTCCGCAATAGAAACACAAGCCTTCAAAAAATCGACGGTCTTTTTCTTGAGAGCGAGGTGCCACCGATCCAATCTCCATCGGTTCACCACTGTTAGTACACACATTCTCATAACCAGAAACTGACATAGCAGAGGATTTGCTCTCATTAACCCTTGCACGCAGTCTTCTATCCACCCGTATAGCTAATTGCATAGCCTGTTGCAAATCTTCAGGTGTAGGATAAGCAATTAGCAGGTCTTTAACCCTTTCACTGAGCCCAGCAAGAAATAGACTTTTCAGAGCAGAATCGTTCCACCCTGTTTGAGTAGACCAACGACGGAAATGAGTACAATATTTTTCCACATTACCTGATCCCTGTTTTAAACGTCTCAACTCAGTCTCAGCTGATGCGACACGGTCAGGATCATCATATAATAGTCCCAAAGCAGAAAAAAAACTATCCACTGATCTGAAGCATGTATCACTAGGTTGCAAAGAAAAGGCCCACTCCTGAGGCTCTTTGCGCAAAAGTGACATTATGAACCCTACGCGCTGGGATTCATCCCCAGAGGACTTAGGTCTCAAACGAAAATACAATAAGCAAGCATTTTTAAATAAAAAAAATTCTTGGTGTTCACCAAAAAATAAATCCGGCAAACATACCTTAGGCTCCAAGAAATGTGCTCCAGGACAGCTACTCACGTGCTGACGGAGCTCGGCCACCTCCAGAGAGAGTCCCTGCAGGCGATGAGCCAAATCCTGAACCGACACCATGATGGAACAGAAAAATCTTTCCTTAGAGAATTTGCAGACTGGACTTACTGTTATGTTCTGCTACCAGAGCTAAGGAAAGAGAGGAGATCTGTCCCTACGATAGAACTCAGCTGAATCCCTACGATGTAACAGGGGACCTGATCCTGCGATCAGACCTGCTAAAGTCCTAAGCTAGTCTGTACGGAGACCTATAGATGTGGGGAAGGAATCCCTACAAGTACTAAGGACTGGGAGGAAAATGGACACCTCCTAACAGAAATAGTAGCAGACAGACGAACAAACAATATATATAGAACATAGAGGTCCGTAGACCAAGCAAACTAACAGAGTTAGATACAGAGCACAGGCTAGCTAGGAAGTAGATATACAATGAAGTCCAGCAAAGCCAGAAGGGCGGAGCAGGATTAAATAGGCCAACAAGGTCATGTGACCAGCAAAGGAAAAAAAACCTAAGAGCAAGGTTCTAACAGGTAGCAGATGTGCGCTCCCAGGTGAGCGGGCAAGCTGGTCCATAGACAGACTGACAAGAGTTGGAAGGCAGACCGTCGGACCTCAGGCAAGCAGGCAGGTAGTTGATGTGCGCTCCCAGGTGAGCGGGCAAGCTGGTCCTTAGACAGACTGACAGGAGTAGTAAGGCAGACCGTCGGACCTCAGGCTAGCAGGCAGGTAGCAGGAATATCAGGCAGGAAACAGACAGCAAACTGGCAGGACTCTGGCAGGAATCAGGCAGGTAACTGGCAACGGGACCTGAGGGCTGAAGCAGAGTAGTGAACAGTGCAACAACATTGCTCGGGCACCTCCATTTTGGAGGAGGTGCCTTATATATGGTGAAGTCCTCCGGCCATTGGCCGGGGACTCCTTAGGACGGCGCGCGCGGCCCCTTTAAGAGGGAGGAAGCGCGCGCGCGCCCTAAGCACAGTGGCCGGGAAGGAGCGCGCGCTGCCAGCAGAGCAGGAGGAGGACGCCGGGCTCGGAGCAGAGAGGTGAGGGGAACAGCGTCCCTGCCTAGCAGAGGGCAGGGACGCCGACGCTACAGTACCCCCCCCTTTAGGCCCCCCCTTTTTTAGGCCAGACAGAAATTTAGCTAGAATGAGAGGGGCATGGATGTTCTCCCGGGGCTCCCACGTTCTCTCCTCAGGACCAAACCCCTTCCAATCTACTAGAAAAAAGGTCTTTCCTCTTACCCTTTTGGTGGCAAGAATGTTCTCTACCTCAAACTCGTCCTCAGCAGAAACCGGAGCAGGAGGCGCACCTGTAGACTTGGAAAAAGAGTTAAGTACCACAGGTTTGAGGAGAGATACATGGAAGGAGTTAGGGATCCGTAAGTTGGCCGGGAGTTTCAATTTATAGGCCACCGGGTTGATCTGACTGATGACCTCCAGAGGACCGATGAACCGAGGCCCTAACTTATAGGAAGGAATCTTGAGCCGGACATACTTGGACGAGAGCCAGACCTTATCCCCTGGACGGAATTGAGGAGGATACAGACGTTTTTTGTCGGCATGTTTTTTCATACGCTCGGATGACAGAAGGAGTGCGGACCGGGTACTTTCCCATGTGGAGGAAAATTTGTTAACAAGAGATTCCGCAGCCGGATTGTCCACCGAGGTGGAGACGGGAAACGGGATCCGAGGATGCTGACCGAAGACTACAAAAAACGGGGATTTGGAGGAAGATTCGCTCTCGTGATTGTTGTACGAGAATTCGGCCCATGGCAGGAGATCCACCCAGTCAGAATGGTGGGCATTAACGAAGTGCCGGAGGTAACAGGTCAGGATCTGATTGATCCGCTCCACTTGACCATTAGACTGTGGATGGTAAGCGGAGGAGAAGTCCAGGGTGACGTCTAGCAATTTACAAGTGGCTCTCCAGAAACGAGAAGTGAACTGTACCCCACGATCCGACACGATGTGACGGGGCAGGCCATGAAGACGGAAGATGTGGCGGATAAAGTCTTTAGCCAGCTCGGGTGCAGACGGGAGGCCTGGCAGGGGAATGAAGTGAGCCATCTTGGAAAAGCGGTCAGCGACCACCCAAATGACCGTACAACCGGCAGAGACGGGAAGATCAGTTATGAAGTCCATCGCTATATGCTGCCAGGGGGCAGCAGGTACTGGCAGAGGAAGAAGGCGACCGGCTGGCAGGTGTCTCGGAACTTTGTTGCGGGCACAGGACACACAGGCAGAAACAAAGTCTATTACATCCTTGCGCAGGTTAGGCCACCAGTAGTGCCGGGAAATAAGCTGTAGGGTCTTTTTCTGACCGGCGTGGCCAGCTAGTTTAGACGAATGACCCCAGTGTAGGATCTTCTCCCGATCAGGTACCGATACGAACGTCTTACCGGGAGGGAGACGATTTAGACTCACGGGAGCCACCTGCATTACTCTGGCGGGATCGATGATATGTTTAGGTTCTTCCTCGAGATCAGATACCAGAAAGGATCGGGACAAGGCGTCTGCTTTGATGTTCTTGTCAGCCGGGCGAAAATGTAGAACAAAATCAAAGCGAGCAAAAAACAAGGACCACCGGGCTTGGCGCGGATTAAGTCTCTGGGCATGCTGGAGATAAGCCAAGTTCTTGTGGTCAGTGTAAATTATTACCGGATGAAGAGCCCCCTCGAGTAGGTAACGCCACTCCTCCAATGCCAGCTTGATGGCCAATAACTCTCGGTCTCCTATGGAATAATTGCGCTCAGAAGAGGAGAAGAGTTTGGAGAAGAAGCCGCAAGTTACCATCCTCCCGGAAGAAGATTTTTGAGTAAGTACAGCTCCGGCTCCAGAGGAGGAGGCGTCAACCTCCAGAAAGAACTGCTTGTTGCCGTCCGGACGATGCAGCACCGGGGCGGAAGAGAAGGCCTGTTTTAAGGAAAGAAAGGCCTCCTCTGCTTCGGGCGGCCACTCTTTGGGATTAGTACCCTTACGGGTGAGCGCGGAAATTGGGGCAGTCCGGGAAGAGAAGTGCGGTATGAAGAGGCGGTAGTAGTTGGCGAAGCCCAGGAACCGCTGAATGGCCTTCAACCCCTCCGGTCGGGGCCATTTCTCGATGGCAGACAGTTTCTCTGGATCCATTCGTAGGCCAGTCTGAGAAATAATGTAGCCCAAAAACGGAAGCGAGGTCTGCTCAAAGAGGCACTTCTCATATTTAGCGAAGAGGTGGTTCTGCCTGAGCCTGAGCAGGACCTGACGAACGTCCCTCCGGTGAGTCTGGAGATCCGGAGAGAAGACCAAGATGTCGTCCAGGTACACCACAACGCAGGAGTAGAGAAGGTCCCGGAAGATGTCATTGACCAACTCTTGAAAGACGGCAGGAGCATTACAGAGACCAAAGGGCATTACCAGATATTCATAGTGGCCGTCCCGGGTGTTGAATGCAGTCTTCCATTCATCCCCTTGACAGATACGGACCAGGTTGTACGCCCCACGGAGGTCCAGTTTGGTGAAGACTCTAGCCCCCCTCAGGCGATCAAATAATTCTGGAATGAGCGGAAGGGGGTACTTATTCTTCACCGTGATCTGGTTAAGGCCTCTATAGTCTATACAGGGACGGAGAGAGCCGTCCTTCTTTTTTACGAAGAAGAAGCCTGCTCCCGCCAGGGAGGTAGATTTCCGGATGAATCCCCTGGCCAAATTCTCCTCAATATATTCGGACATCGACCGGGTCTCAGCAGCGGACAATGGGTAAATACGCCCACGGGGAGGAGTAGTACCGGGTAACAGGTCGATAGGACAGTCGTATGGTCTATGAGGGGGTAATGTCTCTGCCTCTTTTTTATTAAAGACATCAGCAAATGACCAATAGGGAATCGGAAGTCCAGGTAGATTAGTTGGGGTAGGAGAAGGACGGACGGGATGAACAGGAACCAAACAAGTCTTATGACAGTTCTGTCCCCAGCGAAGGACTTCTCCGGTCTGCCAGTCAAGCACGGGTGCATGTCTCTGGAGCCAAGGTAGACCTAGTAAGAGGGCGTGAGAGAGTCCAGGCAGAACATGAAAAGAGATGCTCTCAGAATGCAGCATTCCCACCTGCAGAGTTACGGATTCGGTGATGAGTTGGATGGGACGTGGTAAGAGGCCCCCATCCACAGCAGCGACAGATAATGGTACAGCCAGAGGTTTGGTGGGAATGCGGTATTTTTCTACCAGGGACTGTGAGATAAGATTCCCGGCCGCTCCAGAGTCAAGTTGGGCTAGTTCGAAATAACGATTCTCCCCGCAGATAATAGAGACTGACAGTAGCAGAGATGGAGAGGATTTATTCTTGTCTAGGTTGACCTCTCTGAGCGAACCTAGACACAGGCGTTTCCCGACCTCTCCGGGCAGGTACGGATCCGGTGCTCTTTACTGCCACAGTAGAAGCAGCTCCCTACGGCACGGCGTAAGTCCTGACGGGTTTTGACCATCTTGGTCTGGTCGACCTGCATAGGCTCAGAAGAGTGTACCTGGGGAGAGACGGATTTCTGAAAAGTAGGAGCTAGACGTGGAAACCTCCTCTCACGGGTGACCTCTTTGGCACGCTCCTGGAACCGTAGATCAATCCGGGTGGCAAGAGTTATTAGGTCATCGAGAGTGGTAGGAATGTCCCGACCGGCAAGTTCATCTTTAATACGGCCGGACAGACCCTCCCAGAAGACGGATACCAGAGCGTCGTTATCCCAGGCCAGCTCCGAGGCAAGGGTACGGAACCGTATGGCATATTGGCCCACGGTGAGACTTCCCTGACGGAGGCGTAGCAGAGATGATGCGGATGAGGTCTTCCGTCCGGGTTCGTCGAAGATTTTCCGGAAAGCCATGAGAAAGGCAGGCAAGTCGGACACCAGGGGGTCTCCTCTCTCCCATAGAGGATTTAGCCAGGCCAGGGCCTCCCCGGTGAGATGGGACATGATGAAGGCAATTTTGGCCAGGTCGGAGTTAAACTGGTGGGACAGGAGTTCAAAGTGCAGGGTGCACTGATTTATGAAGCCCCGAGCCTGGGCGGAGTCGCCTCCGAAGCGAGGAGGTGCAGAAAGCCGGGGTCCGGGGTAGGATACCATGGTATTGGTGGGCAGCGGAGCTGCCGGGTTGCGAGTCAGGGCACTGGCGGTGGTTGCTGGTGGAGCAGTCAGAGTGTCCAGGCGAGAATTGACATTCCGCAGGTGACCCAGGATGGACTCCTGTTGGGACCTCTGACGGGACAGTTCATGACAGAGGTCCGAGAGCAAGGGAGCTTGGGTGCCACCGGGTTCCATGGCCCGAGCAAACTGTAACGGGTCTGGGAGGCGGAACCTCTGAGCTACTATACAAGGGGGCGGTCCTTGTAAGGGAGCGGGTGGCGACCAGGGTAGACGGGCAGGCAGTCACAGCAGGTGACTGGGACAGTCTCTGAATGAACGGACAGGAGGTCACGGCAAGTGACCGGGGCAGTCTCTGGATGAACGGGCAGGAGGTCACGGCAAGTGACCGGGGCAGTCTCTGGATGAACGGGCAGGAGGTCACGGCAAGTGACCGGGGCAGTCTCTGGATGAACGGGCAGGAGGTCACGGCAAGTGACCGGGGCAGTCTCTGGATGAACGGGCAGGAGGTCACGGCAAGTGACCGGGGCAGTCTCTGGGTAAAGGGTTGGTACGACCTGTAGCGGCTGATGGTAGACGTAAGCTCCCAGGTGACGGCGGAGCCTCCAGGAAGACCAACAGACAGGCGGCAGATGAGCGCTCCCAGGTGAGCGGGCAGAAGTCTCTGGACAGGCGGGTGGTCACAGCACGTGACGGCAGAGCCTCCAGGTAGGCTAGCAGACAGGCAGCAGATGAGCGCTCCCAGGTGAGCGGGCAGGAGTCACTGGACAGGCAGGTGGTCACAGCACGTGACGGCAGAGCCTCCAGGTAGGCTAGCAGGCAGGTAGCAGATGTGCGCTCCCAGGTGAGCGGGCAAGCTGGTCCATAGACAGACTGACAAGAGTTGGAAGGCAGACCGTCGGACCTCAGGCAAGCAGGCAGGTAGTTGATGTGCGCTCCCAGGTGAGCGGGCAAGCTGGTCCTTAGACAGACTGACAGGAGTAGTAAGGCAGACCGTCGGACCTCAGGCTAGCAGGCAGGTAGCAGGAATATCAGGCAGGAAACAGACAGCAAACTGGCAGGACTCTGGCAGGAATCAGGCAGGTAACTGGCAACGGGACCTGAGGGCTGAAGCAGAGTAGTGAACAGTGCAACAACATTGCTCGGGCACCTCCATTTTGGAGGAGGTGCCTTATATATGGTGAAGTCCTCCGGCCATTGGCCGGGGACTCCTTAGGACGGCGCGCGCGGCCCCTTTAAGAGGGAGGAAGCGCGCGCGCCCTAAGCACAGTGGCCGGGAAGGAGCGTGCGCTGCCAGCAGAGCGGGAGGAGGACGCCGGGCTCGGAGCAGAGAGGTGAGGGGAACAGCGTCCCTGCCTAGCAGAGGGCAGGGACGCCGACGCTGCACTCGCTACATGGATATCTGGCAAGCAACCAGTGAGAGTATAGCGTCACACCTCTGGGTTCCAAAACCTGGAATCCGTGTTTACGCCCTCCATACTGTCACTGTCAGCTTCACGATAGCCCAATTATTATTATCCTCTTCCACCACCGGCCGAGTTTGAAATATAATACAGGCCTGGCCGGATGCCTGTGTTCTGGTAACGTATATGGCTTCGGGGAAGGGACCGATTACAGAACAAAATAAACAGAACTATTAAATTGTATATTTAATCCAAAAGGGAGGCAATGTTTAAGAAAAAATATATACAAGAATGTTACAAAGGAGACATTAAAATACATAAGCAGTTACATAAAATAAACAGGATAAAAGAAGAAAAACTTACACTATACGATCGCAGAGGCAATTCAATATAGGTGGAGGCGAGGCTCCCCAGTTTGATTACACTGTTATCGAACACGACCCGTTGCTTATAATTTTATAATTCTTATTCCCCCCCCCCCCCCGGCAATGAGTGAGTCTGTACTGTCCATGCGTTCTCTTATACCTAAGGGATGATCTGTCCACACGTCCCTTGTGGTGACATCATGTGGGCCAGTCTCCAGCCTATACATTTTTATTAAAAACGCTAACTTCTGCGATAACTCATCGCTCATTGATCGCAGAAGCGTGCAAACGACGACATTTTTTCCCTTATCATTTTTATCTTCAGTTAGAGACCACACATCGCATAGCTGCAGTCTGCTATTTTGGTGTTTTTGCGCTACAGCTCTCTGGCTTGCTACAATGAAAAACTATGTATACATTCCTCGGCTGTTTCTGTCACTAGAAATATGGGTCCCATTATTGTCAGGCGCATGGAACTTACAATATTTCATATTTCATTTCGCAGTCAGATTGTCTGGAGATTTCTTTGTTAAGCTCGGGAAAGCAACTTTCCCAGTTACAAGCAAATTAGTGCAATCCTACCAGTAATTACCCCCCCGCATATGCCAGGGACAAGAGGCTCGCATCTTAACGAAGTTTGGTGACACCTCTTGGCTGTTTATGTAAGGTCTTTTGGCTAGGGGTGACAATTTGCAGGAAGATACTATATATTTTCATGGAGACAACTCTCAAAAGATGGATAAGGGAGGGGGTGAATATTTATGTTAGGCAAATATGGAAGAACATTTTCCTGACATTAATATTTCCCTGACAATAAGATTTTATGGAAGTCGCAAAGGGTCTTAATACTCTATCAACATAAACACCCAAATTTTGAGTTACGATAGACTATTCACTGAAACAATCGGTCTGCCTTTGAGCGGGTTTGTTCCTTGGTGGATTTTCAGTAAATAATAAAATGTCACCATGTTCCCATTAGACATTTCATTAACTGCTGCTCAGAAATCATCATTTACAAAACCACCTGTCAATGCGGACTAGAGTATGAAGGGAAAACGAAGAGAGAATTTAGGAGGTGGGTGGGGGAACACCTGCGAGACCTCACCACCAAGAAGGATACACTGATAGCCAAGCACAGGGGCGGAACTACAGCCCGTGCAGCCGGTTCATTGAACGGGGGCCCCGAGGGAGAGGGGGCCCCTCCAGCCTCCAGCAGGGCCGCCATCAGGGCATGACTGCCCCGACTCCAGTATGGGGCCCGGCCGGTAGGGGCCCCCCTCTTGTGCGTCTCTCTCCTCATGGGGCCCCCGGCCCCATGCTATGCGCCGGGTCCGGGACATTTCAGCGCTGAGCTGCGCTGTTGCAGCAGCGCCTTCATGATTCCCCTGACTTCCGGTCATGTGACGGTGCCGTCACATGGCCGGAAGTCAGGAGAACCTGCTGTCAGCGATTTGGACGAGCGCCAGGATTCTGCAGGGATCGCATGGGGGTAAGTATAACAAGTTTTATTTTTTTAAAATACAATTAACTAGGAGTGGAGAGATGGGAGATGAACATGTGTGTGTGTGTGTGTGTGTGTGGGGGGGAGATGGGGGATGCACATGTGTGTGTGTGGGGGGGGGAGATGGGAGATGCACATGTGTGTGGGGGGGGGAGATGGGAGATGCACATGTGTGGGGGGGGAGATGGGAGATGCACATGTGTGGGGGGGGAGATGGGAGATGCACATGTGTGGGGGGGAGATGGGAGATGCACATGTGTGGGGGGGGGAGATGGGAGATGCACATGTGTGGGGGGGGGAGATGGGAGATGCACATGTGTGGGGGGGGATGGGAGATGCACATGTGGTGGGGGGGAGATGGGAGATGCACATGTGTGGGGGGGAGATGGGAGATGCACATGTGTGGGGGGGGATGAGAGAGGTGCACATGTGGTGGAGGGGGATGAGAGAGGTGCACATGTGGAGGGGGATGAGAGAGGTGCACATGTGGTGGAGGGGGATGAGAGAGGGGCACATGTGGGGGAGGGGGATGAGAGAGGGGCACATGTGGGGGAGGGGGATGAGAGAGGGGCACATGTGGGGGAGGGGGATGAGAGAGGGGCACATGTGGGGGAGGGGGACGAGAGGGGCACATGTGGGGGAGGGGGATGAGAGAGGGGCACATGTGGGGGAGGGGGTGAGAGATGTGCACATGGGGGGGATGAGAGCTGCACATGGGGGGGTTTGAGAGCTGCACATGGGGGAATTGGGAGTAGGGGGATAATGAGCTGCACATAATGAATGTGGGGTGGGGGAGAGTAAATGATAAATGATGATGGGGTGGGGAGAGCACGGACATGATATAATGAATTGGGGCAGGGGGTGCATGTAAATATTGAATGCGAGGAGCAGGAAGTATAGAGTAGGGGGCGTTGCTGCAGGAGTGTGACTGGTAACAAATTGGCGGAAAGAGTAGAGGTTCTAATTAAATTATATATTAAGTGCCTATTTACAGTTAATGGGGGCACAGTGGTGGATTACAATTTATATTTGGAATGGTAGGTTGCATAATAACTAACCATATATTGATGGTGGATGCACGTCTGTATTCAGCTGCGTAATGTAGAAGTTGGGGAATGTGCTCTAGATAACTGTGTTATTTTATGCAGAGACGAGTCCTGGCTGGAAGACGTGATGGCGGTCTGTGCTGGATGAAGGAGAAAAGCGAAGATGAAGGACTTCACCTAGAGACGTCACCGGTGAGTCAGTCTATTACATGTACACTGTGTATAATGTCACTGGTGATCACTGTATTACCTGTACACTGACACTATATACAGAGCTCCTGTGTATAATGTCACTGGTGATCACTGTATTACCTGTACACTGACACTATATACAGAGCTCCTGTGTATAATTTCACTGGTGATCACTGTATTACCTGTACACTGACACTATATACAGAGCTCCTGTGTATAATGTCACTGGTGATCCCTGTATTACCTGTACACTGACACTATATACAGAGCTCCTGTGTATAATGTCACTGATGATCACTGTATTACCTGTACACTATATACAGAGCTCCTGTGTATAATGTCACTGGTGATCACTGTATTACCTGTACACTGACACTATATACAGAGCTCCTGTGTATAATTTCACTGGTGATCACTAGATTACCTGGACACTTACGTTATACATACCATGTATAGAGCTCCCGTGTATAATGACACTTATGGTAATATTAGTAATGTGGTGGTAATATTAGTAATGTAGTGGTAATATGTGGTCTGGTCATGGTATGGCAGTTTTTCTCCCTTCTGTGTGGTATTATTCGGTCACTATGTTGTGGTAATATGTGGTCTGGTCATGGTGTGGCGGTATTCCCTGTATGTGGTATTATTGGTCATTTAAAAAAAAAATGTATATGACACATTCCCTTAAAGAAAACTAAATAAAAATATATCTAAAAAGAGTATTGGATATTTTAAGAAAATTTTAATAGGTTAGAGTAGGGCCCGCCCAGAAGAGTCTACCTTATCGTGGTGGCGGCTTTAAAAATCTTTTGGCCAAAACAAAAGCTGATGGCTATGTATGTGGCGCCGTCACATGGCCGAACGTCAGGAGAACCTGGTGGCAGCGACGTGGACGAGCGCCAGGATTCTGCAGGGATTGCATGGGGGTAAGTATAACAAGTTTTATTTTTTTTAAATACAATTAATTAACTAGGAGTGGGGGGAATCAGAGATGCACGGGGGGGGATGAGAGATGCACATGGGGGGGTGAGAGATGCACATGGGGGGGTGAGAGATGCACATGGGGGGGTGAGAGATGCACATGGGGGGTGAGAGATGCACATGGGGGGTGAGAGATGCACATGGGGGGGTGAGAGATGCACATGGGGGGGTGAGAGATGCACATGGGGGGATGAGAGATGCACATGGGGGGATGAGAGATGCACATGGGGGGGATGAGAGATGCACGGGGGGTGAGAGCTGCACATGGGTGGGATGAGAGCTGCACATGGGGGGGTGAGAGATGCACATGGGGGGTTATGTTTACATAACTTTGTTGCCTTATGAAGGGCAGGGGGGGCCCCCCAATATTTCTTACACAGGGGCCCACTACAGTCTGTGTCCGCCCCTGGCCAAGCACATTAATTATATACATCATGGTTGTGACGCGCCCCCTGGGCCATGTTGTTAGGGATACCCGGAGCCGGATCAGATGGGGGTTGTAGTCTCCGAGTGGCTGTGACCCGGTCCGTGCCCAGGGTGTCAAACTCAGTGTGCGGCAGTCCTTGCAGATGTTCTTAGTGTCGACTACGCCACCCGTTGATTTGCGGTCAAGAGGCCGCCGCTGCAGGATGGTCCGCTGAGGCTGGTGGTGTGTGTGCAGCTGTGGTAGTATAACCCCCAACGGGAGGGGTATAGCCTCAGGGGGTCAGACGTGGAGGATGGTGGTTGTGAAGGTGCAGCAAGGAGACTCAGAGGCATGAAATGCAGTTCAGGGTTTTTACTCACTGGTGTTGCTCGGGTCACTCTGTACAGCAGTGACCACCCAAGCCGTGCTGCGTCCACCAGGTCCTGGACTCGGCCAACTCCCGGGCAATTCCTGAGTATGGTCCTGAGCTCCTTTCTGACTCTCCCTTCTTCTGGCCGTTCCCACCAGGGATCCACCTGTGTCCGGCTCCCTCGGGTCTCTTGGTGGTTGAACCTTCTCTGGCTTCCCTGACCCTATGCTCGGTGTGCCATTCTGGTGGATTTGGTGAGGGTCGTGGCAGATCCTGCCCACGACCTCCGGTTCCTGGCTAAGGTGTGCTTTGGCCTCTGCCAGCTTGGGATCCGGTACCCTTTTGCCGACCCTTCACCCTTATCAGTTCTCATACGGGCTCTTGGGGTCCCCTCTCGTCCTGCGCCTCTGGGTCCCTCTTCCTTCTCCTCTCCTGGAGTTACTGCTGACTCACAGACTGACTGACTGACTGACTGACCCTGTCCTAAGATGGTGCCCACCTTATATACTCCCTCTATGTGTGAGCTCAGGTGACCAGCACCCAATGAGCTCCTACATTTACCCAGACTACTCCCCCTATCTGCCCCTACACTACTGGGATGTTCCACCCCCCTCCCACTCCAGCCAGGGACAGACGCTGTCGTACCTGCACATATACTGGTGGGAGTACCGTTGTTCTGTCCCCCGGAAATGGGATGTATGTAGTGCATGCAGCCTACTAGCTCAGTTCCATACTCCATCCTTACCCGGGAGTGGAATACCACACCTCTGGCTTGAGGTGCAATACCCCTGTAGCAGCCGAATCCTCAGGGTGCTACAGTTGCAGTGCAGCTATGAAATTTATAGGAATAAACCAAATTGATATTCCACCTAGAGGAGGAGACTGGGATAGGAGAATATTTTGAAAAGAAACTAGATGGATTTTCCATCTCAAAACCACTTCACCAACAGGACTGAATGAACAATTATAGTTTACCTGTTTTCTTTGAGAATAGGGTGAGATACAGACAGGAAGTAATAGGGCCAAACGACGTTGAGTGGGGGCGTCAATTTGCGCAGGTTCTAGGGTGCCAACCCCTGCAGCTAGGAAGGAGTCAGTCTTAGGATGAGATTCATTAAAGGGTTAGTTTAGTGATACATCTCACTCCCCCTTGATACCCATTTATTATGTGCTTTCTCTGACAGTATCTGTAATTTCTCCTTGAAAGTGTTCCATCATTGCCACTGATATTAGGTATCCTCCTTTGTCCAATAGATGTTCTCACTCATTTCAATATCTTTTCAACGATCCCGAATTAGATATTGGTTTTTGCTTTTATCCTGTATTCAGTACTAATGCACATAACTCTACGGCAGGGGTGGGGAATCTATTTTGTACCAAGGGCCATTTGGATATCTATGCCATCCTTCGGGGGCTGTAGAAATTGTGCGCTAACTCCGCCCACAAAGTATGCCCTGACTCAGGCACTGGTGTCAGGCCGTAATCTTTCTTTTGAACAAACTTTAGCATTCAGTAGGGAACACTGCGTAAGCATACTCACTAAGCAAGAAGAAATTACTTGGCTGGCCGCCGGCAAAGTACAGCTGCCAGACAAAGTACTGTGGTCCTTGGGAATCTGCTGGAAACCGGATAAAAGGTTATCGAGGCCTGCACCCCTGCTCTTAAGGCTTAAGGGTTAATAAATTTGACGATATCTGTATTATGACCGTCAGATTATCAAATTAAAGGTTTTTTATTCAATCTCATACCATTACTCTACTATAGTGTGGATTATGTTTATGGTAGAAAAAAAAGCCTCTTTTCAAGTAATGAAGAAGTGGTTATTGCCGGATGTGTCCCTACTGTCCCAGAGGAGGTGAGGCCTTGGTAATATGCCCTCTTGTACGTCCCGTCCCCTCTTTTCAGCATATTGAGAAGTTTTGCATATTAAATAGCCAGGAGTTTGCGGCGCATACTTCGGAAGTGGCGTTTGCATTCCACGGCTGAGACATGTGTTCGTCCAGATGTGACATCATGAATACCGGATAACGTGACTGCAATGTTTTGCTCATGGCACATATAAAGGAGAGGGTAGTCTCATTATATGGCAACATATAGGACCAACTAACTGCGATTTGCAGGAAGGGCATTTTAAGAGTGGCAAGAGAAACCACTGCTGTCACAAGCAAATTCCCTGATGAATCACCAAGAGGAAACGCGTTGGGAGGAAATCTGGACCCCCTAACCTGGATCAGTGAAGGGCATAAACATTGAGGCTCTTTTTCCATTCCACTAGTAGGAACTATATGGATCTGTTCTCACTCTTTGGAAAGTTGGGTGAGAACGTTCCTTTTCTTTATTATTGTTTTGGATGTGTTAAGCTATTCTATAGGTTTCTATATTAATTAGCATAACTAATCCTATCCCATAATAAATACCACTACATTTATTACTGTGAAGTTCAAAGCTGCTAATGTGCCAGATGATATAGGTGTGAATATGATCACTACTGTCATTAATTGCTGTTGAACTCCAATTCATTATCATAATAAATGGAGATGTTGAGGATGCAGGTGAACCCTATCTTACTGTTGGTATAAAAGCATATGGGTAACCTAGTCTAGTATCTTTGAATGTTTCAGATCTGACTAATAGAGGTTCACCTCGTGTTACTTCATCATTTTCAGTCCTCCCTCACTTCATCATTTGCAGTCCCCCACCCTCCCTCACTTCATCATTTACAGTCCTCGGTCCCTCCCTCACTTCATCATTTACAGTCCTCCGTCCCTCCCTCACTTCATCATTTACTATCCTCCGTCCCTCCCTCACTTCATCATTTGCAGTCCCCCTCCTCCCTCAATTAATCATTTGCAGTCACCCTCCCCCCACTTCATTATTTGCAGTACCCTGTCCCTCCCTACTGTAACATACCTGGCGGCGTCCTTGCATAGTGGTCCATCTCCCACTGTGCAAGAGCGCGCACTTGATCTCCAGTCCAGACTGCCACTTTGGCTTCTTTCCATGTTGTCTGCTTTGCTTTGCTCTTGCTGTTTAGGGCGACGCCCGCCGAACTTCCTGATTCTTGTAGCTGCTGCAGACACACCCCTAATCCGTCCTCAGCCTATTGCTGTCTGTCACCTGGTATTTAACCCAGCTCCTCCCTGGAATCCATGCCTGAGCATCTTGTTCTGTCAGTTGGCTTCTTGTCACTGATGTGCCAGGTCCTGTCTATGTTTCCTGCCTAGCGTTATCAGTTCCCATGTCTGAACTGTGTCCTGTCTGTGTACTCCAGCCAGCTGTCTGTCTGCCTTCCTGAGGCTGTATTTCCAGGCCTGTCTGAACACGCGCCTAGCCTGTTCGTCTCGCCCTCTGGGGGCCGCATACCCAGACTCGCTCCTGTATTTGTTGCAGTACAGTTCCTGTCTGAACTGTCTCCTAGCTTCCTACCTGTTTTGTCTTTATGTCCGTTTGTTCCCTTTTTCTGCAGTGTCTGAACCAGCACTTGGCTTTACCTAGGCTCGTTCCTGCATTTTGTTGCAGTAACTGTTCTTGTCTGAACTGTCTCCTAGCTTCTTACCTGTTTTGTCTTTATGTCCGTTTGTTCCCTTTTTCTGCAGTGTTTGAACCAGCACTTGGATTTACCTAGGCTCGTTCTTGCATTTTGTTGCAGTAACTGTTCTTGTCTGAACTGTCTCTTAGCTTCTTACCTGTTTTGTCTTTATGTCCGTTTGCTCCCTTTTTCTGTAGAGTCTGAACCTGCACCTAACTTCTACTTGTTGTCATTGTACTTCCGTTTGTGGGTTGGAGTCCTTTCGCTACTTTTTTGCAAGTACCTTGTGTGTATCTGGTTCTGCCTTTCTTTTCCAGTCTGTTCCGTGTGAACAGAGCTCTGTCCCCTTTGCTTTGTCTTTGTTTACCTCTTCGGCGATTTATCTCAGCCCTGTCCACCGCGTCTGCGGTTTCGCTCTGCTCAGCCTTGTCTACCGCGTCTGCGGTTTCGCTCTGCTCAGCCTTGTCCGCCGCGTCTGCGGCTTCGCTCTGCTCGGCCTTGTCCACCGCGTCTGCGGTTTCGCTCTGCTCGGCCTTGTCCACCGCGTCTGCGGTTTCGCTCTGCTCAGCCTTGTCCACCGCGTCTGCGGTTTCGCTCTGCTCAGCCTTGTCCACCGCGTCTGCGGTTTCGCTCTGCTCAGCCTTGTCCACCGCGTCTGCGGTTTCGCTCTGCTCAGCCTTGTCTACCGCGTCTGCGGTTTCGCTCTGCTCGGCCTTGTCTGCCGCGTCTGCGGTTTCGCTCTGCTAGGCCTTGTCTGCCGCACCTGCGGTTTCGCTTTACTCTGTTTGTTTACCGCATCTGCGGCTCTGAACTCGTCTCCCAGTCTGTACTGGACCCTACCCAGCCTGCGCTCTAGTCTGCCTGTTCATGTATTCCCCGGTGTGGGTCAACAGCCGTGTCCGGAGTCTGACCTGGAGTGGACCCTGGTCCCTCTGCTCGGTTCCTCCCTGGTGCACTGGCATCGTATGCCGTCGTGCGACCTTGGTCAGATCGGGCAGATACTTAGTTATGCCCCTCCAGGCACTCTCCGGTTCATGGCACAGTGGAACCACTAAACACGCACACGCCAGTCAGTCCGGGCGTGTGCATTACACCTACCTTACCTATTTAATTAATTTTATAAATAAAAAAAATGTTTTTCATACTTACCTCACTTTCGATTCGTTGCAGGCGCAACTCAGCCTCTGGGGTCCTGGCAACGGCCAATGGTGCGAGTACGCGATGACGTCATCGCGTTTGCATCGTCACCACACATCAATAAAAGGCAGGGGGAGCTGGAGTTGCACAGCCGATCAGGTTTGATGACCATGGAGACTTGGGAAAGCTCACAGCGCCCAAGGCAGAGCGCCGGCGATCAGCACTTTTTACACCTTGGGAACCGGTGAGCAGAAGAACAAGAGGAGGGGCCAGTAATGCCCTGATGGTGGCCCTGATCATCATTACCACCTAACATCACAGCCTCAGCAAAGAGAAGCTACTCCAACCATCACATTAGCTATGAGTTAATTAATTGACCAAATATAGCAGGGTGATTTACAAGTTGATAATTTTGTAAGGCTCCCGATTTATATTATAAATATCCAAATGGCCCTTGGCAAAGAAAGGTTCCCCACCCCTGCAGAACAACCGGGACTGAGGAATGTGTTATAAACAGAATATAAAAAAGCTCAAAATATTTATAAATGGAGGGTGTTCCTTACTCTGTCCGATAACTTATCCCACCACCACCACACCCAAGAAACTGAGAATATGTTTATGGTGGTATGGTGGTACAAGTCCAGGGGTTTTCATCTTTTCAGATAAACAAGTTGGCCCCCATTGCCAGTAAGTAATAATGGGAAAAGCAGGGTTAAATAACGATTCAAAAAAGGGAATCATTGTGCCAAGCCATCAACGAAATTCCCACTTAAAGAGCCGACATGTGTCAAAAGCCACAAGTGAACTAAAGACCAAAAGATTCTATAACTCATGATTTTTTCACTTTATGTGTTTATATTTCACTGTATCATGCTTTAAATATCAAATCATATGCTATAATGTATGACAAAAGAAGGAGGAAAAAACAATAAAGGGGAAGGGGTGCTTTCTTCCGACTTACTGAAAATAATGGGATGTGACAAAGTCAAAGTACTTTTATCTCTGCAGCTACATCTCCCCCTTTTGGTCAAGACGCTCCTAAATAGTCTTAGTCTGGAGATCCAGGCCTGTCAGAATAAGGCCCAAACCTCACTAATTGAAAAACAGTAAAACACAAGCAGATTTCATCCTTGGGATCACTGGAAAGTTTTCCATTTCCAGTATGCAGTCTGAGGTTTGGCTGCTTCTAAACCTCAAAGATTGAAGGTTTGAAGATGATATTGTTTAATGTGTCCATCTTCAGTCATCATGAGTTACAAGACTTTGATTACTTCTTGAACGATCTTCTCCATGGGGTCATATGTGGACATCTGAGATGACATGTGGTTGTGTTTTTCATTTAGCAGTATAACATGTGCTCTTTTGCTATTCTCTTCCCAGATGCTGATGTTTAGGTGAAAGAATCTGACTTCTATTCTTAACGTGATCAGAACAGATTTAGCAATATTCCTGATCTCACAGTAAGGACATACACAAAGATAACTGACGGATATCTATGGGGATTACTTGGGTTGTAGGAATAGTAAACTGAATGTCATTTCTAGTATAATAAAGGACAACATATACTGAGTGTGTTCATAAACCCCGAGGGTGCAAGTCCTGATACATGCCAAAATAGTGTCCTCTTTTCCTCCCATCCATTTGCATCCTTGGCTTAATAAAATGTACATATGTTCTCCATAGAGAGATGGGAATAAGCTGCCGTCAGGCACCTCTGGCAGTTGCTTATTTCCCATGAGAACAAAGTATAAGGTATGTTGAATCCAGATGGTCACACCGAAATTGGTGGGTTCGGACATACTAGTACAACTAAACATCTATTACTTATTGTCACGTTCTCTAAATCAACCTGTGACGCCCAGCTGCGCTTGGTATCACAGATCCTAGAAGAGTGCATTGATGGATTCCTCCACATTCACACATCTCCACCTTCCACCTCAGACCAGCAGAGGGAGCCCGTCAGGGATATAAATAGGGAAGGTGGAGCCAGGCAGTTCAGTTCCTAGCCTGCTAGAGTACAGAGTGATTCAGCAGTTCCTCTGAAGAGTTCCTGCAGTAGAGAAGCCTGAGAGAGGCTAGTCTGCAGTGGAGCTCAGTCTAGTTTAGAGAACTCGGTTAATAGTTCAGCAGTGGAGCACGAGGCTCCTGCTAGCTAGATTCAGGGAGCTCAGTTAGAGCTTTAGGTGTGCCGGCGCCATAAGATCGGTGAAGCACGGCAAGCTGCCGTTAGTGTGTATAGCCTAGTGAGGGCCCGAGTAGGCCGAAGGCAAGTGGAGAAGTTAGTACATAGGGGGGGCAGAGGAGCTTAACTAGCTCACCCCGAAGCATTACCGGACACCGGGTCCAAGCTTACCGGGATCTCTATGACCCAGTAAGGCATAACCGGAATCCCTGGAGAACTACAGGTCCCAGGATTGCTAAAGTGCTGATACGTAACAGAGCCGGGAAACACATAGGCCCCGCAAGCTGAGGAGCGTGTATTCCAAGAAAAGGCCCTACCACAAGGTCAGCCAGTGCAGGACAGAGACAAAGTTAGGCCTAGCTCCAGGCAGGTCAGAAACTTACTACGCAGAGGCAAGAAATAGGAGGCCCTACACCCGCTCATTGGGGAGGATCCTGATATGCACCCTTCACCCTACAGTTCTCCGGGACATGCCTGAATTTCCATCAGTAAAAGGTACTGAAGTGACTATCGTGTCTGTCCCTGTTCTTGATCTGACCCGGCTGGGTCCCCTCTGTACTGCATCCATCTTTCCGTATGCTGCCCTGAGGCCTAGCCCCACCTGTGGGGAGCGATACCATCTAAGCTGCCTTATCACCGGCCTAAGTGGACTGCTGCAGCGCTGGTGAATCTCACCAGAAACCACAGGTGGCGTCACGAACTTTAATAAAACTAATAAACAAACCAAGCCCTTTTTAAAAGCTGACCCCAGAGTACGGGCCCGGGAGCCGACCACCGCGACATCCCCAAGGTCAGGCAAAAAGGCCTGGGTACCGAGTCGTCCCCATCACCTTGGGCAAATCATCTTTCCTGGCGTCACGAACAGGATAGCGTGCCCGCTGCAACGACGGAGTGTTATGCCCGTTGCCACCGGGTACTGTGCGCCTTTATTGAAGTGAACTGTATATTTGACTATGGTGAAGATTGCCGCCATTGTTGGGCCGCCGAGCGAGAAGAAGGGCGTAACCGCGGGAAACTGAAGGGCGTACCTGCAAAAGAGCGCGAAGCCCCGGACACGCCCCACGCTTCGACATCAAACCAAGAAGCGTCAGGTCCTGGAAAGAGCGTCGCTGAACGCTCTGACGTAGGACGCAAGCGACGCAAGGTCCTGAAGACGACCGTCACCTGCGGAGCTGCGGCCTACCGGAAGAAAAGAAGGTAGGCCACGGTTAGCTAGGAGGGCACCAAAATGTCCGACGAACGACACAACGCTGGAATACCGGTTAACGGCCCTGATGTCCAACCCGCGCCCGACGCCGAGCAGGCCGAGGCGGCCGCGCCACCAGCAGCGCCTGTAACTCCTGTCATTCCCATAACTCTACCGTACATTCCTGGAGCAAAGTGGCTACCCCAGTACAACGGCAAAGCAGATACCCTGTCTGGATTCAAACGGAAGATATGCGGTATACTGGACATGTACTCTATGACAGGCAAGCAAAGGGCCGCTGTTGTATTAGGACAACTGACCGGTGCATGCTGAGCGGGAAGTGGAAACATGGTCGGCCACAGACCAGGAGTCAGGGTCCGCAATCTTTAATAAACTACAGACTGTTTTTGAGGATCATACTGAGGCGGACCTCAGGATGAGGTTCTACAACTGTTCTCAACAGCCAGAGGACAATGTTCGGGACTACACCTGGCGTCTACAAGGGGCCCTGCGAGCTCTGAAACAGGTTAGTCCAACCAGCATCGAAAATTAGAACAAAATGCTGAAGGAACAGTTTGTCCGGGGACTGAAGTCTCCTGAGGAGAGCAGGACAGTGCATTTGTGGTCCTTGGATCATCCAGATGCCACCTTTGACAATCTTAAGGACATGGCTATAAAAGGACTGCAGCCCCTGGAAACAAATGCCATCCAATGTTACCAGGGTGGGGCTACCCCGGTGCCTGCTACACCCACCTTTTCCCCAGTGGCTGCTGAAGCCAAGGTTCCAGCAACGTCCCCTAGAGAGCTGGACAGTCTGTGCTCTGAAGTGTGTCAGTTGAGCAAAATCCTGACCACTGTGCTGAGTGCTCTGCAGCTGCGGACGGAGCCCGAGGAAGGAGGGAAGATCCTGTTAGCCGATATCCCTGAGGATGTCCCCTGGTTGCGAAGGAGGAGGAGGCCAACACCACCCTCTACGAGGACCAATGACCAGCGCCGTCCACAGAAGGACCCTACCTGCTACTGCTGTCGTAAGATCGGACACAGCGCCCAGAATTGTCCTTTAAACGAGAAAACCCTGGGGCCGAGGGCCGACACCCAGGAGTAAATTCCCCAGGCTCATCAGACTGGTACAACAGGTTCGTCAGAGGAAGACCTTTCCTGTCCATTGTGTTGGACGGGATCCCGACGCACGCTCTGCTGGACACAGGATCTCAGGTAACCATCATGCCTGACGTCCTCTACAAGAGGTTCTGGTCCATGGACGACCTAAGTCCGCCAGCTCCAAATCTTTCTGTTTATGCCTCAAACGGACTCCCACTTAACCTAATCGGGGTTAAGAATGTGACTGTAAAGGTGGGGAGAGTGGAGCTGAAGGACCAGGGGCAAATTGTAGTAGAGACTAATCCTGATGACACCAATCCGTATATGGTACTAGGCACTAACATTGTTGGTAACTGTTTGGGAGAAGTTGTGTTCTTGCTCCAACAGATAGCTGACACTGCCAGACCAGGACAGAGGAGGGCGCTGCAGAAGGAGATCCAACTCCTGATGTACCAACAGCAAGTGAGGTTAACAGAAGGTGAAATCGGTAATGTGCGGGTGACGGACCCCATACCCATTGTGGTCCCCCCAATTAGCGAAATGCTCATCTGGTGTAGAGCTGCTATAGGTCTTAGAGGACAGAGCTACCAGGCGGTAGTAGAACCCCTTTGCTCCGAGCACAGACCCACGCTCTTAACCGCCAGAGGAGTGGTAGATGTACGCAATGGGAGGGTGCCCGTCCGTCTTCTCAACTGTGGGGAAGATGAGGTCAGATTGCCACGTTATGCCACTGTTGCCAAATTACATGCTGTAAATAACAACTGCATTCACAAGGCAGAGTCCTTAACCTCACCTGATGGAGTGGAGGATAATGACCCTGCAACCCAGGTGGAGGATTGGTGTCAACAGCTCCATGTTGGGACAGACACCACTCCTGCCCATCAAAAACAGGGTGTACACCGGGTGGTTCAAGAATACGAGCAGGTGTTCAGTAAACATCCACTTGACTTCGGGAGGATTAAGGGGGTTCAATATCATATCCCCACAGGTAATAAGAGATAGTTGTAGTCCCTGGGCAGCTCCCCTAGTGCTAGTTAGGAAAAAGGACGGGAGCATGAGAATGTGTGTAGATTACCGACAAGTAAATCGCATCACACATAAAGATGCATACCCTTTACCATGCATAGAGGAGTCCCTAGCTGCCTTAAAGTCTGCAAATTACTTTTCCACCCTTGACCTCACTAGTGGGTACTGGCAAGTAGCCGTGGATGAGGAGGATCGGGAAAAGACGGCCTTCACTACCCCGATGGGACTCTGCGAGTTCAATAGTATGCCGTTTGGACTCTGCAATGCCCCCGGGACGTTCCAGAGATTGATGGAGTGCTGCCTGGGACACCACAACTTCGAGACTGTGTTACTTTACCTGGACGATGTGATAGTGTACTCTAAGACGTACGAGGACCACTTGAAGCACCTGGCGGAGGTATTTGAGTCACTGTCCCGGTACGGGATGAAATTGAAGCCCTCAAAGTGCCACCTGCTCAAGAGAAAGGTACAGTACCTGGGGCACATTGGCAGTCCGGAAGGGGTAGCACCAGACCCGGAGAAGATCACTGCCATCCAGAAGTGGCCGGAGCCGAAGAACCTCAAGGAGGTGCATCAGTTCCTGGGAATAGTAGGATACTACCGGAGGTTTGTAAAAGACTACACTAAGAAAGCAGCTCCTCTGCAAGACCTCCTGGTAGGGCAGTCCCCCAAAGGCAGAAATCCCCCATTCCACTGGGGTAAGGAGCAAGCCGAGTCATTTCAGGAGATGAAGGAGATCCTGACAGGTGATGAGATCCTAGCCTACCCTGACTACAGCCAACCGTTCCTGCTGTATACTGATGCCAGCAATGAAGGACTGGGAGCTGTTTTAAGTCAGAAGCAGAATGGCCAAGAGAAAGTGATCGCATACGCAAGCAGGAAGCTCCGCCCGACCGAGAGAAACCCAGAGAACTATAGCAGCTTTAAGTTGGAGTTCCTGGCCTTGGTCTGGGCCATCACTGAAAGGTTTAAGCACTACCTGGCCTCCAGCAAGTTCACTGCCTACACTGACAATAACCCCTTGACCCATCTTGAAACAGCTAAGCTAGGAGCACTGGAAAAACGATGGATGGCTCGGCTGTCAAATTACCAATTTACAATTAAATACCGGGCGGGCCGGAAGAACGCCAACGCCGATGCCCTGTCCAGGAAGCCTCACCAGTCAGACACAGAAGAAGAAGTGGATGACCTGGAAGAGATAGAGCTACCTGCCTTTCATCGGAATGGGATGATCCATGAGCAACGAGCCTCCAGGAGGCCATGTGAAAAGACGTTAAACCCCCTGCCTCACCACAGCTGGAAAGAGACCCAGGACAGTGACCCGGTTGTCAGCCGCATCAAGGAGTTGATAACCCAAGAAGGTTCCTCCCTGGAGAAGGAAGCGTCTCTCCAAGCAAAGCAGCTGTGGAACGAGAGAAGCCGGCTGTTTATCTACCGTGAGAAGCTGTGCCAGAGGTATGTTAATCCAAAAACCTATGAGATGGTATCATATATAGTGGTCCCCAAGACAGACATCCAGATGGTATTAGAAGCTTACCACGATCAGGTGGGGCACTTTGGCTGGAAAAAGCTAGAGACCCTGCTGAAGTGTCGACTCTACTGGGTAGGAATGCGCAGCTCCATTGAGAGGTGGTGCCGGGACTGTGGACCCTGTGGCCTAAGAAGAAAGGACTACAGCAACCAGAAGGCACCCCTGCAACCCATCAAGATGACTCGACCTCTGGAGATCGTGGCCCTGGACCATGTCAAGCTGTCCCCCAGCAGGTCAGGGTACTCCTATGCTCTGACCATGGTGGATCACTACTCACGTTTCCTGGTGGTCGCCCCCGTCAAAGACCTGACGGCAGAGACAGCAGCAAAGATGTTCCAAGCGTATTTCTGTAGACCCCATGGTTATCCTGAGCAGGTGCTGAGGGACCAAGGCCCGGCCTTTGAGGCTGAGTTGTTCAAGGAGTTCTGCCATTTGTACGGTTGTAAAAAGATAAGAACTACACCATACCACCCACAGACAAACGGTCTCTGTGAGAAGATGAACAACATCATCATCGACCTGCTAAAGACCATACCACTTGAGGAGAGAAACCAGTGGCCAGACCTACTACCTGATCTAGTAGATCTGTATAATCATATACCAGTAAGTTCCACCAATTGCACTCCGGCATATCTCATGCGGGCAAGGCCAGGAAAGCTGCCCATGGATCTGGAGCTTGGTGTCGTTGAGCCTGAAGCTGATATGACCACTGAGGACTGGGACACGACCAGACAAGAGCAGTACAGGAGAGTACAAGCCTGTGTTGAGGACAGTCTCACTCGGGTGAGAGAAAAGCAGGAGGTGCACTACAACAAAAACACGCCCGCAGAACCCTTCACACCTGGTGAAACAGTATTGAAAAGAAAAAGACGAAATCACAAACTTGATGACCAGTGGGAGAGAGAACCCTACACTGTGTTACCGTCAAGGTTTGATAACAAGAAGACATGCATAATCAGTCGAGATGGAGGAAGAACGTCTACAACAGTGTCCAGGGACCACCTAAAGTTGTGTCCAGACTTACTGAAACCCCAAGAAGAAGCGCCTCTCATTATCTCGGAGGAGCCTAAAGAAACAGTGATCCACACTGACTTAGCAGATTTCCCGGCAGATTGGCCTCAACTAGGAGGAGCAGTAGTCATCCCTGTAATCACCTTCTACCCACAGCAAGAAGAACCTATAAGTGCTGCAGAAGTGCCTGCTCAAGCAGAATCCCCGGAAGAAGGATCCCCGGTTGGAACAGAGCAAGAAGGCCCAGCCAATGGTATGCTTGCTAGTGCAGTAGTGAGGTCAATGCAGCCTTGTAGCCCCTCCACACCTAGTACTGACACATTGGGAGGTAGTGTACCTACTAGTACTTCTACGCATACCGGTACTACGCAGATCAACACGTAGCACGCGAGGTCAACCCCCTGTCAGGTACAAGCAGTAAAATAGTCAAATTTCTGAAAATGTAGATAGTTACCCCTGGGGTACTGTGTATTATTGTACAGTATTATTGTGTATTTTCATGCAAATGTATATTATTTTGTTCTTTGCTTTATTATTGAACAGTTCAAGTGACATGGACACTTTACTTTATTAATTCCTTTATTGTTTGCATAAAGAACTTCGTGGCTGAGGACTATGTGCAGCCCAAAAACTACTTTTTGTATATAATTGCACTCCCTGGAGTGCCCCTTTTAGGTGACCTCAGAAGTAAAACCTGTCTGGAGTGGCTCTATTGGAGGTCCAACTCGGGATCTTCATGCCCTGCAGCCACCCCAGGGCCTAAGTTGAGGGTTTGGGACAAGTCCCTCAAACCACCAAGTGCTCTACCCTGTGAGATGGACATCCTTTCTAGGAACCTCACCATAGGAGACTTGAATTCTGAGGACGCTTTGTACTTGATAATATTGTTATGCAACGTTTAAGCTTGGTGCCTCCCATAAAAGGAAGATTGTTCATGTTTCCTATTGTTGTTATTTTAAAATGTACTTCAGCCCGGGAGTGCTGAGCTTTGCTAGAGGGGAATGTGACGCCCAGCTGCGCTTGGTATCACAGATCCTAGAAGAGTGCATTGATGGATTCCTCCACAAGAGGCCCCCATAAACATTCACACATCTCCACCTTCCACCTCAGACCAGCAGAGGGAGCCCCTCAGGGATATAAATAGGGAAGGTGGAGCCAGGCAGTTCAGTTCCTAGCCTGCTAGAGTACAGAGTGATTCAGCAGTTCCTCTGAAGAGTTCCTGCAGTAGAGAAGCCTGAGAGAGGTTAGTCTGCTGTGGAGCTCAGTCTAGTTTAGAGAACTCGGTTAATAGTTCAGCAGTGGAGCACGAGGCTCCTGCTAGCTAGATTCAGGGAGCTCAGTTAGAGCTTTAGGTGTGCCGGCGCCATAAGATCGGTGAAGCACGGCAAGCTGCCGTTAGTGTGTATAGCCTAGTGAGGGCCCGAGTAGGCCGAAGGCAAGTGGAGAAGTTATTACATAGGGGGGACAGAGGAGCTTAACTAGCTCACCCCGAAGCATTACCGGACACCGGGTCCGAGCTTACCGGGATCTCTATGACCCAGTAAGGCATAACCGGAATCCCTGGAGAACTACAGGTCCCAGTGACGCGCCCCTGGGCCTGAGTCGCGCAGCGTTGCGCACGCGGGAGCCTACCCGGAGCCGGATCAGATGGGGGTAGTAGTCTCGTGGCGGTGACCCGGTCCGTGCCCAGGGAGTCAGACTAAGTGGCAGTCTATTAGCAGTAGATGGTGGATGACTACGCCACCCGTTGAATGCAGCTATGGAGCTGCCGCTGCAGGGCAGACCGCTGAGGCCGGTGGAAGGATGGTGCAGCGTGGATGGTATAACCCCCAACGGGAGGGGTATGGCCTCAGGGCAGCCGACGTGGATGATGGGGGTAGCAGGAACCACTCAGAGACGATGCGGTGTAGTTCAGGGTCTTTACTGGTGACAAAGATAGACCCTCCCGGAGTACTTGCTAGCAATCGGGGCCTGGTCAGTCCTTGAGCAGATGGGATCTCCCCTGGCCAGGCGGAGTTGTAGGCCTTCCCAACTAACTGTACTCTTCTGGCTACCTTGCTAGAGGCGGGTAAAAGTAGCCCACGTCCCTGAGTGTACAGTGTGGTGCTCACCCGTATGGCCGGTGACTCGGGGCCTTCTAATGGCTTCCGCTCCACGATGGCGGTGCTGGTCCCACGCGTGTGACCATGCCTTCGGGTTTCTGGGCCAGAGGACCTGCAATCCCCTGCCTGTCGGTTTCTGCTGCTGGGTAGAGATTAGTCCCCACAGCCTCGGACTCCGGGTCCGGTGATACTTCTCAGTCAGGGCGAGCTCTGCAGCTGCCAGCCCCTGACTCCTTGTAGCACTGTTCCCACAGAGCTCCTGATGTTCTTTTCCTATATCTGCTTCTCTGTCTCTACTTCTTCTCTACTCACTAACCCTGCCTCAGCCCTAGGTTTATCTAGGGGAAGTTCTTCCCCTCCCAGGACTGGGCAGGAGGTGTGGCATGCATAGGATCCCTGACCAAGAGACCTCCCACCTGCTCTCAGACGTAATATCTCTATCACTGTGGCAACCAGACCCCTGGGGTGTCACATTCCCCCCTAGTGAAATTTAGTACTCCGGGACTAAACATATTTTTGGAAAAACATAACAAGGTATAAACAATAATAGTACAATAAGAAAAACATATAAAGATGGTCACGGCGTGTCCGCAACCGGGTGCAGTTTTTGAAGAAAAGCAAGGTGTCCATTTCACCAAAACAGGGAGACGTAACCAGGTAGGGGTCTGTCCTACCCCGAGTCCTTAACAGTCTTTAGTCCGTCCTGGGTTACGCTCCAACTATGTACACAGGATTCCCGGTAAATCCACCAAAGACTCCTATAAACAACTAGAAACACATAATTATACACAAGCAACAAGAAAAACAGGTAACCACAAATAAAACAATTTATAAACTTCAAATCCTCCAACGTGCGGGTAACTGGCCTCTAGTGGCCCTAGTGGACCTACGGAGCTGACTGTCTAGCCCTGAACTACAGGGTGTAGGAGCTGTCAAGGGTAAACTGGGCAGCTGTCTACCGGCTCCTTGGCTCACTAGGGGTACGGCAGGCTCACTATAAGCAGAGGGTTGATCCTCCTGTTCTGCTTGTGTGGAGTCTTCTGCCTCCTGGACCGGCTGCTCTTCCAGCTCTACCTGTCGCTCCGTAGGTGCTTGGGATGCTGGTTGGAGGAAGGTGAGTACGGGTACCACAACTGCGCCATTGACTTGAGTCCAAGACCGAGGGAAGTCTCCGAGCACAGTACTAACCATGTCTTCCCTTTCCTCTACGGGTCGAGGGTCTTCTTGTTCCTCTTCAGGGTTCCGTAGCTGTTCGGGACACTTCTTCAGGTGATCCCGGGATACAATGGTCGTGGTTTCCCCTCCGTCTTTACTGATGGTACAGACCTTTGGGTTGTCGTGGCTTGAGGGCAGTACGGTGTACGGGTCCTTCTCCCACTGGTCGTCCAACTTGTGGAGTCGTCTTTTTCTCTTCAAGACCTGCTCTCCGGGTACCAGGGGAACAGCGGGAGCATACTGGTTGTAAGTTTTCTCTTGTCTTTCCCTAGCCTGACAGAGACTTCGCTCCACACTCTCCTGTACTCTCCGGTACTGCTGCTGCCTCTCTGTGTCCCAGTCTGCTTCTGGTGAAGTGTCCTCGGGTGTCAGGACTCCCATTTCCAGGTCAACAGGTAACTTACCAGGTCTCGCCCTCATTAGGTAAGCCGGGGTACAGTTGGTGGAACCTACCGGGATGTGGTTGTATAGGTCCACCAGATCGGGCAGCTTCTCAGGCCACAGACTGCGTTCTTCCAGGGGCAACGTTTTCAGAAGATCCATTACCACCTGGTTCATTTTCTCACAAAGTCCATTAGTTTGCGGATGATAGGGTGTTGTCCTTATCTTCCGGCAGCCATACAGAGTGCAGAATTCTTGGAAGACCTCCGCTTCAAAGGCAGGTCCCTGGTCTGTCAACACTTGGTCCGGGTACCCGTGTGGACGGCAGAAATGCTGCTGGAAGGCTCTAGCTGCTGTTCGAGCTGTTAAGTCCTTGACGGGGACGACAACCAAGAACCGGGAATAGTGATCCACGATGGTTAGTGCGTAGACGTAGCCACTTCTGCTTGGGGTCAGTTTTACATGATCCAAGGCTACCAGTTCCAACGGCTGCCGGGTGACGATGGACTGCAGGGGAGTCTTCTGGCTGGCACGGTCCTTCCTTCTTAGGTTGCACGGGCCACAGTCTCTGCACCACCTCTCGATGGTTCCCCTCATGCCTACCCAGTGAAACCGCTCGCGCAGCAGGAACTCCAGCTTCTTCCATTCGAAGTGTCCAGCCCCGTCGTGGTATGCCTCCATCACCATGGCTGCGTCTCTTCGTGGCACCACTACTTGCCAGATTAGTTCATGCGTCCGGGAGTTAACCATTCTGCGGCACAACTTCCCCTTGTAAAGGAACAGTCGACTCTTCTCAGCCCATAGTTGCTTGGCTTCCTCCGGAGCGTCTGGGTCAAGGCGAGCCTCTGGCCGAGTCAGCATCTCCTTCACCAGTCGGACGGCAGGGTCACTGTCTTGCGTTTCCTCCCAGTTGTAGTGAGGCAAGGGGTTAAACGTAGCGGCTTGCTTACTCTTTACCCGATGGGAATACTGGATAGTCCCATGACGGTGGAACGCGGGGAGTTCAACCTCTTCCAGTCCCTCTGGATCTTCTCCTACGTCCGGTAGGTTTGGCATCCTGGACAGGGCGTCCGCGTTGGTATTGAAGCGTCCTGCCCGGTATTTGATTGTGAACTCGTAGTTGGACAGACGGGCCATCCATCTCTGCTCTAGGGCACCGAGTCTTGCCGTGTCCAGGTGTGTCAACGGGTTGTTATCCGTGTACACGATGAACCGGGAAGAAGCGAGGTAGTGCTTAAAGCGTTCGGTGACTGCCCACACCACTGCCAGGAACTCTAGCTTAAATGAGCTGTAATTCTCAGGGTTTCTCTCGATGGGTCGCAGTTTTCGGCTGGCGTAAGCGATTACTCGTTCTTTCCCCTGCTGGATCTGGGACAGCACGGCTCCTAGCCCGATGTTACTTGCGTCGGTGTAGAGGATAAAGGGCTGGCTGTAATCAGGGTACGCCAGGATTTCATCCCCCGTGAGGGCCATCTTCAGCTGGCGGAAGGACTCTTCTTCTAACTTCTCCCATCTGAAGGGTGGCTTCTGGTTCTTGGCCTTCCGGGACTGGCCTATCAGGAGGTCCTGCATAGGAGCTGCCTTTTTGGTGAAACCGGGGATGAATCTGCGGTAATAGCCTACCAACCCGAGGAACTGCCGCACTTCTTTTACACTGGAGGGACTTGGCCATTCCTTAATTGCGGTGATCTTATCGGGGTCGGGAGCCACTCCGTCAGCGCTCACCACGTGTCCCAGGTACTGCACCTTTGGTTTCAGGAGGTGGCACTTGGAGGGTTTCACCTTTAGGCCGTAGCTTGCCAGAGCTTCGAACACTTCCGCCAGGTGTTTCAGGTGGTCCTCATACGTCTTGGAATATACGATGACATCGTCCAGGTACAACAAGACCGTCTCGAAGTTTCTGTGGCCCAGACAGCACTCCATTAATCGTTGGAAGGTTCCTGGTGTGTTGCAGAGTCCGAACGGCATGCAGGTAAACTCGCTAAGTCCCATCGGGGTGGTGAATGCGGTCTTCTCCCGGTCCGCCTCTGCTACAGGAACCTGCCAGTACCCACTAGTGAGATCCAAGGTAGAGAAGAAGTTAGCAGATCTTAAAGCAGCCAAAGACTCCTCTATCCTTGGTAAGGGGTACGCATCCTTGTGTGTGATACGGTTGATTTTCCGGTAATCTACACACATCCTCATGGTGTTGTCTTTCTTTTTGACTAAGACTAGTGGAGCTGCCCAGGGGCTACAGCTATCCCTGATCACCCCAGCCTCCTTCATGTCTCTAAGCATCCCCTTGGCGTGTTGGTAGTGTGCAGGGGGTACGGGTCGATACCTCTCTTTTATGGGAGGATGGTCTCCCGTGGGGATGTGGTGTTCTACCCCCTTGACTCGCCCGAAGTCTAACGGGTGTTTACTAAACACTCTCTCGTACTCTTGAACCACCCGATAGACTCCCTGTTTCTGGTGTGAGGGAGTGGAGTCAGTACCCAAATGTAGTTGCTGACACCAGTCCTCCATCGTTTTCTAAGAGCCGTTACCTTCCTCCGGGGAAGATGGAGGCAAGGGTTCTACGGACTGTATGGAATCTTGATTGATGGTATACAATTTGGCTAGCGTGGCATACCGGGGCAGGTACACTTCCCTCTTCCCGATATTTATTATGCGAACGGGCACCCTCCCATGGCGTACATTGACCACCCCCCGTGCTGTCAAAATGGTGGGCCTACTATCTGAGTAAACTGGTTCTACCATTGCCTGGTAATCTCTACCTCTCAGACCAATAGCTGCCCGGCACCAAATCATCATTTCACTTTTTGGGGGCATGGCAATAGGGAAAGGGTCACACATTCGCACGCTACCAATCTCACCACCGGAGAGTTCTAGCTGTTGCCGTCGCATCAGTGCCCGGATCTCTTTCTGGAGCACTCGCTGCTGGCCGGAGCTGGCGTTCTTGGCAACCTGCTGTAAAAGGAAAATCACCTCTGCAAGACAATTTTCAATTACATTAGTTCCTAGAGTTATCTTTGGGTGACTCTCGTGTTTGTCAATGTCTACAATGATCAGTCCCTGTGCCGCCAATTCGACTCTACCGATTTTAATGGTCACCTCTTTAAATCCAATCTGTGGCACGGGCTGACCATTGCTGGCGATGATACTCAAGTCGTCGTCAGGGTAGCGGGTGATATCCGAGTCATTCCAGTACTGCTTGAAGAGCACGTACGGGATGGTGGTGACCTGTGACCCGGTGTCCAGCAGGGCACTCATAGGAATGCCATCCAGTACCACGGGTAAGACCGGACGTCCTCCCACATATTTGTCGCGCCAGTTCGATGGGCCTGGTGATCCTTTTCCTGGGGGTTGGCCCTCTACCCCAGGTTGTGCCAGTTTAAAGGACAGTACCTTGCCATATGTCCGGGTTGATTGCAGCGGCGGCAGATGGGTCGTCCGTCCTCGTTGTATCGGTCGCTGGGTCTTCCTCTGGCCGGTGGGGTCCTCCTTGGTCGACGGCACGGGATGTCCTCCGGTCCGGATGCCAGCTGGATCTTCCCTGGAGTGGAAACCTGTAAAGACTGCACAGTTCGGGTTAGCGCAGCAACGCTTTTAGCTAGCTCTTGGACCTGATGGTGCAGGTCTGGAGCCGGGTCATTGTTCAAAGCCTGCGCATCAGCTCCCACAGGCCCTGCCGACAAGGGCGCCGCCTCCTGGTGGTAAGTGGTAGTGGGGCGTCTGTGGGTCACAACGCCACCGGGTGCCGGTTCTCGAAGCACCCGGATGGCTCTGTCCTTGAACTGTGCAAATCCCAGATGAGGGTCCTGTAAGGCCATTGCCCGCAACTGGGTTCGGTGGGCATTGCAATATAAACCCTCTTTAAATTGTTCAGTCAACAGCCTGTCCTCGTCTCCCACGCCGTCAGGGTCGGTCTGCTTAATGGCTCTCAGGGCCTCTTGTAGGTTCAGGGCATAGTCCCTTATACTCTCATGTGCCCGCTGTTTGCACCCGTAGAATCTAAGCTTGATCTCGGCTGAGGTGCGGGTATCAAAGGTGTCCCTCAGCCGGGTTAGTATCCTCGCGACAGTCCTCCCCCCAGGTGGCCAGGACTTTACCTCCCTTTGGGCTGCCCCGGTTAGTTGGGCCACCAGGATGCTCACTTTTTGCTCCTCTGTGAGGGGGTACACCTGGAAGAGGCTATCCAGCTTTTCTCTAAAGTCATGCAGGGTATGGGACTCCCCTGAGTACTGGGGTAGCCAGGCTGCCCCCAGGATATAGGGCATGGTGAAAGGCATGACCGCAACAGCGGTGGCGCTGGCGGGGGTTGAAGCGGTGAAGCTCTCCTCCGTATCCGACATCCTTCTCCCCCCTAGTGGACCGTGGCCTACCTTGCGATGATCCTCTTCCGTAGGCCGCGGCTCCGCAGTGGATCGTCAGGGTTGAGGACCTTCCGTCGCGCTCCTGTGACGTCGGCGTCTGCTGGGCTCCTTCCAGGACCTTACGCAACGTCCGGATGTGAGGCGGGGCTTCAGTTCTCGCGCGCTTTCGGAGTCCACGCCCCTCTTCTTCCCGCGCGGCGTCCTCAAGATGGCGGCCAACGGCGGGAAAACTCCACGGATGGCGGGAAGAAGGCCGAAGATGGCGCCGGATGGCGGGAAAACCTCACGGATGGCGGGAAGAAGGCTGAAGATGGCGCCGGATGGCGGGAATCTTCACGGATGGCGGGAAGAAGGCTGAAGATGGCGCCGGATGGCGGGAAAACTTCACGGATGGTAAGTTTCAAAAGTCTCTTTTTCAGGCACGCAGTACCCGGTGGTTGCGGGCACGAAATCCTGCCGACTACGCCAAAAGTTGACGCGCCCCTGGGCCAGAGTCGCGCAGCGTTGCGCACGCGGGAGCCTACCCGGAGCCGGATCAGATGGGGGTAGTAGTCTCGTGGCGGTGACCCGGTCCGTGCCCAGGGAGTCAGACTAAGTGGCAGTCTATTAGCAGTAGATGGTGGATGACTACGCCACCCGTTGAATGCAGCTATGGAGCTGCCGCTGCAGGGCAGACCGCTGAGGCCGGTGGAAGGATGGTGCAGCGTGGATGGTATAACCCCCAACGGGAGGGGTATGGCCTCAGGGCAGCCGACGTGGATGATGGGGGTAGCAGGAACCACTCAGAGACGATGCGGTGTAGTTCAGGGTCTTTACTGGTGACAAAGATAGACCCTCCCGGAGTACTTGCTAGCAATCGGGGCCTGGTCAGTCCTTGAGCAGATGGGATCTCCCCTGGCCAGGCGGAGTTGTAGGCCTTCCCAACTAACTGTACTCTTCTGGCTACCTTGCTAGAGGCGGGTAAAAGTAGCCCACGTCCCTGAGTGTACAGTGTGGTGCTCACCCGTATGGCCGGTGACTCGGGGCCTTCTAATGGCTTCCGCTCCACGATGGCGGTGCTGGTCCCACGCGTGTGACCATGCCTTCGGGTTTCTGGGCCAGAGGACCTGCAATCCCCTGCCTGTCGGTTTCTGCTGCTGGGTAGAGATTAGTCCCCACAGCCTCGGACTCCGGGTCCGGTGATACTTCTCAGTCAGGGCGAGCTCTGCAGCTGCCAGCCCCTGACTCCTTGTAGCACTGTTCCCACAGAGCTCCTGATGTTCTTTTCCTATATCTGCTTCTCTGTCTCTACTTCTTCTCTACTCACTAACCCTGCCTCAGCCCTAGGTTTATCTAGGGGAAGTTCTTCCCCTCCCAGGACTGGGCAGGAGGTGTGGCATGCATAGGATCCCTGACCAAGAGACCTCCCACCTGCTCTCAGACGTAATATCTCTATCACTGTGGCAACCAGACCCCTGGGGTGTCACATTCCCCCCTAGTGAAATTTAGTACTCCGGGACTAAACATATTTTTGGAAAAACATAACAAGGTATAAACAATAATAGTACAATAAGAAAAACATATAAAGATGGTCACGGCGTGTCCGCAACCGGGTGCAGTTTTTGAAGAAAAGCAAGGTGTCCATTTCACCAAAACAGGGAGACGTAACCAGGTAGGGGTCTGTCCTACCCCGAGTCCTTAACAGTCTTTAGTCCGTCCTGGGTTACGCTCCAACTATGTACACAGGATTCCCGGTAAATCCACCAAAGACTCCTATAAACAACTAGAAACACATAATTATACACAAGCAACAAGAAAAACAGGTAACCACAAATAAAACAATTTATAAACTTCAAATCCTCCAACGTGCGGGTAACTGGCCTCTAGTGGCCCTAGTGGACCTACGGAGCTGACTGTCTAGCCCTGAACTACAGGGTGTAGGAGCTGTCAAGGGTAAACTGGGCAGCTGTCTACCGGCTCCTTGGCTCACTAGGGGTACGGCAGGCTCACTATAAGCAGAGGGTTGATCCTCCTGTTCTGCTTGTGTGGAGTCTTCTGCCTCCTGGACCGGCTGCTCTTCCAGCTCTACCTGTCGCTCCGTAGGTGCTTGGGATGCTGGTTGGAGGAAGGTGAGTACGGGTACCACAACTGCGCCATTGACTTGAGTCCAAGACCGAGGGAAGTCTCCGAGCACAGTACTAACCATGTCTTCCCTTTCCTCTACGGGTCGAGGGTCTTCTTGTTCCTCTTCAGGGTTCCGTAGCTGTTCGGGACACTTCTTCAGGTGATCCCGGGATACAATGGTCGTGGTTTCCCCTCCGTCTTTACTGATGGTACAGACCTTTGGGTTGTCGTGGCTTGAGGGCAGTACGGTGTACGGGTCCTTCTCCCACTGGTCGTCCAACTTGTGGAGTCGTCTTTTTCTCTTCAAGACCTGCTCTCCGGGTACCAGGGGAACAGCGGGAGCATACTGGTTGTAAGTTTTCTCTTGTCTTTCCCTAGCCTGACAGAGACTTCGCTCCACACTCTCCTGTACTCTCCGGTACTGCTGCTGCCTCTCTGTGTCCCAGTCTGCTTCTGGTGAAGTGTCCTCGGGTGTCAGGACTCCCATTTCCAGGTCAACAGGTAACTTACCAGGTCTCGCCCTCATTAGGTAAGCCGGGGTACAGTTGGTGGAACCTACCGGGATGTGGTTGTATAGGTCCACCAGATCGGGCAGCTTCTCAGGCCACAGACTGCGTTCTTCCAGGGGCAACGTTTTCAGAAGATCCATTACCACCTGGTTCATTTTCTCACAAAGTCCATTAGTTTGCGGATGATAGGGTGTTGTCCTTATCTTCCGGCAGCCATACAGAGTGCAGAATTCTTGGAAGACCTCCGCTTCAAAGGCAGGTCCCTGGTCTGTCAACACTTGGTCCGGGTACCCGTGTGGACGGCAGAAATGCTGCTGGAAGGCTCTAGCTGCTGTTCGAGCTGTTAAGTCCTTGACGGGGACGACAACCAAGAACCGGGAATAGTGATCCACGATGGTTAGTGCGTAAACGTAGCCACTTCTGCTTGGGGTCAGTTTTACATGATCCAAGGCTACCAGTTCCAACGGCTGCCGGGTGACGATGGACTGCAGGGGTGTCTTCTGGCTGGTACGGTCCTTCCTTCTTAGGTTGCACGGGCCACAGTCTCTGCACCACCTCTCGATGGTTCCCCTCATGCCTACCCAGTGAAACCGCTCGCGCAGCAGGAACTCCAGCTTCTTCCATTCGAAGTGTCCAGCCCCGTCGTGGTATGCCTCCATCACCATGGCTGCGTCTCTTCGTGGCACCACTACTTGCCAGATTAGTTCATGCGTCCGGGAGTTAACCATTCTGCGGCACAACTTCCCCTTGTAAAGGAACAGTCGACTCTTCTCAGCCCATAGTTGCTTGGCTTCCTCCGGAGCGTCTGGGTCAAGGCGAGCCTCTGGCCGAGTCAGCATCTCCTTCACCAGTCGGACGGCAGGGTCACTGTCTTGCGTTTCCTCCCAGTTGTAGTGAGGCAAGGGGTTAAACGTAGCGGCTTGCTTACTCTTTACCCGATGGGAATACTGGATAGTCCCATGACGGTGGAACGCGGGGAGTTCAACCTCTTCCAGTCCCTCTGGATCTTCTCCTACGTCCGGTAGGTTTGGCATCCTGGACAGGGCGTCCGCGTTGGTATTGGAGCGTCCTGCCCGGTATTTGATTGTGAACTCGTAGTTGGACAGACGGGCCATCCATCTCTGCTCTAGGGCACCGAGTCTTGCCGTGTCCAGGTGTGTCAACGGGTTGTTATCCGTGTACACGATGAACCGGGAAGAAGCGAGGTAGTGCTTAAAGCGTTCGGTGACTGCCCACACCACTGCCAGGAACTCTAGCTTAAATGAGCTGTAATTCTCAGGGTTTCTCTCGATGGGTCGCAGTTTTCGGCTGGCGTAAGCGATTACTCGTTCTTTCCCCTGCTGGATCTGGGACAGCACGGCTCCTAGCCCGATGTTACTTGCGTCGGTGTAGAGGATAAAGGGCTGGCTGTAATCAGGGTACGCCAGGATTTCATCCCCCGTGAGGGCCATCTTCAGCTGGCGGAAGGACTCTTCTTCTAACTTCTCCCATCTGAAGGGTGGCTTCTGGTTCTTGGCCTTCCGGGACTGGCCTATCAGGAGGTCCTGCATAGGAGCTGCCTTTTTGGTGAAACCGGGGATGAATCTGCGGTAATAGCCTACCAACCCGAGGAACTGCCGCACTTCTTTTACACTGGAGGGACTTGGCCATTCCTTAATTGCGGTGATCTTATCGGGGTCGGGAGCCACTCCGTCAGCGCTCACCACGTGTCCCAGGTACTGCACCTTTGGTTTCAGGAGGTGGCACTTGGAGGGTTTCACCTTTAGGCCGTAGCTTGCCAGAGCTTCGAACACTTCCGCCAGGTGTTTCAGGTGGTCCTCATACGTCTTGGAATATACGATGACATCGTCCAGGTACAACAAGACCGTCTCGAAGTTTCTGTGGCCCAGACAGCACTCCATTAATCGTTGGAAGGTTCCTGGTGTGTTGCAGAGTCCGAACGGCATGCAGGTAAACTCGCTAAGTCCCATCGGGGTGGTGAATGCGGTCTTCTCCCGGTCCGCCTCTGCTACAGGAACCTGCCAGTACCCACTAGTGAGATCCAAGGTAGAGAAGAAGTTAGCAGATCTTAAAGCAGCCAAAGACTCCTCTATCCTTGGTAAGGGGTACGCATCCTTGTGTGTGATACGGTTGATTTTCCGGTAATCTACACACATCCTCATGGTGTTGTCTTTCTTTTTGACTAAGACTAGTGGAGCTGCCCAGGGGCTACAGCTATCCCTGATCACCCCAGCCTCCTTCATGTCTCTAAGCATCCCCTTGGCGTGTTGGTAGTGTGCAGGGGGTACGGGTCGATACCTCTCTTTTATGGGAGGATGGTCTCCCGTGGGGATGTGGTGTTCTACCCCCTTGACTCGCCCGAAGTCTAACGGGTGTTTACTAAACACTCTCTCGTACTCTTGAACCACCCGATAGACTCCCTGTTTCTGGTGTGAGGGAGTGGAGTCAGTACCCAAATGTAGTTGCTGACACCAGTCCTCCATCGTTTTCTAAGAGCCGTTACCTTCCTCCGGGGAAGATGGAGGCAAGGGTTCTACGGACTGTATGGAATCTTGATTGATGGTATACAATTTGGCTAGCGTGGCATACCGGGGCAGGTACACTTCCCTCTTCCCGATATTTATTATGCGAACGGGCACCCTCCCATGGCGTACATTGACCACCCCCCGTGCTGTCAAAATGGTGGGCCTACTATCTGAGTAAACTGGTTCTACCATTGCCTGGTAATCTCTACCTCTCAGACCAATAGCTGCCCGGCACCAAATCATCATTTCACTTTTTGGGGGCATGGCAATAGGGAAAGGGTCACACATTCGCACGCTACCAATCTCACCACCGGAGAGTTCTAGCTGTTGCCGTCGCATCAGTGCCCGGATCTCTTTCTGGAGCACTCGCTGCTGGCCGGAGCTGGCGTTCTTGGCAACCTGCTGTAAAAGGAAAATCACCTCTGCAAGACAATTTTCAATTACATTAGTTCCTAGAGTTATCTTTGGGTGACTCTCGTGTTTGTCAATGTCTACAATGATCAGTCCCTGTGCCGCCAATTCGACTCTACCGATTTTAATGGTCACCTCTTTAAATCCAATCTGTGGCACGGGCTGACCATTTCTGGCGATGATACTCAAGTCGTCGTCAGGGTAGCGGGTGATATCCGAGTCATTCCAGTACTGCTTGAAGAGCACGTACGGGATGGTGGTGACCTGTGACCCGGTGTCCAGCAGGGCACTCATAGGAATGCCATCCAGTACCACGGGTAAGACCGGACGTCCTCCCACATATTTGTCGCGCCAGTTCGATGGGCCTGGTGATCCTTTTCCTGGGGGTTGGCCCTCTACCCCAGGTTGTGCCAGTTTAAAGGACAGTACCTTGCCATATGTCCGGGTTGATTGCAGCGGCGGCAGATGGGTCGTCCGTCCTCGTTGTATCGGTCGCTGGGTCTTCCTCTGGCCGGTGGGGTCCTCCTTGGTCGACGGCACGGGATGTCCTCCGGTCCGGATGCCAGCTGGATCTTCCCTGGAGTGGAAACCTGTAAAGACTGCACAGTTCGGGTTAGCGCAGCAACGCTTTTAGCTAGCTCTTGGACCTGATGGTGCAGGTCTGGAGCCGGGTCATTGTTCAAAGCCTGCGCATCAGCTCCCACAGGCCCTGCCGACAAGGGCGCCGCCTCCTGGTGGTAAGTGGTAGTGGGGCGTCTGTGGGTCACAACGCCACCGGGTGCCGGTTCTCGAAGCACCCGGATGGCTCTGTCCTTGAACTGTGCAAATCCCAGATGAGGGTCCTGTAAGGCCATTGCCCGCAACTGGGTTCGGTGGGCATTGCAATATAAACCCTCTTTAAATTGTTCAGTCAACAGCCTGTCCTCATCTCCCACGCCGTCAGGGTCGGTCTGCTTAATGGCTCTCAGGGCCTCTTGTAGGTTCAGGGCATAGTCCCTTATACTCTCATGTGCCCGCTGTTTGCACCCGTAGAATCTAAGCTTGATCTCGGCTGAGGTGCGGGTATCAAAGGTGTCCCTCAGCCGGGTTAGTATCCTCGCGACAGTCCTCCCCCCAGGTGGCCAGGACTTTACCTCCCTTTGGGCTGCCCCGGTTAGTTGGGCCACCAGGATGCTCACTTTTTGCTCCTCTGTGAGGGGGTACACCTGGAAGAGGCTATCCAGCTTTTCTCTAAAGTCATGCAGGGTATGGGACTCCCCTGAGTACTGGGGTAGCCAGGCTGCCCCCAGGATATAGGGCATGGTGAAAGGCATGACCGCAACAGCGGTGGCGCTGGCGGGGGTTGAAGCGGTGAAGCTCTCCTCCGTATCCGACATCCTTCTCCCCCCTAGTGGACCGTGGCCTACCTTGCGATGATCCTCTTCCGTAGGCCGCGGCTCCGCAGTGGATCGTCAGGGTTGAGGACCTTCCGTCGCGCTCCTGTGACGTCGGCGTCTGCTGGGCTCCTTCCAGGACCTTACGCAACGTCCGGATGTGAGGCGGGGCTTCAGTTCTCGCGCGCTTTCGGAGTCCACGCCCCTCTTCTTCCCGCGCGGCGTCCTCAAGATGGCGGCCAACGGCGGGAAAACTCCACGGATGGCGGGAAGAAGGCCGAAGATGGCGCCGGATGGCGGGAAAACCTCACGGATGGCGGGAAGAAGGCTGAAGATGGCGCCGGATGGCGGGAATCTTCACGGATGGCGGGAAGAAGGCTGAAGATGGCGCCGGATGGCGGGAAAACTTCACGGATGGTAAGTTTCAAAAGTCTCTTTTTCAGGCACGCAGTACCCGGTGGTTGCGGGCACGAAATCCTGCCGACTACGCCAAAAGTTGACGCGCCCCTGGGCCAGAGTCGCGCAGCGTTGCGCACGCGGGAGCCTACCCGGAGCCGGATCAGATGGGGGTAGTAGTCTCGTGGCGGTGACCCGGTCCGTGCCCAGGGAGTCAGACTAAGTGGCAGTCTATTAGCAGTAGATGGTGGATGACTACGCCACCCGTTGAATGCAGCTATGGAGCTGCCGCTGCAGGGCAGACCGCTGAGGCTGGTGGAAGGATGGTGCAGCGTGGATGGTATAACCCCCAACGGGAGGGGTATGGCCTCAGGGCAGCCGACGTGGATGATGGGGGTAGCAGGAACCACTCAGAGACGATGCGGTGTAGTTCAGGGTCTTTACTGGTGACAAAGATAGACCCTCCCGGAGTACTTGCTAGCAATCGGGGCCTGGTCAGTCCTTGAGCAGATGGGATCTCCCCTGGCCAGGCGGAGTTGTAGGCCTTCCCAACTAACTGTACTCTTCTGGCTACCTTGCTAGAGGCGGGTAAAAGTAGCCCACGTCCCTAAGTGTACCGTGTGGTGCTCACCCGTATGGCCGGTGACTCGGGGCCTTCTAATGGCTTCCGCTCCACGATGGCGGTGCTGGTCCCACGCGTGTGACCATGCCTTCGGGTTTCTGGGCCAGAGGACCTGCAATCCCCTGCCGGTCAGTTTCTGCTGCTGGGTAGAGATTAGTCCCCACAGCCTCGGACTCCGGGTCCGGTGATACTTCTCAGTCAGGGCGAGCTCTGCAGCTGCCAGCCCCTGACTCCTTGTAGCACTGTTCCCACAGAGCTCCTGATGTTCTTTTCCTATATCTGCTTCTCTGTCTCTACTTCTTCTCTACTCACTAACCCTGCCTCAGCCCTAGGTTTATCTAGGGGAAGTTCTTCCCCTCCCAGGACTGGGCAGGAGGTGTGGCATGCATAGGATCCCTGACCAAGAGACCTCCCACCTGCTCTCAGACGTAATATCTCTATCACTGTGGCAACCAGACCCCTGGGGTGTCACACCAGGATCGCTAAAGTGCTGATACGTAACAGAGCCGGGAAACACATAGGCCCCGCAAGCTGAAGAGCGTGTATTCCAAGAAAAGGCCCTACCACAAGGTCAGCCAGCGCAGGACAGAGACAAAGTTAGGCCTAGCTCCAGGCAGGTCAGAAACTTACTACACAGAGGCAAGAAATAGGAGGCCCTACACCCGCTCATTGGGGAGGATCCTGATATGCACCCTTCACCCTACAGTGCTCCGGGACATGCCTGAATTTCCATCAGTAAAAGGTACTGAAGTGACTATCGTGTCTGTCCCTGTTCTTGCTCTGACCCGGCTGGGTCCCCTCTGTCCTGCATCCCCCTTTCCGTACGCTGCTCTGAGGCCTAGCTCCACCTGTGGGGAGTGATACCATCTAAGCTGCCTTATCACCGGCCTCAGTGGACTGCTGCAGCGCTGGTGAATCTCACCAGAAACCACAGGTGGCGTCATGAACTTTAATAAAACTAATAAACAAACCAAGCCCTTTTTAAAAGCTGACCCCAGAGTACGGGCCCGGGAGTCGACCACCGCGACATCCCCAAGGTCAGGCAAACCCTTTTATAGAAAACGCTCCCCAACTATCTATGATAATAGTAGAAGTTTTTGAGGCCCCATGGCACTCAAGCCCTGGTGTTACTGTCGCCTTTGCACCATATAAAGCCAAGCCACTGCTATAAGATAGTAAAAAATTTAAAATGTTGCAACTTATGTAGGTGTTCCAGTGTTTACTGGTAGGTAATCAACCCATACAAGTAGAAGTAGTAAACCATGGCCCTCAATATGCTATTAAGAATTTGCTCCTCCGGGACCTTTATCAAGGCCTGTGTTATGATTTTTTCCTCCCGGACCTTTATCAAGGTCTGTGTCATGATTTCTCCCCCTGGACTTTTATCAAGGCCTGTGTTATGATTTGTTCCTCCTGGACCTTTATCAAGGCTGTGTCATGATTTGCTCCCCCTGGAATTTATCAAGGCCTGTGTTATGATTTGTTCCTCCTGGACCTTTATCAAGGCCTGTGTCATGATCTCCTTACAAGACCAGCTATCCAATTAATATCAGCTGTGCTTCTAAGTGGATCATGAAACTGGCCTTGATAAAGGTCCAAGAGAACCGAAACATTGGCAGTCACAAGCGTTATGCATTATTAAATGCTGTTTTCCTAATGAAAAGCGAATTCAACATAACATATCAAGTGTTCTGGCTTCCTTCTTCCTGCTTTTCAATACACCTGAGATCCATATTACTTAGGCAGCCATCCATTCTTAATAAATGATTACTCTGGGGGGAAGGATTTCAGTAACTGGACCTTCAATAATCATCTGAGCAGTGCTCACCTCAAATAACAAAAGGAGTAGAGGAGTATAATTACAGTCTGCATCATATGAAGTAGACTCTAATTATCCAATATGATTTGTGTCATCTATTCCAGCCTTGTCTGATGGTCGATTACACATTTATGTTAACTGAAGCATTTACAGGCCAAATAAACTGTCATTAACCGAATAGACCATCAGATAATATCTGGTAAATGCATTTGCTTTGTGATCATGTAAACCCATGATCTTTTCATTACTAACAAACTTTCCTTCTTCACCATCACTGAAACCAGGCTCACCCCCTCTGACATGGCCTCCCCAGCTGCACTTTCGTATGGTGGATTCCATCTTTCTCACACCACCCGCCCCAATGGCAAGCATGGTGGAGGAGTAGGTTTTCTCCTGTCAGACAACTGCTCCTTCGCCCAAATCCCACTGCCACCCTCCATTACTCTTCCCTCTTTTGAGGTGCACTGTGTGTGCATCTACTCCCCCTCCAACCTCCAACTGGCCATCATTTGCTGACCCCCAGGACCAGCCACCACCTTCTTTGACCACTTCACCACCTGGCTGCTTCATTTCCTTTCCGCTGACATCTCCACTGTCATCGTTGGTGACTTCAACATCCCCATCGACACTTCCATCTCAGCTACCTCTAAGATTCTATCCCTCACTTCCTCCTTCAGCCTTGCTCAATGGTCTTCTGCCCCCACTCACAAAGATGGCCACAAACTGGACCTCATCTTTACCCACCTCTGTTCCCTATCTAACTTCTCTAACTCTCCTCTCCCCCTGTCTGACCACAACCTACTTACATTCTCTTCCCTTTCCTCTCCAGTTGCACAAGCCCCACTCCACAAACTTGCACACCCTTGAAGAAATCTTAAACACCTTGACCTACACTCACTCTCTGAATCCCTTCTCCCTCTCACAGGCATAAGTTCATTACACGATGCCAATGCTGCTGCCACTTTATATAACACCACAACAGCAGCTGCTCTCAATTTGGTCACCCCCCTCACACATACCACAGCTCGCCCACTCAACAGGCAACCCTGGCACACCAACCTGACTAAAGAACTGCAAAGGGCCTCCAGGGTTGCTGAGTGGAAATAGAAAAGGTCCCACTCCAACGAGCATTTCATCGCATTCAAACAGTCCCTCACTTCTTTCAAGTCCACACTTACTGCTGCAAAACAAACCTACTTCTCATCTCTCATATCCTCTTTGTCTCACAACCAAAAACAGCTATTCAACACTTTCAATTCTCTCCTCCATCCCCCAGCGCCTCCTCCCTCTCCTCTCATCTCAGCCGAAGACTTTGCCTCATTCTTCAAGCAGAAGATTGACACCATCAGACAAAGCTTTTACCTAAAGTCCCCATAGCCCCTCCTCATAACTACTCAACAGTTCTCCTCCAAAACCAGCTTCTCCACCTTTACGGGTGATTAAGTTTCCTCTTTACTCTCCAAATCACACCTCACCACCTGCGAACTTGACCCAATCCCGTCCCACCTCATCCCTAACCTCACCATAGTCTTCATCCCAACCCTAACCCACCTTTTCAACCTGTCACTAACAACTGGTTTCTTCCCCTCATGCTTCAAACATGCCTCGATCACACCCATCCTCAAAAAGCCATCCCTTGACCATCCTCTCTGTCTAGCTATTGCCCCATATCACTTTTCCCTAACGCCTCAAAACTACTGGAACAACACGTCCATTCTGAATTGGCCTACCACCTCTCCTCCTGCTCCCTCTTTGACCGCTTACAATCTGGCTTCCGAACGCACCATTCCACTGAAACTGCCCTTACTAAAGTCACCAACGACCTACTAACTGCCAAATCCAAGCGGCACTACTCTGTCCTCCTCCTCCAGGACCTGTCATCTGCCTTTGACACAGTGGACCATTCCCTTGTTAGGATCTGCAACAAGTGCTAAGGAAAGATAAGTCAAAACTGTCCCTACAGTAAAACTAAACTGAATCCCTACAATGTAGCGGGCTGCCTGTTTCTAGCGAACAGACCCGCCTTAGTCCTCGGCTAGTCTGAACGAAGACCTATAACATAAGGGGACTGGAATAAAAATGGGACACCTCCTAAACAGAGAAGTAGTTGCAGAACACAAAAAGACAAACAGACAAAAAAGTACTAGAGGTCCCAGAAGGACCAAACAAACTGACTGAGAAAGGCACAGAAGCACCTGGCTAAAGAAACAGTCAAAAACTGAAGTCCAGCACAGCCAAAAGGGTGGAGCTGGAATATAAAGGCAGATGGTCACGTGACCGCAAAACACAAGATGGAAAAAACAAACAGGAGGGTTCTAACAGTACCCCCTCTTTTAGGAGGATCCTCCGGATCCTCCAGGCCCAGGCCTATCCGGAAAGCTCTTGTGGAAAGCTCTAACAAGCCTAGGAGCAGAGACATCATTCCTCCTTACCCAGGAGTTGTCTTCGGGACCGAAACCCTTCCAGGAGACAATATACTGTAATCTCCCTCTATGCCATCTAGAATTCAAGATACGAGAAATTTCATATTCGCCGTCTTCCACCACAGGAGTAACTGAGACAGTGGCATCCCTATCTGATACATCAGCCTTTTTCAACAAGGAAACATGAAACACAGGATTAATCTTCCAGGAAGTAGGGACATCCAACCTAACAGCAGACGGGTCAACAACCTGAAGCACTTTAAATGGACCCACAAACTTAGGACCCAGTTTTTTAGAGGGAATCCTCAACCGCAGGTTCTTTGAGGACAACCAAACCATGTCACCCACAGTAAACAAAACCTCCTTACGTTTCCTGTCAAAATTCTTCTTGGGCTTCTTGTGAGCCTCTTGAAGGTTGCAATGTACATTAGTCCAAACTCTCTCCAAATCACCGGAAAAATTCTCCTCCTCCGGCACCGCCAACCCCAATTTGGAGAACGAGCCAAAAGATGGATGTCTCCCAGTACAACAAAAAAAAGGAGAACACCCAGCAGAGGAGGATGTATGATTGTTAAGAGCAAATTCTGCGAGAGGCAGAAACTCAAACCACACCTCTTGAGTGTCCGCCACAAAACAACGCAAAAACTGTTCAACATCCTGGTTCTTTCTTTCTTTCAGTCTGTCCATTAGACTCAGGATGATACCCAGACGAAAATGACAAATGGACTCCCAACTTGTCACAAAAAGCACGCCAAAAGCGAGCCACAAACTGAGGTCCTCTATCAAAAACAATATCCGTGGGAACATCATGGAGCTTGACAATCTCCTTAACAAACGCCTTAGCAAGTGTCTTGGGCAACTTAATGAATGGAACCAAATGACACATCTTACTAAAACGGTCCACGACCACCCAGATGACAGTAAAACCCTCGGACACAGGAAGATCAGTAATAAAATCCATTGTGAGATGCGTCCAAGGTGCACTAGGAACCTCCAGAGGGCAAAGCAACCCCGTAGCAGGAGTATGTGAAGCCTCTGACCTAGCACACACAGTACATTGACGCACCCACTTGATGACTTCCTTCTGCCATCCAGGCCACCAAAAACTGCGACTGATAAGTCTCTTAGTCTCCGAAATTCCTGGATGACCTGCCAACCGAGACTCATGACACTCCACAAACAAATCTCTCCTAAAGGCTCTAGGCACGAACAACCTCCCAAGGGGAGTGTTAGATGGAGCATCATCTTGAGCTTTCAGAATCCCATTCTCCAAAACGGAGTCCAATGCCGCCACCACAACTCCTTTCTGTAAAATGCTCTCCTCCTCCTCGACACCGACCGTAGGAGAGAAGCTGCGAGATAAAGCATCGGCTTTAACATTCTTAGTACCAGGGATATAGGTAACAGAAAAATGAAGCAGAGAAAAAAAAGTGCCCACCTAGCTTGACGGGCATTCAAGCGCTTGGGAGCATCCAGATAGATCAAATTCTTATGATCTATGAAAACCTGAATAGGAAATCTAGCACCTTCCAAAAAATGACGTCAATGTTCAAACGCGAGTTTAATAGCCAGCAACTCCCAATTTCCAACATCATAATTCAGTTCGGTTTCCGAAATTTTTTTCGAAAAGAAGGCACAAGGATGTACTCCATCCTTGTTCTCCTGAGACAAAACTGCTCCTACCCCTACCGATGAAGCATCGACATCGACCAAAAAAGGCTTGGTCTCATCAGGCTGCGTAAGGATAAGGGCAGAACTGAACCTCTCTTTGAGATACTCAAACGCTTCAATGGCCTCGGTAGTCCAGTGGACCGTATTCGCACCTTTCCTGGTAAGATCGGTTAGAGGCTTAACAATTACAGAAAAATTCTTAATGAATTTCCTGTAATAATTGGCAAACCCCAAAAATCTCTGTATAGATTTCAAACCAATAGGCCTAGGCCATTCCTGTGTGGCGCCCCTGAGGGTTCAGTCGCCACAGAGGTACTGCACCTCACTCAGAGGTGTGGTGCCTCCCTTCACTCAGGTAAGGAGGGAGTACTGCATGGAACCCCAAACACCTGCATCCATCACTACACTGCTCCAGGCCGGCTGGAGGGGCAACATGCAAAGCGCAGCTGCTGAGCCCTGTCCCTGGCTGGAGTGGGGGGAACCCAAAGGTAGGGGAAACCAGTAGTGGGTGTGGATGGAGGAAGAAGTTCATGGGAGCACTCATACAGTAAAGATATAAAATAGGGAAGCCATCTTAGGGTGGAGAGAACAGAGAGTCTAGTAGTTGGAGTACAGTCAGGGAGCAGAGTCTCTCTAGGAGCTCTGCTCCACTACAGTAGCCCAGGACTGAGGCCCAGAAGGGGAGCAGAGAGTAGGCTCTGATCTTCAGAAAGGATCCTAGGGGGCACGGCGAGTGCAGGTGGCACCCGTACACCCCGAACCTGCCAAGTGTCAGGAGGATCTAGGCCGCAAGAAGCGGACCGGCCCCTGGCCCAGTCGTGCCGCTTCAAGCCTCGGCTGGAAAATACCGGAGGCTTCTGACTTCTATAGCAGAAGCCAACCTTTCACTTCAATCCGAGAGTAAGGTCGAGCAGGTCTGAGCAACTCCGACGGACAGGGGGGACCTCGCAGCACCCGAATAGGATTCACAGTGAGAAGAGCAGGGCAGGAGGGAGTAAAGACCCAGCGTGAAGTTGTTCTAGGAAGGTACATATGAAAGTGGGGTTCTGCCAGGTACCCCCGAGCTGCCTGAGGAAGGACCGAACCCCTGCCCGATGAACGCAGTGCGACGCGGGAGGCTTGCACCAGCACGGTACACCTGAGGAACTTGTACGGAACTGTGAGTAAACTCGGATGACTGCACTGAACTGCCTCCACTCCTTCATTTCGCCGGTACCTTTTCCTTCCCTGCACTACAAAGCCCAGCGCACCTCCTCCATTTCTTTCTACACTGCCCTGAAGCCTGCTCCACCTGTGGGGAGCCATTCCATCCTAAGCTGCCCTATCATCTGCCTCAGAGGACTGCCGCAGCGCTGGTGATCCTCATCAGACACCACAGGTGGCGTCACGACAAGTCCCCTATAAATATCCCAGTTTTGCACTGACCGCCCTGGGTCACGGACCGGGCCAGCCACCGTGATCTCCCCCAAAAGCAGCCATAAGGCCCGGCTGCCGAGTGCCCCACGGCCCTGGGGGCGCGTCACCTGCACAGCCTGAACCTTCACCGGGTCCATCTCAAAGCCCTCTCTGGAGACAATGTAGCCCAAAAAACTAATTTTCTGCACAGCAATCTCACATTTCTCCAGCTTAGCAAAGAGTAAATTATCACTCAATAACTGCAAAACTTCACGTACACTCTGCCAATGGGACTCTAGATCTGGTGAATAAATCAAAATGTCATCCAAATGCACAACCACATTCTTACCAATCAAAGGTCTCAGGATGTCATTAATAAGTTCTGAAAAAATGCAGGTGCATTAGTAAGACCAAAAGGCATCACCAGATTCTCAAAATGACCTACCGGAGTGTTAAAAGCAGTTTTCCATTCATCACCCTCCTTCACTCGTAACAAATTGTATGCCCCCCGGAGATCAATTTTAGAGAACCACTTGGCCCCCACCAACTGATTAAACAAGTCAGGAATTAACGGCAATGGGTAGGAATTGCGTACGGTAATCTTATTAATTTCACGAAAATCCAGACATGGATGTAAACCCCCGTCCTTTTTTTTAACAAATAAAAATCCAACTGCCACAGGTGACTTAGAAGGTGTAATGTGACCAGCAGCCAGACTAGTCTGTATGCACTACTCCAAGGCCTTTCTTTCAGGGATAGTCAGATTAAACAAGCGACTCTTGGGAAGAGTAGTTTCAGGAACAAACTCAATGGCGTAATCATAATCCCTATGAGGAGGTAAAACTTGCGACTCCTCTGAAAAAACCCTCCAAAAAGGTACAGGTAATTCCCCTTTTTCCACAGCCGCAATGCAACCATTGCAACATTTATCATAGCACTTCGGACTCCATGACTTAATCACATTAGTGATTAAGTCCAGCAAAGGATTGCGCAGTTTTATCCAAGGCAAACCTAGAACGACCGGAGAGGGTAAATTATCTAATACAACCAAGTCCAAAATTTATTGGTGAACTCCATTGATAGTGAGGGGAAATGCAGCAACCTTGTGACTAATACATTTCAAGGGAGTGTTATCAATTGTAATCACAGAAATAGGTGATGACAAAGGTTTGGATTTCAATTTAAGGTCTTCCAAAAACCCTTTATCAATCACATTAAGTGTTGGACCACAATCCACAAATACCAGAAATTCAATCAAATTTTCCTGCAAAGTAGTACTCCCAGAAAGAAATACTCCTGCAGAGCGTAAACAAACAATACGGGCGTAACTGACCTTTTTTTTTTCTTTACTTAAACGAAGCTCACAATACTTAATCAAATGGACACAATCCCTCGGCGAACCTCCAGTCTCTTTCTTGAGAGGGGAGCGACTTCGCCCCAACCTCCATCGGTTCTCCAGCGTCAGAGCAGATTTTCTGGGAACTAGGACCTGGCATTACAGGAGTCTTTACCTCATTCTGTCTAAATCTCGGTCTCCTAGTCACAAGAAAAGCTAATTGCATGGCATCCTGCAGAGTCTCAGGTGTGAGGAATGCAATTAGCAAATCCTTAACCCTTTCACTCAGACCAGCAAGAAATAGACATTTCAGGGCAGGATCATTCCATTTAACTTCTGAGGCCCATCTTCTGAAGTGTGTGCAATCATTTTCAACATCACCTGACCCCTGATTCAAATGCCTGACTTCTGCCTCAGCAGATGAGATTCAATCAGGATCGTCATACACTGCTCAAAAAAATAAAGGGAACACTCAAATAACACATCCTTGATCTGGATGAATGAAATAGTCTCATTGAATACTTTGATCTGTACGAAGTTGAATGTTCTGACAACAAAATCACACAAAAATCATCAATGGAAATCAAATTTATTAACCAATGGAGGCCTGGATTTGGAGTCACCCCCAAAATTAAAGTGGAAAAACACACTACAGGCTGATCCAACTTTGATGTAATGTCCTTAAAACAAGTCAAAATGAGGCTCAGTATTGTGTGTGGCCTCCACGTGCCTGTACGACCTCCCTACAACGCCTGGGCATGCTCCTGATGAGGTTGCGGATGGTCTCCTGTGGGATCTCCTCCCAGACCTGGACTAAAGCATCCGCCAACTCCTGGACAGTCTGTGGTGCAATGTAACGTTGGCGGATGGAGCGAGACATGATGTCCCAGATGGAGGTGGCCGTAGGAGGGCAACAGCCCAGCAGCAGGACCGCTACCTCCACCTTTGTGCAAGGAGGAACAGAAGGAGCACTGCCAGAGCCCTGCAAAATGACCTCCAGCAGGCCACAAATGAGCATGTGTCTGCACAATCGGTTAGAAACCAACTCCATGAGGGTGGTATGAGGGCCCAACATCCATAGATGGGGGTTGTGCTCACAGCCCAACACCGTGCAGGACGCTTTGCATTTGCCACAGAACACCAGGATTGGCAAAGATGCCACTGGCGCCCTGTGCCCTTCTCAGATGAAAGCAGGTTCACACTGAGCACATGTGACAGACGTGACAGAGTCTGGAGACGCCGTGGAGAGTGATCTGCTGCCTGCAACATCCTTCAACATGACCGGTTTGGCTGTGGGTCAGTAATGGTGTGGGGTGGCATTTCTTTGGAGGGCCGCACAGCTCTCCATCTGCTAGCCAGAGGTAGCCTGACTGCCATTAGGTACCGAGATGAGATCCTCAGACCCCTTGTGAGACCATATGCTGGTGCGGTTGGCCCTGGGTTGCTCCTAATGCAGGACAATGCCAGACCTCATGTGGCTGGAGTGTGTCAGCAGTTCCTGCAAAATGAAGGCATTGAAGCTATGGACTGGCCCGCCTGTTCCCCAGACCTGAATCCGATTGAGCACATCTGGGACATCATGTCTGGCTCCATCCACCAACGTCACGTTGCACCACAGACTGTCCAGGAGTTGGCGGATGCTTTAGTCCAGGTCTGAGGGGAAATTCCACAGGAGACCATCCTCAACCTCATCAGGAGCATGCCCAGGTGTTGTAGGGAGGTCATACAGGCACGTGGAGGCCACACACAATACTGAGCCTCATTTTGACTTGTTCTAAGGACATTACATCAAAGTTGGATCAGCCTATAGTGTGTTTTTCCACTTTAATTTTGGGGGTGACTCTAAATCCAGGCCTCTATTGGTTAATAAATTTGATTTCCATTGATGATTTTTGTGTGATTTTGTTGTCAGCACATTCAACTTTGTACAGAACAAAGTACTCAATGAGAATTTTTCATTCATTCAGATCTAGGATGTGTTATTTGAGTGTTCCCTTTATTTTTTTGAGCAGTGTATAATAGCCCCATAGCAGAAAAAAATTCTTCTACAGACCTTAAACATGGATCATTAGGTTGGAGAGAAAAGGCCCACCCCTGTGGTTCTTTGCGCAAAAGTGACATAATAAAACCAAGGCGCTGTGATTCATTCCCAGAGGACCTTGGTCTCAAACGAAAATATAACAAACAAGCATTTTTAAAGGAAAAAAAATCTTGCTGTTTACCATAAAAAACATCAGGCAGTCCTACCTTGGGTTCCACAAAACGCGCTTCAGAACAGCTACTCACATGTTGCTGGAACTTGGCTACCTCCATAGACAATCCCTGCAGGCGTTGAGCCAAATCCTGGACAATCCCCGAATTTCTTTCCTTTTAATTTTTTCTTGGACTGGACTTACTGTTATGATCTGCATCAAGTACTAAGGAAAGATAAGGGAAAACTGTCCCTACAGTAAAACTAAGCTGAATCCCTATGATGTAGCGGGCTGCCTGTTCCTAGCGAACAGACCCGCCTTAGTCCTCGGCTAGTCTGAACGAAGACCTATAGCATAAGGGGAGGGGTCCCTAAAAGAACTAAGGACTGGAACAAAAATGGGACACCTCCTAAACAGAGAAGTTGTTGCAGAACACAAAAAGACAGACAAAAAAAGTACTAGAGGTCCCAGAAGGACCAAACGAACTGACAGAGAAAGGTACAGAAGCACCTGGCTAAAGAAACAGTCAAAAACTGAAGTTCAGCAGAGCCAAAAGGGCGGAGCTGGAATATAAAGGCAGATGGTCACGTGACCGCAAAACACAAGATGGAAAAAACAAACAGGAGGGTTCTAACATCCCTCTTACTACAGACTCTCTCATCTCTTGCATCAAAAACTTGGCCCTATCTTGGATCTCATACTTAAGAGACAGGACATTCAGGGTCTCCCACTCACACACCACCTCCTCATCTCGCCCCCCATCTGTCGGTGTCCCCCAAGGTTCAGTCCTAGGATCCCTGCTCTTCTCCATCTACACCTTCGGCCTGTGACTGCTCATAGAGTCCCATGGCTTTCAGTATCACCTCTATGCTGATGACACACAGATCTACCTCTCTGGACCCAATATCTCCTCCCTACTAACCAGAATCCCCCAATGTCTGTCTGCTATTTCATCCTTCTTCTCTGACAGATTTCTAAAACTTAACATGGATAAAACTGATTTCATCATCTTTCCACCGTCTCACTCAACCCCCCCATCTGACCTATCAATCATAGCTAATGGCTGCTCACTCTCCCCAGTCCGGCAAGCTCGCTGCCTCAGGGTAACCCTGGACTCTAATCTCTCCTTCAAACCACATATCCAAGCCCTTTCTACTTCCTGCCGACTCCAACTCAAAAACATCTCCCGGATCTGCACATTCCTCAACCTTGAATCTGAAAAAACACTGGTGCACGCCCTCATCATCTCCTGCCTCGACTACTGCAACCTCCTACTCTGTGGCCTCCTTTCTAACACTCTCGCACCCCTCCAATCTATCCTATTCTCTGCTGCCCGACTAATCCACCTGTCCCCCCGCTATTCCCCGGCCTCTCCTCTCTGTCAATCCCTTCACTGTCAATCCCAACGCTGCGGAATAGCTGCAGTGCACAAGAAATAGGCTGAACTGGATGGACGCTTGTCTTTTTTCGGCCTTATAAACTATGTAACTATGTAACTGGCTCCCCATTGCCCAGAGACTCCAGTTCAAAATCCTAAACATGGCATACAAAGCCACCCACAACCTGTCTCCTCCATATATCTGTGAGCTACTCTCCCGATACTTACCTACACGCAACCTCTGATCCTCACAAGATCTCCTTCTCTACTCCCCTCTTATCTCCTCTTCCCACAATCGCATACAAGATTTCATCCCCCCTTCTCTGGAACTCTCTACCCCAACACATCAGACTCTCACCTACTGTGGAAACCTTCAAAAGGAACCTGAAGATCCACCTCTTCCGACAAGCCTACAATCTACAGTGACCCTCGCTCCACCATACCACTGCACGACCAGCTCTACCCTCACCTACTGTATCCTCACCCATCCCTTGTAGACTATGAGCCCTCGCGGGCAGGGTCCTCGCTCCTCCTGTACCAGTCGCCGACTTGTATTGTTTAAAATTTATTGTAATTGTTTGTGCTATGTATATCCCTTTCACATGTAAAGCGCCATGGAATAAATGGCGCTATAATAATAAATAATAATAATTGATTGGTGTCTGTTATGCTATGTTGTCTTTTTTATGTTTTATTTTTTTTAAAGCATGTTCCTACAAAACTGTGTATAAATGTACCTAGGACACTAGATACTTTCATGCTGTTTTGAAGGCAAAAAGCGGTCACAGCAAATATTGATTTGATTTAATTTTCCGTTTTGTTCATTCAATTTCCATTTTGTTATAACATGTCTATTTTTTTAAAGCATTCTTATGTTGCAGCCATTTATTCCACACCTGCCTAAAACTTTTGCCCAGTACTGTTCCTTCTTATACCTTTCTGAAAAGACAGACACTAACATTAAAAAGCACAAGTCCACTTGAATGTTGTTTGATTGTACTCTGAGGTTGTGTCTGATTAAGATCTGCTTCTCCTTATTTGGAGATCCAAATGGAATACCTGACGAAAGGGGAACGAAAGTGAGAATGGCCGTTTAAATTATAATAATAATAATTTTTTTATAATAATATCTCTGTTATCTCTGTTCATTCATTATTTATATATTATTTTACAGTACCCACTGTATTAAAATATAAACCCGGATGTTCATAATGTTACTTTCCCAGCTTTTAATTTAGCTTTTCAAATTTCGTAAAGTAGGACCATAAAAATGTCATAATATTAATCTAGGTCTGAGTGGATGGCAAAGACAGTGGCTTAAAGGGGTATTCCCATCTCCAAGATCCTATCCCAATATATATATGATTTTGCTATGTATTCCCCTATCACATGTAAAGCGCCATTGAACAAATGGCGCTATAATAATAAATACCGTAATAATAATAATATTAGCAAATACCGCCAATTAGAAATGTAGTATAGTTTATCTGATTCACTATAGCTCTTTCCTCATGTGCAGGGCATTGCAGGACCTTAGGTTTCCATGGTTACGACGCCTGATAGGCCACAGCCCCACTATCAGTATTCAGTCAGTATTTTTTCTCAGGAGTGGAAGCCAAAACCAGGAGAGGGTGATAAATGCAGAATTGGTGACTTGTTTCTATTATACCTTTTCTCTGATTGTTACTCACCTGGTTTTGGCTCCCATTCCTGAGAAAAAATACTGACCGAATACTGACCAAATACTGAAAGTGGGGCCGTGGCCTATCAGTGGTTTTAACCATGGAAACCTAAGGTCCTGCAATGCCTGCACATGAGGAAAGAGATATAGTGAATCAGAAAAACTATGCTACATTTCTAATTGGAATTATTTGCTAATATTATTATTATTATACCTACTACATATTGGAATAGGATCTTGGAGATGGGAATACCCCTTTAAATAAAATTTAAAAGGACACGTTTAGCTAATAACAGAGAAATAGTCCTGAATATGATTGATAGGCCAGGTTGATTATGGTGGTGTCTGCTTCAGTTTGTAGACGGGCTCATTTACACGGGTGTATATATGTTGTGCTCAACAAAAAGCATACTGATACAATAATAATCTGTGTGACCAATGCACAAGTGCACAACTCGTGCTTCAGCGAGCACACAGAACAGAGTGCGGGTTCAATAGTAAGTCATAGGCTTAACATTGCATCCATACTGCATGCTGCGGGTGCATTCTGGTGGGATCTGCGCGCTCCTGATGGGAGACTGATTAGGGTATGTGCCCACGATGCGCACCAGCCTGCGGCCCCGACGCTGTAGAATAGCTGTGCGGCTTCCTCTCATTATGCAAATGAGCGGCTCCATTTTTTTTTTTACATGCGGACTTTCCTCATTGACGTTAATCTATGGGGTAAGTCCACATGCGGACCCGCAAGAGAAATTGACATGCCGTGGTTATGTCAGTTTCCGCGGGTGATCCGCAGGTGCACAGAGACACATAGTGGACATGGGATATCTACAAATCCCATCCACTGTGCTGTAACATTTGGCCTCTGCGGACTTGATGCTGCATAAGCACGCAGCGTTAAACCTGCAGCGGCTCTGGATCAAGTGCACATACCCTAAGGCTGTGTGCCCACTATGCGTTTTTTAAGTGTTTCCGCAGCGGCAATTCCGCTGCAGAAATGCTTAAAAACCGCTTGGTAGAAGGCTTGCCATGTTCTCCAATGATAATCCGCTGTGCACATGCTGCGGAAATTTCCGCTGCGGATTATCATTGTGGAAAAATCCGCAGCACTACCAATTATTTTCACCGCCATTGACTTGCATTGGACCGCATGACATCCGCATGACTGCATCTGCAGATACGGTTACTATGCGTTTCAATGTGTGGATGGTACCCGGGTTTGGAGAAGAGGAGACTCTCCTCCGGACCCGGGTGCCATAGTACCTGTAAAAAAAAGAATAAAATAAAAAATATACATTATACTCACCTTCTGATGGCCCCCGGTGTCCTTATCAGATGTGTCTTGGCTTGCAGGCAGCTTGCGAAGGTCTGAAAAGGACCTGCCATGATGTCCTTTAGCCATGTGACAGGTCACATGACTAAATGACGTCATGGCAGGTTCTTTTAGTCCACCGTGAGCTTCCGGCAAGCCAAGACGCATCGGATAAGGACACTGGGGGCCATCAGAAGGTAAGTATATATTTATTTTTTATTTTTTACCATTCTTTGTGCTCACTCTATATAAATCCATTCCGCTTGCATGGATGTATATAGTGTGACCAAGTTGACAAGCACTTTCCAAGTGATGCTAAAATCGCTTGGAAAGCACTTGTCAACCCGCATATGGAAATGCATGTGAAGAACGCTTCACATCCGCATGTCCCTGGCAGGAAAACGCATGTACAATCCACATGTACAATCCGCATGTACAATCCGCATGCGTTTTTTCTGCCAGAGAGATGCAGAAACGCTCAGGAAAAATCCGGAGCATTTCTGCATCGTGGGCACAAAGCCTTAAGGTTTCAGTACTCGCACCAATTTACCGACAATTAAAATACATTAAAAAAAAGTTACATCTCCAGGTAAAAAACTTGCAGCGTTTTCAGTGCATATCCATGGCGGAGATGCATCAAAGACGCATGTAAAGTGCGTGTAATCTGCACACGACTGTATCAATGAAGTTTTGTCAAAGCCAAATGCCAGGAAGTATCAAAAACTAAGCAGTTTTGTTGAAAACATGACATAAAAACAAGAGATGAAAAAGCAACATCAAAAATGCATCATCGTAGGAACTTAACCTAAGGGGAAAAAAATTAATTTCCAAGGCGTGCTGAATAGTGATGAGCACAAGTGCTCATTACTTGAGTTTGCCTAGGGTGTATGTCAGGAAATTCCCGCATATTTTGTGGCTAAACAGCAGAGAAACATGAAGGCTCGAGAACCCGAACATGTCACTCGAGCACCCATGATACTCGGTGCATACCCGAGCACCCTAGGCAAACTAGAGTAACGAGCCCTTGTGCTGAATTTTGAAAAAAGGTAAAAAGTAAAAATGCAAAAAAATGAACCCATAGATTATATAGATTTTTATATTTGACCTTAGACTCTTAAGTAATGTATCCGTAGTGTTTTGAGGTTAAAAAAAACAGCAATAAAAACTTCATAAAAAAAAATGCAGCAAATTGAAGTGTGAGCATTGAGCCTACAGAAGGATATGGAGAACTAGGTACTGTAATGTCATGGCGTTGTAACTTCTAGAGTCTGCCCCACTGTTAGCACAGCTATGAGGGATTTCCACCTGGTACAGCACATATATGTGGATTGTGACACTGACTGGTAATTTCACTTTTCTCCTGCTTCTCCAGCACTCAGACTGACAAGTGCTGTTTGCAGAGCTGCTGTGAACAAGGGGTGTGGACTGAGACATTGCTCACACACCCTCCTGGAGTAGGAAGTGACTGCACACTGGGAATATCAACTTGCCAACAGAGCCAGTGGCACTGTGCACCAGCTGTGATCATCCACACCCTGCCAGGGTCTGGTGCCAGCCCTACAGAAACTGATGCCAACTTTCTATGAACTGTCAATCAATCTGGCCCTTTATCCCTCTCTGACTAAGGGAAAGTGGGCAATATGGAATCAATGGCTTCCCTACCTGCAAACCTTACATTGGCAGACACTCATGAAAATAGTACAGGCATATCCAGTGCATGGAGTGATTCCCACAAGGTAAGTGACACCCGTGGAGAGGGGGGGCGTATTTTGCAGTCTTGATACCATATTTATACAACAAAATCTAATTTTGCTTTATATTTCTCTTTGTTACTATATAGATTATTATACACTATGTTTATAAACTTTTAGAGAACTTTATAAAGTTTTTTTCCTGCAGTGGTATAATTTTGTATTTTATAGGAGGCAGTTTAAATCACTAGCAATGCAGAAAGAAAGGAAGGCCCCATAGACATGAATTATTATCTGGCAAAGAGCCATAGTTATATCTCCCATCAATATTAATTTTAGATGGGTCCGTCAAGAAACATTGGGTAAGGTCACTGGCTTCTTTTTTTTTTTTTTTTTGCAATTTCGTACCCCTGGTGGGGAGGAATTTGTAGTCTCTTAGCGTCTGGACAGCTACAGGTCACTTTGGCCTTTATGAGATGCTCCGTTCATAGCAGACAAGATGTCATTGTTAAAGTGGTGCTTGCTCCTGTCGTTCCATTCATTATTATTTTAAATCCTGTTTCCTATACATTGTGCTAGGGGTCAGCAGTGATGGGGTTAAGGAGAAGACAAAAGGCATTTGTGGATGGCCTTTTTTTTATTACCAGGGCTTGGGACTAATTTCATTTCCATGTTATCTGGAGGCGCACAAGAGCCCATTGTGTTTCAGATAGGGGCCTGCCCTTCACACTGGTCTGAGCTTTTGAAGCCATTTTGTGTTTAATCATGTTTTTAATGAAAGTGACAACTCTGATTTACCAAGGTCTGTGAAGAAGATAACAGGTCAGACATTTCTACCTAATTTTGCTATACACATTAGATGGCTGTCGGTTGAACGATGCTTCGGCCATCTCTCCCACACACTTCTTCGTCCGAGCGCTCCTGTGTTCTCTATAAGAAAGGCGCCGACAGACATATCTGGCAACAGCTGATCTCCGGGGACAAAAACGATCGGCAGTCCAAAACCGGACATGCCCAATGTAAATCTTCGCTGACAATCAGTTGTCTGTCAATATAGGCAGGTTCGACAGACATTAGTCTGTGTATGGGTGCCTTAAAGGGGTTTTCCACTACTTAGACAACCCTGTCTCAATCAGGATGTTTGCCTCAGTAAAATAACAACACTTAGGTCGGTTTCACACATTTGCATATCTCCGGTACTTTAAAAACCGGAATCGGAGATATCCGTGGATCACACGGACTGCGCCTGGGAAGCAGCGCTACAGTTAGTACTGTTCCCAAGCGCCGGTGCTGAACACTGCCCTCATCATGGTTCCCTGCCGGTGCTGCGATCAGCACCAGCAGGGACTATGATGAGGGTAGTGGTAGTCTTCTCCCGGTGTCCACCTGTGTAGAAAAATAAATAATAATAAAATCCATATACTCACCTCTCCTAGGTGTCCCCAGATGTATCCGTGTGACCACTGCTGCAGAGGAGCTGGGGAGAATGAGCGGCTCCGGAGCTGCGCTCAGTGAGTAACAGGACATCGCTGTGGAGCTGCGGCTCATTCTCCCCGGCTCCTCTGCAGCAGCTGTCGCATGGATTACATCGGGGGACACCTAGGAGAGGTGAGTACATGGATTTTATTATTTTATTCTTATTTTTACACGGGTGGGGACATTGCAGGGGAAGACTACTACTACCCTCATCACTGTCCCTGCTGGTGGTGATCGCAGCGCCGGCAGGGAACCATGATAAGGGCAGCGTTAAGCACCCGGTTCTTGGGAACAGTGCTAACTGTACACTAATTCCCAGGCACCGATACATGTCACCCTGATGACACACGGATGTCATTCGTGTGGTACATTTTGTGGACCGTGTATCCGCAAAGAACGGACTTGTCTCCGTGTGGAGCACATGGACACACAGTCCGTGAAAACACACTGAGGTGTGCACAGACCCATTCATTTGAATAGGTCTACGTGTGTCAGTGTCTCCGGTAGGTGTGGAAACGGTCATCACTCGTTCCAGAGATACTGACGTGTGAAAGAGGCCTTAAACTGTTCTAGTATTGAACATCAGAGGAAGTGAGAGCTCATGTCCACTTGATGTCTGAGTCTTCCGAAAGAGAGTAGAGTAAAGCCAGTGCTGATTGGCCACAGGGATCGCGTGACCTAACAATGTTACGCAATCCCCAGGAGAGCCAATGCTGACACCGCTGGAATGGCATTGGAGGTGAGTATAAGTGTTGTTATATTACTGAGGCAAACATAGTGATTGAGGTGGGGTTGTCTGAATAGTGGACAATCCCTTTAAGGGCTCTTTCACATGTCCCTGTTTCGAGTACATGTGGTGTCTGTTTCCACACGTTCTGGAGACACTGACACACGTAGACTCATTCAAATGAATGGGTTTGTGCACATGTCAGTGTGTTTTCACAGACCGTGTGCCCTTGGGCAAAACACACTGACATGTCCGTTTTTTACCCGCAACACGGGCCGCAAAACGTCCCACACGTGCATGTTGATGACACACGGATGACATCCGTGTGTCATCCATGTGACACGTACCGGCGCCTGGGAATCAGCGGTACTGTTCGCGCTGTTCCCAAGCGCCGGGTGCTGCAGGCATCTGTCATCATTGTCCCCTGCTGGTGCTGCGATAAGCGTGAGCAAGGGACAATGTTGACAGTTGTAGTCTGCCCCCACTGTGTTCAGCAAGTGTAAAATAAAAAAACATTATACTCACCTTTTCACCTAATTCCTTGAAGCCATTGTTCTCTGTAAAAAAAAAAAAAAAAAAAAAAGCAACAACCGTAATACTCACCTGTCCGGCATACTCTGCAATCCATCTGACCGACAATTCTGCATCAGCGTCTGCGGTGGCTTAGGGCCATTGACCAGCAGGTGAGAATGACTCGTTCTAGCGAGTGCGTCCCTGAACTGCGCTGAACTCAGTGAGTGACAGGACATTGTGAGCTTAGCACAGGGATCCACTTGCTGGAGCGAGTCATTCTCCTCTGCCCCTAAGCATGTGCGGTCAGATGGATTACTGCATGGGTCACTTATTTAATCTTCGAACAGGTGAGTATAAGGTTTTTTTCATTTTATTCTTATTTTTACACTAGGAGACATTGGGAGAGGAATACTACTTTCAACACTGTCCCCTGCTGATGCTGATCGCAGCGCCAGAAGGGGACAATGATGAGGGCAGCGGTTCAGCACCCGGTGCTTGGGAGCAGCGCTAACTGTCCCACTGATTCCCAGGGGTCTGTATGTGTGATACTGATGCGGTACATGGTTGGCACACGTATCATACACATGGACACACGTACACAGGTATCTTCAGTACTGTTTTTTCCAGTACTGGAAATATCCGGACCTGTGAAAGAGCCCTGAGGGTATGTGCCCAAGATCAGGAAATGCTGCGGCTTTGACTGTGCGTGTTTATGCAGCGTCAAACCAGCAGCGTCCAGATGTTTCTAGAAATCCCATGTCCACTATGCGTCTCTGTGCACCTGCGGATCACCCGCGGAAACTGACATGCAGCGCTTCTTTCAGACCCACAGCATGTCAGTTTCTCTTGCGGGTCCGCATGTGGACTTTCCCCATCGACTAGTATCTATGAGTAAAGTCCGCTTGTGAAAAAAAAAAAAAAAATCGTGACGCTCATTTGCATAATGAGAGCGGAAGCCGGGCGGCTATTCTGCAGTGTCGGGGCCGCAGGCAGCAACAGATCATGGACACATACCCTAAGGCTGTGCGGTCCATTTTATTTCTCGAACAATACACAGATCTATACAGTTTCATTATTCCTTACAGACATCTATTTTAAAAATGGATCCGCATCTCCAGTGTGTGGGATTCAACATGAGCATGAAACACAGATGATACTGTACTTTTGTACCTCAGTGTTCCGAATTTCATCCGTTTTTAAGTGATCAGTTGCTAAGAGTAAGTTTATAAAAGTTCAGACAGTCCACCTTCTTCAGTGAAGAAAAAAACAGATGCAACTAAAACGGTATCGAAGAAAAAAATTGGTCCGTTTCTCTCAGATGGCAACACTCAGGGCATGTTCATACACTGGGTTTTGCCCAATTTTTTTCCTGCACACTTTTCAAGGGTAAATACTGCTTATTTTTTTGCTTGTGGATTTGACCATCAAAGTTCGTTTTTTTGTTTTTTAAATCTGCATCATGTCAATTCTGTTAGCCTTTTTTACCATATTTCACCCATTTAAATGAATGGGGAAAAATGCAAGTAAAAACACATTAAAATATGTGCAGTTTTGCATGCATTTTTTCACAGTGAATGAATGGAGTAGAGGATGAGCATGCACACCTCCCTTCCATTTACCTTGGGGCTCTGCGGTTCCAGATCCCCTTTCTTAGGATTGCTGGGGGTACCTGTGGTCAGACCCACAGCAATCAGTAAGTTATCCCGTATTCTATGGAAAATCCCTTTAAGGCCTCCCTAATATTGCAATTTATGGGTTAGGCTAAGTTCACATGTCCAGTATTCATCTCTTTGAAAGGATCCCGCTGCAGTCAGTTATCCTTAGCAGGACACAAATGTTGTGAAAACACAACTTTATTTGTCCAGCTAAAACTGATTGTAGCTGGATCCGTTTTTTTAACTTTGAAGTCTATGGAAAATGGATCCTTTAAATAGTGTTTTGTTTTTCTTCAATTTGAAAAGGATCCTATTTTTGCTTTTTGAATCAATTTCAAATGGATGATTACTTGACAGTTCACATATCCAGTAGTCATCTGTTTGAAACTGATCCAGTAAGCAAAAAAAAAACGGATCTATTTCAAGTGGAAGAAAAACGGATGGCTATTTAACAGATCCATTTTCCATAGACTTCAATGTTAAATAAATGGATGCAGTTGAAATCAGTTTTGTTTTTTTTCCTTAGCCGGACAAAAAAGTTGGGTCTGCACAACTTTTTTGTTAATGGATTGCTGTTGCCTGCTGGATCTGTTCAAACAAATGATCATTGGACATGTGAACATACTGTAGCATTATTCTCATTTTAGCAAATTATCACTTTTCCACTGAATGGGTAATAATTTGCTAATCTGACTAATCCCCAAAAATAGGGCCCAGAAATGCCTCTTTGGATTGGAGCGGTGGCTGCTCATTCACACCACCGCCATTTCATTCTTTCTCTATGGGGCTGCCGGATATAACATATTTCAGAGCCCCATTCTTGGAATCAGTGAAGATCCCAGCGGTGGGTCCCCCAGTGATTGTCAAGTTATCATCTTACTGGTGCATACAAAAACCTACAAAAGATTGGAAGTCTAAGCCAACAAAGTGCAAATAAAAAATCAATCTTTATTATACAGTATCAGATAAAAGCATTTAAAATGAGGGGGAAAAAGCAAGATAAAAACCCATCATCAGGTCCTACCAAATCATTGTATAAGAGAGAGTTTAAGCTCCATATCGAAACATACCAAGCTCAAATTATCCATTGCCAATTAGGTCAGTTATATAAAGAGGTTTTTTTTTTTATAAAAATAGCTTAAATAAAAGCTTAAACAGACAAAATAATTTATAAAGTGCACATGTGCTGAATAAAGGATCATAACAAGTAAAGTGGATGAACAGTCCTGCTGAGGATAGTAATCAGATCACAGAATCCTGACAGAAACAAGGTGTTCAAGGTAGTATGTTAAGCAAAAACAATCTATATAAAGTACATGTGCTTGAAACAGCAGAGAACTAATGAGGTCAAGGAGATCAGAGATATATCCAATAGGGAAGACAAGCAGTCCTGCTAGATGGTGGAAACAGTGGACCATTCCCTCTTCCTACAGATTCTCTCATCTCTTGGCATCAAAGACTTGGCCCTTTCTTGGAGCTCCTCATATTTAACAGACCGGACATTCAGTGTCTCCCACTCACACACCAACTCCTCATCTCGCCCCCTATCTGTCGGTGTCCCCCAAGGTTCAGTCCTAGGACCCCTCCTCTTCTCCATCTACACCTTTGGCTTGGGACAACTCATAGAGTCTCACGGCTTTCAGTAGCACCTCTATGCTGACGTCACACAGATCTACCTCTCTGGACCCGATATCTCCTCCCTACCAACCAAAATCCCACAATGTCTGTCCACTATCTCATCCTTCTTCGCTGACAGATTTCTAAAACTTAACATGGATAAAACAGAACTCGTCTTTCCACCATCTCATTCACCCCCCTCACCTGACCTATCTATCAACATCAATGGCTGTTCACTCTCCCCAGTCCCGCAAGCTCGCTGCCTTGGGGTAACCCTGAACTCTGACCTCTCCTTCAAACCACATATCCAAGCCCTTTCAACTTCCTGCCGATTCCAACTTAAAAATATCTCCTGGATCCGCACATTCCTCAAACACGAATCTGCAAAAACAATAGTGCACGCCCTCATCATCTCCCGCCTCGACTACTGCAACCTCCTGCTCTGTGGCCTCCCTTCTAACACTCTCGCACCCCTCCAATCTATCCTAAACTCTGCTGCCCGACTAATCCACCTGTCTCCCCACTACTCCCCGGCCTCTCCCCTCCCCTCCCCTGCACTGGCTCCCCATTACCCAGAGATTCCAGTTCAAAACCCTAACCATGGCATACAAAGCCATCCACAACCTGTCTTCTCTTTATATCTGTGACCTAGTCTCCCGGTACATACCTGCACGCAACTTCCGATCCTCACAAGATCTCCTCCTCTACTCCCCTCTTATCTCCTCCTCCCACAATCGTATACAAGATTTCTCCCGTGCATCCCCCCTACTCTGGAACTCTCTACCCCAACACATCAGACTCTCGCCTACCATGGAAACCTTCAAAAATAACCTGAAGACTCACCTCTTCCGACAAGCCTACAATCTCCAGCAACCATTGCTCCACCATACCGTTGCATGACCAGCTCTACCCTCATCTACTGTATCCTCACCCATCCCCTGTAGATTGTGAGCTATCCTGGGCAGGGTCCTCGCTCCTCCTATACCAGTCCCCATCACGTTTTATTAAAGATCATTGTAATTGTTCGTGTATGTACAGTACAGACCAAAAGTTTGGACGCACCTTCTCATTTATAGATTTTTCTGTATTTTCATGACTATGAAAATTGTACATTCACACTGAAGGCATCATAACTATGAATTAACACATGTGGAATTATATACTTAACAAAAAAGTGTGAAACAACTGAAAATATGTCTTATATTCTAGGTTCTTCAAAGTAGCCACCTTTTGCTTTGATGACTGCTTTGCACACTCTTGGCATTCTCTTGATGAGCTTCAAGAGGTAGTCATCGGAAATGGTTTTCACTTCACAGGTGTGCCCTGTCAGGTTTAATAAGTGGGATTTCTTGCCTTATAAATGGGGTTGGGACCATCAGTTATGTTGTGCAGAAGTCTGGTGGATACACAGTTGATAGTCCTACTGAATAGACTGTTAGCTGCTTTTTTGTTGCCATAATACAAATTCTAAGTAAAGAAAAATGAGTGGCCATCATTACTTTAAGAGTCTGAAGGTCAGTCAATGCGAAAAATTGGGAAAACTTTGAAAGTGTCCCCAAGTGCAGTTGCAAAAACCATCAAGCGCTACAAAGAAACTGGCTCACATGAGGACCGCCCCAGGAAAGGAAGACCAAGAGTCACCTCTGCTTCTGAGGATAAGTTTATCCGAGTCACCAGCCTCAGAAATCACAGGTTAACAGCAGCTCAGATTAGAGACCAGGTCAATGCCACACAGAGTTCTAGCAGCAGACACATCTCTTCAACAACTGTTAAGAGGAGACTTTGTGCAGCAGGCCTTCATGGTAAAATAGCTGCTAGGAAACCACTGCTAAGGATAGGCAACAAGCAGAAGAGACTTGTTTGGGCTAAAGAACACAAGGAATGGACATTAGACCAGTGGAAATCTGTGCTTTGGTCTGATGAGTCCAAATTTGAGATCTTTGGTTCCAACCACCGTGTCTTTGTGCGACGCAGAAAAGGTGAACGGATGGACTCTACTGAACCAGCATGGCTACCACAGCATCTTGCAGCGGAATGCTATTCCATCCGGTTTGCGTTTAGTTGGACCATCATTTATTTTTCAACAGGACAATGACCCCAAACAAACCTCCAGGCTGTGTAAGGGCTATTTGACCAAGAAGGAGAGTGATGGGGTGCTACGCCAGATGACCTGGTCTCCACAGTCACCAGACCTGAACCCAATCGAGATGGTTTAGGGTGAGCTGGACCGCAGAGTGAAGGCAAAAGGGCCAATAAGTGCTAAACATCTCTGGGAACTCCTTCAAGATTGTTGGAAGAGCATTTCCGGTGACTACCTCTTGAAGCTCATCAAGAGAATGCCAAGAGTGTGCAAAGCAGTCATCAAAGCAAAAGGTGGCTACTTTGAAGAACCTAGAATATAAGACATATTTTCAGTTGTTTCACACTTTTTTGTTAAGTATATAATTCCACATGTGTTAATTCATAGTTTTGATGCCTTCAGTGTGAATGTACAATTTTCATAGTCATGAAAATACAGAAAAATCTTTAAATGAGAAGGTGTGTCCAAACTTTTGGTCTGTACTCTATACACCTTTTTTCACATGTAAAGCGCCATGGAATAAATGGCGCTATAATAATAAATAATAATAATGGTCAAATTCCATACCCCACACAGACAGAGTGCATCAATCTTTGACAATGATATAAGGATCTGCATATACAGTGTGCACAGTGCCTAGCGCTAGAAAACCAACATAAGTGGTTAATCAGTAATGGAAGGTCATCAAATACAGAGTATAGGAATGAGTGGTGTAACCTGTCTTGATGTGTAGCTGGCCCCAACGCGCGTTTCGCAGATTGCTTCTTCCAAGGGGGATAAGACTTTCAAGACATAAAAAAAACTCTCTATATAACTAACCTAATTGGTAATGGATAATTTGTGCCTGGTATGTTTTGATATGGAGCTTGAACTTTCTTATAGAGTGATTTGGTATGACTTCTGATGGGTGTATGTTCTGCTTTTTTCTCCATCATTTTAAATGATTTTATGTGATACTGTATAATAAAGATTGATTTTTTTATATTGCCTCATTCTTCAAACAGAAGATTGACACCATCAGACAAAACTTGCCTAAAGTCCGCACAACCCCTCCTCATATCTACTCAACCCTCCTCCTCCAAACCCCACTTCTCCACCATTACAGAAGGTCAAGTCTCCTCTTTACTCTCCAAATCACACCTCACCACCTGCGAACTTGACCCAATCCCATCCCACCTCATCACTAACCTTACCACAGTCTTCATCCCAACCCTAACCCACCTCTTCAATCTGTCACTAACAACCGGTGTCTTCCCCTCATGTTTCAAACATGCCGCAATCACACCCATCCTCAAAAAGCCCTCCCTTGACCCTTCCTCTCTGACTAGCTACCGCCCCATATCACTCCTCCCCTTTGCCTCAAAACTACTACAACAACATGTCCACCTTGAACTGTCCTCCCACCTCTCCTCCTGCTCCCTCTTCGACCGCCTGCAATCTGGCTTCCGACCGCATCATTCGACTGAAACTGCCCTGACCAAAGTCACCAACGACCTACTAAATGCCAAATCCAAGCGACACTACTCCATCCTCCTCCTTCTGGACCTGTCATCTGCCTTTGACACAGTGGACCATTCCCTCTTACTCCAGATTCTCTCATCTCTTGGCATCACGGACTTGGCTCTATCTTGGATCTCCTCATACTTAACAGACAGGACATTCAGCGTCTCCCACTCACGCACTACCTCCTCATCTCGCCCCCTATCTGTCGGTGTCCCCCAAGGTTCAGTTCTAGGACCTCTGCTCTTCTCCATCTACACCTTTGGCCTGGGACAGCTCATAGAGTCTCACGGTTTTCAGTATCACCTCTATGCTGACGACACACAGATCTACCTCTCTGGACCCGATATCTCCTCCCTACTAACCAAAATCCCACAATGTCTGACCGCCATCTCATCCTTCTTCTCTGACAGATTTCTAAAACTCAACATGGATAAAACAGAGTTCATCATCTTTTCGCCATCTCATTCAACCCTCCCAACTGACCTAGTTATCAACGTCAATAGCTATTCACTCTCCCCAGTCCCACAAGCTCGCTGCTTTGGAGTAACCCTGGACTCTGATCTCTCCTTCAAGTCACATATCCAAGCCCTTTCCACTTCCTGCCGACTCCAACTCAAAAACATCTCCCGGATCCGTGCATTCCTCAGCAAAGACTCTGCAAAAACACTAGTGCATGCCCTCATCATATCCCGCCTCGACTACTGCAACCTCCTGCTCCGTGGCCTCCCTTCCAACACTCTTGCACCCCTCCAATCTATCCTAAACTCTGCTGCTCGACTAATCCACCTGTCCCCCCGCTATTCCCCGGCCTCTCCTCTCTGTCAATCTCTTCACTGGCTCCCCATTGCCCAGAGAATTCAGTTCAAAACTCTAACCATGGCATACAAAGCCATCCACAACCTGTCTCCCCCATACATCTGTGACCTAGTCTCCCGGTACTTACCTGCACGCAACCTCCGATCCTCACAAGATCTCCTCCTCTACTCCCCTCTTATCTCCTCCTCCCACAATCGTATACAAGATTTCTCCCGTGCATCCCCCCTACTCTGGAACTCTCTACCCCAACACATCAGACTCTCGCCGACCGTGGAAACCTTCAAAAGAAACCTGAAGACCTACCTCTTCCGACAAGCCTGCAACCTGCAGTAACCACCGCTGCACGACGAGCTCTACCCTCACCTAATGTATCCTCACCCATCCCTTCTAGAATGTGAGCCCTCGCGGGCAGGGTCCTCGCTCCTCCTGTACCAGTCGCTGACTCGTTTTGTTAAGATTATGTAAATGCTTTTGTTATGTATATCCCTATCACATGTAAAGCGCCATGGAATAAATGGCGCTATAATAATAAATAATAATAATAATAATATGCACTATATTGGCTTAGACTTCCAATCTTTTGTAGGTTTTAGTTATTTTGAGGAAGCACCACATCATTTATAGGCTGTCGGTAAATTACTGGTGCATAGGTGATAACTTACTAAGATCGGAAAACCCCTTTTGTAGATAAATCAGTGATTTCTGCAACAAAAAGTACCTATAGAATACAGTCTTATACCGTACATCTGGGGGGGTTCTCATGGATTTATACATAATTCATGAGAAAAAATATATCTTGGTATGCTGCAAAGCAATACTATAAAATATTCCACCTTACAGAGGCATCGTATAATAGTGCTAAATGTAATAATTGCATTTGTTGCCTTTTTATCTCATACATATTAGTTTAAATGTAGTTTTCCTACCATAATAAGTGATGGCATGACACCGTAATGGCCCGCATTACTAATTGTGATGGTCTTACTGTTCATGGCCACTCTCTATGCCGGGAACAGCACCTCAGCGTGGTTCACCTGTGTACAGTCATGGCCAAAAGTATTGAGAATGAGACAAATAGTAATTTTTCCAAAGTTTACTGCTTCATTTTTTGTAATGGCAATTTGCATATACTCCTGAATGTCAAAGAGTGATCAGCTTAACAGCAATTACTGTACTTACAAAGTCAATATTTGCCCAGAAAATGAACTTTAACCCCCAAAACACATTTCAACATCATTGCAGTCCTGCCTTAAAAGGAGCAGCTAACATCGTTTTAGTGATTGATCCATTAACACAGGTGTGGGTGTTGATGAGGACAGGGTTGGCGATCAATCAGTCATGATTAAGTAAGAATGACATCACTGGACACTTTAAAAGGAGGCTGGATCTTGGTATCATTGTTTCTCTTCAGTTAACCATGGTTATCTCTAAAGAAACACGTGCAGCCATCATTGCACAGCACAAAAATGGCCTAACAGGGAAGAGTATCGCAGCTACAAAGATTGCACCTCAGTCAACAATCTATCGCATCATCAAGAACTTCAAGGAGAGAGCTTCCATTGTTGTCAAAAAGGCTCCAGGGCGCCCAAGAAAGACCAGCAAGTGCCAGGACCGTATCTTAAAACTGTTTCCGGTGGGGGATCGGACTACCAGCAGTGCCGAGCTTGCTCAGGAATGGCAGCAGGCTGGTGTGAGTGCTTCTGCACGCACTGTGAGGCGGAGACTCTTTGAGCAAGGGCTGGTTTCAAGGAGGGCAGCAAAGAAGCCACTTCTCTCCAGAAAAAACATCAGGGACCGACTGATATTCTGCAAAAGGTACAGGGAGTGGACTGCTGAGGACTGGGACAAAGTCATTTTCTCTGATGAATCCCCTTTTCGATTGTTTGGGACATCTGGAAAACAGCTTATTCGGAGAAGAAGAGGTGAGCGCTACCACCAGTCTTGTCTCATGCCAACTGTAAAGCATCCTGAAACCATTCATATGTGGGGTTGCTTCTCAGCCAAGGGAATCAGCTCACTCAGTCTTGCCTAAAAACACAGCCATGAATAAAGAATGGTACCAAAATGTCCTCCAAGAGCAACTTCTCCCAACCGTCCAAGAGCAGTTTGGCGCCCAACAATGCCTTTTCCAGCATGATGGAGCACCTTGCCATAAAGCAAAGGTGATAACTAAATGGCGCATGGAACAAAACATAGAGATTTGGGGTCCATGGCCTGGAAACTCCCCAGATCTTAATCCCATTGAGAACTTGTGGTCAATCATCAAGAGACGGGTGGACAAACAAAAACCAGCAAATTCTGGCAAAATGCAAGCATTGATTATGCAAGAATGGACTGCTATCAGTCAGGATTTGGTCCAAAAGTTGATTGAGAGCATGCCAGGGAGAATTACAGAGGTCTTGAAGAAGAAGGGGCAACACTGCAAATATTGACTTGCTGCATTAACTCATTCTAACTGTCAATATAACCTATTGGTACTCATAATATGATTGCAATTATATTTCTGTATGTGATATAAACATCAGACAAACACTAATAAAAACCAGAGGCCAGCAGATCATGTGAAAATATAATTTTGGTGTCATTCTCAAAACTTTTGGCCATGACTGTAGGAGAAAGACAGAAGTGCCCTGAGTTTCTTTGTTCTTTGGATAGATTAAAGAGGTTGTCCATTACTTTTTCATTGATGACTTAGGATAGGTCATCAATGTCTGATTGATCGGGGTCCGACACCCTGCACCCCCAACAATTAGCTGTTCTCGGTGTCAGTGGCAGCGGCTGCTGGCCGGAGCTGCTGCGTCTTCTGATAGTGGCCATTGTAGGGTATTACACATCCACCTCCTATTCAAATCAAAATGAAGGCGGATGTGTAGTACCATGTCGTGACCACTATCAGAAGACTGAGCAGCTTTGCAATCGAGCAGTTCCAGTCGGCAGCCGCCGACACCGAGAACAGCTGATTGGAGAGGGTGCAGGTGTTGGACCCCGACCGATCAGACATTGATGGATAGGTCATCAATGAAAAGCAGTGGACAACTTCTTTAATTAAATTATGCTGGTTTCTAGTGTAAACAGCTTGTGAAATGATATAGCTTTTCGGCCAAATTCCTTATTTATTAAGCCCATGCCTTAGTGAAACTTAAAAGTTCCTCATAGCCATCATACTAAAGTCAGACCCCCACCTCTCCCCCGATAGTCTAATGTATATGGGGGCCTCAAACTTTTACCCGGCAGATAATGTGAGAGGAAGGAAGGATCCAGCCTGCTGAACTCTCAACAACCGATCCTTTTGTTCTCCAGGAGATAAGACCCCAGGAGAGGAGTCATGGAGAACACACCCAGCATTTCTGGTCATATCTCTTGTAGAGTTGGAAAGCACCTCCGGGGTCATTGTGTCCAACCCCCTGCTCAATGCAAGATAAAAAAGGCCATGCACAAAGCTGAAGGTGCATTTACCTAAGTAATATTAAAGGAATTATAAATTGATCGCTTTGTGTGATCAGGTTATACAGAGTGTATGGGTGCCTCCCGACTTTCCCCCGACATGATGTTGGAGGAGATAAGGATTCGGTAGGTTTAAATTCAATGTTTTATCCTTGTGATTTCTGGGTGAAAGACTCCGCCAGAAGCAGCTTAACAGCAGCTTTCTCATAGAGAGCACAGTAGTGCTCAGCCAAGCATCCCGGTGTATGAGTGAGAAGGGAGAGATAGCTGACGTCCAAACAATCAGTCTAATGTATAAGGGGGCTCTTAGGCTAGGGCCACAGGAGCGTATGTTTTCTCATCTGAGAGAATAGGGTCAGTTATGCAAATCACACTCTGATTCTCTCAGATGCAAAGAAGATGGAGAAAAAATTTTTGTGTCAGCCCTTGAAAATCGGACTGCACTCAGATGTCATGCGAGTGCAGTCCGATCCAAATATCAGGTCAAACTGTGGCATGCTATGTTCTTTTTTTTTTCCCTCAGAAAAAATCGGATATGTGCACGGCCCCACAGAACTACATTCGTCTGGTTGCAATCCAATGTTTTGTTCGATTACACTCGGACCGATAATATGGTCATGTGCACAAGTGGTCACCTATTTAGATTTTTTTTTCACATGTCTTTTGTTGCTAAACAGCTTTTTTATTTTTGCCTAAGCCTGTATAGCTAAACTATTTGTCCAGCATCAATAGCCAGACAGAGATAACTTGCATTTAGCATTTTTCTATCCGGCTCGGTGTGGCATCTGGCATGACAATGATACCAATAGACAGAGAACTAACCCCATAGGAAACTGTGAGATCAGACTTGTCGTTATTTTCATTCTGCATTTTTTTATACTACCCCCCAAAAAGGAAAAGAGACGGGGAGACGGATCCATATGTGGACTGTCTCTCAGTAATCTCTACCTCTTTCTTAAATAATTAATTTTATGTCCTATATTGGTTGCACCTACTTGTGTCTATGATCCAATTATCATTAATGGAATAATGGATTTTGCTATGTCACATATAAGTGAGGCCAGAGGCTAAAGTACATGTGTGACACAAACCAGGAGTGCAAAAGTGGCTTCACAGAAGATCAAATTATTTTGTCGCTTATGTTCGACAGTTTACCAAGGTAAAACTAAGAATTGTTATCCTGGAAGGTAATAAGTAACAATGTCCCCATAAGGCACCAATGCAATAGAAATAACCGAGAAAAGGGGATGGGTGCCAGGACAAAGTCAAAAAATGGAAAAAACTTTTATTGAAAATACAAATATTAAAAACCAGTAATTCCAGCAACGCAAACAAAGTCTAAAACTGGTGGGTGAGCCAAAGTAGGAACACCAAGGTAATCAGTAGTGTTGAGCCACCCCCGTAGTGTTCGAGTTCGGTTCGGTTCGTCGAACACCCGTGTGTTCGCCGAACTGTTCGTCGAACTGTTCGACGAACACCTTCGAACACCGTTAAAACCAATGGCAGGCAAACAAAAACACATAGAAACACATAGAAAACACCTTCAAAGGTGTCCAAAAGCTGACAAACTGCTCAGAAGACATAACTAACACATGGAAAAGTGACAAGTACATATAGTCATGCGAAAATAAAAGAGGTGGAGGAGTAAAAGGAGGGGGAGACACAGATATAGGCATGTCATGCCCTTCTAAAATCCAAAAAGTGAGAAGCCGACACGTTCAGTCCGCTCCTGCCCGTGCCACCTCCGTGTCGCCGGGTTTGTGCCAGAGCCGCGGTGAACCCTGATGGCCAGCCCCCCTCTCCCAATACTGGTGCCTGTCCGCTGGTGGGTCGAGCGAGCCCCCCTGTGGTGGAGGCAGCTCTAAGCTTTTTAATTTAAATTGTCTCTCTAATTTGAATGAATACACTTTAAATCCATTTACAAGGATCTATTGGAGGGCAAGTCTCATGCCAGCAGCCGCGTAATTCCAGCTCCAGTAGCGTCCACTAAAGCTGCTGCAGTTAAAAAGCTTTTATAAGGATCGAGCTCGGCTGTCCACCGCAAGGCATCCTACTGCCAGTCCCAGCCCCTATGCCTTGGGGTGCCTCCTGATGCTCTTCACTGAGTATCCCGTGGTCCCGAAGCATTTCCTTTGAAAAAATGAAGTGTCCAAACTACAGGTGGTGTAGCTTGCTTAACAGCCAGGATAATCCGCTGACTAGCAGACCCTGCTACTAGGCACAAAGTATTTCCTGGGCTAGATGCAGTTAAAAATTTGTAATTAGATACTCTCTTTGGATGCTGAGAAAGCATTCCATAGAGTCTCCTGGCACGCCATATATGATTCTCTTAAAAAGCTTGGGGTAGGGGTCTAGGGGACCCTTTTATAGCCAAAATCACGGCCCTGTATCGCAATACGTCACCTAGGCTGAAGATAAATGGAACTGTAGCACCCTGAGGGCTCGGTTGCTACAGAGGTATTGCACCTCACCCAGAGGTGTGATATCTCACTCTCAGGTAAGGATGTAGTGTGGATCAGGACCCGACACCTGCATGCATTACACCACATTGCCGTGGGGCAGGGCGACCAATATGCCCCTGAGATGGGCACGACAGTCCCTGTCCCTGGCTGGAGTGGGGGGAGGGAACACTGAGGAAGGGGAACCCTGTAGTGCAGGAGCAGGGAGGAAGCAGTTCCTGGGTGCATTGAGAAGGGAGTATAAAAGGTGGGCACCATCTTAGTTCAGTGCAGAGAAGTCTGAGCAGAAGTGGCAGGGAGCAGGGGCTCTGCATGAGCTCTGCTCCAGAGGCGGGCCTAGTAACAGAGGCCCAGGCCTGGAAGAGGGAGAAGGAAGGAAGAGGAGCGGAGAAGGCTCCAGGAACGAGGAACGAAGGGATCTCAGGGGTGCGGACGGGCGAGTCGCCACCGCACGCCAGAATCCACCTGCGTGGAGGGGTCAGGCCAAAGGGGGAGACCGGTCCCCGAAACTAGTGGAGGCAGGAAACGACCCTCAGCTAGAAACAGGAGGCTGTGACATTTTATGTGGCGCAGCCCCTCGCTACACCCGCTAGGAAGGCACCACATAGGGTCAGGGAAACTGGCGCCAAGTTTACCAAGAGGAGGCCCGAGGCAGCCGGACAGAAGGGTTGGTAAGAAAGGCCAGACAAAGGACACACAAAGGGGGTCCTGTGAAGCGCTCCAAAGTTATCTGGGAGTTGTCTGAGCCCCACATCTGGTGAGCACAGTACGACGTGGGCAGCCGTTACCTGCAGACGTGGTCTGGATAATAAGAACTGTGAGTAAAGGCCCTGAACTGCATCACTGACTCCGTGTCGTTACTGCTGCTGCCCTGCACCATCACCCCCATCCTCCGCATACACTGCCCTGAGGCTATACTCCTCCCGTGGGGAGTTATGCTACGCTCTGCTGCACCCACAACACCAGCCTCAGCGGTCTGCCCTGGAGCGGCGGTTCACTCTGACCGCAATCCACGGGTGGCGTAGTCGGACATTTAAACATCAAAACCACATAAATAGTTCCGCCACTGGTTTGACCGCCCTGAGCCACGGAACCGGGTTGCCGCCACGGAGACTACAACCACCAGCATCCACCAAAAAGGGTCCGGCTCCGGGTGTCCCAAGGCCCAGGGGGCGCGTCAGAACATTTTCATCACCTTTCACAATCACCAATGGGACAAGGCAGGGATGTTCTCTGTCCCCTCTCTTATACATCCTAGTGACGGAGCACCTGCTCTCATCAATTCGCCATAACCCCAATATTAGGTGGATTGAGGTGGGAGGCACCGAGTACAAGTGCTCTCTATTTGCTGATGATGTCCTAGTATATATCACTCAATCACATATATCCATCCATGCTGTTATGGCTGAAATAGATCACTTTGTTACATGGTCAAATTTTAAAATCAATGCAGCGAACTCTGAGGCCCTCGATGTCTCCCTCCCCAAATCCATATAGGATTCCATCCAGTCCAACTTTCCCTTTGCCTGGCCCTCACAGGGTATCAAATACTTAGGAATTCCTATTCATAGAGACCTCTCCCATCTATGTTATCTTAATTTTGGGCCCTTTATTGAACAACTCCATACAGACCACGGTTGGCAAGTTAGAACTGTAAGATTCACTACGTGAACCACTGGTGTTTTGTGGAAAAGCACATGTACACTGTGTTCCAAATTATTATGCAAAAAGTGTTTAGGAGTGATAAGGGAAGAATTTGTTTGTTTGTCAGTTAAACTCATTGATGGTGATGTGTGTCAGGGCTCTTTATATCACTGTAAGCAATTGCAGACACCAGTGCTAATTAGTTTGGCAGGTGTGTCCAATGAAAGGCAAGACTACTTAAGAAGGCTCTCTCACATTATTCAGCAGCCTACATTTTCTGCCAAAATAGGAAAGAAAAAGGATGTGTCGGCTGCTGAGAAGCAACAAATTGTGGAGTGTTTAGGTCAAGGCATGACTACAATCAACATTGTGCGATGATCAGGATGAAGTGTCTTGGCAATCAAGAAGTATGTAGCTGATTCACAGTACACACGTGTGCGTGCTGATAAGGGCAAATTGAGGACTCTTTCCTACAGGCAATTACGTCAGGTTGAAAGAGCAGCGGCAAAAAAGCCTTGTCATAGCAGCAGACAAGTTTTTGAAGCTGCTTGTGCCTCCAACATCCCCCGAACAACAAGATGCAGGGTCCTTCAGAGGTTTGCAGCTGTGCATACGCCATCCTGTCGACCTCCTCTATCCACTTCACACAAGCAGAAACGGCTCCAGTGGGCCAAACATTACATGAAGACTGATTTCAAAACTGTTTTGTTCACGGATGAGTGCCGTGCAGCGCTCGATGGTCCAGATGGATGGAGTGGAGGATGGCTGGTTGATGGACACCCCACGCAAACATGGCTACAGCGCCAACAAGGAGGAGGTGGAGTAATGTTTTGGGCTGGAATCATGGGGAGAGAGATTGTCGGCCCCTTTAGGATCCCTGAAGGCGCTAAAGATGAACTCCATAATGTATGTGGATTTTCTCAAACAGCACTTCCTGCCATGGTTCAAGAAGAAGAACCGTGTATTTCACAGCAAGATCATTTTTCTGCATGATAATGCACCATCTCATGCTGCACATAAAACATCTGCATCTCTGGCTGATATGGGCATAAAAGGGGACAAACTTATGGTGTGACCCCCATGCTCCCCTGACCTCTACCCCATTCAGAACCTTTGGAGCATCATTAAAAGGAGTGTCTATGATGGCGGGAGGCAGTTCACATCTAAGCAACAGCTCTGGGAGGGTATTCTGTCCTCATGCAAAACAATTGAAGCAGAAACCATCCAAAACCTGACAAATTCAATGGACGAGAGAGTTCAGAAGCTCCTTTCGAACAAGGGGTCCTATGTGAAAATGTAACATCACCTAGAATAAAGTTTTGAGTTGAAAACTGTTTGATTTCAGTTTCTAACAACCTGCTAATGCTTATAATTTCAAAAATGACCATTTTTTTGGTCTTTATTAAAATGAAAAGGTTGATCGAAAAGTTTGGGGGATCTAAGAGTGTGGCAACCCAGTAGTCATGATTACTTCGAATTCTGACAATATGAGGGTCATGCTGCAGGTAGTGCAGCAAGAAGGCACTTATGTGTCTTGCGCATCTCGGAGCCCCAAAATTATTTTCCGGGCTAGATGCAGCTAAAAATTATTTTTAATTTTAAATCTGGTGAAGCTTTAGTATAGATGGCCTAATAGGATCAGTGCTGCACACTGCTACAAAGCCCGAATTATTTTCCAGTCAAGATACAGATAAACATGATTAGTAATTTGAAAGCTTAAAACGGTTGGTAGGGTGATTTTAACCAATCATCAAGCTTTTACTCTCCCCAGGATGACACAGGGGTAGAAAAGTCGTTTCGGATCCATGATTTGTTCATCTTTATGAACGTGAGTCTGTCTACATTATCAGTGGAGAGCCGCGTGCGCTTATCTGTCAGCACACCACCAGCAGCGCTGAACACACGTTCAGACAGAACGCTGGCTGCGGGGCATGACAAGATCTCCAAGGCGTAAGTGGCTAGCTCCGGCCATTTATCCAGATTGGAAGCCCAAAAAGAGCAAGGGTCCAGTGACACAGTCGTGGCTTCAATGTTTACTTGGAGATACTCCTGTACCATCGTCTCTAGGCGTTGACTATGTGTCAGACTTCTTGTCTCCTGTGGCCTTGCAAAGGATGGGCTAAAAAAGTGGTGAAATGATTCCGCAAAATTGATGTTACCAGCAGATACTGTGGTTCTGTTACGGTTTGAGTGCTGAACACTTGACGGTCCCACGGTTGGCAAGTTGGAACTGTGAGATTCACTACGTGCACCACTGGTATTTTGTGGAAAAGCACATGTAAGATTCTGCAACAGTCTCTGCTGATACTCCTGCATGCATGCATCCCTTTCTATGGCAGGAATAATTTCTGCAAATTTACTTTTGTACCGGGAATCTAACAGTGTGGCAACCCAGTAGTCAGGATTATTTCTAATTCTCACAATTCGAGGGTCATGTTGCAGGTAGTGCAGCAAGAAGGCACTCATGTGTGTTGCGCATCCAGGAGCACCAAGACCCTGTTGTGTTGGTGGCGAGGTAACAATCATGCTTCCTTCCTCTGTCCTCTCCCCCCAACCTCGCACAACAGAAATGTGATCAAGGTCTCCCTCATCTGATGAGTCTTCCATCAGTTCGTCCTCCACTTCTTCCTGGGCTCCTGCACCTTCCTCACTAGTTTGGCTGCTACCATGCGCCCTGGTAAAACCATCTCCCCCACCCTCACATGCCTGCCGCCTTGGTGCTGCCGACCGTCTGGACCTTGCAGATGTTAGCCCTTCCGCATACAACTCCTCCTCCTCTACTTCCTCCACCTCCTCTTGTGCCACCACCTGACTCCGAATTCTGTTTAACATGTGCTCCAGCATGTAAATCACCGGAATAGTCATGCTGATAATGGCATCGTCAGCACTAAACATCTTCGTCGCCATTTCAAAACTGTGCAGAAGGGTGCATAGGTCCCTGATCTGAGACCACTCCTCCAGCGTGATTTGCCCCATCTCTGAATCTCGTTGGCCCAGGCTATACGTCAGAACGTATTGCACCAGGGCTTGTCGGTGCTGCCACAGTCGCTGCAACATGTGCAGAGTTGAATTCCACCGGGTAGGCACATCGCATTTTAGCCGGTGAAGTGGCAGGCCCAACGACTTCTGTAGAGATGTAAGTCGCTGAGCTGCGGGATGCGAACGGCGGAAGTGAGCACACAGCGACCGTGCCCTCTGCAGAAGGCCATCTAGTCTGGGATAGTGGGCTAAAAATTGCTGGACAACCAGGTTCAACACGTGAGCCATACAAGGCACGTGTGTGACATTGCCCCGGCGAAGGGCCGCACCCAGGTTTGCAGCATTGTCGCACACGGCCTTCCCTGGTTTCAGGTCCAGTGGAGACAACCATTCATGAAATTGGTTCTCCAGAGCTGACCACAACTCCTCAGCTGTGTGACTCACATTTCCCAGACATTTCAATGTAAAAACCGCCTGATGACGTTGAGCCCTACTGCCAGCATAGTAAGGAGGTGTGCAGGATCCCTTCTGCGCAGTTAGAAAGCTTGTGGCATGACCAGACAGGCTTTGGGTGCAGGTGGAAGACCGAGAGGAGGTTGAGGAGGCAGAAGCAGTGGAGGAACTTTGACATAAAGAGGATTGACGCACAACTCGTGGGGACGGCAAGACTTGGACAGCAGCCCCTTGTCCTGCTGTCACCATAGTTACCCAGTGCCCAGTCAGCGACATGTAACGCCCCTGTCCATGCCTACTCGTCCAAGTGTCTGTGGTGAAATGCACCCTGTCACACACAGAGTTTCTCAAAGAAGCGGTGATGTTGTGTGCGACATGCTGGTGGAGCGCAGGCACACCTTTCTTTGAGAAGTAGTGCCGACTGGGCATCTGGTACTGGGGCACTGCGACGGACATAAGGTCTCGAAAATCCTCTGTGTCCACCAGGCGGAAAGGCAGCATTTCTGTAGCCAAGAGCTTGCAGATGGTGAAATTCAACCTCTTAGCTTTCTCATGGCTAGGAGGAAATGGTCTTTTACTTGCCCACATCTGAGGGACCGAGGGCTGGCTATTGTGCTTAGACGGGGTTGATAAGGGTGTCCCCGGCAAACTGCCGGTCTGTGAGGAAGATGCAGGCGGACATGTTAGGTTGCCTTGATCCAAAGGTGGTGCTATCGATGTCGGACAGCGCTCAACACCAGCTGCTGTTACCACCTCCAAAGAAAATGATGACCTGCCAATCACGCTGGCTGTTGCGGGTAAAGAGGTGGCAGGTCTGCGCCCCAAAACAGGTGTGACTGCTGTCCCCCCAGTCACAGAGGATGAAGAGGCCGCGGATGCACAAGATATGGCAGACGGTGGTTGGCCCGGCCGGCTAGGCCGCATTGTAGCACACTGAGCTTCCCACTGCAACTTATGCTTCATGTCCATGTGCCGGTTCATGCATGAAGTATTCAAACTATGTATTTTTTGGCCTCTACTTAGCTTTTGCTGACAAATATTACAGATAACACGAGTTGGGTCATCTTTATCGATCTGAAAAAATGCCCAGGCTATGCAAGGCTTAGCACCCATGCGACCTGAAGAGCCACCACGACTTGTGGTGAGAGGCAGAGTTGTGTTTGAGGATGCAGTTGTTGACGTGCTTCCAGTACTACGTCTCTGTCCAGGAAGGCGCAACCTGACCTCGTCGTCACTAGCATCTTCCTCCACCTCCTCTGCTGACCTCATCTCTTGGCTGACTGTGGGTTGACAGTAAGTGGGATCTCCAACCTCATCATCATCACCCTGTGTGTTATCACACCCGTCGTCCTCAGAGCCAACCTGTTCCTGCCCTGACAAAAAACTAAAGTTGTCGCTCCAATCAGGTATTTGAGTCTTATCATCGTCTTCCTCATTGTCTCCACCAACAGGAGTTACAGTTTGGGAATGAGGGTCTACATTATGGTCAGAACCTTCTGCGTCTGGTCCTGGATCCGACTCATAAAGATTCTGGGCATCAGTGCAGATCATTTCCTCGTCTGGATTCACAGAAGCGCTGGAGTCGACCTCTGATTCCCAGGCTATAGTATGAGTAAACAGCTCTGCAGACTCAACCATCTGTTCTACCTCATACTCAGACGGGCAGCTGGAGATTTGGGAGCTGTGAGGAAGCAAGTGCGATTTGGGTGACACCTTTGAGGACTGGAGTATTTGTGATGTTGAAGTTGATGTGGAGGAGAGCCCACTTAAAGGAGCACTTGATATCCGTTGAAGCACCTGCTGTTTTTGTGCCTCATCTGGAATTTGTAGCGATTGGCGTGGCCGTAAGAAAGGGATCTTATCACATTGTCCGCTAAAAGAAGTAGACATTTTAGTTTGGCTGGAAGATGGTCTTTCTTCTGCAGATGTTACTGTTGCTTTAACACCTACCCCACGGACACAACCTTTTTTCCCCTTCCCAACACGCCTATTCCCCTTTCCACCAGCAGCAGGCCTTTTTCCACTCATTTTGGTGGTTAACTAATTCACAACTCTGGAGTTGTTTGCACAAAAAAACAATGGATGGTAACCGAGCAGAGCTGAGTGGCCAAACTGTGGTATTAGGCCAAAACTATTGGCTGGGTTAGATGCAGAAAAAAATATATTCAGTTTGCAACCTGATGGAGGTCTGTATAGATGGATTAATAGAACAAGACCCACACACAGCTAGAAGCCCAAATATTTTTTCAGAGGCACTGTAGATGCAGATACAAATTATTTTTAATTTGCAACCTGATGGAGGTCAGTATAGATGGACTAATACAACAAGTCCCACACACAGCTAGAAGCCCAAATATTTTTTCAGAGGTACTGTAGATGCAGATACAAATTATTTTTAATTTGCAACCTGATGGAGGTCAGTATAGATGGATTAATAGAACAAGACCCACACACAGCTAGAAGCCCAATATTTTTTCAGAGGTAGATGCAGAAAAAATATATTCAGTTTGCAACCTGATGGAGGTCAGTATAGATGGACTAATACAACAAGTCCCACACACAGCTAGAAGCCCAAATATTTTTTCAGAGGTAGATGCAGAAAAAAATATATTCAGTTTGCAACCTGATGGAGGTCAGTATAGATGGACTAATACAACAAGTCTCACACACAGCTAGAAGCCCAAATATTTTTTCAGAGGTACTGTAGATGCAGATAAAAATTATTTTTCATTTGCAACCTGATGGAGGTCAGTATAGATGGACTAATACAACAAGTCCCACACACAGCTAGAAGCCCAAATATTTTTTCAGAGGTACTGTAGATGCAGATACAAATTATTTTTAATTTGCAACCTGATGGAGGTCAGTATAGATGGACTAATACAACAAGTCCCACACACAGCTAGAAGCCCAAATATTTTTTCAGAGGTAGATGCAGAAAAAAATATATTCAGTTTGCAACCTGATGGAGGTCAGTATAGATGGACTAATACAACAAGTCCCACACACAGCTAGAAGCCCAAATATTTTTTCAGAGGTACTGTAGATGCAGATACAAATTATTTTTAATTTGCAACCTGATGGAGGTCAGTATAGATGGACTAATACAACAAGTCCCACACACAGCTAGAAGCCCAAATATTTTTTCAGAGGTAGATGCAGAAAAAAATATATTCAGTTTGCAACCTGATGGAGGTCAGTATAGATGGATTAATAGAACAAGACCCACACACAGCTAGAAGCCCAATATTTTTTCAGAGGTAGATGCAGAAAAAAATATATTCAGTTTGCAACCTGATGGAGGTCAGTATAGATGGACTAATACAACAAGTCCCACACACAGCTAGAAGCCCAAATATTTTTTCAGAGGTACTGTAGATGCAGATAAAAATTATTTTTAATTTGCAACCTGATGGAGTTCAGTATAGATGGACTAATACAACAAGTCCCACACACAGCTAGAAGCCCAAATATTTTTTCAGAGGTACTGTAGATGCAGATACAAATTATTTTTAATTTGCAACCTGATGGAGGTCAGTATAGATGGACTAATACAACAAGTCCCACACACAGCTAGAAGCCCAAATATTTTTTCAGAGGTAGATGCAGAAAAAAATATATTCAGTTTGCAACCTGATGGAGGTCAGTATAGATGGATTAATAGAACAAGACCCACACACAGCTAGAAGCCCAATATTTTTTCAGAGGTAGATGCAGAAAAAAATATATTCAGTTTGCAACCTGATGGAGGTCAGTATAGATGGACTAATACAACAAGTCCCACACACAGCTAGAAGCCCAAATATTTTTTCAGAGGTACTGTAGATGCAGATAAAAATTAGTTTTAATTTGCAACCTGATGGAGGTCAGTATAGATGGACTAATAGAATGATGCTATGCCCAAAAGATTTTACTTCACTAGGTGCAGTAAAAAAATTGGTATTCTATACACAGGTGGTATATCTTGCAGCACAGATAGGCTACTCCACTGACTAACACACTCTGCAATAGGCCAAAAAGGATTAGCTTTGCTAGATTCAGCCAAATGCTGTGAAAAAAACTTGCACAGCACTGGCACAGACCTGCCTGGCAAAAACTGATAGGAACTGATGTAACCTAGTCCTGAAAAGGACTCCAATTACAATTAGTCTTTACTCCCACAATCTATCTATTTAAGAGCACAGACCTGCCTGATAAAAGTCGTAGGAAATGCTGTAACCTAGTCCTTAAAAGGACTGCAATCACAACTATTCCCTACTCCCAAGCTATCTGTATATTTGTGCGAAAATTGGCTTGAAATTAACAAGGTATAGCGCACACAGCAACAGCGGTGCCGTCTAACACGCAGCTGCAGCAGTGAGAAAATGGTGGCGACGGGGAAAATGGCTTGGTCTTATAGGGCAAGGACATGTGACATACACTGCCAATGACACATGCCCTTGCTTGTGTGAAAAAAAGCACTTCGCTCCGTGTGTGCGCTGCTGATAGGCTGACAGATTGCACCTCCCCACTGCAAATGCGGGAAAGAGAAAAAAAAATGGAGATCTTCATTGTTCCTGCAGAGATCCATCCCCTGCCCCTCCCCCCCGCCCCGCTGTACACTCAAACTGCGTATTAACATTAATTTTCATCATTACTGAGAAAAAATCCAGTTATGATTTTGGTGCACGAACAGTTATCGAACATAACCTCGAACAGGCGAATTTTTATCAAATTGTTCGTGTTCGCCGAACGGCTCGAACACCGTCCAAAACAGCTCGAATTTGAGATTGGCGAACAGTTCGAGTAGAACAACGCTCATCTCTAGTAATCAGTAAAGAGCACAGTAAACGGAATTATAGTTAATTATAAAGTAATACAAATAAATAGTCAATAATGTATGGTTATAAATGATTATCAAAAATTTTTTGCACAGAGAGTGTCCATAAAATCAACCCACAACAAAAGGTCACAAATAATGAAAATAAATATTCAATAACAAAGGGGCTCACCCACCAAACACACAACGCGCGTTTCACTGTGGCTTCTTCAGGGGTCAATTTTAGCCTTTGTTTGTATTGCTGGAATTATTGAAAATACAAATATTAAAAACCAATAACATTTTTCCATTTTTTTTTTGACAAATTTGTTTATTTTCACTTTGGCAGTTTTCCAAAGTAGCTAACCTAACACACCTTTAACAGCAGCCACTTGGCACAGTTCTGTGCGGCAATTTACTTTTCTTTTATGTGTGATAGGTTCTACAAGTAACAATCCACTAGACTCCATACTCCACTGACTTGAGTATTGTTAACGCCTCCTCATATATTAAAGATGGGAACATGTTGATCTCAGCCGGAATTGCCAAACCTACAAGGTGAATCAGAGCCTTCCGAGATAAAGTGCCACAAGAAGCAGCGTACTCCCACTCCATATTGAAGACATATAAACCAAGTGTGTATAAGAGATTCAGGAGACATAGCAATGATGTTGTCCTTCCAGGTGTTTTCCCCTGCAGCTTACATTGCATGGGTCTTGTACCATTCAATTGTCACCGTAATCTCGGGACCAAGTTGGGGTCTCCCCTACGAGGGAGACATTAACAGGAATGGGATATGCTCACCGTAGACTTTAGATATTTGTTGGAGGATTTCAACTGTTTTTATTGACAATTTCATCTTTAAGGGGGCAGTCAAAGTGTTCCTTTAAATCTCCCTTTGAATTGGCAGGTGTGCCGAAAAGGCAAGTATGATTTTTCAAGCTTTGGTGTTGTTTCATATAATCAGATCACAACTGAAAACATTGAATACAATTTTGAACATAAATGTTCTTTCTTGATGTTGGTGGTGTGACAAAGTCACTGGCAAAGTACTGGAGGGAAGATGTATACCACAAAAAAAGAGAATGGAGCTTTTGTTTAAAGATAAAAAATGTATAAATTTTATTAACACAGAATATGAGACAAAACAAGACACATAATAAAAAGACATGTGCAAGAGGGCTAGGATCAATAGCAGCGGGTACTGGCAGTACTAGGGGGGGATGGGGATTACAGGGGGATACATGCCAAAATAAATCATACATCAATAAATATAGCTTGCCCCCATGAATCCCCTAGATCCCTCACTGTGGCAATAAGACTCCACTGAGTAGAGCCCTGCAAATAGACTATGGATTATGGCAGTATTCAAATTTAGTCAGTCACTGGTAAGTACTTCAGCCATAAAGGTCCAATAGACAGCAGAGAAAAGAACCCCCCATTGGGGCGTATAGACAAAACCACAGTAGAGGAGGATGGCAAGTACCAATGCTTACCCTAGGCCAGTATATCAGCAGATAAAAGGGATAAGCCGCTTCCCAACGTGCGTTTCTTGTGTAAACTGATCGGCTTTCTCAAGGGAAGGTATATTAGTGTGGCGACAGGACCTTAAAATACATCAGGTGGGAGGTCAGGTGGTGCACCACGTGACCGTCAAGCAGCCAGTAACATCCGTGATGCAGCGCATGCGCAGTGGAGCGAGCAGGTCCCGCAGCTGCAACACGGCGGTCACTTCTGGGAGTATGCAGCGGAGGGCTGCGTAGTCACAGAAGGGAAGACGCCGGGCGCAGCTGAACGGGGCAAGTTCGCGCCACACGCACGCGCACAGAATGTAGATGGCAAAATAACATAGGGTGCATTTAAAGAGACAGAACATGAATGCCACTCTATGAATAGGATACATAGATATGAAAGGGACACCTCTCCACATAAATCAGCAAATTAACACAGAGTGATAATAAAATGCCAAGGCACCAATAACTCTTCATAAATGGGATACAGAAATATCAATGGGTCAAATGAGTACATATAACAATATCCATACATAGTTATGATGCATACAGAGAGTCAGAGATAGTGGTTGCAGAGGTGAGGTTGTTGCTCAGCTGCATATCTCGGGGGAATGAGGAAGACCTAAACAAAAAATAGTGGGCAAAATATAAAAACAGAAATTAGGAAACATAAAGGACCACACCAAGGGAAAAATAAAAATTATGAAATAAAAGCTGCTAAAGTAGAATTCAACAAATACGCAGTGCAGACCATGAAGAGAATGTCACTAGGAGGAGGCACACGCATGGTGGTTCATAGAAATGGGGCATAACTAATAGTCTCATTCAAACCCTTTGGGGACAAAGTATCCAGTGTGACTATCCACTTTGTTTCAGTCTGGGCCAATAGACGCTTCACATTACCCCCTCTTGCCCCAAGGTGGATGACGTCTATGACCCGGATAAGTAGTGATGATGAGTCACAATTATGAAAGAGGCGAAAATGACGGGGAAGAGTTTTTAACTCAGAGGGGTCCGTCACGGACGGGTTACTAGGCGCGCGTGTGCCCCTAGTAACCCGCTGTTTATCATGGTTACCAGCCTGCTCCTGCTTCAGCAGGCTGGTAACCAGGAGCAGGACATCGTGGAAAGATTCTTTCCACGATGTCGCTGCTCCCCTGATCGTTGGTGAGCCTGCCTGTTTGACAGCTCACCAGCGATCACATAGCGACGCAGCAACGATCCCTGACAGGTCATATCGTTGTCGGGATCGTTGCAGCGTCGCTAAGTGTGACGGGGCCTTGAACTGAGTCTTACAGGGAGGTGTCCTCATTTAATAAACAAATATGTACACAAGGAAATTAAAGTGCGTGACTTCTTACCCTATGATAAACTTAGGATTTCCAGCTCAATTTTTCTGCTATCAGAGATGAACAAAGCAAATGCCTTCTCTATATCACCAGAAGAAGGTTTCACACTTAAGTATCTTCATTGAAATGTAAATTTATTTCTTCCTTTGATGTAAATTGAAAGAGCTACTTTCTAGTTCACCTAATTACAGGAAATGTATTTATTTTATTCGGGAGAGTACATAATAATTTACCGGTCTAGAAGGTTTTGTATGCCGCTGATAGATGTTTTTAGCTTTGATGGATTTGATGTATTTTACATATAGTCTCATTGGAATAATCACTAGCAGCTTTGTCATTATTTCTCTAACACTATTATCTTCCATCGTACTCAACACTGTAGAATAAAAGAGGTGGAATATTCAAAGATATATCAATACCATACATGTAATAATGGTGAAAAATACAGGAACAAATATTGACACATGACATGCAGTGGTTTAAAGAGGATCCGTCATCAGGTCAATCATGGGCAGTTTTTACCTATTATTTTTCCTTACTGCAGTTTACGCTCCCGAGTATTTTTTATTTATTTTTAAGTCCGCCTTAAGTCCCGAGAGATCTGCTCCTTTTTTATTTGGTGCTAATTTTTTTAATGGTCTTTAAAAAGAGGCATTGCTCACAGAATTGTCTGGGGGGTGTCTGACTCTTCTGCATTATTTCGTTGTGAGCTATGCCCCCTAATTGAAGACCATAAAAATCCGCACTAAATAAAAACGCCCATATCTCTGGGACCGTGTGGCGGATTAAAAAAATAAATAAATAAAGTACTTAGGGTAGCAACGTAAATAAAATAAGAAAATAAGAGCAAAAACTTCCCAATGGGATAGTCTTACTCATTCAAATAGGGACAGATGTGCCGTACTTGGCCGAGGCCACTACTCCATAGACAGAGTTGTGCTATTCACCTCTGCATCTGCTAATATCAGCACTGAGAACAGTTGACTGGTGGGGGTGCCGGGTGTTGGACCTAATTACCTAAATTTTGAGATAAGTCATCAATATAAAGATAGTGGATCAACTCTTCAAATTTTTTATCTACCCAGTAGATAACATGGGATCCACCAATCACAGAAGGGGATGTCACAACTCACTTCAACCCCTTTGCTCTGTGCTCCCTAAGTACGTCAATACAATTAAGTAGGGTCTTTGAAGATCTATTGATCTGAGGGTCCATGCTCCCACTAGGAAGTTGTAGTCTAATATTAGCCCTATATATATATAAAATGTGTGTAGAAAAAAATCATTGTCAATTAAAAAAAATAAAAATAAAACCTACGCTGGCCAGAGAGAGAGCTCTTGGTCAAATGATTATTTTCCTTGCCACCCAAATTACCACGTCTGTCCAGCTTATTTCTATGGAGGTAGGAAGATAAGACGTTAATAGATTCCAGGATCCGGTCCAATCGCTATATTATGTGATACTTAGTGGACCCAATGTATGTAATCAGACTGATACAGTTATAGAGGGCTTGGACTGATACAGTTATAGAGGGCTTGGACTGATACAGTTATAGAGGGCTTGACCGAAATGTGCTTACCCTAAGGATATGTTCACATGCGGTGTTTCATTGCATTTTTTTCGCCCTGGAGTGAATTAGAGCATTGCAGCGTTTTTGAAAATCTGCATTGTGTCAATTCTTTCAACGTTTTTGCTTAATAAAGCTAACTTTATTAAGTAAGTACTGTTTGCAAATCACACATATAATGCACACCAAGAAACAGAACACATAGCTGGATTTTAACGCAGAAAAAGTTGCAGGGAAAAAAAAAGAGCATTCCTGTGTATAAGGTAGTTGAGACAGGTGTTAGCCGAGTGATCATTATAATGTGTATGGATCCTTTAGGGTCCATCTACACTGTGTGATGCACAGCATTAAAAGGAACCGGTCACCAGGTTTGTCCTATATGAGATACGGCCACCACCTTCCCGCCCTCATATACAGCATATTAATATGCTGTATATATGGCCTGCAACAAAAGAAAAACACCTTTTATTATACTCACCTGCGGGGCAGTCCGATGGGTGTGGTCTTGGTCCAGCGCCTCCCTTCTTTTGCCTCCTGTGCTTTGTGTGGATGACGTCACACAGTGACTAGGGTAGAGCAAATTATTGCAGTGCGCATGCGCCGGGAAAGGTCAAAGAGACCTGGCACATGCACACTGCAGTACTTAACTCAGAGAAGTGCGCCTGCGCAGGATCGCGATGCTGGGGAAACTGTGTGGATGACGTATGGATGTGTCATCCACATGAAGCAAAAAGGAGGACGGCATCGCAAGAAGAAGAGGTGTCAGCGACACCCGTAGGACCCGACCACCCTGCAGGTGAGTATAATTAAAGGTGTTTTTCTTTTGTTGCAGGGCCGGATCCGGGGCATATATAAAGCATATTAGAATGCTGTATATCAGGGCTGAAAGGTGCTGGCCGTATCTCATATGGGACAAACAATTGCTGACCTGCATATGGATAAACGATTGCTGACCTGCAACATGTTTGCCAGTCAGCAGTCATTTGAAAGCCTGTTTACACTGGAAGACAGCGCTTCAGATGCACACTGAACAATCTGTCATGAGATTTGTTTAACAAATATTTTAATAGAGAAACTATGGAACGTGTAAGACAAAGAACTGTGAATGGGGAAATAGATTTTACTGTAGGTTCCCAGTGAGACCTTCGTCAGGCGGTGTTCTGCTTTTGTAAATGAAAGTGGAACAGTTGTCAATCAAATTTTCAGTTCTGATAAATTTGCCATAGCCCATGGGGTAAAACATAAAGGGAAAGCGTTAGTAGGAAATAATAGCTTGTCTAATAAAAGAAAAAAAAGACAGACGACCAAAACCTCAACAAGCCCATGAAAAATAAAGGTCTCTCGTAACAACTCGTATACATTATTTTCCTCTTTCTTCGTTATATATGAACCCATAGTATACAGTCAACCAGTATATTACATAGGTTTCATCTTCCGGCTGTGACAGCCAGATGTGATTTTCAGCAGTTTACAGTTCAGAGCTGTAAGACTACATGCCGGTACTTAAAGTGGTTTTCCAACACTATGATATTGATGAGCTATCATTAGGATCGGTATCATCGGTATCAGATTTTGTGTGGGGGTCGATTTTAGCTGTTTGCAGCACTTGCAGAGGCCGGGTCTAATCTGTGTTCAGAGCTGAACACCACTGTTCCTTCACACATTTTAGTTTACAACCCCTGGCAAAAATGATGGACTCACCGGGCTCGGAGGATGTTCATTCAGTTGTTTAATGAAAAAAGCAGATCACAGTCATTTCAAATGGCAACTTTAGGGCTTTAAGAAACACTAAAAGAAATCAAGATAAAAAATGTTGTACTCAGTAAGGGTAATTTTTTTCAGACCAAGCAGAGGGAAAAAATTATGGAATCACTCAATTCTGAGGAAAAAATTCTGGAATCACCCTGTAAAATTTCATTTCCAAAACTAACACCTTTATCAAATTAGATCTGCTCATTAGTCTGCATATAAAAAGGAGTGATCACACCTTGGAGAGCTGTTGCACCAAGTGGACTGACATGAATCATGGCTCCAACACGAGAGATGTCAATTGAAACAAAGGAGAGGATTATCAAACTCCTAAAAGAAGGTAAATCATCACGCAATGTTGCAAAAGATGTTGGTTGTTCACAGTCAGCTGTGTCTAAAATCTGGACCAAATACAAACAACATGGGAAGGTTGTTAAAGGCAAACATATCAATCAATGTCTGTGACCGAACTGTAAGAAACCGCCTAAAGGAAATGGGATTTACATACAGAAAAGCTAAACATAAGCCACCATTAACACCTAAAGCGAAAAAAACAAGGTTACAATGGGCTAAGGAAAAGCAATCACGGACTGTGGATGACTGGATGAAAGTCATATTCAGTGATGAATCTGCATTGGGCAAGGTGATTATGCTGGAACTTTTGTTTGGTGCCGTTCCAGTGGGATTTATAAAGATGACAGCATGAAGAGAACATGCAAATTTCCGCAGTCATTGATGATATGGGGCTACATGTCAGGTAAAACACTGAGGAGATGGCTGTCATTACATCTTCAATAAATACCCAAGTTTACATTGATATTTTGGACAGTTTTCTTATCCCATCAATTGAAAGGATGTTTGGGGATGATGACATCATTTTTAAAGATGATAATGCATCCCGCCATAGAGCAAAAACTGTGAAAACATTCCTTGAAAGAAGACACATAAGGTCAATGTCATGGCCTGCAAATAGTCCGGATCTCAATGCAATTGAAAATCTTTGGTGGAAGTTGAAGAAAATGGTCCATGACAAGGCTCCAACCTGCAAAGCTGATCTGGCAACAGCAATCAGAGAAAGTTGGAGCCAGATTGATGAAGAGTACTATTTGTCACTCATTAAGTCCATGCCTCAGAGACTGCAAGCTGTTCTTAAAGCCAGAGGTGGTGCAACAAAATACTAGTGATGTATTGGAGTGTTCTTTTGTGTGTTTGTTTTTCATGATTCCATAATTTTTTCCTCAGAATTGAGTGATTCCATAATTTTTTCCCTCTGCTTGGTCTGAAAAAAATTACACTTACTGTGTACCACATTTTTTATCTTGATTTCTTTTAGTGTTTCTTAAAGCCCTAAAGTTGCCATTTGAAATGACTTTAGTTTTGTGCCATTTGTGTGATCTGCTTTTTTTCAACAACATTAAACAACTGAATGAACATCCTCCGAGCCCGGTGATTCCATAATTTTTGCCAGGGGTTGTAGTATAGATTCACAGTAGTCTTCGTACTTTTCAGCATGGGCCCTGATACATTGTAGGCAGCTTTTTTTTGTGCATGGCGTTTAACAGAGGATTCTTTCATGGACGACACCCATGCATGCCATTCCTCTGCAGTGTACGCCTTATTGTGGCACGGGAAACCCTGGCTTTCTACGTCTTTAGCTAACTGCTGTGAACTTGCAAGTCGATTTTATTCAACCCTTCTCATCAGAAGATGCTCCTGTTGAGGTGTTAAAGGGATTGTCTGGTCTAGAATGATATGGTCTCCAGTCACTCTGTGTGACTGCAGACTTGTGTATCCTCCCAGCGCATGTACTGTGGACTTCGAGGATTCGCCGGTGTTTGCGCTGGGAACAGTGGTCAAGCATGCGATATGGTTACTCCTGGCCAGAACCCATCTAGTGGGCATGGCCTCACTCAATGCAATTGTGGACCAGGCAACCCTTTTAACTTCTGTGGGCAATCTGGACGTCTCTGTAAGATGGTTGCTGCTCCCTCTTTGTTAAATTGTAATTACTTTGGCTGACATATTATGACTGATAAGTAAATCTTTGCTGATCTTCTTGAAGCCTTCACCTTTCTTGTGAAAATAATAAATTATTTTCTTTCTCAGGTCTTGTGGCATTTCTCTTCCATGTGGTACCATTGCTGATGGCATGAAATGGGAAAGGGTTTTCTTTAAGTAACACCCTTTTATTGTTAACTGTCTACTGGACACCTTTTCAATGAATAATTAGACTTAAAGCACCTGTGGTGTAATTCTTCTTAATTCATATTTTGTATTCTGAATTTTAGCTTTGCTCCTAATACTTCAATTGGGGTGAACTAATTTTTTGCAACATGGTCTTGAATGAATTTATTAGGTAAATTAACTTTTTTGGTTGTGCAAAATAATAAATTTTGTTTGCAATCAATGGCCCACATACTGTATGTGGGATTATTTTGTAGTATGGTATCCCAAAACAACGTTGACTCTGAAACTAAACTAAAGGTGTTCCAACAAATCTGTCAGCCTGCACTCATTTATGCTAAGTACTGTGTGTTTGTGTATAGGTGTGTAATATATATAATTACAAGCTGCCTAGGAGCGATCCTCTGCTGGGAGAATGTGCACTGTGTATGTAAATAATATATATATTATACACATAGTTGAGGTATTAATCAGGTGATTGAATCGTTAATGCCACCATAAAAATAATTATTTGTAGCACAATTCTTCGGGTAAACAGCGAATGTGCTGCCTATAGCATGATGCTGTTTTGAGAGGAGTTGGCCAAAATAATTTGTAGGACCCTGGTCCACCGGCCATGTTCGTAGTCCTTGGCCACTGGAGCAGAGCCTACCTACCAACATTGCCTGGTGCCTCTTCTGATTCGTAGAACTGACGCAATGGAATTCATGTGCTATGCCACAACGTGATGATGTTGCAAAGCCTACTAATCAGAAGATGTGAAGGGGGGGATACAGGTAGGAGGAGGTTTGCAGGGTTCTTGTCTGGTGGCCATAGACTACCCACATGGCCGCTGGAACAGGGTGCTGTGAATCTATTTGCTCAACTTAACAAGTGCCGCTCGACTATGTATGAGTTAACGGGCCAGGATCGGCACACCTAAGTGTATCTTAAATTACATCAGTGTTCTGTAAGTGCAAAACAAAAAGGTGCGGCTCCTGATTAAATTTAGGCACCGACGTCATGCTTTACAAGAACTAGAGAGTCTTGTAATTTAATATGTACTGCCAGGAGGCATAAGGTTTGTCTCCTACAAAACAAGCTTCGCGTACATACACATTTTATATTGTTATCATGGCTAATTAATTCAGATGTTTTACAGCTGAAGGTTAATTATCTGGTATTCTTATAAAATAAAGAAAAATGTTAACAATTGCCAACAGTGTATGTTGTCATTTTTGGCGTGTTGTGTTGAATGCAACTCATTCCAGGAGTTTAAAAGTAGTTACAAGATACGTCCCTGTTTTTACTCAGTCACCTAGTATCACAGAAATTTGGAGACCATGTGGGCAACACTATGAAGAAGCCTTCAAGAGGGAACACCACACTGGTCCTACTTCCAGGACTATAGTGTGGGGTGGCATAATGTATGGTAGCCCGACCCGTCTAGTTTTCATTCCAGGAACACTAACAGCTCGGCGTTACATTGATTTGGTGGTGAAACCAGTGGTACGGCCTTTTCTCCAAAGGAACCGTTTTTCAACACTACAACATCAGGCCGCATGTTACTCGTGCTACTGTGAGCAGTCTGAGTTACCTATACATGCTACCATGTCAGCAGCGTTTCTGGGATTTTGTCAGCAATTGCAAAGGGCGCTGCCAGCAGCGGATCTTGATGATTTGCTGCCCAAGTGCATTCAGCACTGCAGAACATTCCTCAGACAACCTTTAATAACCTCATTGATAGCAGCCAAAGCATGTAAGTGCAGGGATTTCTGTACAAAGTATGTTGCGCTCATACTCGATACTGAATAAGTGAAAATGTTTTAAAATCCTTGTTTCCATTTTTTCATCATTTGCATATCCTTAACATGTCTACTCCTTGCCTTTTCTTTCCGTAATGATACAATTTCTATGTTGAGGAGTGATGAGGCTGTTGAATTCGGATAAAGAAACAGTTGGCCAGTCTGTACATCAAGGTTTGAATGTCGCTTTACGGGACACAAAATAAGGACATTCTAAAAGGAAATCAAACGAACAGCAGGGGGCGTAATATCATGTATTGTATTTTTACCATACACCTTTCGTGTACCCCCTATTTCCACATAGGTTGTAAGCTTGCGTGCAGGGCACTCTCTCTTCCTGATATCTGTTGATTTGTGATTCTTGTTATTCTGTAATGTCTTATTGTCTGTACACGTCCCCTCTAAAATGTAAAGTGCTGCAGAATATGTTTGCACTATAGAAATAAAAATTATTAATTATTATATATGTAACTACAATGCGCTGACACAGGAGGGATTTTTTTTATCCATTTAAAAAATTATTTTATTACGAAATGAAAATTTCTTTTGCAAGGTAATTACATTGATATTTACTTAGCTTACATGTTTTGCTTTTTTACTAAGCTCCCTTAGACACATGACTAACAGACAGTAATGTGGGTGTAATAATGTAACTTGATTCTACTTAGTACAACATATGCCCTGTGCAGGCACCACCCTGCTGTTTGCATTGCTATATAAACACATCTGAGAAGTTTGCAATGGAGGTAAATCATGAAGCTGCATAGGAGAGCTCCTCTGCTGGGAGACTGCGCTGCATGCTCAGGTGTATGTGTGTGTGTACATGACTGTCATGTTGTCATCGCTGGATGTGAAATGTCTTAAATGAACAAAGCAAGAAAAAAAAAGCATCAAGTGTAGAGAATAAATTATTAAAGGGGTTGTCCACTACTTTAACATTTATGGCCTACCCATAGGATAGGTCATCTGTCTGATCACTGGGGGTGCGACACCCGGTAGCCCCACTGTTCTCTGTGTTGGCGGCGGCTGGAACTCATCGCCCATTATGTTCACGAAAAGAAGATAAATAACTCTTTAAATGCATTATAGTACAGCTCCTAATAATTAGGATATAATAACTATTATATGTTAATAATACCCAGACTTCCTCATCTGTCTAAACCAGGGATGTCAAACTCAAAGATACAGAGGGCCAAAATGAGAAACTGGACTAAGTTGTGGGCCAACCAGTATACAGTATAATGGGCCCCACATTGTCCTCCACATAGAATAATGGGCACCACATAGTCCTCCGTACAGAATAATGGGCCCCACATAGTCCTCCATACAGAATAATGGCCCCACATAGTCCTCCATACAGTATAATGACCCCATAGTCCTCCGTACAGTATAATGGGCCCCACATAGTACTCTGTACAGTATAATGGGCCCCACATAGTCCTCCGTACAGTATAATGGGTCCTACATAGTCCTCCATACAGAATAATGGCCCCACATAGTCCTCCATACAGAATAATGGCCCCACATAGTCCTCCGTACAGTATAATGGGCCCCACGTTGTCCTCCACATAGAATAATGGGCCCCACATTGTCCTCCGTACAGAATAATGGGCCCCACATAGTCCTCCGTACAGAATAATGGGCCCCACATAGTACTCTGTACAGTATAATGGGCCCTACATAGTCCTCCATACAGTATAATGGGCCCCACATAGTCCTCCGTACAGTATAATGGGTCCTACATAGTCCTCCATACAGAATAATGGCCCCACATAGTCCTCCATACAGAATAATGGGCTTCATATAGTCCTCCATAAAAAAATAATGGCCCCACATAGTCCTCCGTACAGTATAATGGCCCCACATAGTGCTCCATAAAGAATAATGGGTCCTGCATATATACTGTAACTCCGTATGGCATCCAATTTTTTTTTTCCCACAGGCAGATCCAAGTGTGATCTGTTTTTTTTTTTCACGGACAGCAAATAAGATCGTGTGAACGAGCCCTTAGGTTATGTGCATGCTCTAAACTATGGTTCTGCCCTTTCTTAATATGGCACCCGTCTCAGTTTTTAGCCAACTGAGCATGTGCACGCTATACACTTGCCCAGGTCACATGTCCTTTGACGTTGCTTTCTCCTATTGGTTCCTCTTTTTGGTATGCGTACCATGCTCCTTGGTGAGTTTAGGAAGCGTCCTTAATTTGATTTTTTTACACGGCGTCTTCGTCCTGTGTTACACCGGACGCCATGCTACTTCCTTCTATGTCTTTACATCCTGTGGTGATCGCCTTACCATGTTGTTTTTAATTTCACAGAACATTATTTTATTATTATTACTACGTAATCAAGATACTTTTATATTCGTTTTTATTATGTATACGACTGATGTATACTATTAGTCATCACCTCTTATTGTCTAAAACCAGAAATCATGCATTATGTATATCGATGTTTTTACTGTATTGTTGTGGATCGCTGCTAAAATTACAATTGTGTAATTATACTGCTAAAAAAAATAAAGGGAACACTCAAATAACACATCCTAGATCTGAATGAATGAATGAAATATTCTCATTGAATACTTTGTTCTGTACAAAGTTAAATGTGCTGACAACAAAATCACACAAAAATCATCAATGGAAATCAAATTTATTAACCAATGGAGGCCTGGATTTGGAGTCACCCCCAAAATTAAAGTGGAAAAACACACTGCAGGCTGATCCAACTTTAATGTAATGTCCTTAAAACAAGTCAAAATAAGGCTCAGTATTGTGTGTGGCCTCCACGTGCCTGTATGACCTCCCTACAACGCCTGGGCATGCTCCTGATGAGGTTGCGGATGGTCTCCTGTGGGATCTCCTCCCAGACCTGGACTAAAGCAGCCGCCAGCTCCTGGACAGTCTGTGGTGCAACATGACATTGGTGTTTGGAGCGAGACATGATGTCCCAGATGTGCTCAATCAGATTAAGGTCTGGGGAATGGGCGGGCCAGTCCATAGCTTCAATGCCTTCATCTTGCAGGAACTGCTGACACACTCCAGCCACATGAGGTCTGGCATTGTCCTGCATTAGGAGGAACCCAGGGCCAACCGCACCAGCATATGGTCTCACAAGGGGTCTGAGGATCTCATCTCGGTACCTAATGGCAGTCAGGCTACCTCTGGCGAGCACATGGAGGGCTGTGCGGCCCTCCAAAGAAATGCCACCCCACACCATGACTGACCCACTGCCAAACCGGTCATGCTGAAGGATGTTGCAGGCAGCAGATCGCTATCCACGGCGTCTCCAGACTCTGTCACGTCTGTCACATGTGCTCAGTGTGAACCTGCTTTCATCTGTGAAGAGCACAGGGCGCCAGTGGCGACTTTGTCAATCCTGGTGTTCTGTGGCAAATGCCAAGCGTCCTGCATGGTGTTGGGCTGTGAGCACAACCCCCATCTGTGGACGTCGGGCCCTCATACCACCCTCATGGAGTCGGTTTCTAACCGTTTGTGCAGACACATGCACATTTGTGGCCTGCTGGAGGTCATTTTGCAGGGCTCTGGCAGTGCTCCACAAAGACGGAGGTAGCTGTCCTGCTGCTGGGTTGTTGCCCTCCTATGGCCCCCTCCACGTCTCCTGGTGTACTGGCCTGTCTCCTGGTAGCGCCTCCAGCCTCTGGACACTACGCTGACAGACACAGCAAACCTTCTTGCCACAGCTCGCATTGATGTGCCCTCCTGGATCAGCTGCACTACCTGAGCAACTTCTGTGGGTTGTAGAGTCTGTCTAATGCTACCACGAGTGTGAAAGCACAACCAACATTCAAAAGTGACCAAAACATCAGCCAGAAAGCATTGGTACTGAGATGTGGTCTGTGGTCCCCACCTGCGGAACCACTCTATTATTGAGTGGGTCTTGATAATTGCCAATAATTTCCATCTATTGTCTATTCCATTTGCACAACAGCATGTAAAATTGATTGTCAATCAGTGTTGCTTACTAAGTGGACAGTTTGATTTCACAGAAGTTTGATTTACTTGGAGTTATATTCTGTTGTTTAAGTGTTCCCTTTATTTTTTTTGAGCAGTATGTATGTATATATATATATATGTGTAAGTTATACAGTACAGGCCAAAAGTTTGGCCACACCTTCTCATTTAAAGATTTTTCTGTATTTTCATGACTATGAAAATTGTACATTCACACTGAAGGCATCAAAACTATGAATTAACACATGTGGAATTATATACTTAACAAAAAAGTGTGAAACAACTGAAAATATGTCTTATATTCTAGGTTCTTCAAAGTAGCCACCTTATGCTTTGATGACTGCTTTGCACACTCTTGGCATTCTCTTGATGAGCTTCAAGAGGTAGTCACCGGAAATGGTCTTCCAACAATCTTGAAGGAGTTCCCAGAGATGCTTAGCACTTGTTGGCCCTTTTGACTTCACTCTGCAGTCCAGCTCACCCCAAACCATCTCGACTGTGGAGGCCAGGTCATCTGGCGTAGCACCCCATCACTCTCCGTCTTGGTCAAATAGCCCTTACACAGCCTGGAGGGGTGTTTGGGGTCATTGTCCTGTTGAAAAATAAATGATGGTCCAACTAAACGCAAACCGGATGGAATAGCATGCCGCTGCAAGATGCTGTGGTAGCCATGCTGGTTCAGTATGCCTTCAATTTTGAATAAATCCCCAACCGTGTCACCAGGAAAGCACCCCCACATCATCACACCTCCTCCTCCATGCTTCACGGTGGGAACCAGGCATGTAGAGTCCATCCGTTCACCTTTTCTGCGTCGCACAAAGCCACGGTGGTTGGAACCAAAGATCTCAAATTTGGACTCATCAGACCAAAGCACAGATTTCCACTGGTCTAATGTCCATTCCTTGTGTTCTTTAGCCCAAACAAGTCTCTTCTGCTTGTTGCCTGTCCTTAGCAGTGGTTTCCTAGCAGCTATTTTACCATGAAGGCCTGCTGCACAAAGACTCCTCTTAACAGTTGTTGTAGAGATGTGTCTGCTGCTAGAACTCTGTGTGGCATTGACCTGGTCTCTAATCTGAGCTGCTGTTAACCTGCGATTTCTGAGGCTGGTGACTCGGATAAACTTATCCTCAGAAGCAGAGGTGACTCTTGGTCTTCCTTTCCTGGGGCGGTCCTCATGTGAGCCAGTTTCTTTGTAGCGCTTGATGGTTTTTGCAACTGCACTTGGGGACACTTTCAAAGTTTGCCCAATTTTTCGGACTGACTGACCTTCATTTCTTAAAGTAATGATGACCACTCGTTTTTCTTTACTTAGCTGCTTTTTTCTTGCAATAATACAAATTCTAACAGTCTATTCAGTAGGACTATCAGCTGTGTATCCACCAGACTTCTGCCCAACACAACTGATGGTCCCAACCCCATTTATAAGGCAAGAAATCCCACTTCTTAAACCTGACAGGGCACACCTGTGAAGTGAAAACCATTTCCGGTTACTACCTCTTGAAGCTCATCAAGAGAATGCCAAGAGTGTGCAAAGCAGTCATCAAAGCAAAAGGTGGCTACTTTGAAGAACCTAGAATATAAGGCATATTTTCAGTTGTTTCACACTTTTTTGTTAAGTATATAATTCCACATGTGTTAATTCATAGTTTTGATGCCTTCAGTGTGAATGTACAGTTTTCATAGTCATGAAAATACAGAAAAATCTTTAAATGAGAAGATGTGTCCAAACTTTTGGTCTGTACTGTATATAAAATTTAGCTTCTCTTTCCTAAAATATATAGTTAAAATGACCTACTGTTTGCGTTGCATTTTATGCGTATTTCTGATTGGTAGGGTTTTTATTATTTTTCAGATTACGATTTTTATTAAGAAAAAAAATGAGTAAGCTTGCCATTTTCACACTGGCCACTGTTTTTTTTTTAGACTCCTACTTCCTCTTCCTTAAGGAAGAGTTTTCAACCGACTCCTTATCAGCAGAGGCAGGATTACAATGTTAGGTAACACCAATATATACACAGCTGATAACACAGGATCCTCCAATAGGCAATTTCACAGATGATCCTGCTCCCCCCTCCATTCACAATGATCTATGCACAGGCTCATTAGATGCTTCATTTAGAAAGATAAGGTCTGAGTCTGACCATTGTGGCTATGTACACGTGTTGTTTCCTGAAACATCAGGAAGTAACAGTTAAAGCTCCAGAAGCCGTTGTTAACATTGCAAGATTTATATTTTTTATTTTAATATAGCATGTAAAAAAATAATAACATTTAACACAAATACCTGATTTAGTCTATAGGTCGTTTTCTGATGATAGCTTCCCTTCAACAACGTGATGCATTTTAATAATCCCTAGTTTAAAAATAATTATTGTTCACACAGTATGGTTGTAAACCTAGAGCTGAGCATCAAATATTTGTTGCTAAGGTGAGCAGCTCTGGGCTTTCTAACAAATCATAGTTAGATGTAATATTGTAAAAGCATGATCTGCCAGAAACTGCCTTATTGACTGTTACCAGGTGGAGATTCATGAAGAAATACTCAACAAAACTAGTGACTGTATCAAAGGAAGTGTGAAAGCTCATAATTTTCTATAATATCTAATGTACTATTTAAATTTCTGTGTTTTCATAATCGCATCTCCCTTCTCCCCCAGAACCTAATTTTTGGCATCATTTTGTCAATTGCTGGAAGCTTCTTGATCAGCATATCCCTCAATCTGCAGGTAAGAGATTATGCCTACAGAATATACATAAACTGTCAAATAATAGAGTGAAGCAAATGACTGGTGAAGAGACTTGATACAAATGGAATTAATTACTTAAAAATGTAAATATATTCAGAGTGAGTGGGTGAGGAAAAATGCCTTGACCCACTCATTCTGAATATATTTTAATATTGGCTTATAAAATTTGCATTAAATGGCCTAATTGAGTAGGGCTGGGTCACTAGCGCGACTATCGTCCCTTTCAGAGACTGACTTGACAATTGTTTTGCTGCATGACATTATTATATGGAAAATTAGAGCCTGTGTTTCATTATGCTTCTGTGTATATGACTTTAGCATTTCAACATATTTTGTTAGTCCCAAAACTTTGATTGTTTAGACATATGTTCACGTGAGATGGATTTGCTTATGGAATATTTCATCAGGAAAACCAGCAGAAAGCAATAGGGAAATTCACACAAAGTTTTGTGCAGATTTTGAAAAAGAGGTAAAAAAAAAGTAATTGGGTTGAACTGCAGGTAATCTGAAGAAAAACATGCAATAATTAATTTAAAGTGGTGGGCCGACACCTAAAACATTTTCTAAATATCTATCCTTACTCCCTAACCACATTTTCTTTTAAATCAAAACAATGTTTACTAAGTACCGTATGTTATTTCTATGCGCTATTGCTTTTACTTATTGGCATACAGCAGGGTATATGTTCATTTTGTTTCGATCTTAAGTTTTGTGTGTTTAATGGCCAGTATGAACATGCTCCTATATTTTGCATGCATACCAATTTATATTCCAGTTCCTTTTTTTTTTTTTCCAGTTAAGTTTCAGGTTTCTGCATTTAGTGCAGGTAAGGGTGCGGTCTTCCTTTCTTTGAGCAGGGCATTACGGTTATATAGTTTCCCATTGCTGGGCATCCCTGTTCGACCCCTATTCACATTGATGTCACTTTGACACATGGTAAGGTTTTAATACTAGAGGGTAGGATTGTCCCGAATTTTGGACACATTGACACTGGTGGAATGGCTTTTACACTTTTTTTGATCAAAAACTGTGTTTAGTAAGGACTCAACGTTATTTATATGCACTATTGCTTTTACTTACAGCAGGGCATACGTTCATTTTGTTTCTATCTCAGGTTTTGCCAAACCACTTTTGTAACTTTCTTTATTACACAACGTCCTACACTTATACCTAATGTGAGTTTTTTATTTTTTACTGTACTTCCTGTGACGTTTCATTTGAGAGGAGTCTGAAACGTGATGTCACAGGAAGCTAGGGCTGCACTCACTCCTCCGTGTCCATCACCCATCCTGGAACAGGATGTCACAGGGGGGCCGCACTGCAGTTACTTACTAGTTTCTTGCTTTGCTGAAGATGTCCTGGATCCTGGGTGATCAGGGGGCTGTGCTGGCATTACTTACTGCTTTTATTTTCGCCCCCTGATGATGTCTTCTTTCAGTTAGATGCTACGGCAGTGACAGAGATAAAAGCAGAGTGTCAGCGCTGCACTCGCATCTCCCACCCCACAGCGTCCATCACCCAGGATCCACGATGTCTTCAGAGGGGGCGGCGATACAATAAACTAGTGAGTAACTGCAGCGCTGTCCCCCCATGATGTCTTGTTCCAGGAGGGGCGATGGATGCTGCAGGGAAATGAGTGCAGCCCTAGTCTCCTGTGACTTCACGTTTCGGGCTCCTCTCAAAGGAAACTTCACAGGAAGTACAGTAAAAAAATACATTTAGGGATTTGGTAGATATGGAGAAGTGTAGGATATTGTGTAATAAAGCCAATTACAAAAGTGGTTAGGGTGTAAGAACAGATATTTAGAAAATACATTTTAGGTACCGGACCACCCCTTCAATCAACAGCAGTTCATCCCTTGTGCACATATTCTTTCTGCACATGTTCACACCCTTCTCATCTTGAACACAATTTTACATTGAATACAGCTTAAAAAGCAAAAGCTAAACAAAAATAATATTAAATGTGAAAGAATGTGATGTAACAAAGAAATTTAAAGGGACATTTATCAATTCTGTTTGACCCAATTTTTTGCTCAAATTGTGATATTTCGTTGCCTAAATGCCAGAGTCCAGTTTTTAACGGATCCTGACGGCTAATTCATACTGCCCAAACCAGCATAAATCTGCACAATTGCAGTCATGCATTTTCTTCTATGGTATATCAGAGAAAATCTAGTTGAGGATTTTAGTGTGAGATGAGATTAGTCCAATGACGTCCACAGTTGGCTTCACTACCCACCTTTCTAGGTGACTGAAAGGTCTCTCCTGATTTACACACAAGGGAGAGACCGGTCAATCGACTAAAGCAGTACGGAGAGGAGCTGGTCGGGGACATCATTTGAATTATCTCATCTCTGCCTGAGGTCCTGGACTGGATCTTGAAACGCCATAAAAAAAAAATACCTGGCTGCAGTCGTGCAGACAGGTTACAAGTCATGCTACCTGTGGTCCGTGTAGTAGTATGAATCAGCTGACAGGTTGCCATTAACAATATTTTACTCCATTTATTACAACACTTTTTAGTACTGTAGGGGTTCACTCTCTAATATAAGTACTTACTGTGGTGAATGATCCAGGTTTAACTCAAATGTATGCTCTCTTGATAGATGTTAATAATATAAAAGGGGTCAAATTACCAAAGAGAGACTGAGGACCTCATCCATGAATGGGTGGGGTCAATAATTGTATGATAATGAAATGGTACCTTGGCTAAGTATCAAATATACAATGCCTCAATTGCACATCTAAAGTGCACAGATGACACAATAAAAGTGCTTGGTCCATCATAGAAAAACTACATAAACTAAATAATTCATAGTATACAGTGAATTGTGAAAGTATTTGGCCCCCTTGTACTTTTCTACCTTTTGCCACATTTCTGGCTTCAAACATAAAGATATAAAATTCAAATTTTTGGGGGAAGAATCAACAACAAGTTGGACACAATCGTGAAGTGGAACGAAATTTATTGGATATTTTAAACTTTTTTAACAAATCAAAAACTGAAAAGTGGGGCGTGCAATATTATTCGGCCCCTTTACTTTCAGTGCAGCAAACTCACTCCAGAAGTTCAGTGAGGATCTCTGAATGATCCAATGTTCTCCTAAATGACTGGTAATGATAAATAGAATCCACCTGTGTGTAATCAAGTCTCCGTATAAATGCACCTGCTCTGTGATAGTCTCAGAGTTCTGTTTCAAGTGCAGAGAACATCATGAAGACCAAGGAACACACCAGGCAGGTCCGAGATACTGTTGTGGTGAAGTTTAAAGCCGGATTTGGATACAAAAAGATTTCCCAAGCTTTAAACATCTCAAGGAGCACTGTGCAAGCGATCATATTGAAATGGAAGGAGTATCAGACCACTGCAAATCTACCAAGACCCGGCCGTCCCTCTAAACTTTCATCTCGAACAAGGAGAAGACTGATCAGAGATGCAGCCAAAAGGCCCATGATCACTCTGGATGAACTGCAGAGATCTACAGATGTGGTGGGAGGGTCTGTCCATAGGACAACAATCAGTCGTACACTGCACAAATCTGGCCTTTATGCAAGAGTGGCAAGAAGAAAGCCATTTCTCAAAGATATCCATAAAAAGTCTCGTTTGAAGTTTGCCACAAGCCACCTGGGAGACACACCAAACATGTGGAATAAGGTGCTCTGGTCAGATGAAACCAAAATCAAACTTTTTGGCCACAATGCAAAAAGATATGTTTGGCGTAAAAGCAACACAGCTCATCACCCTCAAAACATCATCCCCACTGTCAAACGTGCTGGTGGAAGCATCATGGTTTGGGTCTGCTTTTCTTCAGCAGGGACAGGGAAGATGGTTAAAATTGATGGGAAGATGGACGGAGCTAAATACAGGACCATTCTGGAAGAAAACTTGTTGGAGTCTGCAAAAGACGTGAGACTGGGACGGAGATTTATCTTCCAACAAGACAATGATCCCAAACATAAAGCAAAATCTACAATGGAATGGTTCAAGAATAAACGTATCCAGGTTTTAGAATGGCCAAGTCAAAGTCCAGACCTGAATCCAATCGACAATCTGTGGAAAGAGCTGAAAACTGCTGTTCACAAACGCCCTCCATCCAACCTCAATGAGCTCGAGCTGTTTTGCAAGGAAGAATGGGCAAGAATTTCAGCCTCTCAATGTGCAAAACTGATAGAGACATACCCCAAGCAACTTGCAGCTGTAATCGCAGCAAAAGGTGGCGCTACAAAGTATTAACTCAAGGGGGCCGAATAATATTGCATGCCCCACTTTTTAGTTTTTAATTTGTTAAAAAAGTTTAAAATATCCAATAAATTTTGTTCCACTTCACGATTGTGTTCCACTTGTTGATTCTTATAAAAAAAAAATAGAATTTTATATCTTCATGTTTGAAGCCAGAAATGTGGCAAAAGGTAGAAAAGTTCAAGGGGGGCCAACTTCTTTCACAATGCACTGTATATACATGGATTCTATGATTCATGATATAAATACTAGAAAGACTCGTATTGTACCCAAGTGTGGTTAATATCCAAAATTATTGCATAATACAAAGTGCTCATGTGCTTTATGAATAAAGTGCATACATGTTACAGGCATCCCCACACAGTAATATGATACAGACCCCCCCCCCCCATTGTAGCTTCTCACCTAGTGCCCCTTGACGCACGTTTCTTATCAAGCTGCTTCATCATAAATTTGGGTTAAATCTGGATTATTCACCACAGAACGTACTCATCATATTTGGAGTAACTTTATGAATATTGATTAGCAGTGTATTTAAACCTTTAATTAAGTGGAAAAAATTTTTGGGACTTTTGTCTATGGAGTGTCATGTATCATCTGGTTTTCTGTTTATTTCTATGTGTCATAAACCCCACCTATTTTTCTTTTATGAAGTCTTTTCAATGAAGTTTTTGTTTGTTAATGCTCAATAAAAATGTTTAATATTTCTATGAATTTTGTTCGCAGGTCTCTCTCTTTGGATTTATATACTAGCTAAACAATACAGACCCTGGCTACTCATACACTACTGAGCTAGTCCCAATTTGGTCAAACAAAACAGCTATTTTCCGTAGCAACCAGTGATATTTGCAGTTTGGTGCACACGACCTGTGCAGTCTCTTCTCAGAGAGATTCTCTCTTGTCTCTCTCCAGCTCCAACACAATCCAATCTGCTCAGCCTCCCCAAGCTGACTGCCCAGTGAACACATGGCCTGGTTCTAGTCATAGCTATCCAGGTGCACCTAGATAGCACCTAGAACCTGTAGTGCTAGAATTTAACCCTAGCCTACCTGGCTTTGCTACAGTACCTACTCCAAAACGTATAAATTGAAGCGAAACAGGGGCATGGTTAACCTTTCGTTGTGAAATGCAACATATTTCTGATTGCATTTCCGCTTAAAAGTTTAAAAAAATAACTCACATATTCTAGAAATCTCAGGCATCTTAAAAAGGTGGGGAACAAATACATTTTATATTGTAACTATTTTTAAAATGCTTAAAAGTTCGGATCAAATTAGTCATCATCATGTGACACTTGACACATTGGTCTTCTGCACTTTTCTAGCAGAGGGAATTATCAATCACTCTATATAAAAAGGCACAATTTGTGCAAAAAATTTGCATTAGTATGCGACATTTTAACACATCAGCCTCTTATCTAATATTATACAGTGTACTACTATGCTTAAAAAGTTGCGCTTGTGTAATTTACCCCAAATTTATTATTTAAATGTCACATTTGATAAATATGAAGTGGCGGAGATGAAGTGAATGAACTAAAGATTTACTGCAAATTACGCCATTTTTTATAAATATGGGCCATAAATTTTACTGTAATGTTTTCAAGTCTTTAAATTACTTTTTTTTTCCTAATAAATCAAAGATTGTCTGCAATCTGAAAAATGGTTATGTAGAAATTGTCTGTCTGGAGTTTCTGGATTTATGATCTTTTCTACTACTTTTAGGCATTCTATTTGGTCATAATTAACCCTTTCTACAAGCAGAATTTGACTGCTAGGGCAAGGCGTTTTTCATGCAGCATTTTACAGTACCACAATAAATGAGATTTCTAATCTTATTACGACGGTGCTTTGTTTCGTTGCAGTTTTTTTGTTAGGAATTTTTAAAAAAACAAAACATCATGCCTATTCTTTCAATGTGTTTTACTGCAGTTTTTCCCAATTTGAGATCAACGAGATGTAACACACAAAAAATGCATTTAAAAAACATCAAAAGCGCATAAAAAAACCACATAATTTCCATTTTCTGAAAATAGCCTGCAATTTTAATGCAGCAAAAAACCCGCTGAAAAAGCTGCATGTGAACATAAACTTAAAGAATGTTCACACATTGCGTCTTTGCAGCGTTTTTATCTGCCCCCAAAATAAGTGGTGGCAGGAAAAATGCAGCATACAATATGGGCGTTTTTTGTGACTTTTAGGCTGTGTTCACACGATGCGTATTTCATGCGTTTCCGCGGCGTTTTTGCAGTTGCGGAAACGCATGAAAAACGCATGGCAGAAGGGAAGCAATGTTCCCCAATGGAAATCCGCATGTGCTGTGCCCACGATGCGGATTTTTCCGCAGCGTTAACGCTGCGGTCAAAAATCCGCAGCATGTCAATTAATTTTGCGGAAACGCGGCGATTTCGCCGCCATTGACTTGCATTAGAACGCGCCAATTCCGCAAGACAGCATTTGTACTTGCGTAATTGGTGCGTTCTAATGTGCGGATGGTACCCGGGTGTGGAGGAGAGGAGAGTCTCATCCACACCCAGGTACCATTAAAAAAGCTGTAAAAGAAGAATAAAATAAAAAATAAATGTATTCTTACCATCTGTCGGCCCGCACAGCGCTCCCGCTTGGTTCCCGGCACTTACAGTGAGTTGTAGGACCTGCGGTGACGTCAGAGTCATGTGACGGGTCACGTGACGCTGACGTCGGCAGGTCTTTCAATTCAAAGTTGCCGGCAGCCGGGAGAACAGATTGAGCAGGACAGCGCGGGCCATCGGAGGTAAGTATATACACTCTCTCGGGTCACACTATATAAATCCATGCTGTTTGCATGGATTTATATAGTGTGACCTAGTTGTCAAGCACTTTCCAAGTGATGCTAAAATCGCCTGGAAAGCGCTTGTCAATCTGCATGCGGAAACGCATGTGAATCTGCATGTGGATCCGCATGTATTCTGCAGGAAAAACGCATGCACAATCTGCATGCGTTTTTTCTGCCAGGGAGATGCAGAAATGATGCAGAAATTTTCTGCTTCATTTCTGCATCGTGTGCACATACCCTTACTTGTGTTTGTTGCAGTTTTTTTTTTACATTTATTTGACTGGCTGAAAAGCGCTGCAAAAACGCTGAAACTGTTGAAATGCTGGACCATGGCAAAAACAGAGCTCATAATATGCGCAGAAAACATAATTGCGGCATGTGCATAAAATTTCTGAAATCTCATTGATTATGCTGGAAGTGTAAAATGCTGCTTATTTTATAAATAAACACACTGCATGAATAAATGCATAAAAAAAGCCACGTGTTGTGCAGAAGTCTGGTGGATACACAGCTAATAGTCCTACTGAATAGACTGTTAGCTGCTTTTTTCTTGCCATAATACAAATTCTAACAGTCTATTCAGTAGGACTATTAGCTGTGTATCCACCAGACTTCTGCACAACACAACTGATGGTCCCAACCCCATTTATAAGGCAATAAATCCCACTTATTAAACCTGACATAGCACACCTGTGAAGTGAAAACCATTTCCGGTGACTACCTCTTGAAGCTCATCAAGAGAATGCCAAGAGTGTGCAAAGCAGTCATCAAAGCAAAAGGTGGCTACTTTGAAGAACCTAGAATATAAGACATATTTTCAGTTGTTTCACACTTTTTTGTTAAGTATATAATTCCACATGTGTTAATTCATAGTTTTGATGCCTTCAGTGTGAATGTACAATTTTCATAGTCATGAAAAATATAGAAAAATGATCATAATCAGTGGGATCATTTTCTGGTTTGTATATACACTGCTCAAAAAAATAGGAACACTTAAACAACAGAATATAACTCCAAGTAAATCAAACTTCTGTGAAATCAAACTGTCCACTTAGTAAGCAACACTGATTGACAATCAATTTCACATGCTGTTGTGCAAATGGAATAGACAATAGATGGAAATTATTGGCAGTTATCAAGACACACTCAATAAAGGAGTGGTTCTGCAGGTGGGGACCACAGACCTCATCTCAGTACCAATGCTTTCTGGCTGATGTTTTGGTCACTTTTGAATGTTGGTTGTGCTTTCACACTCGTGGTAGCATGAGACGGACTCTACAACCCACAGACGTTGCTCAGGTAGTGCAGCTCATCCAGGATGGCACATCAATGCGAGCTGTGGCAAGAAGGTTTGCTGTGTCTGTCAGCTTAGTGTCAAGAGGCTGGAGGTGCTACCAGGAGACAGGCCAGTACACCAGGAGACGTGGAGGGGGCCGTAGGAGGGCAACAACCCAGCAGCAGGACCGCTACCTCCGCCTTTGTGCAAGGAGGAACAGGAGGAGCACTGCTAGAGCACTGCAAAATGACCTCCAGCTGGCCACAAATGTGCATGTGTCTGCACAAACGGTTAGAAACCGACTCCATGAGGGTGGTATGAGGGCCCGACGTCCACAGATGGGTGTTGTGCTCACAGCCCCACACTGTGCAGGAAGCTTTGCATTTGCCACAGAACACCAGGATTGGCAAAGTTGCCATTGCTGCCCTGTGCTCTTCACAGATGAAAGCAGGTTCACACTGAGCACATGTGACAGACGTGACAGAGTCTGGAGACTCCGTGGTGAGCAATCTGCTGCTCTAGCGCCCCTGAGGGTTCGACCGCCACAGGGATGCTGCACTTCTCTAATGGAATGTAGTGTTCCTCCTTTGAGGTAAGAGCAGTGTGATGGTCAGGACCCTTCCTCCACATCCAACACCACACTTCTCCCACCAGAGGGGGCTAGAAGGCACCAGGTGCTGCCCCTACTGGAATCGGGAGACTGGGGAACCAAGAGATAGGGGAACCAATTAGTGGGTGAGGGTGGAGGACTCACATTTTAGTGACACTTTAAATTTCATATTTAATACACAGCCATTTTGGTTCTTGGTTCTTTGACTGTTCTTTGATCTCCCTCCCTGAGCGTGGATCCTGTGTGGACCTGCAGAGGATGGGGACACGGCCCTCGTACCCTGGCCTTGGGTTGAGGGCAGGTTGCAGATAATGTATGTCTCAGCCCGGTCAAGGACCATGACCAAGAAGGCCCGGAGCTTAGGAGTGTAGCTCCACCGCAAATGGATCCCAGGGAGGATGCAGACGGAGCGGTGTACGCCACCTGTCCTCGCCAACCTGATCTATTCAGAGGGATTCCGGCTGCAAGAGGGGTACCGGCCCCCGATACCTGACCTTGCTACTCTACGTCCTGGTTAGGGAAGCCCGGTAGGCCCAGAGGATCCCACCATGCCTCAGCGGACTGCAGCAGCGCTGGTGGCCTTCACCAGGTGCCACAGGTGGAGTAGTCGAGATCAGCCACTCAACCCGGATAAGCCCATACCATCCCTTTTTAATGTGACGGCCCTGGGCACGGAGCGGGTCCGGGCCACGGCTGCACCCCATCTACAACATCAAGGACCCGACTCCGAGTCCCCCATCTCCCAGGGTAGGGCTTTCCAGCATCTCACAGCCGAGCTGCCTTCAACATCCTTCAGCATGACCGGTTTGGCAGTGGGTCAGTAATGGTGTGGGGTGGCATTTCTTTGGAGGGCCGCACAGCCCTCCATGTGCTCGCCAGAGGTAGCCTGACTGCCATTAGGTACCGAGATGAGATCCTCAGACCCCTTATGAGACCATATGCTGGTGCGGTTGGCCCTGGGTTCCTCCTAATGCAGGACAATGCCAGACCTCATGTGGCTGGAGTGTGTCAGCAGTTCCTGCAAGATGAAGGCATTGAAGCTATGGACTGGCCCTCCCGTTCCCCAGACCTGAATCCGATTGAGCACATCTGGTACATCATGTCTCGCTCCATCGACCAACGCCACGTTGCACCACAGACTGTCCAGGAGTTGGCGGATGCTTTTGTCCAGGTCTTGGAGGAGATCCCACAGGAGACCATCCGCAACCTCATCAGGAGCATGCCCAGGTGTTCTAGGGAGGTCATACAGGCACGTGGAGGCCACACACAATACTGAGCCTCATTTTGACTTGTTTTAAGGACATTACATCAAAGTTGGATCAGCCTGTAGTGTGTTTTTCCACTTTAATTTTGGGGGTGACTCCAAATCCAGGCCTCCATTAGTTAATAAATTTGACTTCCATTGATGATTTTTGTGTGATTTTGTTGTCAGCACATTCAACTTTGTACAGAACAAAGTATTCAATGAGAATATTTCATTCATTCTGATCTAGGATGTGTTATTTGAGTGTTCCCTTTATTTTTTTGAGCAGTGTTAATCTGGCTTGCAGATGACTGCGCTATGGCCTCGGTGGATGCTCTTGACCTGTTCTCTACGCTCGGCCCTTGTGATTGCATTAGCTAATGCATAACCATCTAATTTGAACAATGTAAATTTAACACGGGTTACGTATAGTTGCATATTAGCTAATGTGTTCGGGTCACATCCTAGCCAAAACTGTTGGAAGGCTTAATTGATCAATTCATCTGTGACCTCCGCGATGAAGACACTCTGCACGATCTACAGATTAAGTCATGACTGTACTCTAATATCAAATGTTGGAGATTTCACTTTTTACCTTCTTTTAAATAAACATAAATAGTTTATCCCTCTAAATGTCCTGATTTTTGGCAATGTCATTGGAAATGTTGGCAAGTCAGTATCCAGCATCTATCGCCTATTCTATGGATCTGCCATAAATGTGTCAGATTTGAAGACTTCTTCAAAAGTGATGTTCAGCATTAGAAAAAAACATTTCTGCTTCGTTTCAGAAATGGCTCCGTACCCGTCCAGGGCTAATTTATGGAATAGCTGTAAATAAAACACAAGACACCATAGGATAGTAAACGAAGTAGAGAGAGATCCAGCTGCATGGATACAAATTCCTGGAGTTTCATACGTTCATATTAAAAATTCCACAAAACATCTGTAAAAGTATAAAAAAATGAAACATCATCGACGCGTTTCTGGTGCTACATGCACCCAAAACGCATTGGTGGTGTTTAGTTTTTGGACTGTTACGGATGTTTAGTTGAATTTTTAATCTGAATAAATAAAACTTCAGGAATTTTTATTTGTGTAACTGGATCTATTTGTACTTTGTTTACTTGTCTTTCCACCTGCGCAGTGGGATCTAAAGGGGTAACATTTCTCCTTGTGGAGAGTGACAAGCCAGGCCTGGCATGCATGGCGCGTATAAGTCTCCTCACTCTGACATGCCAGACCTGGCTAGTCATTCTCCACAAGGAGAAACGTTACCCCTTAGATCCCTGTCTTAAGCCTCTCACCTAGCCAAATCAAATCTCATACTTTGCACTGATGAGGGGCAACACCCCGAAACAGTGTCTGCAATTTGAGATTCTGATTTGGCTTGCATCCTAAGTCATTTGGCAAGGCTCGTTAAAGGGTTGATATTGACTTTTAGGATTGCTACTTCCAATAGGTGGCACCAGATCTCTAGTCCTCTTCATCTCTGACGAGGCAATTTGCAACTGAGCAGTGCTGTCAATCCAGAGAACTATGGACTACTATGGTGAGCTGGCTACTCCTTCTATTTTTCGACCATACAGTAGGAGAAGTAATAAAGCTACTGTTATGCACACGCCCAGGCTGAGCGGCGTGTGCGTGTGATTGTAGTGATTCCACTGGACCGTGCCGGAGAGTGAATGCCTGGAGGGGCTTAACTAGGTATTCACCCGATCCGACCAGGGTCGCACGACGGCATACGACGCCAGTGCACCAAGGAGGAACCGAGCAGAGGGACCAGGTGCTACTCCAGGACAGACCCCGGACACGGCTGTTGACCCACACAGGGGAATACAGGAACAGACTGGTAGGCTGGCACACAGACTGGTGGGTATAGGCAGGCACGACTGGTATGCAGGCAGGCGGGTATGCAGGCAGGGGGGTACAGGCAAGCACAGCTAGAGTGCAGACAGGGAGGCACTAGCAGGTAGGAACACAGGCGGGATAGGACCCAGTACACACTGGGACTCAGGAACAATACAGGCAGAGGGGTACAGGCAAGCACAGCTAGAGTGCAGACAGGGAGGCACTAGCAGGTAGGGACACTGGCGGGATAGGACCCAGTACACACTGGGACTCAGGAACAGAACCACAGATGTGGCGGACAAACACAGCAGAGTGAGGCTGCCCAGAGAGGTGAGCGAGAACAGGGCAGGACAAGGCCACCTGTAGCGGTGAGCAAGAGTAGAGCAGGACAAGGCCGCCAGGAGCAGTGAACAAAGGATCAGAGCTGAGCGAGACTGCTGGAGCAGTGAGCAAGAGTAAAGCAGGACGAGGCCGCCTGGAGCGGTGAGCAAGAGTGGAGCGAGACTGCCGGAGCAGCGAGCAAAAGGGTCAGAGCGGAGCAAGGCTGCCGGGGCAGCGAGCAAAGGAGTCAGAGCAGACTAGAACCGCCGGAGCGGTGAGCAAAGGAGTCAGAGCAGACTAGAACCGCCGGAGCGGTGAGCAAAGGAGTCAGAGCAGACTAGAACCGCCGGAGCGGTGAGCAAAGGAGTCAGAGCAGACTAGAACCGCCGGAGCGGTGAGCAAAGGAGTCAGAGCAGACTAGAACCGCCGGAGCGGTGAGCAAAGGAGTCAGAGCAGGCTAGAACCGCCGGAGCAGTGAGCAAAGGAGTCAGAGCAGGCAAGGCTGAGTAGGGGGGACAGGGCTCTGTTCACACGGAACAGACAGGAAGGGAAAGGCAGAGCCAGACACCCACAGGGTACTTGCAGTGAAGTAGCGAGTGGACCACAAACTCACAAACGGGAGTACAGAGACAACAGGCAGGAGTTAGGTACGAGTTCAGACTCTGCAGAAAAAGGAAAGGAACGGACATAGAGAAAAGACAGATGAAAGATAGGAGAGAGTACAGACTGGAACTGAGTGTACGGAGGAGACCGACACAGGAGCGGGACACAGGAGCGGGTCTGGGAATACGGCCCCCAGAGAGGCGGGACGAACAGGCAAGGAGCGTGTTCAGACAGGACAGACAAGATACAGGAGCAGGTCTGGGTAATCGGCCCCCAGAGAGGCAGGACGAACAGGCAAGGAGCGTGTTCAGACAGGACAGACAAGATACAGGAACGGATCTAGGTAATCGGCCCCTAGAAGGCGGGAGGAACAGGCTAGGAGCGTGTTCAGACAGGCCTGGAAATACAGCCTCCAGGAGAGGCAGCAGGCAAGAGTACACAGACAGGACTCAGTTCAGACACGGGAACTGAAACCGAAAGACAGGAGACAAAGAACGGGACCTGGCACCTTCAGAGAGAAAGCACACACTGAATGAAACACTATGCTCAGGCAGGGATAGATGGGAGCAGCTGAGCTATATACCAGGTGACAGACAGCAATAGGCTGAGGACGCACAAGGGGTGTGACCCACAGCAGGTACAAAAAGCAGGAAGTGATCGGGCGCCGCCCTTAAGCAGCAGAAACAGACACAAACAGACAGCATGGAGGGAAGCCAGAGAGACATTCTGGACTGGAGATCAAGTGCGCGCTCTTGCACAGTGGGAGATGGACCACCATGCAAGGACGCCGCCAGGTATGTTACAGTACCCCCCCCCTTACGCCCCCTCTTCTTCAGGCCTGCCAGAATCTTCCGCAGGGAATTCGAGGACCAGTCGTTCACTTCAAGGAGATCACTTCCACTGTCCACAGGAAAAACTGATCTCATCTGGTTAGCTAGGATGCTACCTCCTATCCAGCCATCCTCAGCAACACACGAAACGGGTGGAGTACCAGGAACAGCACACAAGGAAGTCTCTCTCCACATATTTTCAGGTGGCACCCCAGAGGGTACAGGAGACAACTGGAAGTCCTTCACCGGGTTGGAGGGGGACAGAGACTTGGGGTTAATCTCTGCTTCGAGGTACATCTTGTCAAGCTCACAGGAAGAAATAGACGGGTTATCAGGTACATAATGAGGAAAAGTCACTGTCTCTTTGTTATCTGGTGGTACCCCGGAGGATTCAGGAAACAACTGGAGGTCCTCCGCCGGGTCAGAAGAGTGCAGAGGCTCAGAGAAAACATCTGCTTCAGAGTACACTAAGTCGGACTCACTGGACGAAGCAGGTGAGGTATCGGGTACCGAGTATAGGAAAGTCTCTGTCCATTCACCACCAGGTGGCACCCCGAAGGGTTCTGGAGACAACTGGCGGTCCTCCGCCTGGTCAGAAGGGTGTAGAGACTCACGGGTAACCCCTGCTTCAGAGTACACTAGGTCGGACTCACTGGACGAAGCAAGCGAGGTATCAGATCTAGGATATAGGAAAGTCTCTGTCCATTCACCACCAGGTGGCACCCAGAAGGGTTCTGGAGACAACTGGAGGTCCTCCGCCTGGTCAGAGGGGTGTAGAGACTCGGGAGTAACTACTGCTTCGGAGTACACTAGGTTGGACTCAGTGGACGAAGCGAGCGAGGTATCAGGTACAGAGTATAGGAGAGTCTCTGTCCTTTCGCTACCAGGTAGCACCCCGAAGGGTTCTGGAGACAACTGGAGGTCCTCCGCCTGGTCGGAGGGGTGTAGAGACTCGGGAGTAACCTCTGCTTCGGAGTACACTAGGTTGGACTCACTGGACGAAGCGAGCGAGGTATCAGGTACAGAGTATAGGAGAGTCTCTGTCCTTTCGCTACCAGGTAGCACCCCGAAGGGTTCAGGAGACAACTGGAGGTCCTCCGCCTGGTCGGAGGGGTGTAGAGACTCGGGGGTAACTACCACTTTGGGGTACCCATTGTCAGGCTCACAGGACGAAGCGGACAAAGTATCGAGTACCGAGTGTAGAGAAGTCTCTCTCCATTTGTCATCGAGTGGTATCCCGGAGGATTCAGGAGGCAACAGGGGGTCCTCCACCAGGTAGTAGAGGTGCACAGACTCTGAGGTAACCACAGCTTTGGAGCATCCTTGGACATGCACACCGGTTAAAGTGGGTGAAGCATCTGATGCCGGGTGCAGGAAGTTCTCCTGTGTGGAGTCTGGATGGGCAGAAGTCTCTTCGGGCAGGAGAACTGGTGCACTACCCACGCACATTACCCATTGGGGCTTCTCCGGGATACAGGGAGATGAAGCTTCAGTAGGGACTTCAAGGTTGGGGTCAGGAGGTCTCAGGGAGGACAGACCCTGGCGTGACGGCTTGCCTCTACGTCTAGCACGTCTGGACTGCCTCTTGAGGTTGGGAGAAGTATTCCGGAAAGCGTAGTCACCCTGTGAGGATTCTGGGTGGGCAGTAGTCTCATTGGGCTGGAGGACTATTGCGCTACCCACACACATTACCCATCGGGGCTGCTCCGGGATATTGGGAAGTGAAGCTTCAGCAGGGGCTTCAGGGTTAGGGTCCTCGAAGACCATACGAAAGGCCACCAGGAAGGCCTGCAGGTCAAGGACGACAGGATCCCATGCTTCCCATAGGGGGGTGACCCATTTCAAGGCATCACCCGCTAGGTAGTCAATCATAAAGGCCACTTTAGCCCAATCGGAAGGAAAATAGAGAGGGTAGGCCTTAAAGTGTAGCATGCATTGCTCCACAAATGCACGACACTGTCTTGGATCCCCATAGTAACGTGGCGGATCCGCAGGAACGAGAGCTGATAGATCCATCTGGACGGTGCGTAATTCGCCTGGAACTCGGCTAAGGAAAAAAATTTTTATTTATTTATTTTAATGCATGTATTCGCTGGAAAACTTCTCAGAGAGCGAAGGCCGTGGGGCTCAACGGGAACCATGGCCTGAGCATGCTGTTATGCACACGCCCGGGCTGAGCGGCGTGTGCGTGTGATTGTAGTGATTCCACTGGACCGTGCCGGAGAGTGAATGCCTGGAGGGGCTTAACTAGGTATTCACCCGATCCGACCAGGGTCGCACGACGGCATACGACGCCAGTGCACCAAGGAGGAACCGAGCAGAGGGACCAGGTGCTACTCCAGGACAGACCCCGGACACGGCTGTTGACCCACACAGGGGAATACAGGAACAGACTGGTAGGCTGGCACACAGACTGGTGGGTATAGGCAGGCACGACTGGTATGCAGGCAGGCGGGTATGCAGGCAGGGGGGTACAGGCAAGCACAGCTAGAGTGCAGACAGGGAGGCACTAGCAGGTAGGAACACAGGCGGGATAGGACCCAGTACACACTGGGACTCAGGAACAATACAGGCAGAGGGGTACAGGCAAGCACAGCTAGAGTGCAGACAGGGAGGCACTAGCAGGTAGGGACACTGGCGGGATAGGACCCAGTACACACTGGGACTCAGGAACAGAACCACAGATGTGGCGGACAAACACAGCAGAGTGAGGCTGCCCAGAGAGGTGAGCGAGAACAGGGCAGGACAAGGCCACCTGTAGCGGTGAGCAAGAGTAGAGCAGGACAAGGCCGCCAGGAGCAGTGAACAAAGGATCAGAGCTGAGCGAGACTGCTGGAGCAGTGAGCAAGAGTAAAGCAGGACGAGGCCGCCTGGAGCGGTGAGCAAGAGTGGAGCGAGACTGCCGGAGCAGCGAGCAAAAGGGTCAGAGCGGAGCAAGGCTGCCGGAGCGGTGAGCAAAGGAGTCAGAGCAGACTAGAACCGCCGGAGCGGTGAGCAAAGGAGTCAGAGCAGACTAGAACCGCCGGAGCGGTGAGCAAAGGAGTCAGAGCAGGCAAGGCTGAGTAGGGGGGACAGGGCTCTGTTCACACGGAACAGACAGGAAGGGAAAGGCAGAGCCAGACACCCACAGGGTACTTGCAGTGAAGTAGCGAGTGGACCACAAACTCACAAACGGGAGTACAGAGACAACAGGCAGGAGTTAGGTACGAGTTCAGACTCTGCAGAAAAAGGAAAGGAACGGACATAGAGAAAAGACAGATGAAAGATAGGAGAGAGTACAGACTGGAACTGAGTGTACGGAGGAGACCGACACAGGAGCAGGACACAGGAGCGGGTCTGGGAATACGGCCCCCAGAGAGGCGGGACGAACAGGCAAGGAGCGTGTTCAGACAGGACAGACAAGATACAGGAGCAGGTCTGGGTAATCGGCCCCCAGAGAGGCAGGACGAACAGGCAAGGAGCGTGTTCAGACAGGACAGACAAGATACAGGAACGGATCTAGGTAATCGGCCCCTAGAAGGCGGGAGGAACAGGCTAGGAGCGTGTTCAGACAGGCCTGGAAATACAGCCTCCAGGAGAGGCAGCAGGCAAGAGTACACAGACAGGACTCAGTTCAGACACGGGAACTGAAACCGAAAGACAGGAGACAAAGAACGGGACCTGGCACCTTCAGAGAGAAAGCACACACTGAATGAAACACTATGCTCAGGCAGGGATAGATGGGAGCAGCTGAGCTATATACCAGGTGACAGACAGCAATAGGCTGAGGACGCACAAGGGGTGTGACCCACAGCAGGTACAAAAAGCAGGAAGTTATCGGGCGCCGCCCTTAAGCAGCAGAAACAGACACAAACAGACAGCATGGAGGGAAGCCAGAGAGACATTCTGGACTGGAGATCAAGTGCGCGCTCTTGCACAGTGGGAGATGGACCACCATGCAAGGACGCCGCCAGGTATGTTACAGCTACGTAGTATAAATGTATCTACTCTCCAGTCCATATTGTCCATGCTGGGGCACAACACTGGTGTAGATATAGGATAGAGCTGTTGCAATTCTCCAGTGCTCATTAGCCGAGGTCCACCAGAATAGCTCAGCATAAAATGTATATAAATGTCAAACTGGAGTAAGATGCACTCCCAGTAAAGTCAGGAACGTCTTGATAAAATAAGACACATCAAATATTTATTCCAGGACAATGAGCTTTGAGATCTGATGAGAAGCTACCGTTTTCGAAACGTGTCATCCTGAAATAAATATGTGACGCACCTTACTTTATTTGGAGGTTCCTAGCAGCACATCTTACTTCAGTTTGTTGTTTCCATGCTTTGTATGATCATTTATGGAATTGCAGCTTGGCTCTAAAGAGCATGAGACCAAGATATAATAAAACGCAAACTGTGGACAGGTTTGTCACTATTTTCAAAAGAAAATGTGCATTTTTTTTTATTTTTTCTTAATCCTGGACAACCAGATTAGGGGAAAGCTTTCAGAAAGGAGGTGTTGTTTGAATCAGGTTTTTTGTTACATGTATCTCTTGGCAATGTTTTTTTCTCATAATACAGTACAATCTTTTAATAAAAAAAAATCTATATATATATATATTAATCTTTCAATTTTCACACTGGCTCGGTACTTTTAGTAACCGTTTTACATCAGTTTCCTTATCAGCGGCAGGATTTCATTGACAGGTAACACCGGTATACACAGCTGATAACACAGGATCCACCAATCACAATAGCCGATGTCACAGCTGACCTGCTCCCCCTTCCTTTAAAATGACTTTTACACACTCTTATTAGATGCTTCAATACAAAATATAGGGTTGGAGCCTGTTCGTTGAGGCCAATGTACATGTGTTGTTTCTTGATCAGATAGTTGTAGTCTAAAATAAAAGCCCTAATGGCCAGAGTCAAAATGGCAATATTTCTATTTTTTTTTTAATACAGATTGAAATATAGACAAAAAAAATGGCAAAAATAAATTTTATACAAAACTCTGAATAAGTTATATTCTGATTACACATTACCGTCGAAGTTCTTTATCCTGAGTTGCTGTTCATTTCACATTTACTGAGTCATTCGGCGGACAGCCATTAGCAGAGAAACCAACTTACGGTAAAAGCCAAAGGATGCAAAAATTTTAATGAAACACAAAAATAATATTTAGCCCAAAATACAAATATTTAAAGGTGGAAACAGTATGAAAAGAAAACCTATCCATAGGAAATGTTACAATTCAGATTTTGGGAACTACTTGGGTCATGGTTCTGTTTTACGGCCAAATACTTACAAAAATTATATAGTATTTTTTCTATTTTACTGCCAATTCTGTATTTATATAGAAATATTGACGGCATCCACTGAATTTAACCCAAAATGTTCTGTTTCTTTGTACATCCAACCTTGAATCGATTATATTTTTGGAATTTGCTATGACTATACGATAATACGACCTTACACGATAATTATTTTTCTGTTTCAGAAATACACGCATGTTCGGCTAGCTCAGAGACAAGATCCGTTACCTTATTACAAAAGCAAGCTGTGGTGGTGTGGAGTTCTGCTAATGGGCATCGGTGAGCTGGGGAACTTCGCTGCTTATGGTTTTGCCCCAGCAACTCTAATCGCTCCTCTAGGTTGTGTTGCAGTTATAGGTAAGTAGCATTGCCTTTTGTCACTTGTTGTCATGTTGCTTCTTAAATTGATTTCTGCAGCAATATACATGGATATATTTTATTGGGAATTCCATGTAATATAAGTAGCGATAAGCGCAAGTGCTCGTTACTCAAGTTTGCCTAGGGTGCTCGTGTATACACAGAGTATCGCGGGTGCTCAAGTGACATGTTAGAGTCCCTGCGGCCACATGGTTCGAGACTGTTAGACAGCCACAAAACATGCGAGGATTGCCCATGTTTGTCAGGAAATCCTCGCATGTATTGTGGCTGTCTTAACAGCTGCGAAACATCCGGCCGCAGGGACTCTAACATGTCACTTGAGCACCCGCAATACTCGGTGCAAACTCGAGAAACGAGCACTTGCGCTCATCACTAAATATAAGGTATGCCACAGATGCCTGATTGCTGCTTTTGCCTTTTTAGGTGAGACATCCACCCCTATTGTGCAGCAGAAGCTTCAAGAAGCTAGCCATGTAGTGGAGGAAAGACAAGAGAAAGCCTGCTCCTGTTTTTTTAAAATCTATGGGAGTAAGGGCGCAGTCAGATAGCCATATAAATCAGACTGAGATCGGAACACAATGCTCGGACTGGCCAGCGGCTATCCCGACCCGAGCATGACAGCTTCATATATTTCTATGTAGTTGTCTCCCTCTGGTTGGCCAATCCGAGCACTGTGTTCCAATCTCGGTCTGATTTATATGGCTGTCTGACTGCACCCTTACAATGAACACAACTATGGTTAGTCAAGGCCCACTGGGTCACATTTATCAATGCACTTTGGTGCCATAAAATTTGGCATTTTTTGTGACTCTTCTCAAGAAGATTGGAAATTTTGTTTCTTAGGAGGCTTTTTTGGCAATATTTATGAATTGGCGTAATGGCCCATTTGCACCGGCCAATGATTAGCCAAATGACCGTCTGTACTAACGTTTATTCCTGATCATTACCCCATATAACGATGTCTACCGATCAAACAGCAAGCATACAAACTTATTCTCGTCTTTTATGGGAAAATAAAAGTTGTAATTTGCAGCACATCGTCTGGTATAAACAGAAGATGTGCTGCTGACACTGATGAATCAGTATTTGGACTCCCAATAGTACAAACAATCCTTCATCCGCTTTATGAAAAATGGAAACAAACCAGTGGCTATTGACTAACTATATAGTTGATTAGCTCTCGAAAAATAATCAGAGGTGTCAACATGTAGCCCTATTTGTAAAATTCCTGCAAATTTTCCTCTCCATTTGACAGCCATAAAAATATGTCAGTGATAAATATGGGCCAATGTTTTCCTTCAGGCAGTGATTATCAAAAGCTGCTGCAACCCAAAAGCCTACCACGTGTATATAAAACTACTAAACAATGAATTACGTAATGTTAGGTTCATGTTTGTAATAGTGTATTTCTAAAAAATTACTGTTCTTGTGGGTAATGATGTTGATATATTCATCTAGTACTAATTAAACTGAATGCAACCTTATAAAAGGAAGTTTATCCCTTTAATAATATCCACAGTAAACCATTAAAGGGCATCTGTCAGTAAGGTCAACCCTCCTAAACCATCTATACGGGCATGTAGGTCATAGAAAGTTGAGTAACATCATGGCTTGATATCTGCGATCCAATGTCTCATTCCAGAGTAATACATAATTTTTCTTTTTCTTAATTTGTAAATGAGCTGTTAACTTCTGTCAGGGAGTGTAGATCTTATGTCGGTTATTCATGTTATGTAAATAAAAGCTTATAACCTGATGTTAAATTCATCCATTGGTTTCATAAATTATTCTTTTGAAAGCTGAAACCCTCCCAAATTTGGTTTAGGTCAAGAAAATAAAATAAATTGGCATCAATGTTGAAATATTGATCATTTAATGAACACAGAATGGTCCGATTTTGGCAAGACAAAAGTTTTGTCGCCCACAGAAAGTAATGTGATATTCAAACAAATAATTATCTTAAAATACAAATATATATTGCATAACATTGGTGAATGAAGTTGTGGTGCTATTAGAGTCATATTTAATATTTTGTGTGACTTCCATGAGCTTGAAGGACTGCATCCATGCGGTTCAACAATGATTCATACAATTTATTAATGAAGTCATCAGGAATAGCAGAGAATGCCATCTTACATGCCTCCCAGAGTTCATCTAGATTCTTTGGTTTTGTCTTCCAAGCTTCCTCTTTCATCCTACCCAAAACATGCTCAATGATGTTCATGTCTGGAGACTGGGCTGGACAGTCCTTGAGCACCTTGATCTTTTTTGCCTGGAGGAACTTTGTTGTAGAGATGGATGTATGAGATGGAGCACGATCCTGCTGCAGAATTTGACCCCTTTTATGATTTGGAATGTAAGAGGTAGCTAATACTTCTTGATATTTTAGGCTATTGATATTGCCTTCCACCTTGCAAATGTTTCGCACACCCCCATATTGAATGTAACCCCAGACCATGATCTTTCCACCACCAAATTTAACTGTTTTCTGGGTGTATTTTGGATCCATACGGGCTCCAGTAGGTCTCCTGCAGTATTTGCGGCGGCTGTGGTGTAATTCTACTGAAGATTCATCAGAGAAATCCACCTTCTGCCACTTTTCCAGCGTCCATCTGTTTATCAGGCTGTGGGACTTTGCAAATGCCACACGGTTTTTTATTTGCCTTTTGTTTAGTGCTGGCTTCTGGGCACTGATTCGACCATGGAGGCCATTTCGAGACAGAATCCTACAAACTGTTCTAGTTGACACAGGGACTTTAGGTGACCAGGCCTGTTGGAGCTCTGCTGCAGTGGAAGAGGGACTTGCTTTGGATTTTCTAACCAACAAATGTTCCTCCTGAGCAGTTGTCTTGCGGGGTCTGGACTTGTCAAACACTTCTCCAGTCTCTTCAAATCTTTTTTTAATTCTTTGTACTTGACGCTGAGACACATTAAAGGTGCCAGCCACCTCTGCAGTGGATCTGGTCTTCAGCCTCTTGATAATCAAGGCTTTTGTCGCAGGGTGGATTTTTGGCATGTTGTCAGAGCTCAAGTTGCAGTTCAAGTGAAGGTCTGGGGTGCTGGGTTTCTTTTTATACACACCCACTAATTAACCGATCATTTACTGAGCACGGGCGAGGATGTAAACTAGGATTGGGTGCATTATATCACCAGTCGACAAAACTTTTGTCTTGCCAAAATCTGACCATTCTGTGTTCATTAAATGATTAATATTTCAGCATTGATGCCAATTTATTTTCTTTACCTAAACCAAATTTGGGAGGGTTTCAGCTTTCAAAAGAGTAATTTATAAAACCAATGGATGAATTTAACGTCAGGTTATACGCTTTTATTTACATAACATGGATAAGCGACGTAACTTCTGTCAGGGAGTGAATGGGCCGGACATAGATCTCCCTGAGAATCTGCCTCCAGAGATTATTATGAATGAAGAGGTTGTTACCAGTGCGAGACATGTATGTCAGGAGAGCTGACTGTCAGTCATTACATGTCTCACACTGGTAAAAACCCTTCATTTATAATAATCTCTGGAGGCAGATTGTCAGGATCTATGGGCCAGACATAGATCTCCCTAACACCTCATTTACATATTAAGGAAAACAGATTTTTCAGGAATCTGATCGTAGGTGTAAAGGTATCATTATATTCAACTTTCTATGACCTGCATGCCAATATAGACGGCTTAGGAGGGTTTATCCTACTGACATATGCCCTTTAAAATATGGCAAAACTTCATTTATTAGAAAAAAGATGTATATGCACACAACGTGTGTTAAACTTGCATGAACCTGTCAAGTTTTTCAAGCAGAAGATGCTTTAGAAAAACATGGGCAATTTTATTTTTCTCTGAAGTGTCTCTTTTGGTGTCTTTTAAGTAAATTTTTCCAGCTTTTTTTTTTTTTTTCTTTACTGTATGTATAAAATAGCGAATCGTGTGAAGAATCGTTAGGTCACTTCTTTTTAATCGCTTCACAGCTTTGGAAACCTAAAGCTGTTAAAAGAAGCTCATAAAACTGAACATGTGAACCGTAGGTTGTTTTTACATTAGAGTACATATGTTCATTCTTTTTAGCAGTTTTAGTGGCGCGTACCTGGCTGAAAATGATGTTGTGTTCACAAAGTGGCGTTATTTGGAACTTGTATCCATATATACAGTGCCCTGAAAAAGTATTCCTACCCCGTGAACTTTTCCATAATTTTTCACATTGCACTCACAAACGTAAATGTTTTTTATCTGGATTTTATGTGATCTACCAACACAAAGTGGCAATTGTTTAAGTGTCAAAGAAATGATTCATGGTTTTCTAAATATTTTAAAAATATAAATCTGAAAATTCTAACCCCCTAAGTCAATACTTTGGAGGACCAGCTCACGTTGCAATTACTGTTGAAAGTCTTTTAGGGCATGTCCCTACCAGCCTTGCACATTTAGAGGCTGAAATTTTTCGAATCCTTATTTACAAACTAGCTCCAGTGAAATTGGATGGAGGCGTCTGTGAACTGCAATTTTCAGGTTTTTCCATAGATTCTCAATGGGACTTAGGTCTGGACTAAGACTGGGCCATTCACACACATGAATATGCTTTGATATTAACCATCCATTGTAGCTCTAGCAGTATGTTTAGGGCTGTTGTCTTGCTGGAAGGTGAACCTACACCCCTGTCTCAAGTCTTTTGCAGCCTCTAACATGTTTTCCTCCAGGATTGCCCTGTATTTAGCTCCATCCATCTTCCCATCAACTCTGACCAGCTTCCCTGACACTGCTGAAGAAAAGCCTCCTCACAGCAGGATGCTGCCACCACCACCACCACCATGTTTGACGGTGGGGTTGGCGTTGTCAGGGTAATGTGCAGTGTTAGTTTTCCACCACAAATATCGTTTTGCATCTAGTCCAAAAAGTTCTACCTTGGTCTCATCTGACCAGATCACCTTCTTCCACTTGCTAGCTGTGTCTCCTACATTGCTTTTTACAAACTGCAAAGGAGACTTCTTGTGGCTTGCTTTCTTGCCACTCTTCCATAAATGCCAGATTTGTGAAGTATACTAGCTTATATAGCGGAATCCTATTCCACAACGCTTTACAGACCTCATCCTCACTGTTCCCATTGGGTCTCACAATCTACATTCCCTATCTGTATGCTCAGTTTGGAGTGTTGGAGGAAACCGGAGAACCCGGAGGAAACCCAGGCAAACACTGGAAAAACATATAAACTCCTTCCGATGTTGTTCTTGGTGGGATTTGAACCCAGGACCCCAGCGCTGTTAAGATACAGTGTAAGTCAATGAGCACAGAATATATAATTACAAAAGGAGAGGTGAACAGGTCAGAGGCGAGCCATTTGCATGTAACAATTAGACCTATGATGATAAGTTCATGTACAAATGACTAGTTGTCGTCAATGGTAAATGACGCAGTTTATTGGGAGATTGATGTTTGATTGCTATTTTAAAAGGGAAAATGCTTGGAAATGTCCTTTAAGCTGCTTCACAGATAAAATTACCAAAACAAATAGCTCAAGGATGTGACTTCCAGATACAGAAGAGTATTTCTCTGGCCTTTTGGCCTTATCTGTTTAATGCACATTGCTGTCAGAGATTAGGCTTGTGCTGAGATAACAGATCGTTTAGAAAGTTAATGTCATTTTTGTTTCCCCCCTGAGGGTCTTTACAAACGAGATTCAGGCTCTAAGCCTAACAGCCGTGCACTTGCAGAAAAAAAAAAGAAAAAAGATGGAGATATAAAACTAAGAGAGAGCATAACATTATAATTACATACCATTTATTTTTCCATACAGAGACAGCGGTCTTCTGAAGTATTGATGTCCTGTTCAAGAAACCTCCGTGTGATTGACTATCAGGCTAGTTCCGCTTGATTATGTAGTGTCTGAATTATGGCCACAAATCCCGACATTTTATATTTTCTTATTTTCTTCCAAGTAAACCTCAGCCTGTTTTTGCCTGTCTCATCAGCTACAGGTCATAGAGCCAATGAGCAGAATATTCCAGCTATGATAAAGTCCTGGAAATGGCCATGAAATTCTCCTCTTGCAATGCCAAGGCTAAAACACAGATCACAGTCATTGCAAAATAGAGAAAACTGCACCATTTGTATCTGCAACATGTAAATGGAGTCTTGTAAGACCCCATAAATTGCATTGTCCTGTAGTGCGATAGGGAGTTTTGGTGCAAAATTTTAGCACGGTGGCTCAGTGGTTAGCACTGTAGCTTTGCAGTGCTGGTGTCCTGGGTTCTAATCCCCCCCAAGGATGAAATCTGCAAGAAGTTTGTATTTTCTCTCTGTGTTTGCGTGGGTTTCCTTCGGGTTCTCCGGTTTCCTCCCACACTCCAAAGACATACTGATAAGGAGAGTAAATTGAGCCCCAATGATGTCTGTAAAGCTCTGTGGAAAATGTTGGCACTATATAAATAAATTATGATAATGTGTGTAAAAAAAATATTGTTTGTGTCTACAACTTCTATAAAGGTCTCTGTATTATTTCTTCCATCTGCCCCCTCTTTCTTAATAAAAATGAATGAGAATATGACTGCAGGATCAGACTACGGAGAGAATTTTGTAGTCTGTAACCATGGAAACACAAAGTCCTGCAGAAGAGCTGTAGACTCAAGACTGTAGGCTATTATTTATCATATTAGTGATATTTGCAATGTTACAACTAGTGATGAGTGAGCGTGCTCGTTTAACCCTTTAAACAAGCACGCTCGGGTACTCGCCGATCATTTGCGGCGTGCTCTGCATCGATGAAAGTGTCGCCGCGGCTGCATGTGTCACATCTGTCATACACCTGTGACACATGCAGGGATTGCCTGTTTAAAATTAACCTGAGAAATTAAAAATAAACTATAATCATCAATCATTTTTTTTATGTTGACATGAGAAGTTTAGATAAATAGAAGAACAATTTAAAGACTTCTTTTTCAGGAGTTTTTCTATTGTGTTATATTTTATTCTGATGAAAGCGAACAGTAGAGGGATGTTCATGTCTCACTTTCCTTCTACACTACAAATACATGTGTTTATAATGGTCCTCATCAGATCGGATGTACTGTGTTGGAACTTAGAATGCAGGATATTTTAGTAAATCTGCTTATATTAAAAAAAATCTCTGTATTACAGGAAGTGCAGCAATCTCGGTTTTGTTCTTGAAGGAATCTTTGAGGGCATCTGATGTTATAGGTAAGAATTTAAATGTCAAAAGAATGTATATTTTGTGTAATTCTATGATGTACTTATTGGATACTGATTATTCAAGAATTGTGGAACCATATCAGATAAGATAAGATAAGATATACTTTATTTATCCCGGAGGAAATTGCGGTATCACAGCAGCAGAACACAGATCTCGAACATGACACATATGATAACATAACATTTGGAATGCTTTAGACATTGCTTTTCAGACATTTGTTAAACACCCCCATAGCTGTTGGAACAAACGATCTCCTGTATTTTTCCTTTTTACACCTTAGTTGTATTAGGCGATTGCTGAATGTGCTCTTCTGTTTCGCAAACAGTTCATAAAACGGGTGTGTGTTGTTGCCCATTGTAGCTCTGCACTTCTTCTTAATCCTATCCTCTACCACCTCTTCAAAAGTCCCAAGCTGTAGGCCCACCGTCGCGCTAGCCTTCTTGATAAGTTTGTTGAGCTTGTTGGCGTCAGCAACACGCACACTGTTACCCCAGCAAATTATTGCCGCAAAGGTGGCACTAGCCACAATGAATTGGTAGAACACCTCAAGCATTTTGCCACACACATTAAAAGACCTTAACTTCCTTAGGAAGTACAATATACTCATCCCCTTCTTGTAGACCTTCTCCATGTGGCACTTCCAGTCTAGCTTGCTATCCAGGTAAACCCCCAAATATTTGAAACTGTCCACCATCTCCACATCCTGACCGTCAATGGTAACAGGTAGGCATACCTTCTTGCACCTTCTATAGCTCATCACCAACTCCCTGGTTTTCTTAACATTTAGTTATAGATGGTTAGCCTGGCACCATACTACAAAGTCCGCAACCACCCTTCTATATTCCTCTTCATCCTGGTCCTTCCCAATACCGCCAACTATCACAGAGTCATCCGAGTACTTCTGGAGGTGACAACGGTCTGATTTATACTGAAAGTCAGCTGTGTACAATGTAAAGAGGAATGGCGACAGCACTGTTCCCTGCGGGGCTCCGACACTGCTCAGTACACTATCTGATGTAGCCGTCCCCCACCTAACAAACTGTGGCCTATCAGACAGGTAGTCAATTATCCAATTCACAAGTCCCTCATCCACCGCCATTTTAATCAACTTTCCATGCAGTAAGAGTGGCTGTAATGTGTTGAACGCACTAGAGAAATCAAAGAACAAAGCACGCACAGTGGTTCCATCATTGTCCAAAAAGGAATGTACTGTTTGTAGCAGATACGCTACAGCATCGTCCACCCCCAGTCCCTGCCGGTACGCAAACTGAAGAGCATCAGTATGCGCCATCACCCTCGGACACAAGTGAGCAAGTACTATTCTCTCCAAGGACTTCATCGCATGCGATGTTAAGGCCACCGGTCTATAGTCCCCCGGGGAAGCCGGGAAGGTAGTCTTGGGAACCGGCACCAGGCAGGAAGTCTTCCATAGCACTGGTACTCTTTGATTGTAAGCTCTGGTTAAAGAGATGCTGGAAGACAGTACACAACTCATTTGCACACACTCTGAGGACACGTGGACTGAGACCGTCAGGCCCTGCTGCTTTGCCAATGGCCAGCTTACTAAACTGGTCCCTCACGTCATTTTTGGAGACCGAGAAATGATCTATTTCACCCCCTATTAATTTAGCTAGTTGTTCCCCGGCCTCCTCCCCCTTCCCTGCTGCTACCGCACCTTTATTGCTGAATCTATTGAAGAACTCATTCATTTCATTAGTCATTCTAAGTCCACCACCCCCCTGCTCCGACCTTGCCTTAAACCCAGTCACTAGCTTCATTCCAGCCCACACCTCTCTGGAGCTTTTTTGTGCAAATTGATTTTCTAATTTAACTCTGAATGCCTCATGGGCAATCTTAATTTTCCCCTTTAGGTCTCGCTGTATAATTAATATGGAGGATGGTAAGTGAGCTCAATGTTTGGGCTTTCGGTTTCTGTGTTTTTTTTTTGAGAATAGGGCAGAATGAAGTGCATTTTTTCCTTTGGCAATATTGGAAGCATTAGTTGAGATACATTTGAAAACGGATCTGGCATCAGTCATTGCTCCATTAAAGGAGTTTTCCCACAAACAAATAAAATTTTAATTAATAAATCTTTAAATAATAATAAGTTCCAATTGAATGAGTTAAAAAAAATGTTCCTGTGCTCTGATAATCGTGTAAATGTGCCGAAACTGTGTACTGTGTAATGGCTGTGTCTGACCGTACAGGGACATGGTCTGATCACACCACATCTCCTGGGCAGGGGAGGAAGCAATAGAGTACACAGACATTACAGCATAGGATAGTAGATGATGCTTTCTGTAACAAAAAACATTTCCCTGACATCTACGATCCCATGCTGTCTTGTTTGTATACTTTTTTGCATCATCCCCTGCCCAGGAAATGTGGTATGATCAGACCATGTTCCTGCACGGTCAGACACAGCCACTACACAGTACACAGCAGGGGCACATTTATAAGATTATCTCAGCACAGGAACATTTTCTTTAATTTAACCCCTCCAATTCTTATTTTTATTCAAAGATGTATTGATTAAAATTAAATTTGTTCTTGCTGGCCACGTGCTTTGTTTCCATCTTTTTCTGGGGGCTTTTTGAAGTATGTTTGGTGTCATTGTCCTTCTGGCAAACCCAGCTTACGCCGGGGAGAATGACTCCTGCACCGAGCGGGCCCCAGAGCTGCGCTCAGTGAGCTTTGTCCTGTCACTCACTGAGCTCAGCGGAGGTCGCTGCAGCGCATCATTCTCCCCGGTTCCTCAGCGTGACCGGTCGCATGTATTACAGCGGAGGACACTTAGGACAGGTTAGTATAAGGATTTTTCTATTTTATCCTTATTTTTACAGTTAGACACTGTGGGAGCAGACTACTACTGATCGCAGCACAAGCAGGGAACAATGATGAGGGCAGCGTTCAGCACCCGGCGCTTTGGAACAGCCCTAACTGTACCGCTTATTCCCAAGAATCAGTAGGTGTGCTCCTGATGCGGCACACGGTTGTCACATGTGTGCCACACAGGGACACACGGACACGGATATCTCCGATACTGGTTTTTCCAGTACTGGAAATATCAGGACGTGTGAAAGAGCTCTAAGGTAAACAGTAGAATGATGTGCTTTACCAAAAAGCTCTATCTTGGTCTCATCTGTCCATAAGACTCTTTCCCAAAAGATTTTTGACTTACTCACACACATTTTGGCAAACTGCAGTCTTGCTTTTTTATGTCTGTGTCAGTAGTTGATTCCTCCTGGATCTCCTGCAAAAGTGTTTCATTTAATTTAAATGTTGACAGATAGGTCGCGCTGACACTGATGTACCATGAGCCTGCAGGACAGCTTGGAACTTCATTGGGGCTGCTTATCCACCATCTGGACCATCCTCCGTTGCGACCTTTCATCAATTTTTCTCTGCTGTCCACATGCAGGGAGATTAGCTTCAGTGCTATGGGTTGTAAACTTCTTGATATGGTTGCGCACTGCGGACAAAAGGAACATCAATTTCATGTCACTAGCACCGTTAGAAATAGATTTACTTGAAAATTGGTGAGGTGTTCAATACTTATCTTACCCACTGTGTACATACAGTCAAGTGTTGGCACCCTTGAAATCATTTTATGGAACAAAGTAATTCTCCCAGAAAATGTGAAAATTATTGCAATTACAAATGTTTTGTTATACGCATATTTATTTTCTTTCTGTGTATTGGAACAACAACAAAAAAAACTGAGGAAAAAAATGTTTTGGCACATTATATTAAGAACAACATCGTACCACATGGCTTGAGGATTGGTATCTCACCGTCACCTAGATTGGCAAACCCTCAGCTACTTGCAGCGTGGCAGAAGGAATCGGTGTCTTCCTCTTTAAGATTTATGTGTCTACTCCTTGAGGAGGAAAAAAATAACTTTGAGAGGTCAGGAAAACAGTTGAATGAACTGATTGAAAAAACACTTAAACTTAAAGGTGACCCTGAATTCAATAAGAGGGAAGCGATTTTGCAGTCTTTAGTTGAACGATTTCAGGCCATCATTAAAGATAGAAAACACAATCAATTTGTGAGGGACTTTAATGATTTCAAAGATAACAAAGCATACAACTTTGTATCCTCTACACCAGGGCCGGCTCCAGGTTTTTATGGGCCCCAGGCGAAAGAGTCTCAGTGGGCCCCTTTAACACATACCACGATTCATGATGCAGAGATACGGCGGAGAAATATATATATATAGTACAATGCAAAGATTTCACTTCTTACATTACATGAGTGATATCTATTGTAAATTCCACAATAGCTCAGAAACCGGTGAATCGCTCCACACAGAATACTGGCCCCCATATAAGGCCCCATACGGAATACTGGCCCCCATATAAGGCCCCATACGGAATACTGGCCTCCATATAAGGCTCCATACGGAATACTGGCCCCCATATAAGGCTCCATACGGAATACTGGCCCCCATATAAGGCTCCATACAGAATACTGGCCCCCGTATAAGGCTCCATACGGAATACTGGCCCCCATATAAGGCTCCATACGGAATACTGGCCCCCATAGAAGGCTCCATACGGAATACTGGCCCCCGTAGAAGGCTCCATACGGAATACTGGCCCCCGTATAAGGCTCCATACGGAATACTGGCCCCCGTATAAGGCTCCATACGGAATACTGCCCCCCGTATAAGGCTCCATACGGAATACTGGCCCCCGTATAAGGCTCCATACGGAATACTGGCCCCCGTATAAGGCTCCATACGGAATACTGGCCCCCGTATAAGGCTCCATACGGAATACTGGCCCCCGTATAAGGCTCCATACGGAATACTGGCCCCCGTATAAGGCTCCATACGGAATACTGGCCCCCGTATAAGGCTCCATACGGAATACTGGCCCCCATATAAGGCTCCATACAGAATACTGGCCTCCATATAAGGCTCCATACGGAATACTGGCCCCCATATAAGGCTCCATACGGAATACTGGCCCCCATATAAGGCTCCATACAGAATACTGGCCCCCATATAACGCTCCATACAGGATACTGGTCCCCTTATAAAGCTCCATACAGGATACTGGCCCCCATATAACGCTCCATACAGGATACTGGTCCCCTTATAAAGCTCCATACAGGATACTGGTCCCCTTATAAAACTCCATACAGGATACTGGCCCCCATATAACGCTCCATACAAGATACTGGTCCCCTTATAAAGCTCCATACAGGATACTGGTCCCCTTATAAAGCTCCATACAGGATACAGGTCCCCTTATAACGCTCCATACAGGATACCGGTCCCCTTATAACGCTCCATACAGGATACTGGCCCCCATATAATGCTGCATGCAGGCTGTTACCCCCCACATAATGCCCCATACAGGCTGTCCCCCCCTTATAATCCTCCATGCAGGCTGTTACCCCCCACATAATGCCCCATACAGGCCCCCCCCCTTTTAATGCTCCATGCAGGCTGTTACCCCCCACATAATGCCCCATACAGGCTGCCCCCCCCCTTATAATGCTCCATGCAGGCTGTTCCCCCCCACATAATGCACTATGCAGGCTGCCCCCCCCCTTTATAATGCCCCATGCAGGCTGTTCCCCACCTTATAATGCCCCATGCAGGATGTCACCCCTCCTCTTTATAATGCCCCATACAGGATGTCCCCCCCTCTCTTTATAATGCCCCATGCAGGATGCCCCCCCCCTCTCTTTATAATGCCCCATGCAGGATGCCCCCCCCTCTCTTTATAATGCCCCATGCAGGATGCCCCCCCCTCTCTTTATAATGCCCCATGCAGGATGCCCCCCCTCTCTTTATAATGCCCCATGCAGGATGCCCCCCCCTCTCTCTTTATAATGCCCCATGCAGGATGCCCCCCCCTCTCTTTATAATGTCCCATGCAGGATGCCCCCCCCCCTCTCTTTATAATGCCCCATGCAGGATGCCCCCCCCTCTCTTTATAATGCTCCATGGAGGATGACACCCCCCCCTTCTCTTTATACTGCCCCATGCCTCCATATATTTTAAAAAAAAAATCAAATACTCACCTCCCTTCTCCTCACCTGCTGCCCGCTGCTCGGGTCCGAGCTCCAGCGTTGTCGGCGTCTTCCCGCTCAGCGCTCCCTGCGACGGCTCAGGGGAGGGCGCGGTGGAAAGACGTCACCGCGCCCTCTGACCTGAGACGTCACAGGGAGTTCAGAGCAGGAAGACAGCTGATCTGCGGAGGCCCGGGGAGAGGTAAGTATCCGGCTGCCGGGGCCCTGAGCAAGCGGCGGAGAAGGGCGGGCGCTGACACCGCTCTCCTCCGCCCATAGCCCAGCGGGGTGCGCGACCGCCAGTGGGCCCCTCAGCCTGCTCAGGTCCCCGGCATTTGCCCGGGTGCTGACGCCGGCCCTGCTCTACACTACAGCAAGCAATAACACGGATATATCGTCCTCTGAGGCCGAAAGCTCAGATAGAGAGAGATCTAACTCGAGGGGTAGGTGGAGACAGAGAGGTAGAGAGAGGGAGAGGTTTTAGAAAAGCAGATGGCAGGGACGAGGAGGAAGGGGTGTAGACCTTGGTGATCACAGAGACCTGGGTAATCCACTTCGAAGTATGGCTCCCGAACCTGTAGGACTCTTAACAACCGTAGAAACGGAAGGGACATGAGATTTAGTGTCACTGGCCTCTTCTTCCTCTGTGTCTTTTTTGAAGCAAAGAGCCCCGATTGGGTATCAATTGAGGAACAGAAACCAATAGAGGGGCCAACTAGCCAAATTGTCAGTTTGACCAAATATAAACTGACATGGAAAGAAATAAGAGTGCTACAGAAGGGCCCATCCTTTGTCCCCACTACTCCGTATAACTCGTTTATGTGGGTTTAAGACATTCACTTATTCGGTCATAAATTGAAATGGCACAAATTTTACAAACAACAGAATAAAGAGAAAAGCCAAAGACTGGGGATCAATGAGGATGAACTGGATGCATTGGAGACCCTTACTGATCTCTTAAGTGAAAATGAGGAATCCCGTGGATTATGACCCTTTACTGAGTTAAAGAAAAAAAGCACAAGACTGCCCCCCCCCCCACAGGCGACCTGGACAGTATTGATATTTTCTTAAAATTAGTGGAAGATGAACTCTCCAGGATGAGTACCCCCTAACCGACAGACTACAGATCTAATCCGTCAGTGAGTGAATCTGAGGCATTGAGGAAATTGGAGGAGAATCAAGATCTAATTATCAAACCTTCAGATAAAGGGGGAAACCTGGTGATCCTTGACCATACCCTCTACCTCACCATGTGTCAGACTATTCTACGGGATAGGGACACCTATGAGATATTAGACAAAGACCCTACCCCTCAATATCTAGAGATTCTGACCTCTCTACTGGTTGAGAACCTTGAAATTAGGGCTATCTCAAAGGACGAATATGAGTTCCTCCTACCCACTCATCCTGTGACCCCCACTTTTTATGCCCTTCCGAAATTACATAAGGGCACTAACCCCCTTGAGGGTCGACCTATTGTATTGGGGGTGGGCTCTCTGTCAAAATTTGGGAATATATGTGGACAAAGTGCTTCGACCATTTGTATCATCCTTACCATCACATCTGAGGGATACATCGGACCTCTTGGTCAAGCTTGAAGGGATTAATGTTAGTGATGAGGTGCTATTTGCGTCTATCGACGTGGAGACCCTCTATAGCAACATTCCACATGGGGCAGGTCTCAAAGGGTTACAGCATTTTTTGGGGACAAGGGCAATACAATTTGCCACACATAATCGATTTGTATGTAACTTGATGTCGTTTATACTTATCCATAATCATTTTTCCTTTAATGGGAAGACCTGCCACCAGCTCAGGCGGACTGCGATGGGGAGTCCTTCTGCCCCATCGTATGCTAATCTCTTCCTGGGCTGGTGGGAGGAGACTGTGGTGTTGCAAGAGGAAGCATGGTGGTTTCCATTTATCTTGCTGTGGTCTAGGTTTATCGACGACGTGTTCCTCCTTTGGTCGGGCTCAGTGGATGACTTTCAGAAATTCATACAATGTTTAAATACAAATGAAATTAATATGAGATTTACATCTGAAATAAGGGGAGATGAGTTGACCTTTCTGGATTTAACAATCGGTAGAGACCAGGAAGGATTTATTACGACACGAACTTACCGCAAGCCGACCGCAGCCAACAGTCTCCTCAGATGGGAAAGCCATCACCCGGGTCCCCTTAAAAAAGGTATCCCCAAGGGGCAGTTTCTACGGATCAGGAGAAACTGTTCCAATCAAGGGGTGTTTATGTCCCAGTCTCGTGATTTGAGAGACCGGTTTAAAAACAGGGTGTATCCTGATAAGGTCATCGAAACAGCTTTTCTCCATGCCAGTTGTCAAAATAGGCAAAGACTGCTATGCCCGACAACCAATGAAGATGATAGTAATGGTCCACCTAGAATCATTGGCACTTTTGACAACAGGGCAAATGAGGTGTCTACCATTGTCCGTAAATACTGGGGGATTCTCAAAACGGACCCTGACCTTAAGGGGTTTATTTCTGAACGTCCCAGTATTACCTATAGGAAGGGACGGTCTATTCGGGACCGTCTGGTCCATAGTTTTTACAAACGGCTGACCAGACAGGGTTCGTGGCTTGAGCTTAGAACATGTGGCACCTTCAGGTGCGGAGATTGTAAATTTTGCCCATGGGTAAAACCATGTAAAAGCTTTACTGGTAATACTGTGGGGAAGACTTTTTTTTTCATGAGGGATTTTGCAAATTGCAAGACAGAAGGGGTAATCTACATGGCGACGTGCCCTTGTCCCAAGAATTACATTGGAAAGACTAAAAGGGAATTGCGAAGAATTGGGGAACATCTTGGGGACGTGCGACACGAGGGACGCGCCTCTTGCCCGTCACATTAGGGATTATCATTCGAACAGCCCAAACGCAGTTTCCTTTTGTGTATTAAAGGTGGTCCGGAAAAAGCAGAGGGGGGGTGATTGGAATAAGTTATTGCTTCAAAAGGAATGCCAGTGGATTTTTAGATTGTGTACTTTGACTCCAAATGGTCTTAACGAACAACAAAATTATTGTTGTTTCATCTAATTAATAGGGTCTTCTACTAACAGCCAGCATGGTTGTTTAATAATTTCTTGCTACTATCATATATAGGTTTCTGTGTATCATTATCTTTATCAGAGGTATTGTGTAAATTTAAGTGCTCTATGTGTACAAGTGACTGAGTAGGTATACCCACATGATAGTAATAGGTGGTGCCTTGAGGTGAATGAGGGAATTTAAGATCTATTACATATATCCCTAACTCCATCTTTACCGGGAAATTTGTGGGACTACAGTTGATTAGTATTCTTTATTAGTTGTACTCCTGGTGGTTTATTGTGATCCATGACTGGTATATCAGGGTAGGCTTCTTTGTGAGATATCTAACCACTGGGTGTCTCTTTTAGTTTGCATGTCTTCTCATTAGATGCTATAGCCTACTGCTTTATATTTTTAGTATCTATTTATATTAACAGCACTGGGTCACTTTCTGGTATTATGTATGTGTCTATTTCTGCGTCATACAGTATTTGATGTGTGCCTTAAGACGATTTTTTAGTGATATCTATTAAAGGTTGTTTTAACAGTTTTTTTCTGAGGTTAGATATACCCACAATTGTACCCACCCTTTTGGAAATGTGCCCAAAAATTTTTTCCTCTGTTTTTTTTTTGTTGTTCCAATACACCGAAAGAAAATAAATACGTGTATAACAAAACATGTGTAATTGCAATAATTTTCACATTTTCTGGGAGAATTACTTTGCTCCATAAAATGATTTCAAGGGTGCCAACACTTGACTGTATGTATATGTGTGTATGTATGTGTGTATACACACACAGTGGGTAAAATAAGTATTGAACACATCACCAATTTTCAAGTAAATCTATTTCTAAAGGTGCTAGTGACATGAAATTCTCACCAGATGTCGGTAACAACCCATCCAATCCACACAGGCAAAGAAATCAAACCATGGATGTCCATAAATTAAGTTATGTGTAATAGTGAGAAAGGACACCGGGAAAAAGTATTGAACACATGTAGAAAGAGAAGTGCAAAAAGCCTTGGAGAATGTGGACACCAGCTGAAATCTATCAGTGATTAGAAAGCAATACTGCCACTTAGTGAAAGATAATAATCAGCTGGTTCAACTGATGGCCTATAAAAACGGTTTCTCGTTACCAAGGTGTCACACAAGAAACATCTCATGATTGGTAAAACCACTGAGATGTCTCAAGACTTTTGCAACCTTATTCCAGCAAAACATACTGATGGCATTGGTTATAGAAGAATTTCTAAACTACTGAAGGTTCCAGTGAGCGCTTTCACCATAAACTGTCCACGACAAGGTGCTCCCCCCAAGATTTCAGGCACAGGAGTGGAAAGAATGATCAGAAGAGTTGTCCAAGAGTCAAGGATCACCAGTGAAGAGATACAGAAAGACATGGAATCAGTAGGTACAATTATTTCAATGAAAACATTAAGTAATAGACTTAACCTCCATGGCTTGTATGCATTCATTGCGTGTTTAAAGTTTGCTCAATAACATTTGGACAAGCCTATGAAATACTGGGAGAATATAGTCTAGTAAGATGAGACCAAAATTGAACTCTTTAGATGCTATAATACACACCATTTTTGGAGGGCAAAAGGCACTGCATATCACCCTCAAAAACACCATACCAACAGTGAAGTTTGGAGGTGGGAACATCATGGTGTGGGGCTGTTTTTCAGCATACAGCACTGGCAAAATTCATATAATGGAAGAAAGGATGAATGGACAAATGTACCAAGACATTTTTGATAAAAATTTGCTGCCATCTACCAGGATGGTGATGATGAAACGAGGGTGAATATTTCAGCAAGACAAAGATCCCAAATACACAGGCAAGGAAACCCTTAATTGGTTTCAGAGAATAAGGCTGCTAGAATGGTACAGCCAATCACCTGACCTGAATCCAATAGAAAATTTATGGAAGGAACTAAAGCCCACGAAACCCATTCTTGACAAACCGTTTTTTGTTTTTCTCCTTTCACTTCTATTTTTATCTCTCTTTTTAAAACCTAGAATATAAGACATATTTTCAGTTGTTTCACACTTTTTTGTTAATTATATAATTCCACATGTGTTAATTCATAGTTTTGATGCCTTCAGTGTGAATGTACAATTTTCATAGTCATGAAAATACAGAAAAAGCTTTAAATGAGAAGGTGTGTCCAAACTTTTGGTCTGTACTGTGTGTATATATATATATATATATATATATATATATATATACACACACACAGTACAGACCAAAAGTTTGGACACACCTCATTTAAAGATTTTTCTGTATTTTCATGACTATGAAAATTGTACATTCACACTGAAGGCATCAAAACTATGAATTAACACATGTGGAATTATATACTTAACAAAAAAAGTGTGAAACAACTGAAAATATGTCTTATATTCTAGGTTCTTCAAAGTAGCCACCTTTTGCTTTGATGACTGCTTTGCACACTCTTGGCATTCTCTTGATGAGCTTCAAGAGGTAGTCACCGGAAATGGTCTTCCAACAATCTTGAAGGAGTTCCCAGAGATGCAAAAGGTGGCTACTTTGAAGAACCTAGAATATAAGACATATTTTCAATGGCTTGACACTTTTTTGTTAAGTATATAATTCCACATGTGTTAATTCATAGTTTTGATGCCTTCAGTGTGAATGTACAATTTTCATAGTCATGAAAATACAGAAAAATCTTTAAATGAGAAGGTGTGTCCAAACTTTTGGTCTGTACTGTATATATTTATTTATTTTATATATGTATGGCAAGGGCACCCAATCAGGATTACCTGTGCCAGCAGGCCTCAATATACACGGGGGTAAAGCTGGACCTGGGCCTGACTGTGTTTGTCACCTGCCCATGGAATACTGAGTAGATAAGATGCACAATCCAAGGAGGATGCCATATCCCAAAATGTAAAGAGTACGAGAAACTAAAGAAAAAACAATGAAAAAGAGCCAGCACACCTGTTAGTAGAAGTATAGTGTGTAGGTGCACACATATAAATATTACCTAGAATAAAAACAATTTGTGTAGACCTGTCCATTCTTCCTCTTGCTTCCAATATTGTCAATATTTTATGTAGAATTAAAGAAAAAAAAAAAGCCTAAAAAATGATCAAAAAAAATAAAAAAAGACAAAGGGGACATTGTAGGAAAAACATCACTAGCATTTTCCTGAATGGTCTTCTGTTTCAAAAACAATTTGGGTACTCCGGCGTCTAATAGATGCTGTGCTCTCTTATCCATAATGTGTTATTTGTACTGTATCGTCTATGATGTAAAAAAAAATAAATAAAAAGATCATTACTTTTTTATTAAGTTAATGAATAAATTCTGAATCCTAAAATGAGGCTTTTACAAACTGCTGCTTATACCTTAAAAGATCATGTTCTTGTAAAGTTTGTAAACAGAAAACTAAAAAGAAGTTTAAGCTCGTAAAGAAAAAAAAAAATCACTGCTCCCAAAATACGCGAGTTCTTATGGAGTTAAAATGAGAGTAGGAAACTGTCCACGTAAACACCAGTTTATTTTTTTACAGTTCATGTAGAATATGCAAGAAATTCCCTTACAGAGCAGATTACAAGGCGATGTAGTCAGGAGGTGACTCAGCTCGGAGCTGGATTTAATCTAAAATGACATTTAATAGAAACAAATATTATTCCAAATATTTCAATATTTACACGGAGCATCTTGTGATGTTGAGAACATCGCTGCCCGTGGAGATTTCTGGCTTAATCTCTAGGAAAATTCCTGTGGATGCCTGTAACAATAATGACACCTACAGGATACAACGTGACCGGTATTCTAAATATAATGTATCATTACGGACAAATGAACATATACATTTATGTAATTGATTGCATAAAGTGATTTATTTATGATCATATACAGAATCCTAAAGATTAAGGCTGTTTACTACTCCAGGTGATAGATTTTTAGACTATAAAAAAAAATAGTTGTCTATTCGACATTCCCATTCCATATGACCTAATAGGTGATGAAGTTTCACCAGGAGTGCGACAGAGATCTAATTAGAATGATTTGTGCAGTTTTCCATTATATGTGAAGGAAGAAAATAACAAAACCTGATAAGACTCAAAACTTATCAAGTGTGTATTTTTACCCATTACCGCCAAGGCCAATTTTGTGATTTTGCTTTTCCTCTCTCCCCATCTTCCAAGAGTCATAACTTTTTTTATTATAATTATTATTATTATTTTTCCATTAACATAGCCATAAGAGTTTTGTTTTTTTTCTTGTGGGTCGATTTGTGGTGCTGAATGACTTCTTTTCATTTTACCATCTAATGTACTGTAAACTAGAAAAAAAGCAAGAACATAAAAATGGCAAAAAAAAAATTAAATGCAATTCCGCCATTTGTTTTTATGGGGTTTTACTTTTACGGGATTCATTTTGTAGTAAAAATGACCTGCTGACATTATTCTTCAGGTCAGTATAATTCTGGTGACACCAAACTTGTATGGTTTTGTTTGCTTTTTTTTTTATTTTAGCGATGCAATTTTTTTTAATACATTTTAAGAAAAATAACTTGTTTTTTGCATTACACCTTGATACCATTTTGAGGTACATAAGATGTTTTCATTACAGTTTATTGCATTTTTTTAGGGGATGTGCGTGGGCCGAAAAAACGGCAACTTTTGCTTGCAATCATTTAACAAGTTAATTAACTTAAAATTTTCATGGAACTGATTTTAATGGAGGGTGCGATACCAAATATATTAAATGTTTTGTGTATTTTTTTAGTCTTTAATAGCTTTTTTTTAAAGATCCCTTATGGTTGACCATCTGATTGCTTGTTCTACATATTGTATTATATAGCAAAAATCACCGTCTCCTAAAAAGCCCAATCTGTGGCTGGGCATCACAAGACTACCTCAGATAAAATGCACAGATAGAAGAGCTGTAAGTTCTCAACAGACCATCAGCACGAGCTCACTGGCAGATTATCGGTTACCTCATTCTGCAGTCAGCCACAGACTGTGCATAACAGACTATAGAAGGCAAATAGTGCAGCATTTTTAATAAAACACAATTGCAAATATGATTTTTAGCTCCATATACATGCATTTTAAGTAAAAAAATAAACAATTGTCCTGAAGTGTGGACAACCCCTTTAATGAATAGGATGGGCCATTACTTGTCAACAGCCTCTATATTGGTGGGACTTTTGAAAGAACTTTACAGTGGTGAAAGGGTTGAAATGCTCTGATTTGGGCTATTTAAATGTTGGTCAGAATGTATTTGATCCTTGAGACCATCGGTGTACGGCACAATAAAGAATCCTGGAATCCTACAGCTCAGTCACATTTAAGAAATTAATATAGTAAGAATTATTTTCTTCACAAAGAAGAAATATTAATATACAGAAAAAATGGGCCCCATTTATGAAAAAATATCTGATAACTGGCCTTTTTGCCAAAAGCAACAAATCACAGCTCAGCTTTAATTTAAAAAAAAAAAACACTCAAAACATGGAAGCTGCTCTTTGATTTGCTACTATGGAACTAGGACAGTTTTTATCAGTCTAAGAAATATAGCATCATTGCCTATATAGTAACGTGATTATGTACTTCTTCTCTTCTCCTTCTCTTCTCCTTCTCTTCTTCTCTTCTCCTTCTCTCCTCCTTTTCTCCTCCTCTCCTCCTCCTCTCCTCCTCCTCTCCTCCTCCTCTCCTCCTCCTCTCCTCCTCCTCTCCTCCTCCTCTCCTCCTTCTCTCCTCCTTCTCTCCCCCTTCTCTCCCCCTTCTCTCCCCCTTCTCTCCCCCTTCTCTCCCCCTTCTCTCCCCCTTCTCTCTCCCTTCTCTCCCCCTTCTCTCCCCCTTCTCTCCCCCTTCTCTCCCCCTTCTCTCCTCCTTCTCTCCTTCCCTTCCTCCTTTAATCCCTCCTTGCCTCCCTCCCTTCCACATTCTTTCCTCCTTCCCTCCCTTTTTTCTTTTCTTTTTTCTTCCTTCCACCTTTCTTTGTTACACCTGCCTTCCTTCCTTGTTCTGTTAAACATATTCTTTCAGTTTGGTTCACTCTTGAGCTCCATATTTTCTATTCAGTTAGAAACTGAATAATGGAACTCACACAAGAAGGGATCCAGCGTGCGATGGACACAATCGATACCAGACAGACCCAATTGACTCAACCTGTTCAGCTATATTAGGAAGCTTGTAGCAAACTCCAATTAGCAGCTTACCATTATTGCCACTCCCATGTACATTTACCCACACTAACTCTACATTGTCGCAGCTCCGCAGCATATTGTCACAGCATATCGTAATCTGGGGTCGACATAAGCGTCTCCAATTCATTCATTTTGTTTGTGAGACTTCTTGCATTTGCCAGCAGACATTTAATACTATTAACACATTTGTTACTCCTACTCACCTCTCTACTTTCCTTGCATATCCCAGCCCTCATTAACCCCTAATGTCTCACTACATCTGTCTACTCTATCCCCTTATTAGCACAACTACCCTCGCCCCACCTCCCCCCAGATCCTAGTTTAACCCCTTAATAACATCTGACGTACTAATACGCGTCTGTGCCCTGGGACTTAAGAGCCAGACCCGTATTAGTACGTCATGGCGATCGCGCGCGCACACAGGCTGTGCGGGCGCGATCGCCGCCGGGTGTCAGCTGATTGTCACAGCTGACACCCGGTACTATGTGCAGGGAGCGGTCCTGCACCGCTCCCAGCACATTAACCCCTGCGATGCTGCAATTGAAGTCGATCGAAGTCGATCGCGGCATTGCGGGGGCAAGGGGAGGTGATCGCCGATACTCACCTCCTCTTCCGGCTTCCAGCGCAGTCTGCAAAGGCTTCCCGGGTGTTGCCATGACGACCCGATGTCGTCATGACAACATCCGGGTCACCAGACAGCAGGAAGATTGTTTGGACATGCGCAGTGCATCTCCAAACAATCTTCACACTCTGCACCGCTGATAGCCTGCATGGCATAGGGATGGTGCTGCATTCCTGTGCCATGCAGGCGATCAGAGAAAAAAAAGTGAAAGTCCCAGAGTGGGACAAAGTAATAAAGTGTATAAACTGGGAAAAAAAAGTGGGAAAAAAAAAAAAAATTGCAAAAATATAAAAAAAATAATCCACCAAAAATAAAAATATAATGTACCCATCAATAAATATTATTATAAAAAAAAAAAAAAAAACAATAAAAGTACACATATTTGGTATCGCCGCGTCCGGAACAAAAAAAAAAAAAGAAGCAAAAAACAATGCTTTATCACCATACCACCAAACAAAAAGTGGAATAACACGCGATCAAAAAGACGCATATAAATAAAAATGGTACCGCTGAAAACGTCATCTCATCCCGCAAAAAACAAGCTGCCATATAGCTCCATCAGCCGAAAAATAAAAAAGTTATAGCTCTCAGAATAAAGTGATGCTAAAAAATATTTTTTTCTATAAAATAGCTTTTATTGTGTATAAGCGCCAAAACATAGAAAAATTATACAAATGTGGTACCGCTGTAAACGTACTGACCCGAAGAATAAAGCTACCTTATCAATTTTACCACACGCGGAACAGAATAAAAAAAAAAAAAAAAAAATTCCTGAATTGTTGGTTTTTGTTTATTCTGCCTCCCAAAAATCGGAATAGAAAGCGATCAAAAAATGTCACGTGCCTGAAAATGGCACCAATAACAACGTCAAGTCATCCCGCAAAAAACGAGCCGTCACATGACTGTCTGCCAAAATCTGGAAAAATTATAGCTCTCAAAATATGGCGATGCAAAAACTAGATTTTACAAAAAATGCGTCTTTTAGTGTGTGACAGCTGTCAGTCATAAAAACCCCATATGATTCTGGCATTGCTGTAATCACACCGACCTGAAGAATAAAGTCGTCTAATCACTTATACCGCACAAGGAACGGCGTCAAAAATAAACTCTTGGGTTAGGATTGGGCTAGGGTTAGGGCTGGGTTTGGGGCTAGGGTTGTGCTAGAGCTAGGGTTGTGCTATGGTTAGGGTTGTGCTAGGGTTAGGGCTGGGGTTGGGATTTTTTTCAAAAGTAAGAAAAAAAGATGACGATATGGCGACTAGTGTTGAGCGCAAGTGCTCGCTACTTGAGTTTGCATCGGGTGCTCTGGTATTCATTGAGTATCATGGGTATTTGAGTGACATGCTCGAGTCTCTGCCCCATATGCTTCGCTGCCAAAAAAACTTTACGGGGATTGCCTGCCATGCACGAGCGATCCCCGCATGTTTTTTTTTGGGTGTCTAATAACCGTGAAACATGCGGAGCAGGGACTCGAGCATGTCACTCGAGCACACGCTGTACATGGTGCATACCTGAGTACCCGATGCAAACTCAAGTAGCGAGCACTTGCGCTCAAGAATAATGACAACTTATTCAATATGATGACCTAATGTAAACAAATAATGTGCCGTACCTCTGGGTTCAAAATGTTCACTATACACCTTAATAAAATCCTTGAGGGGTATAGTTTCCAAAATGGGGACACTTGTGGGGGAGCTCCACTGTTTAGGCACACCACGGGCTCTCCAAACGCGAGATGGTGTCCGCTAACGAATTGAATGGAAAATCGGCTCAAATTGTTAGCGGACGCCATGTTGCGTTTGGAGAGCCCCTGTGTGCCCAAACATTTTAGCTCCCCCACAAGTGACCCCATTTTGGAAACTAGACCCCCCCCAAGGCACCTATCTAGATGCATAGTGAGCACTTGGAACCCCAGGTGCTTCACAAATTGATTCATAAAAATGAAAAAGTGGTTTTTTTTTCACTTTTTCATTTTTACGAATCAATTTGTGAAGCACCTGGGGGTTCCAAGTGCTCACTATGCATCTAGATAGGTGCCTTGGGGGGTCTAGTTTCCAAAATGGGGTCACTTGTGGGGGAGCTCTAAAGTTTGGGCACACAGGGGCTCTCCAAACACAACATGGCGTCCGCTAATTATTCAAGCAAATTTTACAATCAAAAAGTCAAATGGCGCTCCTTCCCTTCCGAGCCCTGCCGTGCGCCCAAACAGTGTTTTTTCCCCAAATATTGGGTATCTGCGTGCCCAGGGGAAATTGCACAACAAATTTTGGGGTCCATTTTTTCTTGTTACCCCTGTGAAAATAAAAAAAATTGGGTCTAAAGTAACATTTTTGTGAAAAAAGTTAAATGTTCATTTTTTTCTTCCACATTCAGAAAATTCCTGTGAAGCACCTGAAGGGTTAATAAAGTTCTTGAATGTGGTTTTGAGCACCTTGAGGGGTGCAGTTTTTAGAATGGTGTCACTTTTGGGTATTTTCTGTCATAAAAACCCCTCAAAGTGACTTCAAATGTGATGTGGTCCCTAAAAAAATGGTTTTGTAAATTTTGTTGGAAAAATGAGAAATCGCTGGTCAACTTTTAACCCTTATAGCTCCCTAACAAAAAAAAATTTTGGTTCCAAAATTGTGCTGATGTAAAGTAGACATGTGGGAAATGTTATTTATTAACTCTTTTGTGTGACATATCTCTCTGATTTCAGGGCTTAAAAATTCAAATTTTGAAAATTGCAAAATTTTCAAAATTTTCGCCAAATTTCCGTTTTTTTCACAAATAAACGCAAGTGATATCGAAGAAATTTTTCCACAATCATGAAGTACAATATGTCACGAAAAAACAATCTCAGAATCAGGGGGATCCGTTGAAGCGTTCCAGAGTAATTACGTCATAAAGTGACAGTGGTCAGAATTGTAAAAATTGGCCTGGTCATTAACGTGCAAACCACCCTCGGGGCTTAAGGGGTTAAAAGCTCCTCCATCCGTCTGACCATTTTTTCCCCCAGCACAGGTGCACCCTCCCCATTGAGATGCAGCCCGTCCCTACCGTAGAGCCTATAACCGACAGAGAAGTTGGCCCAGTTCTCCATGAACCCAAACCCTTCCTTCCATCACCAATTCCTAAGCCACTTATTTATCTCCGTAAGCTCCCATTGCCTTTCTAGTGACGCTCGTGGCACCGGCAGTATTTCTGAAAATACCACCTTGCAAGTCCTGGCCTTCAGCTTCTCTCCTAGTTCCCTGTAATCATTTTTAAGAACCTTCCACCTCCCGCTAACTTTGTCATTGGTATCGATGTCTACCATGACCTCTGGGTTTTCCCCAGCCCCACCCAGCAATCTGTCTATCCGATCCGCAATATGCCGAACCCGAGCACCCGGCAGACAACACACTGTTCAGCATTCACGGTCTCGGCGGCAGATGACCCTGTCTGTCCGCCTAATTATAGAGTCCTCGACCACCAACATCTGTCTGGCCTTTGCTGCACTCCTATTTCCCTCCTTCCTACAGCAGTCGTCTTCCTGGTTGTAGGAGCAACGTCCTGCTGCAGTGATCCCAGCCCTGGGCTAGCATTCCTAATATCAGCCAAACAGGCATATTTACTAGGTTGTGCCAGATCAGATCTGAGCTCCCTGGCACTTTTCCCCCTACCTCTTCTTGTAACTGTTATCCAGGTACCTACATCTGGGTCCTGATTTTCCCCACCTCCACCCTCGCTCAGCAGCTTTGCTAGACTCACTGGAACTTGTAGTTCTCCAACCAGCAAGGCACAGGTGTTGCTTATTATCATTACTATTAGGCTGGAGACACACAAGCGTATTTTCGTTTGTATGACAGAATCGGCCGATTATGCAAATGACACTCTGTCAGAGTTTGATCCGAGTGTCTGTGCTCTGATCCCCTCGCATGAGAGAATCACAGCACAGGTGCGGAGGAGATGGAGAAAGTAATTTCTCCATTGCCGGCATCTGCGGTAATTGCACTGCACTCGGATGACATCTGAGTGCAGTCCGATGTTTCATACGCACCCATAGACTTGTATGGGTGCGTGCGTTCCAGTTCTCAGATGCATGAGAAAATAATCTCTGATCTGTCCTGCCCCATAGTGTAACACTAGTCTGAGTGCTATGTTATGTTTTATCGCACAGCACTCGGCCGTGTTATCCGCTCGTGTGAGCGAGCCCTTATCGTTACTATCATTGTTATTATTTACCTGCCTTACTGTAAATGTGTGTAAT